>NC_141194.1:86514602-87139602 GCF_055505025.1 Bos grunniens | reverse complement strand
CTATAACATGAATGAACCTTAAAAATATGCTAAGTGGAAGCAGCCAGACACAAAGGCCACATATTGTGTGATTTCCTTTACATGAAATATTCAGAATAGGCCAATCCATAGATACAAAGGAAGATTAGTTGTTGCCAGGGGCTGAGGAAAGGGGGGAATGGGGAGTGACTGCTTAATGGATATGGGGTTCCCACTTGGTATTGTGAAAAAGTTCTGATATGAGGTAGTAGTGATAGTTGCACAACACTGTGAGTGTACTCATGTCACTGAACTGTAGACTGTAAAATGGTTAAAATGGTAAATTTTATGTGATACACATTTTACCACAATAAAAATCAATCAATTAAGCAGACCATCTGTCCCTGGTCTTCCCTTTGTCTAACTGTGGGTTTTGCCTCTGAAAGTCTCTTCTCTGCTGGCTTCTCAGCATTCTGGGTTCATTTCTCCCTCTCTGCCATAACTCCTACTGTCCCTTCTTGATTCTTCCTAAGACCTGGAGCCTCCTCCCTCTGTCCAAGCCCAACCAATTCAATTGTGACCAGCCCTTCCATGAAGACTTCCCCAGTTATTCTCTTTTTCTAATCAAGAAATCCAGAATGACCCAAGTAAGCCCACTTTATTTTAAAATTAATATTAAAAGTTAACGTTATATGCTGCTGCTGCTGCTAAGTCACTTTAGTCGTGTCCGACTCTCTGCGACCCCATAGATGGCAGCCCACCAGGCTCCCCCGTCCCTGGGATTCTCCAGGCAAGAACACTGGAGTGGGTTGCCATTTCCTTCTCCAATGCATGAAAGTGAAAAGTGAAAGTGAAGTTGCTCAGTCGTGTCCGACGCTTATCGACCCATGGACTATAGCCCACCAGGCTCCTCCACCCATGGGATTTTCCAGGCAAGAATACTGGAATGGGGTGCCATTGCCTTCTCCAAACATTATATGACTGTTTCGAAAACAACACCTTTTGGCTGTTATACCAGTGCCCTTTCTATTAATACCTCACTGTCTCCCACAGCACTTAGAGTTATCACCTGAATGGGAATAATTATATTTTACACACACATATATGTATATGTTCTCAGTGGGGTTCTTGTGGGTTAGCCTTATATCTCTGGTAATACACTCACTCCTTGATGGTAATACCTGTTTCTCACACATCTTTGAATCACCCAACATGTGCTGGCACATAATAGATGCCTAATAAATATTGATGAGTGACCTACAAATTTTCAACATCTGCCTCAAACCCATCACTAACATATAAAATAGAACAATATAATCCATCATTTCATCAGAAAGGAAACATCTGTTTATTCTACTGCATTTTAGTTTCTAACAAATTAAAATCAGATGAGCTCTCACTAGTGAATCAAGGAACAGACAGATGCTTTTCAAGAAGAGACAATGTGGTGTACTAGTTAAAAGCATATGTTCTGACTCAAAACACATGGGAGTAAATCCCAATTCTGTGTTTACTAGCTGTGTAATCTGGGGTAAGTTACCATATCCCCCTGTGCCTCAGTTTGCTCATCTGTAAATGTGGGATGTTAATAACAGTACCTCCCCATGCTGTGTGTTATAAATATATTGATGTGGCTCAGACAGGAAAGAATTTTCCTGCAATGAGGGAGACCCGGGTTTGATCCCTGGGTTGGGAAGATCCCAGTTTAGTATTCTTGTGTGGAGAATCCCATGGACAGAGGAGCATGGTGGGCTATACAGTCCATGGGTTCGCAAAGAGTCAGACATGACTTGAGAGACTAAGCATGCAAAAAAAATATATATATACAAATGAACTTATTTACAAAACAGAAATAAGACTCACAGACATAGAGAACAAATTTATCTTACCAAAGGGGAAAGGGGAAAATGAGGGATAAATTAGCAGTTTGGGGATTAAAATATACACACTACCATAGATAAAATAGGTAACCAACAAGGACCCATTGTATAGCACAGGGAACTTACTAAATATTCTGTAATAACCTATAATAGAAGAGAATGTAAAAAAAAGTTCTCTCTTTCTATATATATATATAGAACTGAATCACTTTGCTATATAGCTGAAACTAACACAACACTGTAAATAAACTATATTTCCCAAAACAAGGTGAAACAATGTATGAGATAATGCAAGCATAGTGGCATATACATAGCAAGCACTCAACTTGTTAGAATTTATAATTATCGATTGCTTTCCTAAAACCCCTCCTAAGGACACAGTTTATTCATAGTTTTAAGGCTCAGGGAAGTAATCGGCCTAGTTATCCATCAATTCAATCATTGGGTCCTAAATGTGGAACCAGGACCCAAAGATATACATTAGGAAGGCTCAGTAATCAAATCCAGAAAAACGCAGGCTGATGCTGTGATACTGTAATTATGACCTAATAAGTCCAATTAACTGTGCCGGCCAGATTCCTTTTGGAATAACTGCAGCGTTCCTAAGCTTGAGAACAAAAGTGGGGCTTGAAAGAAGGGCTAGTTTGCATCCTGGCAGATGAACAAGGGATCTGCTTGTGGCTTACCAGCTGATAATAGAGAAATCAGTGCACGGGAATGAGATGGCATTCCCAGTGTTTAACCACAAGAATAAGCCTTTTAATTCCCTAAGCCCTATGGGTCTCTCGGACACATGGTTATTCATCAATTTTCTTCAAATATCTGATTGCCCATGCATGCCAAGACAGTTGCCCATGTTTCAGTAGACTGGCTCATGCCTGGGCACAGGGATTTGAGACTAAAGAGTGAAGTTTCATGAGGTGGAAAGAAAAAGAGGAGTCAGAACAAAAAAATAGCCTTGGGAATTAAAGAGCTGTAATCTTTGTAAAGAATTAGCAGTGCACACACCACAGCACTTTCAGACTGGTCTTTCTCAGGAATCCAAATCTCTGACAATGTTGCTGGAGGGTATAGAAAGCCATTGAGAAAGATTTCTGGGATGGCAAACCCACTGTTGGCAGACAGTTGGCTGCTCTCAAGGTCAGCTCGATTGGTTTCCCCTTTGGGTGAACTGTCTCTAGCTCTTCTACCATCAGCTTTGGTCCTCAAAACCATGGTTAGAAATGAGTTTGCAATATTGTAATCAAGCGAATGAATAGAGCTTTGTTTCTTCTGTTCCTAGAAGTTATACCTTGATCTGTTCTGAAGGTAGGTACTAATCTGGTGGAGTTTTCAAAATAACAACAGAAATCTGAGTTTGGACTATCTAGAGCATGTGAAAGGATGAGGGGTGGGCAGGAGAGAGGATTTTTATTGTCAAGCTAAGCTTCACAAGATTTCAGAGGGTGACATGGGATACCCTGCTCAACTCATGCACTTTCAAATGGCTGTTTCTTACTTTCCACTCAGAGTCCACTTCCCCCTTTGTCCACACACTTTGTCCCCTCCCTGCTGAAAATGTTAGGGACCAGAATTTTTTCATCAGTACCTCCAACTTGGGGAAAGTTGGTGGATTCGGGTGGGGATGGGTGGGTTTTTTCTGGAAAACCAGGTGTGGACTTCAAAGCAGCTCAAAAAGCCTGGGGCTAGAAGTGTACTTTCTGACTAAATCAGACCCATGGCTTCTGAATCCCACACCTCATTCCTGTGCTTATTTTTTAATTTATAGAAAGAACCCTACAATTAATTGAAAACCAGTATTAAGGCATGTATAATGGCCCCTCTTGTTGTATTCCTTCTTCATCTGACCCTTTCCCTTTTCATCCTCCTTCCTTTGGGATCTGCTTTTCTTTTATCACACCCGCTCTTTCCCTGGCACTTACTGCTTCCAGTGTATTTCCTCTCAGAATGCAGTTCTCAGCAGCCTAATCGGGCCCCACCCTCACACTTCCAAATGTCCACAGCTACTTGTAGTGGGACCCCAATCCCAATCTTACTCCACACTCTTCCAGAAAACCCTCTCCTAACGGAGAGCTTTGCTAAAAGCAGACAGGCCTCCCTTCCTGTGGATGATGATAATCTGCTCAGGAAATGACAAGATTTTGATCTCAAAGCCAGGAGTGCTCAGGCTTCAGAGATCTTCACATTTTTCACTGCCTCTGTCCTGAACTGCTCTTTCTGACCTGCCTTGCACTCTACTTCTTGGCCTCCTTTTAATCTTCTTGGCTTCTGACCTCATGACTCATTTTCCCCACTTGCAGTCTTGCCTTGGATCTTATTCTTGCTACAGCTTCTCTATTTCTGAGCTATCTGATTTCCTTCACAATAATGATTCCAGCTCCTTCTCTCGCTATGTTGCACTTCACTGCCCTGGATAAACACCTTGCTCAATTCTCCTCCAAACTCGTGCACCCAGGTCTCCTGCACTGCAGGCAGATTTTTTACTGTCTAAGCCACCAGGGAGGCCGAACTCATGCACAGGACCTAGAAACTCTGCTCAAATTCCACCCCTTATAAACTTGTTTAGCTCTTATTCCTGAAACTCATTTAACAATTCCCATATAATGCCTTGTAATGCAAAATTTTCAGATTCATTCATTTCGTAGATATCAGATGCTTTTTACTTTCAGATTATACTGGGCATATGCAAATAAATCATTCTGCAAGGCAAAACTGGGGAATTCAATAGAACGTTCTGCAATGATGGAAATGCTCTATGTTTGTGGTGTTAAATTTAGCAGCCGCTAGTCACATGTGACTATTAAGCACCTGAAAGGTGACTAGTTCAACGGAAGAACTGATACTTAAATTAACTAAGATTGAAACAGCCACATATGGCTAATGGCTACCATACTGAATAGTCTAGACCTAGTGTATATGTCTAGGGATGGACTTGCTTGTGTTGAAGATCATATGCTTTTTGGGGGTTTGTTTTCTTTTCCATATATTGAGAGTCAATACATGGGATGACTTGGAAAAAATAAATTTTTAAACTTTTTATTTTCTATTGGAGTATAAGTTGATTAGGGTTTTCCAGGTGGCTCAGTGGTAAGGAATTCACCTGTCAATGCAGGAGACACAGAAGACATGGGTTCAATCCCTGAGTTGGGAAGATCCCCTGGAGAAAGAAATGGCAACCCACTCCAGTATTCTTGCCTGGAAAATCCCACGGACAGAGAAGAGGATCTTGGAGGGCTACAGTTCACAGAGTGGCAATGAGTTGGATGTGACTTAGTGACTGAGCACATTTAGCTAATTAACAATGTTGTGTTCATTTCAGGTGTATAGCAAAGTGATTCAGTTGTACAAATACATGTATCTATTCTTTTTCAAATTCTTTTCCCATTTAGGCTGTTTCATAATATTGACCAGAGTTCCCTGCACTATATAGAAGGTTCTTGTTTAGTTCAGTCACTCAGTCGTGTCTGACTCTTTGCAACCCCATGGACTGCAGCACACCAGGCTTCCCTGTCCATCACCAACTCCCAGAGCTTGCTTAAACTCATGTCTATTGAGTCGGTGATGCCATCCAACCATCTCATCCTCTGTCGTCCCCTTCTCCTCCAGCCTTCGATCTTTCCCAGCATCAGGGTCTTTTCAAATGAGTCAGTTCTTCACATCAGGTGGCCAAAGTACTGGAGCTTCAGCATCAGTCCTTCCAATGAATATTCAGGACTGGTTTCCTTTACGATTGACTGGTTTGATCTCCTTGCAGTACAAGGGACTTTCAAGAGTCTTCTCCAACACCACAGTTCAAAAGCATCAATTCTTCAGTGCTCAGCCTTCTTTATGGTCCAACTCTCACGTCCATACATGACTACTGGAAAAACCATAGCTCTGACTAGATGGACCTTTGTCAGTAAAGTTATATCTCTGCTTTTTAATATGTTGTCTAGGTTTGTCATAGCTTTTTTCCAAAGGAGCAAGTGTCTTTTAATTTCATGGCTGCAGTTACCATCTGCAGTGATTTTGGAGCCCAAGAAAATCAGGTTTGTCACTGTTTCCTTTGTTTCCCCATCTATTTGCCATGAAGTGATGGGACTGGATGCCATGATCTTAGTTTTCTGAATGTTGAGTTTTAAGCCAGCTTTTTCACTCTCCTCTTTCACCTTCATCAAGAGGCTCTTTAGTTCTTCACTTTCTGCCATAAATGTGGTATCATCTGCATATCTGAGGTCATTGATATTTCTACATGCAATCCTGATTCCAGCTTGTGCTTCATCCAGCCTGGCATTTCACATGATGTACTCTGCATATAAGTTAATTAAGCAGGGTGACAACATACAGCCTTGATGTATTCCTTTCACAATTTTGAATCAGTCCATTGTTCCATGTGTGGTTCTAACTGTTGCTTCTTGACCTGCATACAGATTTCTCAGGAGGTAGGTAAGGTGATCTGGTATTCCAGGTCCTTGTTTATTATCCATTTTTAATACAGTAATGTGTACATGTCAATCCTGGGCTTCCTGGGTAGCTCAATGGTAAAGAACCCACCTGCTAATGCAGGAGATGCAAGAGACATGGGTTCGATCCCTGGGTCTGGAAGATCCCCTGGAGGAGGCCATGACAACCCACTCCAGTATTCTTGACTGGAAAATCCTGTGGACCGAGGAGCCTGGTGGGCTACAGTCTATGGGGTTGCAAAGAGCTGGACAAGACTGAGCAACTAAGCACACACACACGTCAACCCCAAACCTCCAATCTGTCTCTGAGGCCACTGTTACCCCCAGTAACCATAAATTCATTCTCTAAGTCTGTCAGTCTGTTTCGTAAATAAGTTCATGTGCATCATATTTTAGATTCCACATATAAGTGATATTCCTTATATCACATATATTAGAACACATTTTGACATTTCAAGTGCCAAGGCTTAGCCTGTGTGCAGTGATTAAGAGAGAATGGTCAGTAGTTGCTATGTCACAGGGTTTGGAAGGTCGGTTGAGAGCCACGGCACAGGGGATGTACCTGAGTCCTCTACCGGTGGACTTACCTAAACTTCCAGTGGGCTGTGTTTTATTCACCCTGATACAGAACAGTGCCTTTCAGGTATGCAATGACATTTGTACAAGTTGTTCTCTCTACTTGAAAATCACTATATTCTCCACCCTACATTCAAAGGTTCTAATTTGAGATGCAGTTCTAATGTCACTTGCTTTAGAAAGTCTTTTAAAACTGCCCATGACAAAATAATCACTTGTACCACTGAATAATCTTTCTTCCACCTGACAAAATGACAGTGACTCTTGGGTCACAAATGCATTTTGCTGTTCCATTTGAGAACTATACTAGATTATACAGCACAGAGGACCCAGAATGCATTCAACAAACTCAAGGAATTTCATGAATAAAATGAAAGCACCAGTATAAGATAAGACCAGTGAGATACAAAGTCATCTTAAAAGAGACAGTAGAGGTTCCAGGCTGAGAGTCAGTCCAGACAGTAACCCAATCAATGCTACTACAATATCTAAAGGACAGTCCATTTTAATTTTGTTTTGCAATCAGGTATCAGCTCACACCAGTCAGAATGGCCATCATCAAAAAGTCTACAAATAATAAATGCTGGAGAGTTTGGAGATAAGGAAACCATTCTATACTGTTGGTGAGAGTGTAAATTGGGGGAACCACTATGGAGAACAGTTTGGAGATTCCTTAAAAAAACTAAAATTTGAGTTGCCATATGATCCAGCAATCCCACTCCTGGGCATATATCTAGAGAAAACTAATTTGAAAAGATACATGTACCCCAGTGTTCACTGCAGCACTATCTACAATAGCCAAGATATGGAAGCAACCTAAATGTCCATCAACAGATGAATGGATAAAGAAGAAGTGGTGTATATATATACAATGGAATATTAATCAGCCATAACAAGAATGAAATAATGCCATTTATAGCAACATGGATGGACCTAGAGATTATCACACTAAGTGGAATAAGTCAGAGAAAGACAAATATATCGTATCACTTATATGTGGAATCTAAACTATGACACAAATGAACTTACTTACAAAGCAGAAACAGACTCACAGACAGAAAACAAGCTTATGGTCACCAAAGGAAAAAGTGTGGGGAGGGGTAAATTAGGAGTTTAATATTAATACATACATATATATTATGCATATGTACATATACATATATTAACATATAACATATATGAAAGTGTTAATCACTCAGTCATGTCCAACTCTTTGTGACCCCATGGACTGTAGCCCACCAGGCACTTCTGTCCATGGAATTCTCCAGGCAAGAACACCGGAGTGGGTTGCCATTTCCTTCTCCAGGGAATCTTCCCAACCTAGGGATCGAACATGGCTCTCCCACATTGCAGGCACACCCTTTACCCACTGAGCCACCAGAGAAGCCCTTGAAACATATATATGTATAACTAAATCACTTTGCTGTACACCTGAAACTAACACAACATTGTGAATCAAGTATACTTCAATAAAAGCATAATAAAAGAGAGTCCACTGGGAGGAAGGTCAGCAGGAAATATTAATAAAGGGGATTTTTCAAATGAAGTCCTTAGAAATGTAGAACATCCAAGGCTAGGAACAAACTTTGGCTCAAGAAATCTATTTTCCTTTCACTGAGATCAGCACATCCCCATCCTGAAGATGGAATGATCACTTCATTAGAGTTGACTGCCAGCAAATATTAGGACTATACAACTAAGTCCCCTTGTTGTGGTGCCATACACACCAACCAACCTTCTTATCTCTTGGCTTCCTACGTGAGTTTTTCTACTGGCTGAAGACTCACTCATGTGACCATCTGGTTCTTTTCAGTAGTTATTTTTTTTAGGCTAAATTAATAATAAGAAATTAATATTAATTAATTATTTAATATATTATTAATTAATAGAATATATTAATTCTTTATATATAATATTATATACAATATATAATATTAATATAATATATTATTCTTATTAGTATAATGAAAATTAATATTAATTAATAACTTAATAAGAAGAGGTGGCAAGAATACACAGAAGAACTGTACAAAAAAGATCTTCACGACCCAGATAATCACGATGGTGTGATCACTCACCTAGAGCCAGACATCCTGGAATGTGAAGTCAAGTGGGCCTTAGAAAGCATCACTACAAACAAAGCTAGTGAATTCCAGTTGAGCTATTTCAAATCCTGAAAGATGATGCTCTGAAAGTGCTGCACTCAATATGCCAGCAAATTTGGAAAATTCAGCAGTGGCCACAGGACTGGAAAAGTCAGTTTTCATTCCAATCCCAAAGAGAGGCAATGCCAAAGAATGCTCAGACTACCCCACAATTGCACTCATCTCACACGCTAGTAAAGTAATGCTCAAAATTCTCCAAGCCAGGCTTCAGCAATATGTGAACTATGAACTTCCAGATGTTCAAGCTGGTTTTAGAAAAGGCAGAGGAACCAGAGACCAAATTGCCAACATCCGCTGGATCATAGAAAAAGCAAGAGAGTTCCAGAAAAACATCTATTTCTGCTTTATTGACTATGCCAAAGCCTTTGACTGTGTGGATCACAATACACTGTGGAAAATTCTGAAAGAGATGGGAATACCAGACCACCTGATCTGCCTTTTGAGAAATTTGTATGCAGGTCAGGAAGCAACAGTTAGAACTGGACATGGAACAACAGACTGGTTCCAAATAGGAAAAGGAGTACGTCAAGGCTGTATATTGTCACCCTGCTTATTTAACTTATATGCAGAGTACATCATAAGAAACGCTGGGCTGGAAGAAGCACAAGCTGGAATCAAGATTGCTGGGAGAAATATCAATAACCTCAGAAATGCAGATGACACCACCCTTATGGCAGAAAATGAAGAGGAACTAAAAAGCCTCTTGATGAAGGTGAAAGAGGAGAGTGAAAAAGTTGGCTTAAAACTCAACATTCAGAAAACGAAGATCATGGCATCCGTCCCATCACTTCATGGGAAATAGATGGGGAAACAGTGGAAAGAAAGTCAGACTTTATTTTTGGGGGTTCCAAAATCACTGCAGATGGTGACTGCAGCCATGAAATTAAAAGACTCTTACTCCTTGGAAGGAAAGTTATGACCAACCTAGATAGCACATTGAAAAGCAGAGACATTACTTTGCCAAAAAGGTCCGTCTAGTCAAGGCTACAGTTTTTCCAGTGGTTATGTATGGATTTGAGAGTTGGACTGTGAAGAAAGCTGAGCACTGAAGAATTGATGCTTTTGAACTGTGGTGTTGGAGAAGACTCTTGAGAGTCCCTTGGACTGCAAGGAGATCCAACCAGTCCATTCTGAAGGAGATCAGCTCTGGGATTTCTTTTGAAGGAATGATGCTAAAGCTGAAACTGCAGTACTTTGTCCACCTCATGTGAAGAGTTGACTCACTGGAAAAGACTCTGATGCTGGGAGGGATTGGGGGCAGGAGAAGAAGTGTATGACAGAGGATGAGATGGCTGGATGGCATCACTGACTCGATGGACGTGAGTCTGAGTGAACTCCGGGAGTTGGTGATGGACAGAGAGGCCTGGTGTGCTGTGATTCATGGGGTCGCAGAGAGTTGGACACGACTGAGCTGAACTGAACTGAAATTAATAAATGAGTATTCTGGTTTAGGTGCCCACTTCTTGTGAACTCAATTAGAATAGGTTGTCCTAAGAAAATTATACAGTCCCCCTAGGCTGACAAAATTAAACTCCTAAGTGGGCAAAGCTTAGAGTCAAACCCAGAAATGTGGGGAACTAAGTAAGGTGCCATCCAAAGGGCCATGTAACCTTCCCTTGAAAATACTTCTAATCTATCGCCCCTTTTGAACCCAAAACACACTGTTTTTTAATGACTGTGAATAACAATGGCACAGTCTATGAATAATTTAAGGCAGAAATCTTGATGCATAGGTGTGTTCTCCATCCATATTTAGACACAAGCTTTTCAAGTGCAGGCATGTTTCGTGAAATTCTTTGGGTGTGCAATAGGACCCAGCACAGTGCTTGGCTAGGTAAGTACCCAGCGGGTACTTAATGAATTAAATTTCGATTCTATGCCCTCTAAATGGTGGAATTAGAGAGTTGTCTGGGCTTGGTTTAAGGGCAAGAAAAGGGATTTTGTCTCCACTTATTCAAATATTTTAGAGTGCCTGATATATGTTAGACATTGTATTATATATTGAAGATAAGGTGGAAAATAAGACAGACATGGCTCTTGCCCTCATGGAAAGTGACTCACAGAATTGTTTAAGTGATATGCAAATAGAAAAGTACTAAGTGGTAGTTTTGTATGTATGTATGTATGTAGATATGCAGTTGGAGAAGGCAATGGCACCCCACTCCAGTACTCTTGCCTGGAAAATCCCGTGGACGGAGGAGCCTGGTGGGCTGCGGTTCATGGGGTTGCTAGAGTCGGACACGACTGAGCGACTTCACTTTCACTTTTCACGTTCATGCATTGGAGAAGGACATGGCAACCCACTCCAGTGTTCTTGCCTGGAGAATCCCAGGGACGGGAAGCCTGGTTGGCTGCTGTCTATGGGGTCGCACAGAGTCGGGCACGACTGAAGTGACGCAGCAGCAGCAGCAGCAGATATGCAGTTGGGGCTTCCCAGGTGGTGCTAGTGGTAAAGAACCCACCTGCCAGTGCAGGAGACCTGAGAGATGTGGGTTCAATCCCTAGGTCTGGAAGATCCAGTGGAGGAGGGCATGACAACCCACTCTAGTATTCTTGCCTGGAGAATCCCCATGGACAGAGGAGCCTGGCAGTGGGGGGGGGGGCTACAGTTCATAGGGTCACACAGAGTCGGACACTACTGAAATGACTGAGCACACATGCATGCACATGTGCAGTTAGGTTTCTATCACTCTTCTGGGGACCATCTCTCTCCACCCCCTGATGCCTCCTAGAAATCTTGGCCTTGATTCTTCAATTTATATTAACACTAAAGTTAACATACATGACAATAATTTGGTAAATATAAAGCCCAATTTAAAGGCATTATTACTGGTCATTTATTAGGGGCATGGCACTGTGCTAGGCATTGTCTTAGATGACCAAGACTCACTTACCCTCAAGAAGTGTGTATCTCAGTGGAGCAAAAATCATACATATTCACTCACCAATTATCTATTTAATATCTACGGTGTATCAAACATTGTTTGCTGCTGCTGCTCCTAAGTTGCTTCAGTCGTGTCCGACTCTGTGCGACCCCATAGATGGCAGCCCACCAGGCTCCCCCGTCCCTGGGATTCTCCAGGCAAGAACACTGGAGTGGGTTGCCATTTCCTTCTCCAATGCATGAAAGTGAAAGGTGAAAGTGAAGTCGCTCAGTCATGTCTGACTCTTAGCGACCCCATGGACTGCAGCCTACCAGGCTCCTCCGTCCATGGGATTTTCCAGGCAAGAGTACTGGAGTGGGGTGCCATCGCCTTCTCCAACATTGTTTGAGGTCTTGGCAATAGATCAGTAAACCAAAAAGACAGATCCCTGCTGCTCTTCCACTGCAGGGAACACAGGGTTGATCCCTGACTGGGGAACTAAGATCCTGCATGCCACATGGAGCAGCCAAAAAACAAACACCAAAAACACAACAAAAAGACAGATCCCTGGCCTCATGGAGTTTACATTCAGTTGAAAATACAGCTTAATTTTCTGTATTCAGCTGAATACAGAAAATATACACAGAATACACAGTAACATGTCAATTGCCATAAGTAAGGTACAGAGACAACTCTGTGTGTTCAGACTTAACAGTAACCAGAGAAATAGCACAGGTAAGGGGACAATCACAGTTTTAGGGTTGATCTGGATCCAAGTTCCCTTTATGTTACTTCATTACCTACGGCCTTGGGTAAGTAACTTTGCTGAGCCTCATCTTTAAATTGAGGATAAATGCTACATATCTTATAGAGTTCTGGTGAGATGTTTTAAACCATGCAGGACAGGCAAAAAACATTCAGTTCCTTTCTCATTCTAGACAACTAACTCCACACATATCTCATGTCTTTAGAAACTTTAGGTTTTTTAACTAAATGTCTGAAAAATAAGCAAAATATTTAATAACACTGAATTTTATTTTTTACCTATAAACTGGGGATTAGAACGATTACTTACTAGAGTGATTTGAGAATTAAAAAATCCTCTAGTAGAGACTTCCCTGGTGGTCAGGTGGTTAAGACTCTGTGCCACCAATGCAGGGGGCATGGGTTTGATCCCTGATCAGGGAACGAAGATCCCACATGCTATGCAGTGAGGTCAAAAGATTAAAAAAAAGGCCTCTCATACAGTGCCTGGTTCATAGCAAGTAATCAATAAACGGTCATTGGCTTCCTTTATTATTCTTTCTGCCTTGTCCAGCTCACCTATATAGACTCATATCTAATGTCCAAAAGGGACTTAGAAAACTCAACTGTCAGGTATTTTTGATAATCTACATTGGCAGGGTTATTGTAATGATTAAAGGACACAACTCATGTGCCTGCCCCAGTATTCACACATAAAAAAGCTCATATTCCCCCTCCCCAAGAAGTCTAACTGAAAAAATATCCAAGCCCAGGATTTAACAATGGGTGATTCAGAAGAATTGGTCATACTCCATCAAAAACCACATGAGACTCTCTTTTCTGAGGAAGCAAAAGAACATAGTAGAAGAAGCAAAATAAAGGTGGACTAGGAGAGCAGCAAGATGTTCTCAGTAGGTAGAAGTTGGGAACTTTGGGTGATAGTTAAGAACATTTAACTTTTAAAATGTATGGCTGGTAATTTTTGCAATTGTGATAATTGTGCTATGGTTGTGTTAAAAAGTACTCCTTATTTTTTAGAGAGTAGGGGCTTCCCTGGTGGCTCAGATTGTAAAGAACCTACCTACAATGCAGGAGACTTGGGTTCGATCCCTGGGAAGATCTCTTGGAGCAGGTCATGAGAACCCACTCCAGAATTCCAGGCTGGAATTGAGAATTCCATGGACAGAGGAGCCCAGCGGGCTGCAGTCCATGGGGTCACGAAGAGTTGGACATGACTGAGTGAGTAACACTTTCACTTTCTTTATCGATGCACACTGAAATATTTATGGATAAATTTTTTAAAGGTATCGAACATTTTTATTTAAATTGTAACAAACTTTATAATTTTCGGAATATGAATACTTTAGCAATAATCTGGTTCTCTAGCAAAGTATATATGACCCCATTGACACATCATAAACACACATGCTTATTTACAAATTATATTCTAAGCAAGGAAATTCTTCAATTCCTACTCTAATTCCTACCCTTTTTCAATTCAAACACACACTATGAACTCAATTCCCCCAGATTTATTAATATGTGTAGAATATATTAAGATTTATTAAGATACATACTATATATGTACAGAACTTGAAGCGTTGGCAACGTATGCATAAGCTACAAGGTACATACATTCAACAAATATCTGCTATGTGTAAGCCAGTAAAAGACGGCCCTTGCCTTCACAGCATATATTAATAAACCTGGGTGACAGTAGTATGGTAAGATCTGGGAAGCATACATAACAATCTAGGGCAGCAAAAAAAGTGATTGAGGTTCTTAAGGTTCATTTTTGGTTGGATAGGATGTCTAATTATAGAATGAAAGCTATTACATAAATAACAGCCTCTCCCAAGTATCCCTTAGAAGAAATGGAGTAGCCATCACAGTCAACAAAAGAGTCCAAAATGCGGTACTTGGATGCAATCTCAAAAATGACAGAATCATCTCTGTTCATTTCCAAGGCAAACCATTCAATATCACAGTAATCCAAGTCTATGCCCCAACCAGTAATGCTGAAGAAACTGAAGTTGAAAGGTTCTATGAAGACCTACAAGATCTTCTAGAACTAACACCCAAAAAAGATGTCCTTTTCATTATAGGGGGCTGGAATGCAAAAGTAGGAAGTCAAGAAACACCTGGAGTAACTAGCAAATTTGGCCTTGGAGTACAGAATGAAGCAGGGCAAAAGCTAGTAGAGTTTTGCCAAGAGAACGCGCTGGTCATAGCAAACACCGTTTTCCAAAAACACAAGAGAAGACTCTACACATGGACATCACCATGGTGAATACCAAAATCAGACTGATTATAATCTTTGTAGCCAAAGATGGGGAAGCTCCATACAGTCAGCAAAAACAAGACTGGGAGCTTACTGTGGTCAGATCATAAACTTCTTATTGCCAAATTCAGACTTAAGTTGAAGAAAGTAGGAAAAACCACTAGAACGTTCAGGTATGACCTAAATCAAATCCCTTATGATTATACATTGGAAGTGACAAATAGATTCAAGGGATAAGACCTGATACAGCACCTGAAGAACTATGGATGGAGGTTCATGGCATTGTACAAGAGACAGGGATCAAGACCATCCCCAAGAAAAAGAAGTGCAAAAAGGCAAAATGGCTGCCTGAGGAGGCCTTACAAATAGCTGTGAAAAGAAGGGAAGCAAAAGGCAAAGGAGAAAAGAAAGATATACCCATTTGAATGCAGAGTTCCAAAGAATAGCAAGGAGATAATAAGAAAGCCTTCCTCAGTGATCAATGCAAAGAAATAGAGGAAAACAATAGAATGGGAAAGACTAGAAATCTCTTGAAGAAAATTAGAGATACCAAGGGAAGGTTTCATGAAAAGGCGGGCACAATAAAGGACAGAAATGGTATGGATCTAACAGAAGCAGAAGATATTAATAAGAGGTGGCAAGAATACACAGAAGAATTATACAAGAAAAGATCTTCATGACCCAGATAACCATGACAGTGATCTTTCACCTAGAGCCAGACATCCTGGAATGCGAAGTCAACTGTGCTTTAGGAAGCATCACTACAAACAAAGCTAGTGGTGGTGATGGAATTCCAGTTGAGCTATTTCAAATCCTAAAAGATGATGCTGTGAAAGTGCTGCACCTAATATGCCAGCAAATTTGGAAAACTCAGCAGTGGTCACAGGACTGGAAAGAGTTTTCATTTCAATCCCAAAGAAAGGCAATGCAAAATAATGTCCAAACTACTGCGCAAGGGCACTCATCTCACATGCTGGCAAAGTAATGCTCAAAATTCTCTAAGCCAGGCTTCAACAGTATGTGAACTGTGGACTTCCAGATGTTCAAGCTGGAAAAGGCAGAGTAACCAGAGATCAAATTGCCAACATCTGTTGGATCACTGAAAGAGCAAGAGAGTTCCAGAAAAACATCTACTTCTGCTTTATTGACTACGCCAAAGCCTTTGACTATGTGAATCACAATTGTGGAAAATTCTTAAAGAGATGGGAATACCGACCACCTGACCTGCCTCCTGAGAAATCTGTATGCGGGTCAAGAAGCAACAGTTAGAACTGGACATGGAACAACAGACTGGTTCCAAATAGGAAAAGGAGTACGTCAAGGCTGTATACTGTCACCCTGCTTATTTAACTTCTATGCAAAGTACATCATGAGAAATGCTGGGCTGGATGAAGCAGAAGCTGGAATTAAGACTGCCAGGAGAAATACCAATAACCTCAAACATGCAGATGACACCACCCTTATGGCAGAAAGTGAAGAGGAACTAAAAAGCCTCTTGATGAAAGTGAAAGAGGAGAGTGAAAAAGTTGGCTTAAAACTCAACATTCAGAAAACTAAGATCATGGCATCTGGTCCCATCACTTTATGGCAAATAAATGGGGAAACAATGGAAACAGTGACAGACTTTATTGGTTTTTTTTTTTGGGGGGGGGTCTAAAATCACGGCAGATGGTGAATTCAGCCATGAAATTAAAAGACGCTTGCTCCTTGGAAGAAAAGTTATGACCAACCTAGATAGCATATTAAAAAGCAGAGACATTACTTTGCCAACACAAGTCATCTAGTGAAAGCTATGGTCTTTCCAGTAGTCATGTATGGATGTGAGTTGGATTATAAAGAAAGCTGAGCACCAAAGAATTGATGCTTTTGAACTGTGGTGTTGGAGAAGACTCTTGAGAGTCCCTTGGACTGCAAGGAGATCCAACCAGTCCATCCTAAAGGAAATCAGTCCTGAATATCAATTGGAAGGACTAATGCTGAAGCTGAAACTCCAATACTTTGGCCACCTGATGTGAAGAACTGACTCATTTGATAAGACCCTGATGATGGGAAAGATTGAAGGCAGGAGGAGAAGGGGATGACAGAGGATGAGATGGTTGGATGACACCACCAACTCAATAGACATGAGTTTGAGTAAGCTCCAGGAGTTGGTGATGGACAGGGAGGCCTGGCATGGTGCAGTCCATGGGGTCACCAAAAATCGGGCAGGACTGAGCAACTGAACTGAACTGAAGTCTTTCAAGAAAAATAAAACCCTAACAAAGGCACTATCTAGCAATAAATATTCGTCATAGCAGTATATAGGTTTGCGATAAACAGGATTGGGTATTGGGAGAGACCTTGACTTTGAGATTTGATTTCATTGTTGAATTAACTCTTAGTTTAAGTAGGATACAGAGCCTTCATTATCCAGACACTCAATAAAGTTTAGAGTCACTGGATGCCAAAAGTGACTGAGGCACCAAAAAGATTGCAGGAAAACTTTGTTTTTATCCTTCCATTCCAAATTAGGATGAGAATGAACATAATTTACTAGTTATTTTGGGCTGCAAAGACCAAAAGCCAAAAAAAGCTGGGGTGGGGTAGGGGGAGGGCAAGGACAGGCCAGAGTTCATTTGCCGTCATTTAAACATACTCCACTCCAGTATTCTTGCCTGGAAAATCCCATGGACGGAGGAGCCTGGTAGTCTGCAGTCCATGGGGTCGCTAGGAGTCAGACATGACTGAGCGACTTCACTTTCACTTCTCACTTTCATGCATTGGAGAAGGAAATGGCAACCCACTCCAGTGTTCTTGCCTGGAGAATCCCAGGGACGGGGGAGCCTGGTGGGCTGCCGTCCATGGGGTTGCACAGAGTCGGACACGACTGAAGCGACTTAACAGCAGCAGCAAACATATCTATTCATTAACCAAAGGTGGTCCGATCAAACAACAATAGTTAAATTGATTAGACAACCTGTATATAATCAAATGGCAGGAATAAAATATAATAACTTGATTTTTCTTTCTTTTTCATGAATGTTTTGTCTATAAAGACCAACTTTACTGACTGTAGCTGGTTTGTACTATATCCATTTAATCAAACTCCAATAATAAAAACAACTCCATTTCAAAAACTACTATTTCTGGAAGGCTCAGATCTGCATTAAAAGTTTCAGGATAAAACTCTGTGTCTAAAGTCAGCCCCTTGAAACACCCAAAACTTTAGTTTCCACTTAGAATGTACTTAGAGACAACAAATGTTGCCTGTGTTTTTCACTTCGAGGGAGCAGACTAAAGATTTCAAAACCCTTCATTCGGTAAAGTAGTTATCCCAGCTGAAGAACAAAGCAGCCCAGGACCTCTCTCCCAGCCACAGCGAATAAACAAGAAAGAGGAACAGCTTTATAAAGAAAACAAACCCAACTATCCTCCCCTTCTGCTTTCTTCATCCTACTTGGCAGAATATCAGAGTTTTGAGGAAGATTTTGGAATATAAAAGATTTGTGCCTAAGATAAAACTTAAATTTTGCTGAGGCTTAGCACTAAGTCCCTTCCAGAAGGCAGTTTTTATTTTAACATTTCAGAAAGAAACTTCAAACTTTTCTACAGCAATTTAAATCACATATTAAAAACTGTATTATCAATAATTCATTTCCAGTGAATGTTCTTTCTCAGAGAATGCTTTAATTTCATACAATATTGCATGATCAATCATTTGTTTCTATTAAACTTTATTTTATATTTTAGTATAGTTGATTAACAATGTTCTGAAAATTTCAGGTGTACAGCAAGGTGATTCAGTTATACACATCCATATATCTATTCTTTTTCATTTTCCCATGTAGGCTGTTGCATAATTTTGAGCCGGCACCCTGTGCTATACAAGAGGTCCTTGTTGCTTATCCATTTTAAATATAGCAGTGTGTACATATCTATCCCAAACTCAGTAACCATCATTTGTTTCTGATTTGAGATCATCTCATTTCAAATTGATAAATTTATTTGCAACTGGTTTTTGGGGGCTTCAGACAATTACTTCATAAATCATGTTCCTGTGTAAAAACCACATCCATTTTCCTCCATCAAGAGCAATGAGATTTTTATAGGAAAGAATCCAGGCGCAAAAGCAAGTATTTGAGTGATGATTTATATTTCCATTTTACATAGACATTAACTACAAACTGAGCTTGTTACCCAGTTGAACAGTAACCATAGAGGGTAAGGGGGGAATGACTATGCCTATATTACTAATAGGCCCCACCCTGGATTAAGTGTCTACACCAAGCTAGAATACATCACAGTCACATAGGGTGGAGACATGTTCCTAACTGCTGTCCTCTCAAGGTAAGTTTTTGTTGCCTGGCTTTGAGCCCTCTAAGCAAACAAAAGTTGTTCTACTTGTTTGTAATCCATGCTGAATGAAAACCTCAAGTACTATGTTCCTTTCCTTGTCTCCCCCATCCCATAAGACTTCATTAACCAAACAAACCTGTTTTCAGATGATTTTTAGTATGTAATAGGGAAGAGTGGATTTTACTACTTATCATCCACAAATGGGCCAAAATTACCAAAAGACTTGAAAGTTGGCATAATTACAGTTTATCTAAATAAAACACATGCAGTCATTTTCTGGAACCGACAGAAGGGCATGAGTTATAGCACCACCTGAAACTGTGGACAAGGCAGATACATGTTGAAGCCTAAATTAATAGATGCTGAGCAATAGCTAACAGCCCAAGCATAGGAGATCAGCTTTAATGAGATTAACTCTTAGACTACCGTCATACCTTTACTCAACTTAAACACAAGGCCAGGTGTGAGCTTTTTTAATCCTCCCTTATGCACATTGGACATATTAAAGGAAGAGAGGGGATGATATCAGGTAAATACAGGTGGAGCCAATGCAAATTTTGTGGATTGGTGATTATTGCCCTGAGTCAAAAGATTTGGAAGGAATACATGATCAAGGCTGCAGTGGCAGCAGTGGCTGTAGTGGCACTCTGCTCCCTTCCATGGCTTGATGCTGATTTTCATCATCTTTATCACAGATGTGCAGCATGTGCCTAAAACCAAGTGGTTCTCATGTCAACACACATTAGAACCACTTGGGGAGCTGTGAAATTTCCCATTCCCCAGGTGCCGCCACAGATGAATGAAGTCAATATTTCTGGAGGTGGGGCCCAGACATTTGTATTTTTTAAAAGTCTGCAGGTTATTCCAATGTGCAGCCGAGGTTGAGAACTACAGGTCTAAATGTTGTGATTCACAAGAATTCAAAGCAACATAATAAGGGGAAAGGGGAAGCTCCCCCTCCTCCCACCTTCCATGGAACTAACCGGAAGGTCAGTTGGCTTCCTGCCTTGGGATCGCTACCTTACAACTAGGGCTATGAGGACACTGGCTTCCCTTTAGAGAAAACAGTCAACATTGAATGGGTATTTACTGATACTTTGTGCCAGGCATTGTGTGTAAAGCTCTTCATGTGCTCTGTCTGATTTAATCCTTGTGACATCCCTATGAGATATCTATTAGTCATTGCCTTTTACTGAGGAGGAAACTGAGGCACAGACAGGTGAAGTGATTTTCCTAAGGTCACCCAGCTGCTACTCTTCACTCTTCTGAAACTAAAAAAAATACTTGGTCTTTCATGTACTGTCTAGAGGCCTGGGTTCTCTTTGGTCACATTGTTTTCCTAGCTAAAAAGGTTTCTTCTCTCTGAAGGGAGCCATACAGTCTACCCTCATCAATAATGATGCATTAGAACAAAAATGTCAGCATAAATCCACCAAATATCACCTATGTCTATATATGCAATTTACTACAACTTTAAGCAACTCCTCGTCACGAGTTACATTTTTCCAAACATTTTGCAGTTATCCATCTTTCAACTGTGGCCTTCGGGTAGGGAACCAAACTTGGGAAACATAGTAGAAAAGAATCTGTCAAGAAAATCCACATTTGAGATGGAGAGCTGAAAGCCAAGATTCCAGAGAGGTCGGTTACGTTCCCTTACCTTTTGGCAACTCTAACTGGCTACCAGTCCCAAACTTAATAATGAGAATCTATTGCAAAAAGAAATATTCATTTCCTAGAGTCAGTGATCTTGCATTGTTACAATGACTGGTAAATTTTTCTAGGATATTGTGTCCCGAAAATCAAGGCTGAAGCAGAGGGAATGAACAAATTCCATTTCTAACAGCGCCCCACTGTGCTGGACATGTGTGAAGGATGGCCCCAGGATGCCAGATCAGATTGTTGTATGGTGAGTTGCAGTGAGGCAACCCCAAGCAGGGACAGCAGAAGAAAACCCATTAAAGCAGCTCTAAAGCCCCACTTCAAACAATGGGGCCGAGCTGCGGGCAGCAGGAAACAAACAGCAGGCAGGCTGGGCTGGCTAAGGCAATAAGGGAGTGCTGGAGGGGGTTGTTTTCTGAGCTCCAGGATGACCTCAGGTCTCAGAGGCAGAGTCCCAATCAACCACACTATCGGCACAGCTGCAATTGTGACTCAAAAACAGTCTTTGTGTGTACAGTGGTCCACGGACTGGAAAGGGCTGATGTTGTCACCCTGGTCTTTTGAGCCCCATCTGTGCTCACAGATAACAATCCCCATTAGTAATATTATCTTCAAATGTGTGTAGAACATCAGCATAAATATAGCTAACATACCATTTCCGTGAATACAAATAGAGTGGCAAGACCTGTACCTGGAGGATAATAATCTGTGATATCTTTTCATTTTGAAAATGGATTTCTTTTGCAGTACAGCCATTAAAAAAAAATCTATCTGCATATAAGAGAAAAATATTAGCAGTAGGCACACTCAAATGTTAGCCATGTTTATCTCTGGCTCTTGGAAGAACAGATGAGTTTTAAACATATTTTCTTTTGTTTGCTTGTATTTTCTAAATTTCCTAAAAATAAACATGTATTCCTTAGCTATTTTCTAAAATTTCAAAGAGTTTTTGGCTATCATAGATTTTTTTTCCCCAAAATGAAAACAAACAAACAACTTAGGAGTGTCTTAATTTGTCCTCTAAGATGTCATTTGAGAAAGGGATTTGCATGTCTAAAGATAGAGCATGACACAATATATTCCTGTACCCTTTTGGGGGAAAAAGATTCTATAAATAAATCCCAAGACTCCCTTTGGCAGGGACTCAATATCCCTAATAGAGCCAGTCCTAAACTCTAAAAGAAGAGTTGGCCAGAACACCAATTATATTGAATTTTAGAATCCTGGCATATAAGAAACATTCACTTTTTTTTCTTGACTATTGGAATCTTACCTTGGAACAATACCCAGGGTTTGGTTTGTCATCCTCTACAAAGAGGGAGGCAGTGGCATGCAAGAGCCAACTCAAGATTCTGGATTGTATGCATCTCTTCTGAACTCTGCATTTAGTGACATCACACTGAGAACTTGAAATCAGCTTTGGTAGGAGTATTTATATTGTGGAAATTGGCAAATGCTACGAAATAGGGCTTTCCCCTCTTTCCATAGAGAGCCGGTTGTTGTTAAACATGGGAATATCTAACCTCCCCTCCTAATTCAGCAGAACCATTGTTTGTCCAATGATTGAACTGGGAATGAAAACTTTTATGTGTATGAAGCAAAACTACACTGTTGTAAAAGCTACAGAAGCTGAGTTCAACTCAAGTTGAGCTCTTGGATCTGCCATTAGTGAGCCAGAGCACGTCACTGCCCTTCCTGTACCTCCGTTCTTTCATCTCTACTGTAGGAGGACCAGACCATGATGTCTAATCTCTTCTAAACAGGGACAGCTTGTAATTCTAAGGTGAAGAGGTAGTGGCTAGAGGTTCACACTCTGGAGAGAAGACAGCCCTGGGTTTATTTTTCTCTATTTTCTCTTTTATTGAATGACAGCCCTCAGTTTAAATCTTGGCTCCGCCTTCACTAGCATCTGTGTGACCTCAGGCAAGTTACCTAACCTCTCTGAGTCCCCATTTCCTCATCTGAAAAATAATGATGATAATAATAATACCTTCATTATAGGGCTGTTGTTAGGATTAGATGAGATCATTCTCAGCTGTCCTAGTAGTGGGCACCAATAAACTCTATTATTATTAAACCTGTTCCCACTTGGCCCTGACACAAAATGCCTTAGAACTATAGGGATTGCTAAGATATCTGTGAGATGGTGCCCAGGCTCTGTCAGATATTATAATCTGTTACAAAGCAATCAGTACTGGAAACAGTGGTAGAGCATCACTTGAAGTAATAATGTAGATAATAAATGGGAGATGGAGGCCTAATATTTATTGGCCCCATGCTAGGCCTTTCATGCATGCTTTATCTTGTCTAATGCTCACACTCCCTTGGGCAAACCAGGTGTTTTTCTGTTTGGGGTTTTTTCCTTTCTACAGACGTGGATGCATGCATGCATGCTCAGTCACTCAGTCGTGTCTGACTCTTTGCGACCCCAGGGACTGTAGCCTGCCAGGCTCCTCTGTCTATGGAATTTTCCAGGCAAGAATACCGGAGTGGGTTGCCATTTCCTACCCCAGGGGATCTTCCTGACCCAGGGATCAAACACACATCTCCTGCATTGGCAGGCAGATTCTTTATCACTGCTCCACCTATACTGAAGTTCAGAGATGTTAGATAACGCTCAAGGATCTACAGTTAATAATTGGCAGGGCCAGAAATCCTCTCTCCCAAAAACAAATAACCCAGATATCTCCTGAAAGTGCTGGAAGACTATATTTTTTCAGAAACATAAATATCAGAGCAATTTTGTTGATTAGAAGGTACAGAGGTAGATAAAAAGGAACTCTGCAACACAAATACTGTCATGGATCTGAAAAATAAAATCTGCAATATGTAAGAACTGGTGAAGTGTGGTGGTAGCTAATGCCAATAATTTTTCTAAAACATCACCTAGGGACTTCCCTTGTGGTCCAGTGGTTAGGATTCCATGCTCCCAATGCCAGGGCCCAGGTTCGATCCCTGGTTGGGGAACTAAGGTCCCATGAGCCACATGGCAAGGCCAGAAAAATAAATATAATAAAATTTAACAATCACCTAATTCAAGAATAGTATTTTCGATAATTTGCAGTTTCATTTTCTCTCTAAGTATTTTGGGATAGGATCATTCCTATATATTTCTAGTAGGGCAGTGGTTCTCAGAATCTGGACCTTAAACCAGCAACATCAGCATCACCTAAAAACTTACGGAAAATGCAAATTCTCAGGCCCCCAAAATTGGGAGCCAACCCCCTTCTCCTCAGTTCTCCCATGTTCAGAGTGTTTCTGAGGCATATACAATCTGAGAACCAGAGCTGTAGGTGTAGGTGGAAAGAATGAAAAACAATTAAAATGTCTCAAGAAATCTTTACATATAAATATATTGCCCTGACATGCTTATGGGTGGTGACAGTGTCTTTAAAGTGCTACAGCTTCAAGAAAGATTTAAATCACTCATTGTTCTATAGTAACAACTAAATCTTGCTGAACACTGAGCTTCCCATCTTTCTGCCACACATCCCACTCTCCCCAAAAGCACCTATAATAGATTTTTTTGAAGGAGTGGTTTCTGAAAATAAGTGATGTTCAAAGGACCTTGGTACTCAGTACTGACTTTGTCTCTACTCTGGGGGCAATGAGAAGGCGAAGAGCACCTGCAGGTGACTGGCAAAACAAACCCCGCCTTTTCACGAGCGAGACCTCAAGGCTTTCACCAGCAATGAGCTGGGAAAGTTTTGCTTACATTATAGAGCCTTAGCAGGGACTGTCAATCCCTCTGAAATGGCTTCTGTTCTGACACTTAGTTCTCCATTTCTTCCACAAGGAGTTCTGCTGCAGCCAAGGTGAGCCTCAGGGCACTCATAAGTTCTCAGGTGCACATTCTAGCACCTTGACGTTGCTTCCAGTCACATGACTGTCATCCCCTAAAGAATTGTGCCCTATTGACAGCTTATTATGTTACAAAGGTGAAATTAAATGAATCTTTGTACTCAAAAAATATAATAACCACTGTTAGAGATGTCAACAGTGGCAGGGGATCGTCCAGTGGATATGACTGTGCCCTTCCAATGCAGGCGGCCTGGGTTCCAGCAATGGTTGACAAATTAAGAACCCGTGTGCCATGGAGCGTGGCCAAAAACAAACAAAAAATGTTAACAGCAGCTATTTGGTGGGGAGAGGGATGGTCTTTTTTAAATATATATATTTATCTGCATTTTTTGATTTAAAAATATTTTGTAACAAGTATAATTTAATTTTTAAATTTGAGGTTTAAACATAAAAATAAGCAGTATTCAGGAATTCCCCAGTGGTCCAGTGCTTACCACTTGGTGCTTTCACTGCTGAGGGCCCAGGTTCGATCCCTAATCTGGGAACTAAGATCCTGTAAGCTATGCAGTCCATAGGGTTGCAAAGAGTCAGACACTACTGAGTGACTGAGCACACACACACACACACACACAGAAGCAAGAGAGTAAAACAAGATATCTATATATTTATTGCACAAGGCTTGTAATCAGAGATCATTTCTGCCAGAGAGCACATGGCAGGTAAAATATGCTTTGCAAATTGCCTGGATAATTGCCATCATATTATAAGACCTCTTCTTCCTTGATCAAGGTGGAATGGTTTTTGGTACATAGAAATCATGGTCAGAACCCTCTGGCCTGTGGTCCTTGCTTTGCACTTAGGTGAGCACAGGCATTAGGAGGAGTATTTATAAGGCTGTCATGGAATGCATGTGAGCATGTGTGCACATGTGCATGTCTGCCTGCATACATGCATGCATGCTTCTTATGTGGCTGTCACTCCTGTCTTCTTTCCTCTATCTCAGGATAGAAAGGGAGAGACACACTTCACCCATAAGAGACAAATTCTAAAATGTGTTAATGTGAATGCAATTCAACATTTTACTCTGGAGGATGTGAATAATAAAGTGCTACCCTAAAAAGTGAACTTTTACTTGGCCAGGAATCAAGGAGTCAATTTGCTTTGTATCCATGCCTCACAGAATCCTCATGACAAAGCTTTGAGGAAGATGGTAATCTCCTAATGGCCAAAAAACCATATTCCTAGAGGAATTAACTATGAACAGGTCCCATATGTAGAGCACTTACTATCTGTCTGGCACTGGGCTACATGCTTTCTATATATTATCTCATTGAATCCTCACTATTCCAATCTGGGTTGAGAATAGTCTGGAATGTTCAGTGGTATGCCAGGTAGTCCCTGAAAGTCCCAGCAGCATAAACGTGGTACCCTCTTTGGAGAGGTGACTTTGACTATAATCATTATTTTAAATACAAACACAGTTACATTATGGATGAGATTACAGAGCAGGTCTGCATTTAAAGCATAAGCATCAAACTTATGGGAAGTGCTTTGGGCCACCATGCCATGGTCCCTAAGGAATATATATATATATATATATATGCTTACTAATCTCTGCTGTTGGCATCACACTCTGCCATACTGCTTCTAAACAAGGCAATTTTTGTCTCTCATTTTATGTGATTTGCTAGAACTTGGGTTCCTTGTGAGAATGTCTTAATGAAGGGAGTATGTATGGTTTGCTTTCCTCTTATCTATTACTTCCCTGTGGAATCCTATAGTTTCCTTGGCATCAGAGTGATGGCCACTGATTAAAGAGGTGATAAGTTTTCTGACAGGCTGTTGAGCTGCACAGCATAGTGGTGGCAAGAAGTAAAAAAGACCAGACAAAGCCACAGTCCTCAGTGTTTCTAGATCCCAATGCCCTTCCCTCTAAGGCTTATGTTGTACTCCTCAGGGCAGCGACAAGTCAGGTCTCCTGAGAAGTTCCTTCTCAGTTGTAATCAAGTAAGCCTCCTTCTCTCTGCCTGATTATCACTTCCCAAACAACCCCCCAATTCATCTTCTCTTTTTATTAAGGAAGGCAATGAAAACAGGCTTTCGTATATAGAATACCTCCTGGCCAGCCTTGCTAGATGGTGGTCATTTCTGCCTCTCTGGCCCTGGGATACATGTGAATCAACCTATAGTTCATTTATGAGTCTCCAAATATTTGAATACCTGTATGGAGGCTTTGTGTTGAGCCTTAGCAGAATGAAAAGAAGATTAGGATAAAAGGCTAATGGAATTCGCAACACCAAGAGATCACTTCCCACCGAGGTGGCCTTTCAATGGGCTTTAAAGGATGGGAAGAATTTCATTAGCTAGAGATTCTAGGGTGAGGGAGAGGCATTCCAGAGGGAAGGAACAGCATAAGCAAACATTTGGTGGGGGAAGGGTTGGTGGGAAAGATTGAACCAAAAAAGCACAGGGAATAACCAGGAAATGCAAGATAAGTACTCCAGGATGTCTGAGATTAGGGTATATTTTTGAATGGGTGGGAAAGCAAACTAAAAGATAGATCTTGAAAGGGTTTTAGTGTCAGGCTTAAGGGTTTGACTGGCAAGGAAGCACCATTAAAGGTTTGGACAGAAAGCAATGCTATCAGAGAGGTGATTTAGAAACATTAATACAAGAGAGTGGGAAAATGAGAGAAACCCCATTTTCTCAGATGAGACAGGGCAACATGCTATATAGGATTCAAAAGGAATGTTAAGATAGGGTCTTCTCCCTCAAGAAGCATATACTCAGATAAACTGAAACTAACAAACACCATTAAACAATTCCATGCTACTCAGTTCACTTCTACCATATAAGTGCTTTATTGTAGAACACTGACTGTAACAACTTCTGAACACACATTTTGCCCCCACAAATGTTATTTTATGACAACTATTACAAGCACATTGCAGCTCTGACATTTTTAAAATATTTAAATTTGTTTATTTTTAATTGAAGGATAATTGCCTTACAGTATTGTGTTGGTTTCTGCCAAACATCAACATGAATCAGCCAGTCCTGACTTTTGAAACTTGCAACCTGGAACCCTTCCTTCTTTCCTCATATTAACATATCCTTATTCATCAGAGAGGAAAACAAAGACTTTCCAACAGTAGCCTTGTTTTTTTTTTTTTTTGTTTTGTTTTAGGATGATCTTTAGCTTCTCTTTCCTCACTACATTTAACAAACTAGACCTTTATAGGGTAGCAAGACCTCGAAGCTGCCATAGTCACCCCTCTCCACTCTTAAATCACCTGTGCTAATTTGCTGACCAGGCTTCTGAGGTTACAAGCAAATATCATTCAGGAAGAAAAACATGCCATCTCTATGGAAACCTGAAAGTTTGAGAGGGAGCCCACCTTAAAATAACCAAACAATGGTCTCTTTGAGAAGTCTCCAAGGGCCTGAGTTAGAAAATCTGTATTAAGAGTTTGGCTGTTGTTAGTGTATGCACTTCTCAAACCCACAAGTATAAGCCTTAACTCTTGAAATTGCTATGCAAATGGTTTCTTTTCTTTCCATATCTCATTGACATATAGAGTTTTGATGACAAAAAAAGAGTAAGTTCATTCATATAGTGGATAATTATTGAGCACCTGCTGCGTGCAAATCATGTGCTAAATGCTCTTGAGATACTATAATAAAAATGGCAAGGTCTGTCCAGAGAGGGGAGCAGGAGGCAGTGACCAACATTATCAGGTACTCATTTGGCAAAGACCCCTGTAGGAGACACTGGCATTGCAAAAATCATATGCTTTGATTTTCTAAGCCAGTGCTAATGACATTCTCTCTTCTATTCCCACCTAAACCATTGAAAATGTGCAAAACACTTCAGTATTTTAGGATCCAAAGTGTATCTTGCTACTGTTTCTTTTACCTTGAAGCACATAAAGGTTCTTTGACAGAAAAGGTTGCTTGAAAATAGAGTAACTGTATTTGTTTATTCATTCAACACATATTAATTGAACTCTGCCTTGTGCTATGCCACCTGATGCAAAGAACTGACTCATTTGAAAAGACCCTGATGCTGGGAAAGATGGAAGGCAGGAGGAGAAAGGGATGACAGAGAATGAGATGGCTGGATGGCATCCCTGACTCAATGGACATGAGTTTGAGTAAATTCCGGGGGTTGATGATAGACAGGGAGGCCTGGCATGCTGCAGTCCATGGGGTCACAAACAGTCAGATATGACTGAGTGACTGAACTGAACTGAGTGTGCTATGCAGTACCAGACAGATACAGTGGTGAACAGGGCAGATAAGGACCCTGGCCTCATGGAACTTATGTTCTAGTGAGAATATTCAGATCATATGTAAACGTGGAAACCAAATGCTTTCAGAGAGTGGATATAGACAGTTAAGGGAATCACATGGTGATATAATAGTGCATGGCAGGGAGGGACCTAGCACACAGCAGGTGGACAGGGGAGGTATCCATCAGGGATGACATTAGAATGAACATGTGTATGCTGTAAATAGCCATGAATATCATGTAGGAAAGAAAGTTATGGAGACAGGAAAGAGCAAATACACAGTTTCAGAGGCAAATAATAATATTAACTCTGGGACTGGCACTGTTCAAATGCTTTACTGTTGAAATCATTTAATTCTCACCAGAACACCCTGAGGTAGATACTATGAATAACCCATTTTCAGAGATGGAAATGAAGACAAAGAGAAGCTGCAAGACTAGCCTAAAGTCAATAGCTATTATAGGGGAGAGTTGGGTTGGGAGTTTGGGGTTAGCAGATTTTGCAAACTATTGTCAGGGGAGTGTGTAATTCCTTGGTTCTGTCTTGTCACAACAAAAATTTGAAGCGACAGACATTAAAGCCCTCAGAAGGTGTCCCAGGTCTTGGACAGACCATGTTATAGTTCTTGGACAGATCAGTGTTACAGCTTCGTGTTAGAGCTCAGTTTTATTTAGAAAATAAAAGGAAAATACATCCTTGAGGCATGAGAGCATGCTGACTCAAAAGACACGAAGAGAAGAGAGCCCCGGCCCGTTGGCTCCTCTTTTTATATGTTTTTTCCTCCCCGTGGGCCTGCCCTATATAAATTGGGCTAGCCAGGAGTGCTGTTTTTTCTACCAGAGGTCCTCACTCCGGTCCTCAGACCTTCCTTTGTTCTATTTTTGCAGGCTTTTCCCTTCCTTGTCTTTTAGCCACCGCCATTCTGGACTCCTTTCTCCTATTCTAACTACCTAACTACCTATCATATATAGAATGAATGAATAAACAATATAGAATGAATAAACAATAAGGTCCTATAGTATATAGCACAGGGAACTATATTCAATATCCTGTGATAAACCATAATGGAAAAGAATGTGAAAAGAATGTATGTATGTATAACAATCACTTTGTTGTACAGCAGAAATTAACACCACATTGTAAATCAACTATATGTGTGTATGCTCAGTCGCTAAGTTGTGTCCAACTCTTTGCAGCCCTATAGACTGTAGCCTGCCAGGCTCTTCTGCCCATGGGATACCAGGCAAGAATACTGGAGCCAGTTGCCATTTCCTTCACCAGGGGATCTTCCTGACCCAGGGATCAAACTCGCGTCTCCTGCATTGGCAGGTATGTTCTTTACCACTGAGCCACCAGAATCTGCCTGCAAATGTAGGAGATGCGGGTTCAATCCCTGGGTTGAGAAGATCTCCTGGTGAAGGAAATAACAACTTGCTCCAGTATTCTTGACAGGGAAATCCCATGGGCAGAGGAACCTGGCAGGATACAGTCCATAGGGTCACAAAAGAGTCCAACATGACTTAGTGACTAAAGAACAACAAATAAACTATACTTCCATAAAATAAAAGCTTTTAAAAAGTCAGTACCTATTAAATGACATGACTAGGATCGAAATCTAGGCAATCCTGCTCCATAGCCTATATCTAAACCATACGGCGGGGGATATGTGCAAGCAATATAAGAATCTATCCTTAAGAGTTTAAATTTGCATTAACACACACTGAAAAGTCTTACAAAGCAAGCTAGGAAGTTATGGGGATAGCCCAAGTAGCTGGGATCCTAAAAAAAATGTTTGAACTACAAAATAACTCACTTTATAGTGAATCAGATTTAAAATGTGCGATATTGATCTATGGAGTTGTGCCTCAGCATCCAGACTTAAACTTTTCTAAAACATTCAGAAGTATCAGAAAAAGGGCAGGAAATATCAGAATATAGGAATATTAACCCTTTTCACAAACAACAGCCATAAAACCCAAGCTCCTATCACCTGGCTGAAGAGCTCTCCAAGAAAAACAGCCTGATTAAACGAGATAAGTGTAAAGAAGCTGGCAACATGTCATCAGTGCAGACAGTCAGTTCAGGGGTGTAACTGTCATTCTTCATTTCCCTGGAATTTTTCATCTGCAATACTTATCTATTAAAATAGTAAGAGCAGAAGTAGCAGTTTTTTGTCTGAAAAAACTCAAAAATGCCTGCAAACATGAACATACTGTCTTCATGATATAATATCAAAGTATAGAAAAGTCTTTTCAATTCCTTTAGGAAAAAAAAGTTTTCTTTTAAATTTATTTTTAATTGGAAGAAAATTGCTTTACCATGTTGTGTTGGTTTCTGCCATACAACAATGTGAATCAGCCATAAGTATACCGAATCCCCTCCCTCTTAAAAGAAGGTTTTTGAAGTCTAAATACTTTTGTCCACATCACCTCATACTAGACTGTCCTTTATTCCTTTTCAGTTGTATCATGCTCTTTAGTATTATCTTCTAAATGTACATCTATACAAACAGACAAGTCTCAATAATTCATTCAGTGAATGCTTACAATGATGGGCAGAGAGTTTGAAAATACACAGGACTGGGACAAGAGTAAAAGGAATGTTGGAGCTGGAAGACATCTGGTAGTTTTATCATTGTACACCCTGGGAACTAGATTATACAAGATCCAAAAGGCTCCTCTACTGGCTGTTTCACAGTCTGTGGCCTGGAGCTGGGTGATTTCTCAATAAAGACCTGATAGACTGATTTCACTCCATGCTGGTTTTGGCCCTCAAATGTCATTCCAACAGATTCTTTACCGTCTGAGCCAGTTAGCAGATCTGTAATTAAATCAGCCAAACCTGGAAAAAATTATTAAGTGCCTACTAGGTGCCTGTTCTGTTTCAGAACTCAATACAAGTTCATAGCTTGAAGTGGGAGCAGTGTATCAAAATGGAATGCAAGATGGTGGGGAGTAGGTATGAGTGAGCCAATGTATACTATTTATTTCAAATGCACACGTGGTCAGGAAAATTAAATGACAGAGGCTGTCATCATTTGCCTCTGGGAAGTACAAGTTTCAGGGAAACACTACCTGCATATTTGGAGTCAAGGAAATAAAAGAATCCCCATGTTCATATCTTCCTTGTGTCATCAACAGATGTGACCTAGAAGTGCTATATTCTGAGCAGCTGCTAGAATACTCGACACAGCTGGACAAAATCCATTAAACTTCAAGAGCAAAGTATTTCTGAGCACCCTAACCAGCTGGGCCAATCATATTTGGAGGCAACCAGATGTTTTGGTCTGTGTGCTGGCTACCATAAAATACCCCTACCCAACTGTTAAATAATCCCAAATTCTAGAGATCTATCCCATTTTCATTTCAACTGCTTGTGTCCCTATATCCTTTCATTCCTGCCAACTGTGAGTCTCATTTTTCTACTCTGCTTAACTACAACTCTCCTCAACATGAAGTTCTCAACTGATTCATTTACTATCTCCTCTGCACATGGTGCTGTTGGGAACACAATGATACATCACTTAAAGCAGTACTAGGCTCTGTCTCTCAGGAGCTTGCAAACTACTAATATTTGGGAGATAAGAATGACTCACACGAGAAGACTATTTGAATTTACTGCCCTGAAGGATGACATGCCAAATGAGAATGCAGGCAGGTATATAAGATTTCAGAAAAGGAAACAGATTGATATTTGGGGGTAAATATAGTCAGGGCAGTTTCAAATTGGAGTTGTCACCTGAACTCTGGAAGGACCAGTGGGTTGTGATTAAAGAAGGAGGAGGACTTTATAAGCAAGGAGGGATGAGAATGATTCATGGGAGAGAGAAGGAACGGATGAGTCTGGAAAACTAGTCTGGGGCCAGATCAGGGAGGTCTTGTTTTCCTGGTAAATGATCTGACTCTCATCCTATAGGAACCTGAAAAGTCAGGGTTATCAGGACAAGTCTCTTGGATTTTCAAACATTGCTTTATTATTTTTAATTTTGTGGAAACCAGTCCCCATGACCTCTCCATGCAGTATTTAATCATTTTTCTGCTGTCACTTTTAATTCCATTTTTGAGGATATTTTCCCCTCTGGTTGATGAAAATAATATATTTATGGTACAAACTCTCAGCTTCAATGCCTTTATCCCTTAGCAGTCACAACCTGAAAAGTTGCTAATGTCTATTACACTGCATTCAGTTTAATTAACTGTACAAATAGATTGATTCTCTAATACAAAATATTATCTGGAGAGAGAAATAAAAGGATAGGGAAGGAAGCTATGAGAAGCAGAAGCCAGAAGACAAATTTATCTCACTCAGGAAGCCATACTGGTTATCATAACAATAACAAATATTTATAGAGGGCTTTCATCCTGAAGAATCCCAGAGCCCCAGAGCAATGAACACTTGCAATAAATAGATTAAAGGAGCTACTCAGCCATCCAAGAGAGGAAGCCCTCTCTCCCAGGCCCAGTGCAGTAAGTCATTCCTAGGACAGCACTCGATTGTAGCCAAGGGATTTTAAAGGAAGCTGGAGGAACTTCCAAGTGATAAAACCTGGACAGCATGCATAAAGAACACCCCAGAATCTTTCACAGGAGAGCTCCTAGGAGCAACAGGCATGCCCATAGTCAGCTTAAGTCTCTTGTGTTAAGATCACAGCAGCTTCAGAGGCAAGTAAAACTTCACTGATTTGAGATAGATGCAGTCACAAATACCATGAGATACTGTTTTATATTGTGAAACCATAGATTTACCTTACTAACACATACTTCTCAATAAATTAATAAAATAAAATATTTGGTGGAGGATATTAGAGAAAGGCTTACTATCTCTTCAGAAATTCAAGCCACACCATTAATAATGAAGTACATGTTTTTCTGGTTCCATTCCTTGATCTAACGTAAGTAGCCATGTGATCTTGGACAAGTCATTTGGCATCTCTGTATTTCAATTTCATCAAACTAGTTGTGTGTGTGTGTGTGAGAGAGAGAGAGAGAGAGAGAGAGAGAGAGAGAGAAGGGGAGGGTGGGGGAGGAAGAGAGGGAGGAGAGAGGGAGGGAGAGAGAGAGAGAGAACGAACACGTATTACATAATTCTAACTCTTTTTCCTGCCTTCATGGAGTGGCCACAGGTCATTTGGCTAAAGGCCCCCTTTGGAAACCTGAGAAATACAATTTACTAGGAGGCACAGAGCTCCTTACATAGAAGTTTAAGAAAAAAAAATTTAAAGAGAAGCAGATTACAAGACTGTAGAACTTCAACCAATGGGTAAAATCTACAGACGTTAAGACACTGATGTGTGAACGTGGGCATAAACTAGACAGTAAATGTCACTTAGTCCAGTGATTTTACAATGACTCCTTGGAGAATCAGGCTTCTTCGAGAGCATCTCAGGGGTCACCAAGGGAACCAATCTAATGCTGAAATGTCCTCTACAACATCTTCCCTGCTTTTGAAAAACATCCAGCCTATGTTGGCATCACTGCAGTGACTGAGAGCAATGGAATTGTACTCAGCTACAAAAAAGAACAACATAATGCTATTTGCAGCAACATGGATGAACCTAGAGGCTATCATACTAAGTGAAGTAAGTCAGATAAAGACAAATGTCATTTGATATTGCTTATATGTGAAATATAAAAAAAATCATGCAAATGAACTTATTTACAAAACAGAAACAGACTCACAGACATAGAAAACAAATTTGTTTGTAATTACCAAAGGGAAAAGGGAAGAGGGGAGAAATAAATTGGGAGTTTGGGATTAACAGATACCAATGACTATATATAAAATAGGTAAACAACAAGGTCCTACTGCAAAGGACAGGAAACTATATTCAATATCTTGTAAGAAACTATAATGGAAAAGCATATGTAAAAAGAGGGCCTTCAAGTGCTCTTCACATCAGATATTCTGTATGGGTTTCAATGACATAATAACCCACATTTTATACAGATCAATTTATTCTGAGCCTTTAAGTTGTGCTTTAAATTGACTGTTCTGATTGGAAGCTCTCTTCAGTCAGGCACACTTTCCTTCCCCACCATGGCAGCCTCTTGACAATCCTAATCAAGACTGCAGAATCCAGAGCAAATAAAAGGTCATTTTGCCTAACCCTTAAAGAGATTCCTCTCTCTCCTTCCACAATCAATTCAAGGAAGTTTTATTGAGTACTTGCTATGAGATGATAATATCTGAAAATCACTAAGAACTCCCCATTGCAAAATGAAAGGAAAAAAAACCCCACAAGTTTCTCAGTGTTACACATGTTATATAGGACCTTCAGTATTGTGACTTCCAGCCTAATTTTGAGCCTTATTTCCAGCTATTCAGCCTCCTCTGCCCTCATCCACCCCAGCATGCACACATGAGCCCACATGATATAGGCACACCTGACTGTTTGCTCTTCTCTAAATATATCATGTTATGTGTGTGTGTGTGTACACACGTGCATGCATGTGTGCAAGTTCCCTTGCACACATGTGTTCATGTGTTCATGCTGTTCCCTCTGTGTGGGAAACTTCAGTCTACCTGGGGGTTCAAAGTCAACTTCCAAATTTAACCCAAATTTCTACCTGAAGCCTTTCCTGCCTCCTCAGTTCCCAAATCAGTTAATCAATCACTCAAATCCACTCCCAAGGCAATACTATTAGAGCATTGAGACATTTATTAGAGAGAAGTGCTTACATGGCAAATGGACTTGTGGGTGCCAAGGGGTAGGTGGGAGGGGGAGGGATGGACTGGGAGTTTGGGAATAGCAGATGCAAACTATTATATATAGAATGGATAAACAACAGGGCCCTACTCCATAGGACAGGGAACTGTATTCAGTATCCTGTGGTAAACCATAATGGAAAAAAATATGAAACAGAATGTGTGTGCACATACATAAATAATGGGGCTTCCTTGGGGCTCAGATGGTAAAGAGTCTGCCTGCATTCCAGAAGACCCAGGTTCAATCCCTGAGTCAGGAAGATCCCCTGGAGAAGGAAATGGCAACTCACTCCAATATTTTTGGCTGGAAAATCCCATGGATGGAGGAGCCTGGTGGGCTACATACAGTCCATGGGGTCACAAAGAGTTGGACATGACTGAGCGACTTCATTTTCACTTTCATATATAACTCAGTTACTCTGAAGTACACCTGAGGCTAATGCAACATTATAAATCAACTATATTTCAATACAATAAATTTTTAAAAAAGATACTTGCTTACAGTTATCTGTAATCCCGCTAGACTCAAAAGCAGAGGCTTTGTCTTCACTATCCTATATTCCCACAACTAGCAGTGTCTGCAACACAGTAGTGTGTGGAAAATGTTGAGGGATGGAAAGAAGGAAGGAAGGAAGGGAGGAATTCCTCCCTTTACTAGACATTGAGCTCCTTCAGGGTAGGGTAGGTACTACATCTTACTCATTTTTGTACCCACAATGGCTTGTACACAGGAGTGTCCATGCATGCGTGCTAAGTCACTTCAGCTGTGTCCCACTCTTTGCAACCTATGGACTGTAGCCCACCAGGCTCCTCTGTCCATGAGATTCTCCAGGCAAGAATACTGGAGTGGGTTGCCATTTCCTCCTCCAGGAGATCTTCCTGACCCAGGGACTGAACTTGTGTCTCCTACATCTCCTGCACTGCAGGCAGATTCTTTACTGCTGAGCCACTGCTGCTGCTGCTGCTGCTGCTGCTTAGTCGCTTCAGTTGTGTCCGACTCTGTGCGACCTCAGAGACGGCAGCCCACCAGGCTCCCCCGTCCCTGGGATTCTCCAGGCAAGAACACTGGAGTGGGTTGCCATTTCCTTCTCCAATGCATGAAAGTGAAAAGTGAAAGGGAAGTCGCTCAGTTGTCTCCAACTCTTAGCGATCCCATGGACTGCAGCCTACCAGGCTCCTCCGTCCATGGGATTTTCTAGGCAAGAGTACTGGAGTGGGGTGCCATTTCCTTCTCTGGCTGAGCCACTAGGGAAGCCCTATACATAGGAGATCTCTGTGAAATTGAAAGCAGGTTAAAAAAAATTATTCTTAAATACAAAATCACTAAATAGCTACACCCCAAGTGCTTACAGCCTAAAAGTAGAATAGTTTAACTGGGAAGGAAAATAGACAACCAACTCCAAGTGCTCTAGAAGTTCATAGAAGGGAGAAGTAAGTGAAGGCTGGATCTGTGTAGGACAACATTTCTCAGGCTGTGATGTGAAGTGAGGAGTTTGTTCAAATGGAGAAGCTGACTGTTGGGCTGCACTCCATAGGCCTGCAAGCCCTGTACTTGCCGAGCTCCATGGCCGAAGAAAGGCCCCAGAGTCAGTGACAGAGGCATCAGTGGTTTAATGGATGGGGAATTTTCACACATCTGAAGAAAGGTCCTGGAGCAACACCTCACTGTGTGGGACTGACAGTGGACAGGACATGGGAGTAGTCTTCACTACCAAGAGGGTGTGTGTGTGTGTGTGAATTGATGTCAGGTTGGCTCATGAATTACCAGGGAAACCAGCAGAGGGGCACTGCACCTTTGATAAGCTCTCCTGGTAGAGCTAAAGGTTAGGACAATCACTAGGTACAGTGATTGTCACTGTGTCACCCCAATCACTAGGTGGGGCCCGAGGCAAGTAGGTAGGTTGTGTACTGGTTAGACTGTATGATTAAGAGGGAAGGTCAGTCATGTGAGTAGGGTGGAGCAGGCACTGGTGGAGCAGGGGATGTACAGAGAGAAAGAGAAGAGCCATCTTGAATGGCCTGATCATAAACCAGTTGAGTAGTCTGGGCGGTTCAGTAGTCTGAGAACCAAAGAATTGATGCTTTTGAACCGTGGTGTTAGAGAAGACTCTTGAGAGTCCCTTGTACTGCAAGGAGATCCAACCAGTCCATCCTAAAGGAAATCAGTCCTGAATGTTCATTGGAAGGACTGATGCTGAAGCTGAAACTCCAATAATTTGGCTACCTGATGTGAAGAATTGACTCATTGGAAAAGACCCTAATGCTGGGAAAGATTGAAGGCAGGAGGAGAAGGGGACGACACAGGATGAGATGGTTGGATGGCATCACTGAACTCAATGGACATGAGTTTGAGAAAGCTCTGGAAGTTGGTGATGGACAGGGAAGCCTGGCATGCTGCAGTCCATGGGGTCTCAAAGAGTCAGACACGACTGAGCGACTGAACTGAACTGAGTCTGGGAGGTGCCCATAAATCAGCATTTCTAATAGACTTCTAAGCAATGCTGATCCTGCTGTGTGGGCACCATACTTGGAGTAGCAGTGAAGATGTAGAAAGCCTTCTTGGAGGAGGCACTTCTTATGCTAGGTGCAACGGGAGGAGCTAAAGTCAGGAAGAACAATATAAGCCAAGTAACAGAAGCAGGAAAGATCAAGTTTAATTAGCAGAGGAGTAAATGGAACCAGGTAAATAGAGCAGAGAGTTCTTATAAGAGCGTAATGAGTGAGAAGGCTAGAGAGACTGAGATCGGACCACATTATTAGCTTCATCAAAGCCTCTTTTGAGGATTCTGGACTTGCCATTGTAAATTCTTAAGAACCTGATGTATCATCTTCACACCTTATATAATTATATAAATGTTTGGTTTATAAAACACATTTCATACACATTAAGGTCATCTGATCCTCACAATAACACGGGGAGTTAGGTTTTGTTTTCATTGCTATTTTACAGGCCAAGGAAACTGAGGCTCACGGAAGTGAAGTTACTTTTCAAAGTTTATCCAAACTTGGATTAGAGACAGTAGCCAAACCAAGTTTTTATGACACCCACTCCAAAGTAATTTTTCATCACATCATGTTGTAGATTGCCACTTTAAAACAGAGGGTCCTGAAAAGGGGCACTTGTGAAATTATCTTCACATTATTTCAATCTTCTCTTTAACTGCAGCTCATTATCTGACTAAGGAAAATCTGCCTTTAGAATTATAATTCTCTGACCCAAAAGGCTATTAATTTCCTTCTATTTAGTAACTGAAGGATTTCTCCCTGTGCCCTCCATTCTCATTGTATGTTAAAGAATGAAATTATTGGAGGAAGAATATGAGGAGGTCCCTGCTAATCTATTTTGTTTGAGAAAATTAAATGGAACCAGTGGGAATCTCTTAATGATAGCATCAGAGTCTCCTCCCACGGGCCTTCTTTTGTACTTTCACTTGCTGTGCATCTTTTGTTTGTATCTCCCAGCCTGGAGACTTGATCACTCTGTTGTTGCTTATTGTGATCTTACAGGAGTCTATTGTTCCCAAATTTCCCTTCTTTAGTGACTTTTTTTGAGACTTGTAGGGCTAGGGGACTGATGCTGTGACATCAGTGTCATCTTTTCCGATGTTTTCTTTTCAGTTGGAAAGAATGAGTTTTACCATGTTGGAATTAAATGGGTCCAAATTCCATCTAAGCAGCTCAGGAATTAAGAGGCACTTTTTCTAGGAAGGAGAGAGAGAGAGATGGACTCAACTGAAAGGTCTACAGAACTTGTATCATTAAACAGGTGATAGAAACCTAGGAGGTTCTTGAACTTATGGTTGCTGGAGAGGAAGGCATAGTTAGGGAATTTGGGATAACCAGCAAGGACCTTACTGTAAAGTACATGGAACTCTGCTCAATGTTATATGGCAGCCTGGATGGGAGGGGGTTTGGCAGAGAATGGATACATATATATGCATGACTGAGTCCTTTCACTGTTTACCTGAAACTACCACAATATTGTTAATCGGCTATACACCCGTACAAAATTAAAACTTTTTTAAAAAAGAAACCTAGGAGGTTCTTAACCAGCATTTCAAATTTGACTAATTTCTAACTTATCAGTTAAATGTTCAGGCAGTACCAAATTAAGCTCATTTGTGTTCATTTTGTTCCTAGCTATTTAGGCAAGAGAATTTTACTGGCTGTGTGGCCATGGGCTAGTCACTTAACCTCTCTGAGCTGCAAGCATCATTATCTGAAAAGGCGATAATGAATTGTGCCTCTCTCGTAGGATAGCTGTGAGGATTAAATGGTATAATTTATACAAAGCACTGACTGGCACCAAAGCAGGAGCTCAGTAAATAATGGCTCGTGCTCTTTTACTCACTGTCATGCTTTCTCTAAAAAGGACATGAAAAGAAACAGACCTGAAGAACACATCCCTCTGACTTTAAAGGCAGGAAACTAAAGAACAGAGCTGTTATCTGATAAACTGCAACTTTAAAGAGCCAAAGCAGATCCTTCTGATCAGTGACTCCTACTTTCTGGACTGACTCATAGTAAGAAATGCACTTTACATAGTTTCACAGAATAATTATTTCCAGCAATGTAATATGAAAGTTTCACTCATCCTACTCCTCTTATCCTTTCCACTCTATTAGGAAACAAATGTTGGTCAGGGTCCAAACAATTGATCAAAAACAAAACAAAACAGGAGGGGTTTCATTCAAACTTTAGTTTGAAAAATACTGATTTAAATGCACCCAAACCAACAACCCAGAAAGAAACTAGATTATCAGTCTTACTCATCCTTCAATTTTAGCTGAAATGCTTCCTCAGAAATCATTCTCGACCTCTCCAGTCTAGAGCATGTTCCTTTGTTATATGCTGCTGTAGGATCATGTTCCTCAAGCACTCACTGCAGTTAAAAACTGTGTATCAGTGATTTTTTTATTATATATAATCCACAACAGAATATAAGGTCCACAGAATATAAGCAACTTTGTCCATCTTTTTCGTTAGTACATTTCAGTATATAACCCAGTCCAGCACCTGGCACATAGTAAGAACTCTATAAATATGTGCTGAATTAATGAATGAATGAGCAAACTAATAAATAAGTGAATGAATGAATGAAAATGCTCATAAATCCACATGTAAACCTAGTAAGTTATTAACCTACTATGGAATAATTAGTTGGCTTTACTTTCCAAAGTGAAAGATGTTGTGATGAGGTTCTGTTAAAAATTGTCTCTTCTAATAGACTGTAAACTCCATGAGTGCCAGAATCATGTCTGATTTTGCTCCCTATTGCACCCCAGAACCAGTAGAGTCTGTGGCAAACAGAAGATGCTTCAAAAAGTTTTGTTGCATTAGTAACAAATTTACAGATGAGGCCTCTGGAAAATTTCCAAATTTCATGGAAGTTTTCCAAGATGAACCTAGTGACTGCCAATGGTCTCATGCATTAAGCCTTTAGCAGTACAGATATCACAGAATGTCAGAGGTGGAAGAGATGTTATACATGTACCAGCAGTCAGCTAGCTTTTTGTTTTTTACAAAGGGTCAAATGGTCAATGCCTTCAGCTTTGTATGCCATACGGTCTCTGTCACAACTACTTAACTGTGCCATTGTGTGCAAAACAGACCATAGACAATACGACATGAATAGGCATAGCTGTGTTCCAACAAAATTTTACTTACAAAAAACAGGTGGCAGACTACATTTGGCTGCAGTTTGCTGACCTTAACTAACTCAACTGTCATATTCTATAGGTGAGAAGAGAGAGGGGCTATTTCTCCATAGGGAAATGGCTTGTTTAAGGCCACACTACTAATAAAGGACAAAGTGGGGACTTTCGCAACTTTAGTTCTCAGGACATCGCAGCCATGTTTTAGGGTATGTCTGCTTCAATCCTGGTGTTGGTCCTATACTGCTTTGTTTATTGAAGCTAACAGACTTTGCCTTAAATTTGATTTGCACTGGTGGTTTTTCATCTTTGTTGTTGTTGTTTAGTCGCTGAGTCATGTCTGACTTCTGCAATCCCATGGACTGTAGCCTGCCAGGCTCCTCTGTTCATGGGATTTCCAAGGTAAGAATACTGGAGTGCAGTTGCTGTTTCCTTCTCCAGGGGATCTCCCCGACCCAGGGATTGAACCTGGGTCTCCTGCATTGGTAGGCGGGTGCTTTACCACATTGGTTGGTAGGTGGGAGCCACCAGGGAAGCCCAGTTTTTCATCTTTACTCTTTATTATATCATCCATGTAGTCTAAAATCCTTGGGAGTGATCAGCTTCATAGAAAGATTTTACAACTCCTTCTATTTTATTTAGGTGCCTGGAGTTCTGCCTCTTCACGTTTTCAGAGAGTATATACTAGGTTCTCTAAGGCAAAAATTCTGACATATGGTATTAAAGGGCTGGATGGGCAATTAGGAGACAAGGGCTCTGTCACGTCATGTCCTACCATACACCTTACCCAATTCTCACAAATTGTTCAGTAGCTGAGATTCACTGAGTTCCTACTGTATACACAGTACTCTGTTAGGCTTGGGAAGGGAGGAATGATGAGAATGAGAATATTAATACCAGTCAACTTGTCTAGGTTCTGACTATATGTCAAGGGCATTATATACAGCTTTGTTAAAACCTCATCAAGGGATTTCCCTGATTGTCCAGTGGCTAAGACTCTGTGCTACCAATGCAGGGGGCCTAGGTTCGATCCCTGGTCAGGGAACTAGATCCCACACACTGCAACTAAGAGTTCAATGCTGCAACTAAAACATCCTGCATGCCGCAATTAAGACCTAGAGTAGCCAAATAAATAAAAATATATTTTTAAAAACCTCTTCACAACTCTTTAAGGAAGGATCAGATAGACTAAACTGCTTGGATTGAAACTCAGCTTGGTTCATGTTGAAACCCTGGGCTGTCTTTACCACATTTCAAGTCCTCAAGGCCATTTATTCCTTTGTCGTTGTTTAGTTGCCAAGTCGTGTCTGACTCTTTGTGACCCCCTGGACTGCAGCACACCAGGCTTCCCTGTCAATCACCAACTCCCGGAGTTTACTCAAACTCATGTCCATTGAGTCGGTGATGCCATCCAGCCATCTCATCCTCTGTCATCCCCTTCTCCTCCTGTCTTCAATCTTTCCCATCATCAGGGTCTTTTCCAATGAGTCAGCAGTTCGCATCAGGTGGCCAAAGTACTGGAGCTTCAGCTTCAGCATCAGTCCTTCCAAAGAGTATTCAGAATTGATTTCCTTTAAGATTGACTGCTTTGATCTCCTTGCTTTCCAAGGGACTCTTAAGAGTCTTCTCCAGCACCACAGTTCTAAAGCATCAACTCTTAAGTGCTCTGCTTTTTTTATGGTCCAGCTCTCACATCCGTAATGGCTACTGGAAAGACCATAACCTTAACTATATGGACCTTTGTTGGCAAAGTATTTATTCTTTAATATCCTTCTAAGCATTGGAGGTGAAAAACTCAAAACATCTAGCCCAGTGTCCAGCACACAGTATACACTCATCTGTTCTCATTACTCATCATGCTCCCTCATCCACAGACAGTCTCCAACAACATGGAACCTTCCAACACTCCTACAACTAGCAATCTAGATCACTGTGCCTTTACACAAGCTGTCTATTCTTCTTGGAATGCTTCCACCACATATCCTCTGCTCTACCAACCCTCAGCTCAAATGTCTCCTCTTCTGGGACACTTTCCTGACACATCTGGAGACACTGAATCAGATTCCCTTCATCTTCTCCCATTCAGCACTTCGTTCAGATCTCTATTATTGGACCTAGTAAAGCATTTGTTCTCTGGTTTATCACATTAAGAACTCCACTGAGACAGGGATTGTCTTACCGGTTTCCTTTTAAAAATAACATCTATTGTGTGTTTTGATACAGAAAAGTATAAAAAAGGGGCAAATAACCATAATTCATCTCTCAGAAACCTCTTTTGGTTTTTAAGAAAATAGAGCAATATGGGAACAAACTTGGAAAATGCAAACTCTACAAAAAAGGTACAAAATGACAAGTAAAACTCTTCCAACACCCAACCCTCACCCTAAAAGAATTCTTTAATAACAGTTGCTTACATAGCCTACCAAAAATACATTTGTATGTATATGTCAGAATATATATATATATATATATATACACACACACACACACATATAGATATATGTGTGTGTGCTCAGTTGTATCCAACTCTGTGACCCCAGGGGCTCTACCCACCAGGCTCCTCTCTCCATGGAATTTTCCAGGCAAGAATACTGAAGCAGGTTGCCATTTCCCTCTCCATGGGATGAATCTTCCTGACCCAGGGATTGAACCCATGTCTCGTGTCCCCTGCATTGGCAGGTGGATTCTTTACCACTGTACCACCTGGGAAACATATATATATATATATAATTGAAATGTCTTTTTTTCACAAAAGTTTTCTAAACACAATATTATATACCTAAACTTTCCCCCTTAATTATGTATCTCAGAAAATTTTTTTTCAAGTCATCAAATATAGATCAAGCTTATTTTTTTAAGTAGCTGTATGTGATATTATTTGGGATGAATGTAAGTTAGCTAATCAGTATTCTATCTATGGGCATGCAGGTTTTCCTTGATCTTGCTGTTATAAGTGACACTGCAATAAAAATCCATATGGTAGCTTCTTGTGATGTGGGGAAGTACCATATTCCATTGAATCAAAGGTGCATCCCAATCGCACAAATATTAAAATGTATATAAAATGCATATATATAAGTGTGAAAATTTAGAATTGATGCAATATGGTATATTTGTGGAATAGTCTCCAAGAAGTGGAATTGACGGGTCAATGAGTACATGAATTTAAATTTTTGACACGTGTTGCTAAATTTCCCCCACAAAAAGGCTACATCAATTTTCACTCCTACCAGCAAGGTCTGAGATCTACCATTTTCCCACACTCTTGCCAACACTTGGCAGTAACCAATGTTTTAATTGCCAAAGAAAGTGATTGTACCTAACTTACATTCATAAAGTGCGGTTTGAGAATTGTTGCACTAAATGCCCTCTCAAACTTTCAACCTTGAAATACTCTGACTTCCTGTGAAATTTCAACCACTAATTGGCTTTAGCAAATTAGAAGTTTACAAGTAAAGCCATTCAAGGAGAAAGTTTTCTCTTCAAAGCAGCATCTGTGAGCCAAAGCACAGCAAGATAGACAATAAGGCCAGATGCAGGGTTGGAGATTTTATGCAAGAAAAACACTGCCTTCTTCCATAGGAGCAGCTGAAATCACTCAGATTTGAAGCAAGAGTTCAGCTCTCTCTGCCCCCTCTCCTAACCTTGCTTAGCTGATTGTCTTCTCAGATTTCTGGACCATTGTTTCAGCCAGCCCACAAATCTGCCCCCAGTCAGGCATCTTCTGGGAAAGGATCTATCGTCTCTAGAAAAATGCTGTCTCATTTTATCCATTGCTCTGGACATCTAGGTAACAAAAACCCGCACTTGAGAGCAAGGTGCTTTTAGGTGACTTCTTAGCTTTGAGCTGTCATTGGCACTGTTGTCTCCTTGGTGTGGAGGTGGGTGACTTTTCATCTTCCCATAGGTCTTGGTTGATACCAAGAGTAAGATAGCAAATGCGGTTCCTCACGTGAGAGGAGTGAGTTCATTGAGATCTTCAGCAGAGTGTCCACATAATCCAATGGCCCAGAGAAGAACAGACAGACAGAAGCTGCTTATTTTATTCAACACATACATATTGAGCAACTACCAAGTACCAGGCTAGTGGTGCAGCATTGAACACCCCAAGCTCCTGCCTCTGTGGAGCCTATATTGTGTTTGTAATGGGAGGACCTGGGGGTTAGGGGGCATGGAAAGGATACAACAAAGAAACTAACTCAAATATATAGTATGGCAGATGGTGACTAGTCTTACAAAGTAGGGGAAGGGCATAAGGACAACCAGGGGTTGGTTAAGTGTTAGTCGCTCAGTCCTGTGTGACTCTTTGTGACCCCATGGACCATAGCCCACCAGACTCCTCTGTCCATGGGATTCTCCAGGCAAGAATACTGGAGTGGGTTACCATTTCCTCCTCCAGGGGCTCTTCCCAACCCAGGGATCGAACCTGGGTCTCCTGCATTGCAGGCAGATTCTTTACCATCTGAGCTACCAGAGAAGTACAGGGGTTGGTTAAGTTATTTATTTAATATTATGCCTGGCCCAGTGCCAAGTATGTTCCATACATGATGAAATGAAAGACAGGGAAAAGAAGAACACAGGATGGGGGAGGAAGGGAGCTACTCTGCTTAGCTTAAGCTTATCTTTTAGAATCAGTTTGAGGGCTGACACTGTCCAGCTTCAATACAGAGTAGGGGGACACACAAAACAGAGAGCACCGAGAAGTGAACCACTTCTCAGGTTTTCACACATTTAGGTCTTCCTCATAGTATATCCTGTGAATTTATTTTTGTGGCTGTTTCAAGATCAGACATACTCCTACTCTGATATTAAGCACAATGCAGATCCCAAATACAAACCTATCCTCTTCAGGATTATATAATTTCTTTTCTTCCAATCACACATATAACTAAGTATATTAGTTACTGAGAAGAAAAACTTGAATGCAAGAGGTATATACAGTGGTAGAGGTTGCATGTGTCAAAAAAATAAATAAATAAATAAAAAATAAAATGGGTGAGTAGCATAGAGAGCTATGGGTTAGATTAATGTGGACCATGACCGAGGTGCTGTTTGGAAAAAAGACCAGCATGGGAGGTGAGGAAGAAGAGTGTGTGACTAAGTGTAAAAGATGAAAAAAAGAACAAAAGCTGGGGTTGGAGGGGCGGGGAATCAGTTGAGCTGCCACTGAGATCATGGGAAACAATTAAAAAAGTGAATTCTCCTCTTTGCTTCCTTTGCACAGACCGAAACCCCCACCCTCAAACAAGCATTATACAAAACAAGCGAAAGGGTTAGTTAATGCGCTTTTCAAGTGATTTGCAAATCAAGGAAACTAATAGTTATTTTTCTCATTGAGGAAGGCTGGTTCTCTCAACATCAAAGAATGGCCTCTCTTTTCAACGAGGCAGCTTCCCATAGCAGTACCTGGCTCCCTTAATCTCAGTAACTACAATAAATGCACAAGCCCCCTTTTGTGTGGAACTCCTATCTAATCAAATGAATCACCAAACAGATCTTTGCCTAACATATCTGAGTAACAGAGCCAAAGTCTTTACCAGAGCAGAGGCCCCCCAGTAAGCCCCTGTGAGCAAGAGGAAGAAGGGCAGTCAGGGCTGCCTGGCTATGGGAAATGGCTTCCTCAGTATCCTCTGAAAACTCTTTATACTGACAGAAATTAAATCAGTTATACCCACAGGCATTTGAAGGACAAGGATATGGTCCAACTCTCTCCATTTAGATTGACTAGGACCAGGCAGATCCAGATACTGACAAATTGAAAATAGCAGAGATGCTTCAAAACCTGTTTTCTGGGGAGCTGAGGAAGTCTAATTGTGTTGGGGGAGGGGCTGTTGTGTAAGCTGACACGGAGGCCCTCAATTTAAAGATGATAAAAGCTCAGTCTCTAAGGAGGAGCTAAAGAGGCCCCTTTGTGTTATCTAACTTGTCTAGCAAAACAGTCAAGACAAATCAGGGCTTCAGTAATTGGGAGCTATAAATGACCACCATTTATTGAGTGCTTATGGCAAGCCAGGTGGGTACAATGTGCTTTGCTCAGATTAACTCATTTAGTTTTCAAAACAAGTCTATTAAGAATATAGTATTGTATTGGTTTTGCCATATATCAACATGAATCTGCCACGGTAAAATAAAATAAAATAAAAAGTTTTGGCTAAAAAAAAAGAATATAGTATTATGATTCCAGTTTGAGTTAGAAAGTTTTGGCTCAGAGGTTATAAAACTTGCCTGAAACCACAACCAAGTGGATAAAATGGGATTCAAACCCTGGCCAGGTATAGTCAATTGCAAAGCTTATGTCCCTTCTACTACATAATACCACCTCCCCTTAAATTTAGTTGATTTGATACAGAATTTTCTCTCATGTGTTTTTTCTCCATGACTGGTTTGCCTTATTCTGGTCCTGAGTTATTTTTAAAAATATTTATTTGGCTCTGCTAGGTCTTAGTTTCAACATGTGAGACCTTTAGTTTCCACATGTAGGACCTAGTTCCCAGATGAGAGATCAAACCTGGACCCCATGCATTAGGAGTCAGAGTCTTAGCCACTGGATCACCAGGGAAATCCCTGGTTCTGGCCATTATAATGGAGGTGCCTTCATGATGTTCATTCCTCTGCCTTGTATTCTTTCTTTCTTCAGCCATGAAACCTATTGAGAACTTGAGAACCTGACTGGATTTAAATTTTTAAACTCACATCTCTGAGGAAGCTTTTAAATCCTAGAGTGCTGTAGTTGGAAGTCCCTTATGTGGTCCCAAGGGCTTCCCACATGGCACAATGGTAAAGAATCTGCCTGCAATGCTGGAGACACAGGTTAGATCCCTGGGTTGGGAAGATTCCCTGGAGAAGGAAACAGCAACCTGTTCTAGCGTTCTTGCTAGAACACTAGAAAACCCATGGATAGAGGAGCCTGGCAGGCTACATACAGTCCATGGGGTCACAGAGAGTCGGACAAGACTGAATGACTGAGCATACACATGTGGTCCCAAACCTTGCAATGTGGAGGGGTGACCTAAAATTCTGAGTGCAGAATAAAGTTTGCATCAGGACTAAACCCAGTTTTACTGAATCCCAGTCCATAACTCTTTTTCCTACAGTCTCCTCCTCCTCATTTCCCCACCCTCTTCCTTGATTAAGCTCTCCTTCCATGATAAAGCCCATTACATGTCCCTCCGAAGTCCATCCTACACATTTCATCTTGCTCATTACCATCCAAAGCAAGACGTCTACATCAGTCAAACCTGTCACCTTGTGCCCACTTCACTGCTCATTTACTGGAGAGTCCCTTCTCACATATGCATAATGTTTGTGGCTTTCAATTTGTTTTTTATAACTAGCTTAACCTTCTCAGGAGAAGGCAATGGCAACCCACTCCAGTACTCTTGCCTGGAAAATCCCATGGACGGAGGAGCCTGGTGGGCTGCAGTCCATGGGGTCGTGAAGAGTCCGACACGACTAAGTGACTTCCCTTTCACTTTTCACTTTCATGCATTGGAGAAGGAAATGGCAACCCACTCCAGTGTTCTTGCCTGGAGAATCCCAGGGACGGGAGCCTGGTGGGCTGCCATCTATGGGGTCACACAGAGTTGGACACGACTGAAGTGACTTAGCAGCAGCAACCTTCTCAGATCCATTAGCTCTTTTTAAAAATGCTCTTTTGTATTCTTCCATAGCCCCATAGGCCTTAAAAGTGTTTAGTAAACATAGGTTAAATCAACAAATATTGTCTCCTTGGAAAAAACAAATGTTGGCTAAAATAATGTATCTCCCCCTGAGAGAAAAGAAAACCGGGTAAAAAGACTCCTTATCACTTCTCATTAGAATTTGACAAAATATACACTAATTAGTCCTTCAAAAAGGTGCAGATAAGAGCTTGTGGATGCTAATTAACCTCAGGTCCCACACAGACTAAAGGCAGAGAATTGGGAAAATATCTCAAGCAAATTTTGTTTTCAAGAGTGTATGGTTACGTGAAAACCAAACATAACGTGTTTACCATATATATTTAACTGCTGTAGTGAGTGAGCCAGAGTACAAGCAAAGAAATTATGAAAACAAGGCAGTTCATCTTTGAAGCAGCTCACTAACTGCTTCATTCTCAAAAGACCTTTTTGAGGTAGGAAAGTATTATTATTCCATACTTGAACAACTGGGAAACTGAGACATCCAGGTTAAGTGACTTGAGGGGCGAGGGGCAGGGGGGTGGTGCTAACCTTAGCTGATGAATATATACCCAGCAAGGATACCCTACACATTTGTTTACTGTTCATAAATCACTAATAGGATGGTCCCTAACGTACAGGTGTCCTTGACATTTCAGTCTTGGAAAGTAATTGTCAAGGGGTATAAATCAAATCCTATTTTCAATACAGAGAGAAGGTTCCCAGTGGTAACTGAATTCTTTACTAAACAGCCCCCTCATTTATTCATTTGGTAAATAACCTCCTGCCTTTTTAATCACAAAGTCCTTGGATGAACAGTCTGACCAAAGAAAAAGAGCTACAATCTACCAGTATAATTCACAAAAGAGCAACAATTTCGGGTGTTTTTTCCCGAAATGTTAATAACTACTTCATTCATTATACTGATTAGAACCTCATGCTTGCTCTAGGGTGGGAGTAAGGGTTGACCAACCATAACACAGAAGGATTGTTATTATTAGCACTTGGCAGAATTTCATTCAGCTATTTGAAATCAGGAGAGAGTTCTCTGATCCATTTTAAAAAGGCTCACGCCTCTTTAATAAAATTTCCAAAAGTATTTTCAATGTGTTAAGTAAGTAAACTGGAAAGAAAGTGCAATGAAGTTATCTTTTTGAAGTTGTCTGTCCCCTGGAAACCATTACCATCCATCTAAGTTAGCTCAAGGACTTAGTATCATTTTAAGTAATCAAGGGAAAGGCTTGGGCTTTTTAATCTAATTGCCATCTCCAGGGAAGTGCCTTCTTCACTCAGTTAGGTTGAAAGAGAAGAGCATCTCTAGAGATTAAGATGTGAATGATTTGGGCTGTAGAATTTTCAATCATTTTGATGGTGCTTGTCTCAGGAATTAGGGAGAATTTCCCCCCAAATTTGGCATGTAATGAAAAATGCTGACCTGTGTGGGCAGGTGTAACAATCTACTTCGTTGGGGAACGTTACTAATCTGTGATGCCTGGTATGCTTCTCCTTAACATTTTAAGGGCTACAAATTGCTGATCACAAGAATGTGGACTAATTTGACTGGAAAATGTAAGAAAGAATATTATTCCCAAAGATTTTTTCTGAGCTGTCTGGGGAAGAGAATTTTTATCATCAGAATCAGTGAGATTTTATAAACTTAACATGCTATCTGAGATTCTCGGGAAATTCTTGCTTTTAACACCCTTATTTGTATTCTGGTATAGAATAGTTGCCACTACTTATTCCAACACTATCTTTTCTTCAGGTATCTTACTATACCAGTCAGGCCTCTCCCTGGTTTCCAGCCTTTGCAGTTTTCCCTTTTGTGGCCATTTACTTATCACCTGCAGTTTCAGCCAGGCTCCAACCCCTAGGATTAATCTAAATAATAGTTGAGAAAGAAGGAGCATTTAAAGAGCCCTAACTCAACTCCTTCGTCTATAGTCATTACTGGGTCACTGTCATTGCCAGTCTGGCCCTAACTTTGTATCTCAGTTCTTACAGTTTGATGACTCTGCTGTTAGGTTCACTCCAGCAAGCTTCAATAAGCATCTATTATGTGCCAGGTACTCTAGTTAGGCCTTGGAGATAGCTCAGCTTAGGTTTCAGATGTGAAATCTTAAAATATCATAGAATTTTTTTTTCAGAGCTAGGGTGCCATGAGAATCTAAAAGATAACTGGTCACCACCTCATATGCTTGTTAATAATAGAAACTGGATTCCTCTATCCTTTCCTGGATTGTTCATGTTGCCTGAGTTTCCTAGTTCCCTTAGCTCAGTAACCTATCTGTAGGATTGCAGCCATGCTCTGGGATGTATATATATATTCTTGATATGTATATATATTCTGGATATGTGTATATATGTTCTGGATATGTATGTATATATATTCTGATATGTATGTATATTCTGATATACATATATATTCTGGATATGTGCATATATATTCTGGATATATATATATTTTGTGGATATATATGTGTATATTCTAAATATGTATATATACTCTGGATATGTATAGATATATCCTAGATATGTATATATTCTGGATATGTATATATATTCTGGATATGCGTGTATATTCTATATATATATTCTGGATATGTGTATAAAATCTGGATATGTATATATATATTCTGGATATGTAGGAGTTCCCAGGTGGTGCTAGTAGTAAAGAACATTCCTGCCAATGCAGGAGACTTAAGAAATTCAGGTTCAATCCCTGCGTTGGGAGACAATCCCCTGGAGGAGAGCAAGGCAACACACTCCAGTACTCTTGCCTGGAGAATCCCATAAACAGAGGAGGCTAGCAGGCTACAGTCCATAGAGTCACAAAGAGTCAGACATGACTGAAGTGACTTAGCATTCATATTCTGGATATGTGTATACAATTATTCTGGATATGTGTGTACATATATTCAGGATATGTATATAACTTCTGGATATGTGCATCTATTCTGGATATGTATATATATATACTCTGGATATGTAGGGCTTCCCAGGTGGTGATAATTGTAAAGAACCCACCTGACAATACAAGAGACTTAAGAGACAAGGGTTCAATCCCTGGGTTGGGAAGATCCCTTGGAGGAGGGCATGGCAACCCACTCCAGTAGTCTCGCCTGGAGAATCCCATGGACAGAGGAGACTGGCAGGCTACAGTCCATGGGTGACAAAGAGTCAGACACAACTAAAGTGACATAGCACTTATATTCTGGATATGTGTGTGTGTGTGTGTGTATACATACTCTGGATATGTGTGTATATATATATAATATATACATATACACACTCTGGATATGTGTATATATATCTTGGACACATGTATATATATTCTGGATATGTGTATATATATTCTGGATACATATATATTCCAGGTATGTATGCATATTCTGAATATGTATATATTTTCTGGATATGTGTATATTCTGGAAATCTGTATATATATTCTTGATATGTATATACATATTCTGGATGTGTATATATACTGGATATACAGATATTCAGGATATCTGTATATGTCATATATGTATATGTGTATATGTACCTTCAGAATACATATATCCAGGATATATATAGGACTTCCCAGATGGTGCTAATGATAAAAATCCCACCTGCCAATGCAGGAGACTGAAGAGATACAGGTTCAACCCCTGGGTTGGGAAGATCCCCTGGAGGAGGTTATGGCAACCCACTCTGGTATTCTTGCTTGAGAAACCCATGGACAGAGGAGCCAGGCGGGCTACAGTCCATAGATTCACAGAGTCAACATGACTAAAATGAGTTAGCATTCATATTCTGTATATGTGTACACATATTCTGGATATGTTTATATAAGTATTCTGGATATGTTTGTATATATTCTGGATATGTGCATATATTCTGGATATGTGTATATATAATATGGGCATGTGTGTGTGTATATATATATATATATTCTGGATATGTGTATATAAATATTCTGGATATGTGTGTATATATATTATTGATATGTGTATATATATTCTGGATATGTGTATATATATTCTGGATATATATGTTCTGGATATGTATTTGTATATATACACATACAGACTCCTACCTCTCTCACAGATATATTCCTGTCTCTTTCCTTGGAACTAGCCACTCAAATATTTTCTGTGTCATACATGTGAATTTTCATCTGATGTCAAAGCTAAGGGAAAACAAGGTTGAGAAGAATGCTTGAAACTTGGAGTTTCTAAACCTAACAAAACATCAGAGTGACTTGAGTTTCTTTTCAAATAATAAATGTTTATTTTGTCTTACAGTTTCTGTGAGTCAGGAATGTGGGGGCAGCTTATCTTGGTGGTTCAGGCCCTGTGTCTCACATTTGACTGCCATCAAGATGTCAGCTGGGGCTGCAAGATTCCCTTTCAAGGTGGCTCATTTTATAGGATTGACCAGATGATGCTGGTTGTTGACAGGAGACCTCAGTTCTTCCCATGTGGGCCTCTCCACAGGGCTACTTGAGTGTCCTCCTGAGATGGCGCCTGGCAAATGTCTTTTATAACTCAGCCTTGAAAATCACACCCTGCCACCATTGCCATATTCTCTTGGTCATACAGATGGATTCTGAGCAAAGTGGGAGATGACAACATAAGGATGTTAAAGGCAGGAGCTGAGAATCACTAGGTGTCATTTTGGAGACTGGCTATCATGGGTAAGAGCAAAGTGAAAGCTGGTATAGAGTGAGATGGTGGGAATGGGGAGGTAGTGGAAATCAGAGAAAAAACAGCCCTCTTCATTGCCCAGTCTAGTTAAATTATTAGATGCATTCCTGACATTCTGGGCCCCACTACTCTGTTTTGTTTCTTTTTGTCCCTAAGACCTAATGCTACCTGTGTGCATATGTGGATGTTCAGTACCTCAGTCATGCCCAACTCTTTGTGACCCCATGGACTGTAGCCCACTAGGAGTCTCCTCTGTCCATGGAATATTCCAGGCAAGAATACTGGACTGGGTTGCCATTTCCTTCTCCAAGGGATCTTCCCAACCCAAGGATTGAATCTGCGTCTCCTGTGGCTCCTGAACTGGTAGGTGGATTCTTTACCACTGAGCCACCTATAATGCTACTTGCCATATTATATATTTATTTGTTAATTGTTTTACTTGCTGGTTCCCCTACTAGAATACAAACTCCATGAAATAAAGGTCTATTTTGTTCTCAGTTGGTTCTCAACAACCTTTCATTAAATATTTATGTTTCTGAAGGTATAAGAATTGAGTTTTTCAAAGTTCCAGATTCTCTGATCCCATCCTTAGAAATTCTGTTTCTGGAAAGCTGGAAATCTACATTCTCCTAAAAGTTCCCTGGGTGATTTTTATAACCATCTAGGTTTGTGAATCACTGCTCTAAACAAAAGGGAGGCTGTGTTTGATACCCTAAATGACCTGTCCTAAATTGAGGGTGCTTGAAACTGAAACAGACTATTGGATGGAGATATACATAGGGATATATATATATAGAGAGAGAATACACTAAGTCCCCTACATACAAACCTTCAACTTGCAAACTTTCCAAGATGTGAACATGTGTTCCATTAACATCAGGCGTGAGTGAAATTGCAGCTTGCTCTCAATCTCCCATTGCTCATTATTCTCAGCTCTATCATCTCTCACCTCCTCTCCCTCCTCCAGTAAGTAGCTCTTCTTCCCTGTTCATTAAATGCCAACCCCTGTATGCCAGCTGTTGTACTGTACCACTGTACTTTTTAAGGTACTGTACTGTAAGATTACAAATGTTTATTTTTTTGTGTATGTTTTTTCTGTATTGAAAGTGAAAGTGTTAGTCGCTCAGCCATGTCTGACTCTTTACAACCCCATGGACTGCAGACTGCCAGGCTCTTCTGTCCATGGAATTCTCCAGACAAGAATACTGGAGTGGGTAGCCATTCCCTTCTCCAGAGGATCTTCCTGACCCAGGGATCAAACCTGGGTCTCCTCCATTGCAGGCAGATTCTTTACCATCTGAGCCACTTACTATAAACCAATTACAGCATAGTACTATATAGCTGATTGTGTTAGTTGGGTACCTAGGCTAACTTTGTTGGACGTATGAACAAGTTGGACTTATGAATGTGCTCTCAAAACAAAACTTATTAGTAGGTAGGGGGACTTACTGTAGATAGCTGTAGGTACTAAGAGGAAATCTACTCTACCAGACAGTACAAGATTTCATTTATGCAGCATTTATTGAGCACCCATGCCTGTATGTGTTCAGTTGCTCAGTCATGTCTGACTCTTTGCAACCCCCATGGGCTATAGCCACCAGGCTCCTCTGCCCATGGGATTCTCCAGGCAAAAATATCGGATCTGCTCCAGGGGATCTTCCTGACCTAGGGATGGAACCCACATCTTTTGTGTCTCCTGCATTAGTAGACGGATTCTTTACCATTGTGTCACCTGGAAGACCGATGGATCACGCACTATGTGTCAAATAGTATTTTAGGCGTTGGAGATACTACAGTGAGGGATAGAACAGACAAATGTCTTTGGAATCAAAATTAAAGCTGAAGGTGAAGGTGGCCTGATGGACAGCATGCCAGAGGCATGAGGAAGAGCATAGAAATAGACCTACAAACACAATATACAGAAATTGAAGTAAGCAAGTAATCGGTATAGGTGGTAGAGAAGGATCAAAAGGAATCTTACTTTTATTTTTAACTATGTGCATCTACTGACTTTACAGTTAATTTTTTTTAAGTTTTTATGCATGAGGAATTCCCATGGGCACCTCTGGGACTGAAAATAATACCACCAGCATTACCTGGAACTCTGCTTCCTTCATCTCTCACTCAGAATGCAAATGAGTATCAGTGACTTCATTATAAAGCAGCATTTACCAAAGTTTTATTTTTTAATTTTATATACTAAAGGATTTTTCAGAGCCTTTGATATACTAATATCCATTATAAATCTCAACGCATAGGGGGAATCTACAAAACATATTTCCCAGTTTACCTGGCCTCATATAAATTGGGAATATGGCCTCATTTTTCCCCCTAAGAGAGTCTCCAGTACATGTGTTGCACACATGGAACATCCTTTGGGAAACAACAGTTTACAGCAAAGCTGGAAGTAATAAGCCACCCACACAATCCTCCACATACTTTCTCTTCTCTTTTTTTTTCCCTCAGATGCAGAGGATTCTAAGAAAGACCTGATGCCTTAGACTAGGGGTGGCAAACTATGGTCCAATGGCCAAATCCAGCTACCTATTTTTTGTAAATAATTTTTTTTGAATACAGCTATACTTGTTCATTTAAGTATTATCCTCAGTTGCTCTTGTGCTACAATAGTTGTTGTAGCTGTGACAGAGACTGTATGGCCCACAAGCCTGAAGTATTTACTACTTGGCTATTTACAGAAATTTTTGCTGACCTCTGCCTTAGGCTACTTATGGAAGGAACCTGGGTCCTTGATTATGTTAAGCCCTTGAAATTTGTGGTTTATTTATTGGCCTAACATTGTTAGGGGAGAGGCGCTAGTGGTAAAGAACCTGCCTGCCAATGCAGGAGATGCAAGAGATGCAGGTTTGATCCTTGGTTGGGAAGATCCCCTGGAGGAGGAAATGCCAACCCACTCTAGTATTCTTGCCTGGAAAATTCCACGGGCAGAGGAGCCTGGTGGCTACAGCCCATTCCATGGAGTCACAAAGAGTTCAACATGACTGAAGCGATTGAGCACACATTGTTAGGGGATGTGCTAGACATTCTGCTTGCTCCTCCAGATCGACTGTCCACATTTTTCTACTCTGTTTTATATCCAGAGAGAACACTTACACTTTTTTGAATAGCCACTTTATTAAATTGTCTTTTATTAGCCTTTTGAATGTGCCATAAGCTTTTTGCTGGGATCATGACTGATACAAGAAATAACCTCGTCTGCTTTATTTATATTAAGAAATTCACAAATTTTAGTATGTTATTATTAATATATACTTGTGCACTTCATAGCTGGTGGAGACACAGGAGTAGTGTTACAGCACATATGGTGAAAAAACACTAGGTTTGTCTCCATATCACATTTCAAATAAATTAATATTTTTAAAAAGCTATCAAGGCTGGATGGTACAGAAACAACATCCTCCAAGGATTTGGCACTATTTGCTCTAACTTCTGCTTCCCTTGGTGTGTGCTCACCTCCTGGTTGCCAACAACTAGAGGTCTTCAGAGCTCCTTAGAAGAGGTGAACCTGGTGCTCTGTCTTATAAATCTCTCTGCTCTCAGTATTTGATAATGATCCCAAGAACCCACCCACTAACTAACCCAACACACTAAGAACTCAGCATGGAATCTCCTGGGTTTATGCGTAATTGAGACTTTTCAGCAGTGGAGTTTGTGCTTACCACTTAGTTAACCAGGTAATGGTGTCAATCCACTGTTTTAAGAACACAAGCTAATGGAGATGTTAATATATTTAATTAATATGGATTAAATTTAAGAAGGCTATTTTTTCCTTCTGTGAATCAAGAATGTTGTTAATATTCTTTCCTGTATAAATTGCTCTCTACAGCTTAAGGGGATTATCTCCATAAAGTAGTTCATAAATAGCTGAATTGCCATTAAAAAAAATTTAACTGAATCACTTTTTAGAAACTGGATTTCTTCAGGGCTGGAGACATAGATCATGCCCTGGCCAGAGTGAATAGTGAAGTCTCTATTGACCCACAGGTTATTTACTGAGCTTCATAATAGGGGATAGGATACACTTTGGACTTAGGAGCTTTTCCACAGGCAATAACATCAATTTCAATCCAGAACAATCTGTGATATTGATTAACTTTGGGGATCTCTTTTTTTTGGGGGGGGGGGCGGGAATCTCTTTTACCACTACTGATCTGTCTCATCTTTTTTTCAATAGCTCCTCAAAAGACATTTAGAGGCAACTGTGAAACACCTGAGGTAAATCCTACTTGCAAATTCTTTGCAACACCATCACCTCCTCAGTTTACAAACTGTCCTTAAAGAATGGGGAAACTGCCCAGGTTTTCAGCTCTTTCTGAAACTACTCTATAAAGAACTATTTTTGTTATTTAGTCACTCAGTCATGTCTGACTCTTTGCGACCCCAAGGACTGTAGCCTGCCAGGCTCTTCTGTCCATGGGATTTCTCAGGCAAGAATACTGGAGTGGGTTGCCATTTCCTTCTCCAGGGGATCTTCCTGATCTAGGGATTGAACCCGCGTCTCCTGTGTCTCCTGCACTGGCAGGTGGTGGATTCTTTACCACTAAGCCACCTGACCTACTCGGTTTACAAACTCTCCTTAGAGAATGGAGAAACTGCCCAGATTTTCAGCTCTTTCTGAAGGTATGTATAAAGGATACTGAACCAGAAATCAGGAGCTCAGGGTTCTTGAGTCACTGAGTAGCTGTGGGTTCTTAAGCAAATCACAAAACTAGTAGGGGTGTCAGTTTCCTCATCCATAAAAAGAGGATAATAATCATCTACTTCATAGGGTTCTTGAAAGGATTCAAAGAGATATACTCACATAAATATTTACTCAATGCCTAGGACATCGTGAACACTATTACTGGAGTATTATTTTCAACAAAGTAGATCAACCCCACCTATGATTCTGTTTTCACCCACTCTTCAAAATAAGTCATCTGCTGTAAGAATGCCCAGTTCTTACCTATACCTTTAAAATGTGCCTTCAATTGTAGGTCTATTATTAAGTTATAAGTTGTAATATTTACTGTTTTATCTATGTTTGTACCCCTCCAAAATTCCCTGAGAACTGTAGGGATGTCTCACCCCTGAAGGACTAGGACTCATATCCCTACGAGTACATTCAGATAACATAAATGAGTTAGGCATTGAGGTCCAAGAGAGCCTATGGCCTGTCTAAAGCAGAAACTCATTAAGTCCAGCTGAATATTGCCATGTGGGCAAAACATGCCAAGTGTAGCTAGATTTTAGCATATATTTTAAATGAACCTGAAAAATCTATATCTATTTAAAATATGAATTGTCTTGCTCTTTACATGTTGAAAACAAATTAATTTTAAAAAAATTGTACAGACCAAACAAAAGATAGTTGCACCTACAGAGTAGATAGGGCTGCACTACTGGCTAGGTTGTGTGACTTTGGGCAGTTACTTAACCTCCCTGTACCCTAGCTTCCATAGCTGCAAAATGAGAATAATAGTACTTAGTTCATAGGTGACTGAACTCCCCAGGTGACTCAGTGGTAAAGAATCCACCTGCCAATGTAGGAGGGAGACACAAGAGATGCAGTTTCAATCCCTGGGTCAGGAAGATCCCCTGGAGAATGAAATGGCAACTCACTCTAGTATTCCTGCTGGGATAATCCCATGGACAGAGGAGCCTGCCAGGCTACTATTCCTGGGGTCGTGAAGAATTCTGACAGGACTGAGCAACTGAGCCCACATGCATAGGCTATTATGGGGGTTAATTGATGTAATGTAAAGAAAATAATTACAACAGTTCTAAGCACTTGAGTTGTTTAGTCTTTCCATCGTGTCTGACTCTTTGTGACCCCATGGACTGCAGCATGCCAGGCTTCCCTGTCCTTCACTATCTCCCAGAGTTTGCTCAAACTCATGTTCATTGATTTGGTGATACCATCCAACCATCTCATCGTCTGTCACCCCCTTCTCCTCCTGCCCTCAATCTTTCCCAGCATCAGAGTCTTTTCCAATGAGTCAGGAGCACTTAGGTAGCACTTAGTAAATGTAAACCATTATCATATTCATTTAAAAGGTTATTGGTAACAAGGGTATCATTAAAAACAACAACACTAATGTTATTAATGACAACAGCATTAGTATACACTCTAACATATATATGTCATTTGCAATTGATGATATTGTTATTAATAACTGATATGATTACTTATTCTTTCTTCCTCAGTTTCACACAGTAATAGAGGCATAAGGTAGGGTAGGGACTTTTCAATTCTTGATTCCCCCCCCCTTTTCTCTCTCCTTATGTATCAGGTCATATTGGTTCTAATATGTACATTTCTCTTTTTCTCTTGAATTTGAATTTCTACCTCCAGAATTACTGTCTAATTTTATACACTTGTCATTTCTCACCTAGGTTGTAACAATAGCATCTATTGGTTTCTCAGCCCTCATTTTTTGTACTTTCCAATCCATTTCCAATACAGTAGCCAGAGTTATTTTGCTAAAATACAAGTCTGCTCACATCTTACCTCTACTCAGAAGTCTTCAAATGTACTCCAACAATAATATATAATTTCCCTTTCATCTCCACTATGTCTGCCAGGGTTTTAATTCTATATCTGCTTCTTACTTGGTATGTGACCTTTGGAAAGTTACTAAGTCTTGGTTTTATCGTATCTACTTCATTAGGTGTTTGTGAGGATTAAATGCTTTAGTTTACTGTGTATCAAGCAGTCAACACAGTGCCTGGCATATAATAAGTAATTGATAAGTGGAAATATTATGGTCATTCTAGTCTGATTAATTGGTTATATTAACCCCTACATTGATCTCTGAGATCCAGGTTCAAAGACCATCTTAGTTTCAAGCGCACATGAAACATTTCCCAGGACAGACCATAAGAGAAACTTTGGAACTAGGGAAAGAGTTCAGCAAAGTTGCAGGATACAAGATCTATATATGAAAATCAATTGCATTTCTATACACTGGCAACAATTTGAAAATAAAATTAAGAAAGCAATTCCATCTGCAATAGCATTAAAGACAATAACGTGTAAGAATTTACTAAAAGAAGTGCAAAATTTATACTCTGAAATTTATAAAACATTTTGGAAAGAAGTTAAAGAAAATCTAAATAAGTGGGGAAACATCCATATTCATTCATCAGAAAATAATATTTTAAGTGGCAATACTCCCCAAATAGGTCAACATATTCAATGCAATTCTCGACAAAAACTCATCTGACACTGTTATGTGGCAGCTTGGAAGGGTGGGGAATGGAATTTGGGGGAGAATGGACACATGTATATGTATGACTGAATCCCTTAGCTGTTTACCTGAAACTATCACAATATAGTTTGTTAATAGGCTATCAGTTCAGTTCAGTTCAGTCGCTCAGTCATGTCTGACTCTTTGCAACCACATGAACTGCAGCATGTCAGGCCTCCGTGTCCACCAGCCACTCCCGGAGTTTACCCAAACTCATGTCCATTGAGTCAGTGATGCCATCCAACCATCTCATCCTCTGTCATCCCCTTCTCCTCCTGCCCTCAATCTTTCCCAGCATCAGGGTCTTTTCAAATGAGTCAACTCTTCGCATCAGGTGGCCAAAGTACTGGAGTTTCAGCTTCAACATCAGTCCTTCCAATGAACACCCAGGACTGATCTCCTTTAGGATGACTGGTTGGATCCCCTTGCAGTCCAAGGGACTCTCAAGAGTCTTCTCCAACACTACAGTTCAAAAGCATCAATTCTTCTGCGCTCAGCTTTCTTTATAGTCCAACTCTCACATCCATACATGACTACTGGAAAAACCATAGCCTTGACTAGATGGACCTTTGTTGACAAGTAATGTCTGCTGTTTAATATGCTGTCAAGGTTGGTCATAACTTTCCTTCCAAGGAGTAAGCATCTTTTAATTTCATGGCTGCAATCACCATCTGCAGTGATTTTGGAGCCCCCAAAAATAAAAGTCAGCCACTATTTCCACTGTTTCCCTATCTATTTGCCATGAAGTGATGGGATCAGATGCCATGATCTCAGTTTTCTGAATGTTGAGGTTTAAGCCAACTTTTTCACTCTCCTCTTGCACTTTCATCAAGAGGCTCTTTAGTTCTTCTTCACTTTCTTCTATACCCAATACAAAATAAAAACTTTTAAAAAAAGAATCCCAGCTTCCTCTTTGTAAAAACTGACAAGTCAATTCTAAAATCTAAAGAAAATTTAAGAATCCAAGAATAGCCAAAACAGTTTTGAAAAATAAGATCAAAGGTGGAGGATTCACACTTTCTGATCTCAAAACTTGCTACAAAGCAACAGTAATTAAGACACTGTAATATTGGCATAAGGATAGATACTTATATCAAGAAAACAAAATCAAGACTTTATTGAGAAATAAGCCTACACATCTTGATCAACTGATATTTTACAAGGGTGCCAAGGTAGGTCAAGGGAAAGGAAGTCTTTTCAACAAATAATGATAGGACAACTAGATACCCACATGCAAAAGAATGAAGTTGGATCCTTACCTTGCATCATATATAAAAATTAACTCAAAATGAATCAAAGTTCTCAATGTAAGAGTTAAAAGTCCAAAACTCTTAGAAGGAAACAGGGATAAATCTTTGGTTTTGGCAATGGATTCTTATGGTGCTCAGTTGCTAAGCTGGGTCCGACTCTTTGCAACCACATAGACTGTAGCCCACCAGCTCTCTGCAGCCCACCAAGCTCTCTACCCACTGGAGTGGGTAGCCATTTCCTTCTCCAGGGGAATCTTCCCAACCCAGGGATTGAACCCATGTCTCCTGCTTTGCCAGGCAGATTCTTTACCACTGAGCCATCTGGGAAATCCAATGGATTCTTATAACTTCAAAAGAATGGGCAACACAGGGAAAAAATACAGTAGACGTTATCAAAATTAAAAACTTTTGTATCTTAAAGGACATTATCAAGAAATTGAAAAGACAATGAGAGACATTCATATATCTGATAAAAAATTGTATCTAGAATATTTAAAGAACTCATGGTTGAATTGCATCACTGACTCAATGGACACAAGTTTAAGAAAACTCCAGGGAACAGTGAAGGACAGGGCAGCTTGGTACGCTGCAGTCCATGGAGTTGAACATGACTTAACAACTGAACAACAACAATTCAGTAATAAAAAGACAACCAATTAAAAATGGACAAATGATCTGAATAGACACTTCTCCAACAAAAATATGCAAATGGCCAATAAGCACATGAAAAGATGCTCAACATTATTAGCTATTAAGGAAAAGAAATCAAAACCACATTGAGATACTATCTCACACCTGCTAGGATACCTATAATCAAAAAGACAATAACAAGAGCTGATGAAGATGTAAGAAGTTAGAACCTTCATACACTGATTGTGGGAATGTAAAATGGTAAAGCCACTTTGGAAAACAGTCTGGCAGTTACTTAAAAGGTTTGTATAGAGTTATCATTTGGTCCATCAATTCCACTACTAGGTATATACCCTAGACAAATAAAAACATATCTACACAAAAACTTGTACATGAATGTTCTTAGCAACAATATTCCTAATAGTAAAAAAGTGGAAAAAATCCAAATGTCCTTAAACTGATGAATGGATAACCAAATGTGGTATATCCATACAATGGAATATTATTCAACCATAAAAAGAATGAAGTGCAGATACCTGCTACAAAGGAACAAACCTTGAAAATATCCTAAGTGAAAGAAGCCAGTCACAAAACACCACATACTATATGATTGTATTTGTATAAAATGTCCAAAATTGGTAAATTTCTAGAGAAAATAAATGGTTACTTTAGATTTAGGCAGATGAGGTTATGGGGGGTGGTGACTGCTTATGGGTACAGGATTTCTTTTTGAAATGGTGAAAATATTCTAAAATGGTAGTGATGATTTGTACATATCTGTGAATATACTAAATATTATTGAATTGTACACCTTAAATGAATTTAATGTTACCAATTAACTATAAAGACACAGACAGGTTAAAAGCAAAATAATGAGAAAGATAACCCTCAGAAAAATTAGTCACAAGAAAGTGGGTGTGGCTATATTATTATTTTTAATCTGTCCATCTTACCTTCTAAAGTTCCCTGAAGGCAAGAACCACATATAACTAGGCTATGGATTCCTAGCACCTAGCACATTGCCTGGTAATATGAAAGGCATTCATTATCTACTTGAAGAATTACTGAGCTGTTCACTAATCATAAGTGCTGCTTGCAACAACATGAATGAATCTCATAGATCTGATGAGACAAAAAAGCTAGACATAAAAGAATATACACTGTATGATTCCATTTTTATGAAGTTCAAAAACTGTTAAAACTAATCAATGGTGACAGAAGTTAGATAGAAAGAAGTCCGATGCAATTCTGGAAATGTTCTATATTTTCATCTAGGAGGTTGTTTTTTATACATTGAACTGAACAACTAAGGTTCATTTTTGTACTTTATCGAATGTGTATTACTACTCAATAAAGAATTGACACTAAAATGATCCATATATGAATAGAAATTCTGGGGTTCAATGCTGCCATTTATCAATTTTTTAGGAAGGTATATTTGTGTAGCTTATTTAGTGAAGTTTGTTCTGATATATAATATATAAAAATATATATTCATATATAAATATATATATATATATAATTTTTTTCGTGGCCATGCCACGCATCATACAGGATCTTAGTTACTGTACAAGTGATGAAACTCATGCCCCTCTGCAGTGGAAAAGTGGAGTTGTTTTTGTATTAATATCGTCACCATCCCATCCCAACCTCAGCCAATTTACCACAGTTTGCCTTTGTCTCTTGGTGCATTAAAGAAAAATGAAACTAAAAACAAGGACAAGAATATCCTTTCCTGCAAAGTTTATAAACAGCTCCTCAGCAAAGGCTAAATGTGTGTTACTGCATGGCTTTCCACATGCTATGTCTGGAACATCAGATTCTGATTCAATATTTAGAATGGGAAGAACTTATCAGTTTGAGGGCTGAGGGAGACTATCCTCCATGACAGTAGATTCTGTGTGCACTATGAAATGTACCCCCTCAATAAAAGGATGATTCTTTAAGTAAGGAGCAAATGCCCCCTGACAGTATTCATCAATCTCAAAGGAGAAGTATGACAGAAAGAAAAATCATGAGTGTAAACTATAACTATAGGTATCTCAGATTTTTCCTTAACTCAGTATCTGCTGCTGCTGCTGCTGCTAAATCGCTTCAGTCATATCTGACTCTGTGCGACCCCATAGATGGCAGCCCACCAGGCTTCCCCGTCTCTGGGATTCTCCAGGCAAGAACACTGGAGTGGGTTGCCATTTCCTTCTCCAATGCATGAAAGTGCAAAGTGAAAGTGAAGTCGCTCAGTTGTGTCCGACCCTCAGCGACCCCATGGACTGCAGCCTTCCAGGCTCCTCCGTCCACGGGATTTTCCAAGCAAGAGTACTGGAGTGGGGTGCCATTGCCTTCTCCGAAATCAGTATCTAGAGTGCATTAAATCTGATAAAATAGAATGGACTTTACTTTGGTTTATCCTGTTAATCTGATTATGCACGATCCACATTCCCTTCACCTTTTTAGATGCCCTGAATTATATTTGGTATTTTCCCTTAGAGTTTACATGACAGTTTGAACAAATGCACTATGCTTGTTACAGTATGTATGTGTGTGTTAGCTTTGCTCAGTCTTTGTGACCATATGGACTGAAGTCCACCAGGTTCCTTTGTCTATGGAATTCTGCAGACAAAAATACTGGAATGGGGAGCCATTCCCTTCTCCAGGGCATCTTCCTAAACCAGGGGTTGAACCCAGGTCTCCTGCATTGCAGGCAGATTCTTTACTGTCTGAACCTCCAGGGAAGCCCCTTGTACCAGAATATGTTGTGCATTTTGTGAACTTAACTTCTATTCCAAGTCTCTCACTAAGGCAGTCCAAAATACATTTAACTAGCTTTTCCAAAAAATTCCATAATAAGAGGGGGTGGACCACAATTTTTCTCCTAGTTAATCACTCAGTCAGTAAAGAATCTGCCTGCAGTGCAGGAGACCTGGGTTCGATCCCTGGGTTGGAAAGATCCCCTGGAGAAGGAAATGGCAACCCACTCCAGTATTCTTGCCTGGAGAATCCTATGGACAGAGGAGCCTGGTGGGCTGCAGTCCATGGGGTCACAAAGAGTTGGGCACGACTGAGCAACTAACACTTACTTACTTAATCATCTTGCAGTTTTATGATGCATCAGAACAAACTCAGTTCATATTCCTTGTATTCCTCATTTAAACATGGTAGATCCAGGACAGCTTTCACCAGCATTAAACCATTCATGCTGTCATTCTGGATATCTCTGTAAGTGTTTTAAAATGTTAATTGTCTCTCCTTTTCCATGCTGTCCCTCTCTCATTCCCCAAACTCTGAAGAAAAGCAGAAAATATTAATATTAAGGTTAATTCTCCAACATTAGTCTCCATTAATGTTAATTCTGTCAACTGTCTATGGAGGAATGGGGGTTGGATAAAAATTGCTTTCCCCAGGTATGTGAGAGCACTAGCCTGTACCTGTGCCTCTCACTGCTCATACATTCCTCTGTTGAGGAATTCAGGTCAGAAACTCTGTATCCCCCACCTCCACTCCTCCTCCTCCTTTTTCTACTCTCCCTTCTCAAGGCCTCACAAGAATGAATTCACAACCTTGGAATGAAGAAGGTGAACGGAGCTTTTTCTTTACTCATCTTAATGTCTGTGCACTGGCTTGGGTTTTCCCAAATTGAGTGAATTCATCAAATGCGTCGGGACAGAGGCGCTGTCTCTAGTTAAGTGCACTCCAGCACAAAGACATTCTCTTATCTAAAGTCTGTGGCCCAGTGCCTGAACTCCTGGCAGTGAGATACCTATAGAAGCTCTGTTAACTATTTCAGGACAGCACCACCTCACAATGCTAAGTAACCATTTAACAGGCTGGTTGGGGAAATAGGCTTACAATTCAGAAACAATTCAAAGTACTTTTCACTTAAGATTTATAAAATTATGCCACTCATGAGTTAGTCACAGGAAGAGAGTTCCATGCGACCAGGAAGTCAGGGAAGACAAATCATTGTCATTCTACATGGGTTCCCTCTTCTTTGTGCCTATCCAATTTCGACTTTCAAGGTCTAACTCAAGTCCCATCTGATCCAGGATGCTTTTCCTGAACACCAAGGCAAACGCTGAGCATGCTGTCTTTTGATCCCTCATTGCCTGAACTTGACACTTATTTGAAAATTATTTCTATTTGTAGTTAAATTTGTATTTCTACTATTTCTATGTATGTAAATCATTCCTCTCCATGTAGGTTGCATGAGAAAGGTACCTTTCTTGAGAATAGGTACCTTGTGTTACACCTTATGTCCTTAGGCAGTTAGACACACAAGAGATTCTTAATCTTGACCAAGAAGACCCTCTCCTCTTCACCAAGCCAGACCCCATCTATTCTTTAAGATCTAACACAAATAGACGTATAGTCTACAGTAGAGTTATGTGTTTTCTAACGTAAATGTAACTTCCAGATAAGTCCTTCAGCCCTCCTTTCTAATCAGATTGCCATCCCCTAAGCCTCTCCTATACAGAAATTCTGAACCAAACATAATGGTGACGATCTGTTTTTGAGACTTTCTCCAACCTCTCCAAAGAGAAGTTACATTCGATCATTTGTATTGTCTTTACCATTTACTATGGTTACTTAAATATAGTCAGCCTTGCATCTTTTTAGCTCTCTTACTATCATATCTTGTTTCTCAAACTAGTTATTAAATTATAGAATGATGGGGATCACTGTATTATATTTGTTTCATCTGTCACAGCCTTTGAAAGCAGTGCTGTGTGCATAGTAAGCTCTCAAAAATGACATCAAATGAGCAGAATAGATTCAGAACAATAAGATGCTAGGTGAAAGAACACAATTAGGGGTAGGTCAGCCTCTGCCCATACTTGGACGGCTATGTAGCATTGTTCACCTTCAGTGCAAACATATCTCCCTACAACAGACACCAAGCAAACACATTCCACTGAAGCTTGTTTAAAGACTGCCAAGTAGAAAAGATGTACCTTTTTGAAAGAATTAATTAGCTGACATTTTGTTCCAAGATGGCCAACTGAAGCACAAAATAAGGAATCAGATGTTTACTGAGTTCCTTTTACATGCAGGACCCTGTGTTAGATGATGTGAGAGTTCAGTCCACAAAGCAGGTGACTATCCTGGAACTTATTTCGAAAAAGCAAAACACAATGCCATGAGCAATATATGATAAAATAGTTAAATAAAGCTCATTTTTGTTCAGTCAAAAAGTACTCTCCCCACCCTGCCCTCACAGCAAGAACTGACTAATGATGAATCAATCTCTGCAAACCTTCGGCACTGCCCATCTATTTTAGGCATTATCAGATTCTGAATCACTTTACTCTTGCTATTAGGTTTGCACATTTTCCCTCATTTTATGTAAAGAATCAGACTTTTAGAAATCCCAGATCTGGAAAGAGTGGAGGGGTTGTCCAGGGGTTTTGTACTTTTTGTGTTTGTGTATATGGGTGAGGGCAGGGGTGCCACGGACATTTTAGCAGTCTGGTGAAGGCTTTGGAGACAGAATAAAGTCTTTAAATGCATAATGTAAAACACATAACAGTGAATTTGTACAGTTTAAAGTTTGTTGTTGTTGTTCACTTGTTAAGTCATGTCCAACTCTTTGCAACCCCATGGACTGGACTCCATCAGGCTACCCTGTCCTTCACCATCTCCCAGAGTTTGCTCAGATTCATGTCCACTGAGTTGGTGATGTCATTGAACCATCTCATCCTCTGCCACCCCCTTCTCCTTTTGACTTCAATCTTTCCCAGCATCAGGGTCTTTCCCAATGAGTCAGCTTTTTGCATCAGGTGGCCAAAGTATTGGCACTTCAGCATCAGTCCTTCCAATGAATATTCAGGATTGATTTCCTTTAGGATTGACATTGATCGGTTTGATCTCCTTGTGGTCTGAGGAACTCTCAAGATCTTCTCCAGCACTGTAATTTGAAAGAATCAATTCTTTGGCGTTCAGCCTTCTTTATGATCCAACTCTCACATCCATACATGACCCCTGGAAAAACCATAGCTTTGACTATACAGACTTTTGTCAGCAAAGTGATGTGTCTACTATTTAATACACTATCTAGGTTTGTCATTTAAAGTTTAAGAACAAGTAAAACTAACCTAAGGTGTCCGAGTCCTGACAGTGTTACCCTTAGAGGTTCTGACTGGAAGGGGGCCTGAGGGGCCCTTCTGGAGTGCATGTAATCTGCTTACTCCCTATTTTGGGTGCTAATTATACAGTTTTGTTCACGTCGTAAAATTTCATTGAGCTGTACCCTATGATTTGTGTACTTTTCTGGATGTATGTTCTATTTCAATGAAAATTTTTTAAAAATAAATAAGCATGTAGGATTACAAAGAAATCTATTATATTGAAATACAGTTCTATCCACTGATTTTTAAGGGATCCATTCCTTAGGTTAATAATCCAGACAAAAGAGATTTGAGACATTTCTAGGAGTGAAAAATCTAGTTGACAAAAAAAGACTGACTAACTTGAAATATGAAGAAACTGATAAGTATACTTGATAAGCCAAACTAGAGGGGGAGCCAAAAGAGAAAAGTGGGAACAAGTACTTTGGAGGTAGTGTCAGGGCAGAATAATTTGAGGATGTGGAACCCAGGTTGTAAGTGGAAGGGTGTGAACTGTTTGGTTAAGTTGAAACGAGAGCATTCCTCTTGTAGTATGGGTAGTCAAGAGCGTGGGGGGCCTTTTATCTCTTTGGCCATTGTGAAGGAGAAATGACAATAGGTAGGATGAAATAAAGCTGGTGACTACTGCTGGCTACAGAATGGAAAGATTTTGAACTAGGATTCCTCACTAACAGAGGGCCACTGAAGATAGTTTTAGCTAAACAGTAAGAGAGAACACTGTTTTATGAAACCATTCAGTTCAATTTAACGAGCATTTACTAAATGCCTACTAGGTTCAATGTACTATATTAGAGTCTGCCCTGGTTGATGGTTTTAAATATTCTCTAAGATTCTCTGTTTTATGTCTTTTGTAAATACTAGACCTGTCTAATTTATAAACTGCCAAAGTACATTTACAGTCTAGGTTGGTTTAAATTAGACTGCAACTTATTCAAAACTGCAACACTTCAGATATTACAAATCAAGCAAAACTGGGGCAAAAAGACAATAGGATATGTTCCTATTTGGGTCAGGAACATGCCTCAAAGTTTTTAGTTGGATTGTTTCCAAGTGTACTATTTGTCCAAGTGTTTCCCCTTCAGGCAATGTTCTTTTCAACACACAAAATGCTAGGGCTGGAAGAGACACCCAGGGAAGGCAGCAGATTTTAATAACCATTGAATAGCCCAATGATTCACCCTAACATCTTTCATTATTAACCATTTTGAAAGTTTGACAATGAAAAAGAACCATGGAAAAGTCCATCCAAGTATATAAACACAGATAATGGAGAAACTTCCAACTTCTCAGCCCATTCTATTTTTCTAATTGTCTAACATAGAGGTCACACTGAGTTTGAAGTTGTGGAAAGTCAGTTTCACATTGAGGAAGAAAATTGAGATGGCTAATTTTAGGGAGTTTACTGTGTTCCTTTTAATGCCTGAAAGCTATTCTATGTTTGTCATCATGACTACTAGTCAAGGCATGCTTTATGATTTCTATAAGACATTCTATCTAGACTACATGGCTGCCAATAAAAACTTTCTTTTCTGAAGACCAACACTAAACTTGTTTATTGTGAGGTGAAGGTTAGTAAAGATTAGTATTTGCTAGGAAAATGCATCTATGATAATTCTACATGAAATGAGTTCTCTACCACAATTACTGCTGGGCTAATATTTAGCCCTTACTATGTCTTGGAAATAAAAATCCCTAGGTTTATAGTTTAATTCTGCCTTCTCTCTTTCTCTTATCTCTTCTCTTTTCCTCTCCTCTCGATCCCAGAGGGTCTTAAACTATAAGATTTCTTTATTACAATGGGCTTCCCGAGTAGCTCAGTGGTAAAGAATCTGCCTGCAATGCAGGAGACACAGGAGACCCAGGGTTCAATCCCTGGGGTGGAAAGATCCCCTGCAGGAGGGCATGGCAACCCATTCTAGAATTCTTGCTGAGAAAATCCCATGGACAGCAGAGCCTGGTGGGCTACCATGTGGTCACAAAAAGTCCGATGCAACCGAGCACAGCATGGCATAAAGGCTTTAGTCATACAAACCACACACACGTGGTACTGTCTCATTAAATCATTTCAAAACCTTGGAATAAGTTGCTTAAATTATCAGCATGTTAATAGTCATTCCCAGATTTTCATAGCCCTCTTATTTTTTTCCCTTAGCTCAAGACTAGAGCTGCATCTTAGAGGCATGATAGAAGGAATATGCCTTCTATCTGGGATCCAAGTATAGCAGGGTGAAATTGCTGTCTCATGTCCCCTGAACTACAATAGTCATTTGATATAATTCAATACAGCAACTAAATGATAATGTATAGAGTTGTTAGGGATGTGTCGTGACAAATATTTATGATTGATAAATGCAAATAAGAGGTTACAAAAGAGTAGAGTGCACAGTATAGTCACATTCATGTAAATTACATAAATACACACACAAACAAAACTATTGGAAGGATATGCACAAAAATGTTAGGGGTTGTGGAATTATGGATAATGTTCTTTGTGCTTTTCTGTATTTTTTTACTTTCTACAATGAAGATATATGTATATATATATAATTTTTCAATAAGGAAATTATCAGTTTTAATGTTAAATAAAATTAAATTCACAATATCTTCATATTAACAGGAAGGAATGAAAAGGCATGAACAGTATGAAAAGGGAAAAGATATGACACTGAAAGATGAACTCCCTAGGTTGGTAGGTGCCCAATATGCTACTGGAGAAGAGTAGAGAAATAGCTCTAGAAAGAATGAAGATGCTGAGCCAAAGTGAAAACAAAGTAGTGGATTTGACTGGTAATGGAAGTAAAATCTGATGCTGTAAAGAACAATATTGCATAGGAACCTGGAATGTTAGGTTCATGAATCAAGGTAAATTGGAAGTGATCAAAGAGGAGATGGCAAGAATGAATATTGATATTTTAGGAATCAGTGAACTAAAATGTACCAGAAAGGGCGAATTTAATTCAGATGACCATATATCTACTACTGTGGGCAAGAATCTCTTAGAAGAAATGGAGTAGGCCTCATAGTCAACAAGAGAGTCCAGCAGTCTCTTGTAGAGAGAGAAGAGTACTCTCTTCAAGAGAGAAATACAGTACTTGGATGCAATCTCAAAAATGACAGAATGATCTCTGATTGTTTCCAAGGCAAACCATTCAATATCACAGTAATCCAAGTCCATGCCCCAATCACTAATGCCGAAGAAACTGAAGATGAACAGTTCTATGAAGACCTGCAAGACCTTCTAGAAGTAACACCAAAACAAAGGATGTCCTTTTCAATATAGGGGACTAGAATGCAAAAGTAGGAAGTCAAGACACAACTGAAGTAACAGGCAAATTTGGCCTTAGAGTACAAAATGAAGCAGGGTAAAGATTAACAGAGTTTTGCCAAGAGAATGCACTGGTCACAGCAAACATCCTCTTCCAACAACATAAGAGAAGACTCTACACATGGACATCACCAGATGGTCAACACTGAAATCAGATTGATTATATTCTTTGCAGCCAAAGATGGAGAAGCTCTATACAGTCAGCAAAAACAAGATTGAGAACTAACTGTGGTTCAGATCATGAGCTCCTTATTGTCAAATTCAGAATTAAATTGAAGAGAGTAGGGAAAACCACTAGACAATTCAGGTATGACCTAAGTCAAATCCCTTATGACTATACAGTGGAAGTGAGAAACAGATTTAAGGGACTAGATCTGATAGACAGAGTGCCTGAAGAACTATGGACAGAGGTTCCTGACATCGTACAGGAGGCAGTGATCAAAAACATTCCCAAGAAAAAGAAATGCAAAAAGGCAAAATGGTTGTCTGAGGAGGCCATACAAATAGCTGAGCAAAGAAGAGAGGTGAAAGGCAAAGGAGAAAAGGAAAGATATATCCATCTGAATTCAGAGTTCCAAAGAACAGCAAGGAGATAATAACAAAGCTTTTCTCAGTGAACAGTGTGAAGAAATAGAGGAAAACAATAGAATGGGAAAGACTAGAGATGTCTTCAAGAAAATTAAAGATACCAAGGGAACATTTCATACAAAGATGGGCACAGTAAAGGACAGAAATGGTATGGACCTAAGAGAAGAAGAAGATAGTAAGAAGAGGTGACAAGAACACACAGAAGAACTATGCAAGAAAGATTTTAATGACTAAGATAATCACGATGGTGTGATCATTCACTTAGAGCCACACATCCTGGCATGTGAAGTCAAGTGGGCCTTAGGAAGCATCACTACGAACAAAGCTAGTGGAGATGATGGAATTCCAGCTAAGCTATTTCAAATCCTAAAAGATGATGTTGTGAAAGTGCTGCACTCAATATGCCAGCAAATTTGGAAAACTCAGCAGTGGCCACAGGAGTGCAAAAGGTCAGTTTTCATTCCAATCCCAAAGAAAGGCAATGCCAAAGAATGTTCAAGCTTCTGCACAGTTGCACTCATCTCACATGCTAGCAAAGTAATGCTCAAAATTCTAGAAGCTAGGCTTCAACAGTATGTGAAACAAGACCTTCCAGATGTTCAAGCTGGATTTAGAAAAGGCAGAGGAACCAGAGATCAAATTGCCAAAATCCATTGGGTCACAGAAAAAGCAAGAGAATTCCAGAAAAACATCTACTTTAGCTTCATTGACTATGCTAAAGCCTTTGACTGTGTGGATCACAAGAAACTGTGGAATATTTTTCAAGAGATGGGAATACCAAACCACCTTACCTGCCTCCTGAGATATCTGCATGCTGGTCAAGAAGCAACAGTTAGAACTGGACATGGAACTGGTTCCAAATTGGGAAAGGAGTACGTCAAGACTGTGTACTGTCACCTTGCTTAATTAACTTATATGCAGAGTACATCATGTGAAATGCTGGGCTGGATGAAGCACAAGCTGGAATCAAGATTGCAGGGAGAAATGTCAACAACCTCAGATACACAGATGACACCACCCTTATGGCAGAAAGTGAAGAGGAACTAAAGAGCCTCTTGATGAATGTGAAAGAGGAGAGTGAAAAAGTTGGCTTAAAACTCAACATTCAAAAAAATAAGGTCATAGCATCCAGTCCCATCACTTCATGGCAAATAGATGGGGAAACAGTGGCAGACTTTATTTTGGGGGGGCTCCAAAATCACTGCAGATGGTGACTGCAGCCATGAAATTAAAAGATGCTTATTCCTTGTAAGAAAAGTTATGACCAACCTAGACATCATACTAAAAATCAGAGACATTACTTTGCCAACAAAGTTTCATCTAGTCAAGGCTGTGGTTTTTCCAGTAGTCATGCATGGATGTGAGAGTTGGACCATAAAGAAAGCTCAGCACCGAAGAATTGATGCTTTTGAACTGTGGCATTGGAGAAGACTCTTGAGAGTCCCTTGGACTTCAAGGAAATCCAACCAGTCCATCCTAAAGGAAATCAGTCCTGAATGTTCATTGGAAGGACTTATGCTGAAGCCAAAACTCCAATATTTTAGCCACCTGATGCAAAGAACTGACTCATTGGAAAAGGCCCTGAAGCTGGGAAAGATTGAAGGTGGGAGGAGAAGGGGATGACAGAGGATGAGATGGTTGGATGGCATCACTGACTCAGTGGGCATGAGTCTCAATAAACTCTGGGAGTTGGTGATGGACAGGGAGGCCTGGTGTGCTGCAGTCCATGGGGTTGCAAAGATTCTGACACGACTGAGCTACTGAACTGAACTGAACCAAACTGAAATATGAGACATAAAATTTATTATTTCTTTAAAAATGTTTCAGACCCTATGGAGATCAAATTAATTGTCAGAGAGTTATTGATGTACTATTCTGTGAAATGCTCCTTACTGAGAGGAGCATAAGTTTTTCTTTTCCTTGAATCTATTAATATGGTAAATTACATTTATACAGATGTACCTTGCAGGCTTGTTTCCAGAACAATACAATAAATTGAATATCTCAATAAAGTGAGTCACACAAACTTTTTGGTTTCCCAGTGCATATAAATATTATGTTTGGGGACTTTACTGATGGGCCAGTGGTTAGGACTCTGCATGTCCACTGCAGGAGGTATGGGGTTTTGATCCCTAATCAAGGAACTAGGATCCTGCATGCTCTGTGCCATGGCTAAAAAAATAAGTTACGTTTGCACTCTACTATAGTCTATTTTTTTAAATTGAAGTCTATTAAGCGTGCAATAATGTGTGGGTTCTTGCATTCAGTCATGTCTGACTCTGTATTGTAGGCTACCAGGATCTTCTATCCATGGGATTCTCCAGGCAACAATACTGGAGTGGGTTGCCATGCCCACCTCCAGGGGATCTTCCTGACCAAGGAATTGAACCCATATTGGCAGGCAGGTTCTTTACCACTAGCACCACCCGGGAAGCCCCAAGTGTGCAATGGCATTATGTCTTTAAAAAATGTACATTCCTTAATTTTTTTCCTTTATTGTATTTTTTATTGTGGTACAATTGATGCACAATTTTGTGTAAGTTTCAGGTATACAACATAGCACCTCACTAGTTTTAAAGGTTATATTCCATTTATTGTTAGTTAATATGAAATATTGATCATACTGCCTGTGTTTGTACATACCTTAATTCAAAAATACTTTACTGCAGGTCCAGTGGTAAAGAATCTGCCTTCCAATGCAGGGAACATGAGTTCGATCCCTGGTCAGGGAACTAACATCCCATATGCTGTGCAGCAACCAAGCCTGCTTGCCACAACTGGAGAAGCCTGTGGGCTACAGCACTGAGCCCACACTCCACACAACTAGAGAGCCTGCACACCACGACTGATGAGCCCTAGCATCACAGCTTGAGAGCCCATGAACCACAACCAGAGAAGACTGTGTGCCTCAGAAAAGAGTCCATGCACCGCAACAAAAACCCAGCATAGCCAAAAAAAAAAAAAAAAAAAACACAACTTTTATTGCTTTAAAATGCCAAAATAATTACAGTAGTAACATCATAGATCACTAATCACATATTACCATAAAATACAATAATAATGAAAAAAATTGAAATACTGTGAGAATTACACAATGTTACACAGAAACAGGAAGTGAGCAAATGCTGTTGGAAAAATGGTGCTTGTAGACTTGAATGATGCAGGACTGCCACAATCAACTTGTAAAAAATGCAACAAAGTGAAGCACAATAAAACAAGGTATGCCTGTATATGTCCTAGAGTTATATTCCTGGAATTAACCCAACATGTCATGATAGATTTTCCTTTTATATATCCTGATGGATTTATTTCTCTAATATTTTTTAGGCTTTTAATGTCTACATTCTCAAAAGAAACTATCCATTTTTTTGGTCATTTTATTGTTTAAAGTTATCTCTATTTCAAAAAATGAGTTGTGTGGGTTGGGGGAATACACCCAGTTTTTCTACTCTCTGGAAGAATTTAAGATTGCAATAGTATGCTTTATGAAGTTTTGGTAAACTTTTAACTACAGAATTCACTTATTTAATAATTATCCTTCTAGGAAAGCACAAGATGGTGGAGCAGTAGCTGGACGTGGAGTACATCTCTTTCCACGGATACATCAGGAATACACCTTCAGACACAGAAGTGCATGCAGACCACCAGCTGAGAGCAGACAGGAGTACCTGACCAGAGAAAAAGAATAAATAGACCCACACAAAACTTGGTAGGACAAAGGAACTAGGGGGAAAAACAGGAGTGTTAGTAGAACTGGACCTGCCCTCGGCAGGTGGGGGAACTGAAGCAGGGGTCCGATCCCTACATCGGGGCAATTATCTGAGTCAGAGGAGAAACATTTAAGGCTGAGAGTGAAACAGCTGATCTGTGGCAGCCTAAATGGAATGAGACTCAGATAGTCCTTGATGTAGCCATACATACCCCAGACAGGGACACAGATCCCCTGGAAGGTGCAGGGGCTGGGAGCTGGATTTTAGGGATTGTGGAGCAATACCCGGGCAAGGACTGCTGTTGACTGTGGAGAGACGGATCAAGGGGATGTGAGGGAGGAGACTGTGGTGGGAAATGCCTGTCGAGGAAAGCGGGGCAGCCATGTAAGAAAGGTGATACTGCTGAGTCACGTGTAGGGGGTGGAGCCATGACCATAGCCTCTCTCCCTGCACACGCCAGCATTGGCAGCTGAACAACAGAGAGGCTAGCCCATCAAACACCTGATGCACTGAACTGCAGAGTAGGACCCCACCAACGGTGCCCCTTTAAGTGCCTGACACACCAATCTACAGAGTAGGACCCCAGCCAGGGGGGGCCCCTATATGTGCCTGACACGCTGAACAACAGAGAAGGAAGGAAGCCCTATAAGGCAAGGAAGCCCTATAAGGGCCTGAACGGGCAGAGCTATCGAGAAAGACTGGCCAAAGAGGCCTTCTGACCGCCACCAGCTACAAGAGGCTCAATAAAAGACTCTGATAGGGCCATAATTCTTGCAGTGGAGGCAGTCCGTGTCCCTGCACACTTAGCACAGCCAGGGTCCTTGCAAGCCAAGCAGCTGTGCCACCTTCACACTCAACTTTCACTGGGACAGAGCTGCCACAGGCAAAAAATGTCTTGCACCTATGCGCACAGGATGGCTTCAGTAGTGTTTAACTCTTTGCAACCCTGTAGACTGTGGCCTGCCAGGCTTCTCTGTCAGGGAGGGGGTTCTCCAGGCAAGAATGCTGGAGCATATTGGCCAACACTGGTTGCCATACCCTTCTAGAGCACTATATTTCCTGCTGCCCTGGCCGCCAACCCCCCTGAGTACCTGGTGCTGCCAGAACCCATGTGACCCAAAAAGCTGCACCACCTCCACACCTGGCCCTCACAAAGGCAAACCCAAGTCCTCCAGGGAAGCCTCAGGAGCAGAACCCAGGTGGATGACTCACATGCAGAGGTGGAAATAAAACCACAATTGAAACCCAGGGGCAGTGTGGCTAAGGAAGAAGACCCAAAACATTCCCACCAGCCATACCAGCTGCAGATTAAATCCACACAATCAACTAGGCAGACTCTGTGTCTATGGAATATAAAAAAGGTCACTGAGCGCTCTCACAAAGGAAAATATTCTAGTTCTGATAGCTGTGGACATTGGGGAATACGGAAGAGTAGGGCCAGATTAGAATCTAAGCTGCCCAAACAGCAGGTCCAAAGATCAGCATAGTGTGAGAGGGCATCCTAGGGAGGTGAGGCGAACTGTGACTCCCAGCGAGGGAAAGGACTCTGACAACAGTGACTCAAGAAAAACATTTATTATTCTTATGTTTTAACTTATTCTGTAGATTCTTTTGGATAGTTTTTTCTTTTCTTTTTTTCCTCCCCCCCGCCTCTGTTGTAGTTGCTGATTTTATTGGCATTATGGAATCTAATTAAGCTTTTGAGGTTTTCTTTTTTTCTTAGTAACATTTTTTATTGTTATTATAAACCTTTGCCTCTATGTTGGGCTTTGCAGTTCTGGGGAGATTTCCTTTTTTTTTTTTTTTTCTTTTCTCTATTTTTAATTTTTGAAATCTATTATTATTTTTTCTACATTTATTCCTTTGTTTGCTTTCCCTATTGTTCTTTTCCCCTTGCAGATAATCTTTAATATATATATCAATTCAGTTCAGTGGCTCAGTCATGTCCAACTCTTTGTAACCTCATGGACTGCGGCATGCCAGCCTTCCCTGTCTATCACCAACTCCCGGAACCTACTCAAACTCATATCCATTGCATTGGTGATGCCATCCAACCATCTCATCCTGTCATTCCCTTCTCCTCCCACCTTCAATCTTTCCCAGCATCAGAGTGTTTTCCCATGAGTCTGTTCTTTGCATCAGGTGGCCAAAGTATTGGAGTTTCAGCATCAACATCCCTCTTTCCAATGAATATTCAGGACTGATTTCCTTTAGGATTGACTGGTTGGATCTCCTTGTAGTCCAAGGGACTATCAAGAGTCTTCTCCAACACCACAGTTCAAAAGCATCAGTTCTTCAGTTCTTAGCTTTCTTTATTGTATAGCTCAGTTGGTAAAGCATCTGCCCGCAATAGGGAAGACTTGGGTTCAGTTCCTGGGTTGGGAAGTTCCCTTGGAGATGGCAATATATATAAATCTTCTGTATCTACTTTTGAACTGTGGTGTTGGAGAAGACTCTTGAGAGTCCCTTGGACTGCAAGGAGATCCAACCAGTCCATTCTGAAGGAGATCAGCCCTGGGATTTCTTTGGAAGGAATGATGCTAAAGCTGAAACTCCAGTACTTTGGCCACCTCGTGTGAAGAGTTGACTCATTGGAAAAGACTCTGATGCTGGGAGGGATTGGGGGCAGGAGGAAAAGGGGACGACAGAGGATGAGATGGCTGGATGGTATCACTGACTCGATGGACGTGAGTCTGAATGAACTCTGGGGGTTGGTGATGGACAGAGGGGCCTGGCGTGCTGCGATTCATGGGGTCACAAAGAGTCGGACACGACTGAGCGACTGAACTGAACTGATTTAACTTTGTATATCTATTCTTTCTTTCCTTTCCTCTCAACATATTTGTTAGTTTAATTTGCATTGCTCTATTCCCCAATTAGCACCTTGCTTTAGTTCTGTTTCCCAGTTTGTGCTTCAGTTGGTTTTGTTCTGGTAGGTAAAATTTTTGGTTTCCTTTGTTCCCCGGGTCAATCTATTGTACTTTCTTTTTGTTGGACTGTTTTGATTTTGCTTATGGGTGTATATGTATATGTGTATATTCAGTCACACTTTTTACTGTTGTTATAAACCTTTGCATCTATGTTGGGCTTTTGCAGTTCTGTGGAGTTTTCCTTTTTTCCCCCTTTTTTTTCTTTTTCTTCCATTTTTTTTCCTTTTCTCTTTTTTATAATTTTAACTTTTAATTTTTAAACCTATATTTTTCTACATTTATTCCTTTGTTTGCCTTTCATACTGTTCTTTTCCCTTTGCAGTTAATTTTTAATATATATAAATCTTCTTCATCTACCTCTATTTAACTTTGCATATCTATTCTTTCTTTCTTTTCTTTCTTTCATTTCCTCTCAACATATATGTGAGTTTTGTTTTCATTGCTTTATTACCCAATTGGCACCTTGATTGGTTTTGTTTTCCAGTTTGTGCTTCAGTTAGTTTTGATCTTAACTGGTAAATAAAATTTTTGATTTCCTTTGTTCGCCAGGTTGGTTTACTGTACTTTATTTCTGTTGGACTGTTTTGGCTTTGCTCATGGGTGTATATGTATATTCCATTATTTTAATTACTATTTTCCTGATTTTGTAACTGCCGTTCGTCTGGCATTCATCTTCGGTTTCTCGTTTTTGTATATTTGTTTTAATCTCACTTAATGCCATAACAAACCACTTGTGGAATCTTTGTTTCTGGCCAGAGATCAAGCCCTGAGCCTCTAGAGTGGGAGCACTGACTCTAGGACCCTAGACTACCAGGGAAATAACCCTAGGGGGTATCAAATAGTGAGAACTCACACAAAGGAAAACACTGGAATACAAGACCCAGCATCAACCAACCACCAGTAGCACCCTGTGCAGGATGCCTCATCTAAACAACAAACAAAAATACAAGCCCAATTGTCAGCAGACAGTATTACCACCTCACTCAGCCTTGCCCATCAGAACAAAAACAAACAAACAAACAAAAACTAAGCACAAATCTAGCCCTATACAAACCTTACATAGACCACTGGACCAACCTTAGGAGAGAAGAAACCTAAAGGAAGAAAGAATTCAACCTTGAAGCCTGGGAAAAGGAGACCTCAAACACAATAACTTTAAAAAGGGAGAGAAATACTACACAAATGAAGGAACAAACTAGGAACACAGAAGTCCAAATAAATGAAGAGGAAATAGGCAAACTACCTGAAAAAGAATGTAGAATAATGATAGTAAAAATGATCAAAAACCTTGAAAACAAAATGGAGAAAATGGAAGAATCAATTAACAAAGACCTAGATGAATTAAAGAATAAACATGCAGAGACAAACAACACAATTACTGAAATTAAAAATACCTCTAGAAGGAATCAATAGTAGAATATCTAAAGCAGAAGAATGAATCGGTGAGCTGGAAGATATAATGGTGGAAATAACTTCTGAAGAGCGGAATACAGTAAAAAGAATGAAAAGAACTGAGCATAGTCTCAGAGTCCTCTGGGACAATATCAAATGCACCAACATTCGAATTATAGGGGGTCTCAGAAGAAGAAGAGAAAAAGAAAGGGTCTAAGAAAAATTTTTAAGAGATTATAGTTGAAAATTTCCCCAACATGGAAAAGGAAATAGTCAATCAACTCCAAGAGGCACAAAGAGTCCCATACAGGATAAACCCAAGGAGAAACACACCAAGACACATACTAATCAAACTAACAAAGACTAAACACAAAGAAAGAATATTAAAAGCAGCAAGGGAGAAGCAACAAGTAACATACCAGGGAAACCCCATATGCTTAACAGATGATATTTCAGCAGAAACTCTGCAGGCCAGAAGGGAATGGCAGGATATATTTAAAGTACTGAAAGGGAAAAATCTACAACCAAGATTACTGTACCTGGCAAGGATCTCATTCAAAATTGATGGAGAAACAAAAAGCTTTCCAGACAAGGAAAACTTAAGAGAATTCAGAATCACCAAACCAGCTTTACAACAAATGTTAAACAGACTCATATAGTCAATAAATACAAGAGAAGAAAAAAGATCTACAAAATCAACCCCAAACAATTAATAAAATGGCAATAGGAATATGTACATCAATAATTACTTTAAATGTTAATTGCTTAAGTGCTCCAACCAAAAGACACATACTGACTAAATGGATACAAAAACAAGATCCATACATATGCTGTCTACAAAAAATCCACTTCAGATTTAATGACACATATAGACTAAAAGGGAGAGGATGGAAAAATATATTCCATGCAAATGGGAAGCAAAAGAAAGCTGAAGTAGCAATCCTCATATCAGACAAAACAGACCTTAAAATAAAGAAGATTACAAGAATGGATCAGTTCTTCTCATTAGGTGGCCAAAGTATTGTTTTCAGTTTCAGCATCAGTCCTTCCAATGAATATTCAGGACTGATTTCCTTTAGGATGGACTGGTTGGATCTCCTTGCAGTCCAAAGGACTCTCAAGAGTCTCCTCCAACACCATAGTTCAAAAGCATCAATTCTTCAGCACTCAGCTTTCTTTATAGTCCAATTCTCACATCCATACATGATTAGTGGTAAAACCATAGCTTTGACTAGATGGACCTTTGTTGGCAAAACCTATGGGATGCATCAAAAGCAATCCTAAGAGGGAAGTTTATAGCAATACAATCCTACCTCAAGAAACAAGAAAAACATCGAATAGACAACCTAACTTTATACCTAAACAACTAGAAAAAGAAGAACAAATGAAAATTAGTGGAAGGAAAGAAATCATAAAGATCCAAGCAGAAATAAATGAAAAAGAAATGAAAGAAACAATAGTAAAGATCAATAAAACTAAAAGCTGGTCCTTTGAGAAGATAAACAAAATGGACAAGCCTTTAGCCAGACTCATCAAGGAAAAAAGAGAGAAGAATGAAATCAACAAAATTAGAAATGAAAAAGGAGAGGTAACAACAGACAATGCAGAAATACAAAGGATTATAAGAGACTATTATGAACAACTATATGGCTATAAAATGGATAACCTGGAAGAAATGGGCAGATTCTTAGAAAAGTTCAATCTTCCAAGACTGAACCAGGAAGAAATAGAAATTATGAACAACCCTATTACAAGCACTGAAATTGAAGCTATGATCAAAAATCTCCCAAAAAACAAAAGCCCAGGACCAGATGGCTTCACAGGAGAATTCTATCAAACATTTAGAAAAGAGCTAATGCCTACGCTTATTAAACTCTTTCAAAAAATTGCAGAGGAAGGAACACAACCAAACTCATTCTACGAGGCCACCATCACCCTGATACCAAAACCAGACAAAGACAACACAGAAAAAGAAAACTACAGGCTGATATCACTGATGAACATAGATGCAAAAATCCTCAACAAAATTTTAGCAAACAGAATTCAGCAAACCATCAAAAAGCTCATACACCATGATCAAGTTGGGTTTATTCCAGGAATGCAAGGATTCTTCAATATATGCAAATCAACCAATGTGATACACCATATTAACAAATTGAAAGATAAAAACCATATGATAATCTCAATAGGTGCAGAAAAAGCCTTTGACAAAATTCAGCACCCATTTATGATTAAAACTCTTCAAAAGAGGGACATAGAAGGAACCTACCTCAACATAGTAAAGGCCATATATGATAAGCCTACAGCAAACATTATTCTCAATGGTGAAAAACTGAAAGCATACCCCCTAAGATCAGGAAGAAGACAAGAGTGTCCACTTTCACCACTATTATTCAGCATAGTTCTGGAAGTCCTAGCTACAGCAATCAGAGAAGAAAAAGAAATAAAAGGAATCCAGATCAGAAAATAAGTAAAGCTCTCACTGGTTGCATATGACATGATACTATACATAGAAAACCCTAAAGATAGTATCAAAGAATTACTAGAGCTAATCAGTAAAGTTAGCAAAGTTTCAGGATACAATTCAATACACAGAAATCACGGCATTTCTACATACTAACAATGCAAAATCAGAAAGAGAAATTTAGGAATCAATCCCATTCACCTTTAACAAAAAGAATTAAATATCTAGGAATAAGCTAACCTAAGGAGACAAAAGAACTGTACACAGAAAATTATGACACTGATGAAAGAAATAAAAGATTACATAAACAGATGGGGAGATATTCCATGTTCATGGGTAGAAAGAATCAATATAGTGAAAATGACTGTACTACCAAATGCAATCTACAGATTCAGTGTGATCCCTATCAAATTACCAATGGCATTTTTCATAGAAATAGAACAAAAAATGTTATAATTCATATAGAAACACAAAAGACCCCGAATAGCCAAAACAGTTTTGAGAAAGAAGAATGGAGCTGGAGGAATCAACCTTCCTGTCTTCAGATTATACTACAAAGCTACACTCATCAAGACAGTATGGTAGTGGCACAAAAACAGGAATACAGACCAATGGAACAAGATAGAAAGCCTAGAAATAAACCCATGCATGTATGGGTAACTTATTTTTGACAAAGGAGGTAAGAATATATAATAGGGCAAAGACAGCCTCTTCAATAAATGGTGCTGAGGAAAACTGGACAGCTGCATATAAAAGAATGAAATTAGAACACTTCCTAACACCATACACAAAGATAAATTCAAAATGGATTAAAGACCTAAATGTAAAAGCAGAAACTATAAAACTCTTAAAGGAAAACATAGGCAGAACACTTGATGACATAAATCAAAGCAAGATCTTCTATGACCCACCTCCTAGAAGAATGGAAATAAAAACAAAAATAAATAAGTGGAACCTGATTAAACTTAAAACCTTTTGCATAGCAAAGGAAACTATAAGCAAGGTACAAAGACAACCCTCAGAATGGGAGAAAATAATAGCAAGTGAAACAGCTGACAAAGGACTCATTTCCAAAATATACAAGCAGCTCATACAACTCAATGCCAGAAAAACAAACAACCCAATCAAAAAGTTGGAAAAATACCTAAAGAGACATTTCTCCAAAGAAGACATACAGATGGATGGCTAACAAACACATGATAAGATGCTCAACATCGCTCATTATTAGAGAAATGCAAATCAAAACCACAATGAGATATCATCTCACACCAGTCAGAATGGCCATCACCATTCTGGCCATCACCAAAAGTCTACAAACAATAAATGCTGGAGAGGGTGTGGAGAAAAGGGAACACTTTTGCACTGTTGTTGGGAATGTAAATTGATACAGCCACTATGGAAGACAGTATGGAGATTCCTTAAAAATCTAGGAATAAAACCACCATATGACCCAGCAATCCCACTCCTAAGCATATACCCTGAGGAAACCAAAACTGAAAAAGACACATGTATCCAATTGTTCACTGCAGCACTATTTACAATAGCTAAAACATGGAAGCAACCTAGATGTCCATTGACAGATGAATGGATAAAGAAGTTGTGGTATATATACACTCAGCCATAAAAAGGAATGCATTTGAGTCAGTTCTGATGAGGTGTATGAACCTAGAACCTATTATACAGAGTGAAGTGAGTCAGAAAGAGAAAGATAAATAGCATATTCTAATGCACATATATGGAATCTAGTAAAATGGTACTGAAGAATTTATTTACAGGGCAGCAATGGAGAAACAGACATAGAGAATAGACTTATGGACATGGGGAGAGGGGAGGAGAGAGTGAGATGTATGGAAAGAGTAACATGGAAACTTACATTACTATATGTAAAATAGATTGCCAATGGGAATTTGCTGTATGGCTCGGGAAACTCAAACAGGGGCTCTGTATCAACCTAGAGGGATGGGATGGGGAGGGGAGATGGGAGGGAGGTTCAAAAGGGAGGGGATATATGTATACTTATGGCTGATTGATGTTGAGGTTTGACAGAAAACAACAAAATTCTGTTAAGCAATTATCCTTCAATAAAAAAATAAAAGGAAAAATATAATTATCCTTCTAGATAATTGTCCACTTTCAAAATTTACTGCCATGAAGTTGTGCATAACACCCTTATTATATATTTTTAAAATAATTTTATTTATTTATTTTTGCTGTGCTGGGTCTTTGTTGCTGCATGGGCTTTTCTCCAGCTGCAGTGAGGAGGGCCTACTCTTCATTGCAGTGTGCAGGCTTCTCATTGCAGTGGCTTCTCCTGTTGCAGAGCACAGGCTATAGGGCACATGGGCTTCAGTAGTTGTGGCATGTGGCCTCAGTAGCTGCGGCTCCTGGGCTCTAGAACATAGGCTCAGTAGTTGTGGTGCACGGGCTTAGTTGCTCCATGGCATGTGGGATCTTTCTGTAACAGGGATCAAACCTGTGTCTCTTGCATTGGCAGGTAGATTCTTTACCACTGAGCTACCAGAGAAGCCTCGTTATTGTATTTTTGATATCTATTACATGTGTATTTTTATCCTCTTTTTTTAAAAAAGTTACTCATATTGATTATTTGATTATGACCTTATTCTTCTGTCAGAGGTTTTCAGTTTTATTATTCTTTTCAAAGAATCAACTTTTGATGTTAATGATGCTTTCCACTGCATCTTTATTTTCTATCTCATATTTTAATTTTCTTCAACATTTTAGATTTATTCTATTTTTATAACTTCTTTTAAGGGCCTATACTATTAATTTTCAGCCTTTCATTGTTATAAGCATTGAACACTGTATGTTTTCTTCTCTATATACCTTTTACTGCATCCCACAGTTTTGATATGTGGAATTTTAATAATTCAGTTTCAATGTTTAATTTGCATTTATGATTACTTTTTAAATGTGTGATTTTAATGTCTAAATGCAAGAGGATTAAAATTTTTTGTTATTGATTAACTTAATTTCAATGTGGTTAGAAAACATACTCTGTAGATATAGACTTCTTTGAATTCTGTTGTGATTTGCTTTAGGGCACAAGACATGATCAACTTTCATGTATGTTTCATGTGTGTTTGAGAAGAATGTATATTCTCTAATTGTTGGGTACAATGTTCTATATATTAATACATTCATTATATCAAGGTTGATTAACTAGGTTGTTCAAATATTCTATAGCTTTTTAATTTTTTATCTGCTTTAAGGATAGTGAAAGTGAAAGTCGCTCAGTCATATCTGACTCTGAGACTCCATGGACTATACAGTCTATGGAATTCTCCAGGCCAAAATACTGGAGTGGGTAGCCTTTTCCTTCTCCGGGGGATCTTCCCAACCCAGGGATCCAACCCAGGTCTCTTGCGTTGCAGGCGGATCCTTTACCAGCTGAGCCACAAGGGAAGCCGCTTTAAGTATAGTATCAATAATTGAGGGCGGCGCTTTGAAATCTCCCTGTAAGACGACAGATTTGTTAATTTCTTCTTGCATTAGTATTAAACTTTAAATTCCATTGTGAGTGGTAAGTGATTTGCTACCAGTTTAACTGCAATTCCTTTGTAAGTGATCTTTCTGCTTTTAAGATCTTTTTGTTGATGGGGTCCTAGAAGTTTCACTACATTTGCCTAGGTTAGGATTCTCTCTCACTCTCTTTCTCTTTCCAACCCTAACTTTCTATCTCTGTCTCTTTCTCCCTCATCCTGTTTGGTATATGTTGTGCTTCCTGAATATGCTGATTCATGTATTTCAGCAGTTCTGGAAAATTCTCAGTGATTATATCTACAAATAGTGCCTCTCTTCAATTCCCTCTACTCTTCCTTCTGAGGCACTAATTAGATATAACTCAAGTGTTCACATTCTGTACTCCATCTCTCTCTATTTTTAAAAATATATTCTATCTCCTTGTATTTTTGTCTCTATTGTAGGTAATTGTAGATTTTCTTCTAGCTTACCAATTCTTTCTTCACTTGTGGCCTGAGGTATTATTTTAACCAGTCACTGCATTTCTTATTTCAATAAATACATTGCTCATTTCTAATAAATAAGTTCTATTTAATTGACTAGAATACAGGATTTCCACCAATGGAGGGGAATCTGGGAGCTTTCAGGATAATAATTCAATAAATAAGCACAATTATTTTATTTTAATAGACCAATTATACCTTATTTTAATAAAGAAAAATAATGACTTGCAGAAGCACTTCATTTTTAACTTTTAAAATGTATAAACATTATTAATCCATTCCAATCAGAACTATAACATTAATCATCTTTATATGCTTGACTTCCAGGAATTTACTTCCTTTGCTGATAACTCATAAACCTGATAAAAGTTTAGTGCTTAATTATTGGCATGGGATGGAGGAGAGACAGAAGCTATCATCCTCATATGTAGATTATCCTTTCCCAGGGTTTCAGAAGAAACATTGACCATCAAACTACCAAAAGTTTTAGTTTGTAGAAATTTCATCACTGAGTAATGGCGATTATCAATTCACCTCATGTGTCATATGTGATGAGTGAAAAGGTTGAATGGCAGAAGCCCACTGAAGAACAATGGCTTCTAATTGCTCATTTGATCATATCCAAACTCGAGAGCACACTATTTAAGAATCTTTTATTTAGCCTTGTCTCATTATTTAGCCTTGTCTCAGTACCCAATACCTCATCTGGCAGGCATTTTCTAACGAATAGAAATTCCAATTTCCCATCTATTGGCTCATGCTTAGCAATATGTGATGATTTAATGATGTTGAAGTGAATGACACAGAACTGAACACTGGTCATATATCATTACCAATTTTTCAATGCTGATCTCATTCCTTGTTTTCACCAAAAGTAGAGTTTGAGCCATTAAATTAATCCCACATGTTTTGGTTTTTGATTATATTTAAATCAGTCCTTTAGAGAAGTGTTTGCCAACTGCTCTTTTTTTTAACAGTAAGGTCCTTGCTCACCCCTACCCAGAGTAGAAATGAAGGTGCTCTAGTTAAGCATGCAGCTAGTGAAGCATGTTCTAGCATGACTGAAGTGGCTGCACAGCCTCTTCCTTGCAGCAGTCTCAACAGAGCTTCTCAGAACCCTGGCACTTTGAGGAACAGTTTGAAATCCAGTATTATCTTTAAGTATGTTGTAAAGTGCTTGAGGTCAGGGCCCTCTTATATTTAGCATGGACAGGAAACATTTGTTAAATATTAATGTACCAGTGTTCTATTCTCAGATCTGTTCTTTTTATTCCATATGTTTTCCTTGAGTAAGCTCATCCATTCTTATAGTTTGAACTACCATTATTATATCCATTATTTACATATATATATATATATATATGTATATATTGTTTTTTGTTCAGTCATTGTGTCAGACTCTTTGTGATCCCATGGACTGTAGTACGCCAGGTTCCCTGTCCTTCACTATCTCCTGGAGTTTTCTCAGATTCATGTCCATTGAGTTGGTGATGCTATCTAACCATCTCATCCTCTGCATATCTAAGCATCGAACCTCTACCAAGAATTAGTACATCCAACTGTCTCATGGTTATCTCCACTTGCACGGATCAACGGACACTGGGCACCTCAAACTTAAAACATCCCAAACTGATGTCAAGTCTAATTCCTCCTAAATTTCTCCCTCTTCATGTATTGAATCAATCATTGCCATCACTAGACACCTAAGATGTGAGGTTTCCTGAGTAATTCATCTTTTTATCATCCCATGTGCACCAAATAAAAAATACTATCAGTTTTATGTCCAAAATAGCTCTTGTGAATATGTTTTTTCCACTCCACTTCTACAATTCTTGCCCTGGTTCCTGCCCTTATCAGTTTTTACTCACTGTACAACTCAGAAAAACTGTCACCCAATCATTCTACTAGGCACCTAGTATCCACCTTTATGCTAGAATTTTCAAGCAAATCATTATCACTTAGATGATACATTTCAGGCTTCCTATGTTATTCAAGATCCTTCTTGATCTGGCACTTGCCTATCTTGGGTTTGTTTTCATTGATTTCTACCTGGCACATGGTGCTTTTCTAACACTGAACTGTTTAGAGTTTTCCAAACACACCAGGCTGGCTTTTGCCTTGGTTCTATGCTCAGTTCAGCAACCTCTGCTTTAGTCTTTCTTTCCATCTTCACCTTTTTCCCTGGAAAACTCTTTTCTATCTTTTAGGATGTCCTAGCAGCAGCAGCATGGAGACTTAATTAAGTGCTTCTCTTCTCTTTGCTCTCATTATATTCTTTGCATATTTCAAATAGTGAAATTTGCTCAATCGTGTCTGACTCTCTGTGACCTCATGGACCATACAGTTCATGGAATTTTCCAGGCCAGAATACTGGAGTGGGTAGCCGTTCCCTTCTCCAGGGGATCTTCCCAACTCAGGGATCGAACCCAGGTTTCCTGCATTGTAGGCAGATTCTTTACCATCTGAGCCACCAGGGAAGCCCAAGTAGAATGTTATGCAATAAATGCAATGGAAATCTGTTTGTGTGTCTGCTAGATATTTAACTCCTTGAGGGCAAGGACTGATCATGGTGGTGGTAATGATTGTGGTTACAGGGTATTGTGGAAGAAAGGAAGGCAACAGTCATCTCTGTAAGGAATGGCAGCCTAAATTTGCCTGATGGATTTTTAAGTACAGGTGGTATTAATATATAGCTAGTAGTCATGTACAGATGTGAGAGTTGGACCATAAAGAACGTTAAGTGCTGAAGAATTGATGCTTTCGATTGTGGTGCTGGAGAAGACTCTTGAGAGTCCCTTGGACAGCAAGAAGATCAAACCAGTCAATCCTAAAGGAAGTCAACTCTGAATATTCATTGGAACAACTGATACTGAAGCTCCAATACTTTGGCCACCTGATGTGAAGCGCTGACTCATTGGAAAAGACCCTGATTCTGGGAAAGATTGAGGGCAGGAGGAGAAAGGGGTGATAGAGGATGAGATGGTTGGATGGCATCACCGACTCAATGGACATGAGTTTGAGCAAACTCTGGGAGACAGTGAAGGACACAAAAGCCTGGCATGCTGCAGTTCATGGGGTTGCAACAAGTCGGACATGACTTAGCAACTGAACAACAACAATCAAGGGTTTATGGCATCTGTGATTTTAGTACCAGAAACCTCAATTCTACCAGTGAATTATATGTAATCAAATGGCTTTGACTATGCTGTGACTGCTAATGATTTTTAGATGGCTGCTAAAAGTAATTTTTACAACCAGAAACTGTCAAGCCTAAAATCAATTGTTTCTTGCCTCTCCTATGAGAGATTAATGCTAAAATGCAAGCTCTCAGGAGGGCCCCAAACTGTGGTTTGAGAAGGAGGGCCAGTGACCTCTTAGTGACTGTTGAACAGGAGTAACTCGCTTTCTTTCTTTAGTGGATATTAAGTCCTTCAAAATCTGAAGGTTCTAACTGAGAAGCTGAGGATCTTCTTACCTATGTAAAAGTTGGGACCCTTAATTAAGGAAATAATAAAAGAATACCAATGTTGGATAAAATTGAGTGGAAGACCAAGAAGAAAATTAAATTTTATGTGGGAAGGGGTTTAGGGGTGATGGGATGTTCTTTCAAGTCCAGTAAAGTGAACTTGAATATAATACAAGAAATAGTTTTTGAACATCTGCTATCCTAGGCATTATAAAGAATACACAGATAAATAAAATATAGCCTCTGGGGACTTCCCTGGTGATCCAGTGGTTGGGACTCTGCACTTCCAATGCAAAAGGTGTAGCTTCAATCCCTGGTCAGGGAACTAAGATCCTGCATACTATGCAATGTGGCCAAAAAAGTATCTATCTATCTATCTATAGCCTCTGTTTTTGAAGAGCTCATAATCTGTCAGACAAGACTTTACAGAAACCTAATAAGATGTCTAGACCAGTGCTTTCCAAACTGTGTACTATAGCACGGATCCCCAAACCCAGGGCCATAAACTGGTCCCAGATCATGGCATGTTAGGAACCAGGCCGCCGCACAGCAGGAGGTGAGCAGCGGCCAAGCTAGTGAAGCTTCATCTGTATTTATAGTTGTTCCCAATCACTCACATTTCAGCCTGAGTGCTGCCTTCTGTCAGGATCAGCAACAGCATTAGATTCTCATAGGAGCATGAACCCTACTGTGAACTGTGCATGCAAGGGATCTAGGTTGTGTGCTTCTCATGAGAGTCTAAAGCCTGATGGTCTAATCAAGCATTATGGTGTGTTGTATAATTATTTCATTATATGGTACAATGTAATAATGATGGAAATAAAGTGCATAATAAATGTAATGTGCTTGAATCATCACACCCCCTACCCCTATCTGTGGAAAAATTGTCTTCCATGAAACCAGTCCTTGGTGCCAAAAATGTTGGGGACTGCTGTACTATAGAACCTAGAGTGAGTATTTGACACAGATGGACATTTAAAATGAAGCATTTTATGATGTTGTAAGATACATTGGAAAAGGTATTTCCTACCAAACAGAGAAGATGCAAGGACCTAAGGAATATATTGAATAATTCTATCACTATATGATTTAAGGAATTCAAGCAGATGCTGCTGCTGGTGGTGATCACAGCAGTGCAAGTTAGTATATACTAATTGCTTGCTATGTTCCAGGCATTCTGAAAAGTCTGCAAAATTCTTTTTTTTTTAATTTAAATTTATTTATTTTAATTGGAGGCTAATTACTTTACAATATTGTATTGGTTCTGCCACACATCAATATGAATCTGTGACGGGCGCACACATTTCCCATCCTGAACCCCTCCTCCCACCTCCCTCCCCATACCCTCCCTCCGGGTCATCCCAGTGCACCAGCCCCAAGCATCCTGTATCGAACCTGGACTGGTGATTCGTTTCTTATATGATATTATACATGTTTCAATGCCATTCCCCCAAATCATCCCACCCTCTCCCTCTCCTATAGAGTCCAAAAGACTGTTCTATACATCTCTGTCTCTTTTGCTGTCTCGCATACAGGGTTATCGTTACCATCTTTCTAAATTCCATATATATGCATTAGTATACTGTATTGGTGTTTTTCTTTCTGGCTTACTTCACTCTGTATAATAGGCTCCAGTTTCATCCACCTCATTAGAACCGATTCAAAATTCTTCAGAGATCTTTACATACAATATCTTATGTTCTCTCATAAACTTTTGAGCTAGGTACTATTATACAAATGGAAACCAAGGTTCAGAGAAGTTAAGTAGCTTATACAAGTCCGTGCATATTTTTTCTATTAATAATCTTTTAAGTGTTAGATTAGTTATTAAGACAAACTCTGCAACTATTTTTGATTACTATATGTGAACTTTACTTTTTTAATCATGTGGAAAACAAAACACAAAACAAATTGGATTACATTGATAAAAGACTACAACTGTCATCCTTAACACCTAGTTTGATTTTTTGCACTGAATATATAAATACATAAATATTATATACATTAACATATAAAATTTTCAAACTAATAAAACCTTTATTTAAAAAACCTTTGTATGTTTTCCATATTATGGCTCTTTGTATGATTTCATGTGGGTGAAAAAGAGGTAAGTTGCTATTCAACAAGTTTTGAAAACCACTGTTCTAGAGCATTTGAGGACTGCCCTTTGGGAATTAAGAAGAGATACAGCCTAACTGAAATATTCAGGATCTTTGGTGTCTATAATTGGGAACCTAGTGGTTACAATACCTAGCTTTTTAAGCAGTCTATATTCACAGAAGGCATAATCACCTTAGGTAGAAGGAACTTGGTCTGAGTTTGTAAGGAGAAGAATTTAGCAAACTCTTGTTCGTGAGCTGCGGCCCACAGAGCTTTCCAGAGACCTATTATAATGGCCACAAAGACAGGAAGTTGCTATTTATTAGTATAATAATTATAACAAAACTATGACATTGGGAACAACAACCAGCAATCACGTGAGTACTATGCTGTGCATGTGCTAAGTTGCTTTAGTCGTGTTCAACTCTTTGTGACCCCATGGACCCCAGAGTAGCCTGCCAGGCTTCTCTGTCCATGGAATTTTCCAGACAAGAATACTGGAGTGGGTTGCCACTTCCTTCTCTAGGGGATCTTCCCAACTGGGGGATTGAACCTGTATCTCTTGCATTGGCAGGTGGATTCTTTACCATTGTGCTACCTGGCACATGTATTATTATTACCATTTCATTTATTTCTCAAAACAATCCTAATATATGGGTACTACTATTCCTATTTTACTAGTGCAAAAATTCAGGCTTGAGTAAATGTGAAGGGGTTAAATTATTTCAACAAGTTCCCACTGCTAGGAAGTAGAAGAACTGGAATTGAACTGAGGTCTATTTAATACTACCTCCTGTGTTTTCACAACTATGACAAACCCTGCTGCCCCCAGTTAGCTCTGTAAAAACTCCATCCTGCTGTTCTCTTTATGTCTTCTATATGCGAGACAGCAAAAGAGACACAAATGTAAAGAACAGACTTTTGGACTATGTGGGAGAAGGAGATGGTGGGATGATTTGAGAGAATAGCATTGAAACATGTATATTACCATATGTGAAATAGATGACCAATCCAAGTTCGATGCATGAAACGGCACACAAAGCCAGTGCACTGAGACAACCCTGAGGGATGGGATGGGGAGAGAGCTGGGAGGGGGGTTCAGAATGGGGAACACATGTACACCCATGGCTGATTCATGTCAATGAATGGCAAAAACCACTATAATATTGTAAAGTAATTAGTCTCCAATTAAAATAAACAAATTAATTTAAAAAAAAACAACTCAACATTCAAAAAACTAAAAAAAATAAAAAATAAAGTAGTAGGAAAGGATGGCAAAGCATCAGGCAAAGAAGGGGGTTGGATACCAAATCTCGTGCTGGAAGCTATGACCCTAAAGCTCAACAGCGGCACTGTATGGTAAAGGGCAGAGGATAGTCTTCATTTTTCCATTGAATAGATAATGAGACAGCCCCCAACAATGTTTCCGCTGAACTGAGCATGATCAACACTTCTGTGTATCTCAAGCAGCTCATTCCAGGATTGTCCCCTGAAGTCTTCTCCAGGATCCTCCTCCTATCGTCCAGGAAAAAGATCCTTGGGGAAGGTGAGAAATTGAGAATAATGAAAAAGTTTCTCAGTGGTTGACAAGCATCAGCTCTGAGGGTGTTTGGAAATTGATCAGTATGTTTTATGAAGGTTGTGCATGCATACATAATTAATATAATTCATCAATAAATATCTCTTCAATGACTGATTATCATAATATCATGGTCAATAAGACTTACTTTGCACTGTCCTAACAGAAGTCCCAAAATTCATGTTACTTTACTACTGCATATTTCCATTTTCTTGGTGACCTTTGCATGAATAACTCAATTTCCATCTTGTATTAAAGACAAATGAGTTGTGTGTGTATTTTTTTACGCTTAGACAGAGAATGTTTTCTCCTAAACAAACTCTACACTGGGCCACCTAGGACAATATTTCCCCAACTTTTAATAACTGTTATCTGTCTAGACATCAACTCATACTAGAAAAGCAGAGAAAGCTGTCAAAGGGTAAAACAATCAACATCTGCAAAGATGAAGAATTTGGGCACAGTAGAGGTAGATTAAAAAGTAAATAAACTGCACTTCAAACAGTGATTAATGCACAAGAAAGATAAGCACAGAGGTGGGCTAAGCCAGGCACAGTAAATATCTTTTCTTAAAAATCTTGCCAGTAAATCATAATTACATACAGGATCATCAAGTCTTTTTGAGAAGGTACCTTTCACTTGGTAAGTGGATGCTGCTGCTGCTAAGTTGCTTCAGTCATATCTGACTCTGTGCGACCCCATAGACAGCAGCCCACCAGACTCCGCTGTCCCTGGGATTCTCCAGGCAAGAACACTGGAGAGGGTTGCCATTTGCTTCTCCAAATGCATGAAAGTGAAAAGAGAAAGTGAAGTTGCTCAGTCATGTCCGACTCTTAGTGACCCCATGGACTGCAGCCTACTAGGCTCCTCCGTCCATGGGATTTTCCAGGCAAGAGTACTGGAGTTGGTTGCCATTGCCTTCTCCATTGGTAAGTGGACAGTGTCTTAAAAATATAAAAAAACTACAGAAAAGATTGATGATTATAGTAAGTTCATGTTGCAATTTCCTCTGGCTGCCAATTGATAGGAAGTGGTAATTAGTTTTGGCTCCTCTGTGATAGGGAAGGAAGATGTCTGAAATAATATAATGTTCATGTTCTGTGCGGCCTTGTGTACACATTCACTATTATGTGAGAAATTGGCTACAACCTTGTGAGATGTACAGGGCAGATACTCTTATCACCATTTTGCAAGTGAAGAAATTCAGGAAGAACTGAAGTGAAATACCGAAGGCCACAGTGGTAGGGCCAGAAGCCCTCCAATTGGTACCCAATGAGTTTCCATTACTCCTATCCCTTTGAAACAAACAAAGCTTAGATAAAAGTACTAGGTTATCTATGAATTTTTTAAAAAAAATTTATATGAATGTAGTTTATCTAGGATATTCTAATCTAATGGCAGAACAGAGATGTACTTCAATTGCCTTAGAACTGTAAGTACCTGAGACCTGTAAATGCAGGGCACCTGTGCATGCCAGTGTTGAACATTAAGCTTTATTTTAAAACCTGCAGACATTTCAAGTGCATCTCTTTAGTTTCATTTTTTCCCCCCACTGCTACTGGGAGGGAGGTGATACTCAATGTTGAGGGCAGGGGTGGGATCAGAGGGAAGAAGAGAGATTTTTGGAGACCATGAATGTGAGGGGTTTCCCAGGTGGGTAGGTGGTAAAGAATCTGCATGCCAATGCAGGACACACAGAAGACTTGGGTTTGACCACTGGGTCAGGAAGATCTCCTGGAGAAGGAAATGGCAAACACTTCATTATTCTTGTCTGTGAAATTCTATGGACAGAGGAGCCTCCAGACTACAGCCCATGGGGTTGCACAGAGTCAGACATGACTGAGCACACAGGCACACATGCAAGGGAGGCCATAGCGGTGCCTGTTGTGCTGGGGGCTGCCTTTCACATGCTACAGTACACATTTTCACAAAAGCACACCTAGGTCTTAATGAAGAGGAGCATGAGATAAGCCTTATCAGGGGAAAAAAAAAAACCTTACAGGAATAATATTAATGTTTGTTTTAATAGAAAAGCAGGAAATGTATTTTGGGACCCATCCAAAAGGCCTGCCCAATAAAAGGAGTGAGAAATGGTGTCAGTAGATTTGTAGGCTTATCTAGCTTTCCCCAAACAAGCATTGCATGTAAATACTGGTTTATTACTACTCACTCTCATTATATTAGTTAGATGATCTGGCACAACTGAGGACCAACAAAGATTTATATTCTCTCAGAAATATCAGATGCAGGAGAGTGCACTGGCTAGAGTTTCTGTTAATATATCCCTCTCCCAAGAAGCCTGAGAACAGAGGTAGTCTCTTGCTGCTGAACATGTCTTAAGCCTACTGCGTGAAGGAGCATTCTGCTTAATCCAGCACTGTCATAAATTCAGAAAGGATGGGGAAGCAGAGGTGAGGGGTAAGGGTGCATCATTATCATAATGTGCCATGAGGGGCCATTTTCTGTGTGTAGGAGATCTGTGGAGGGATCTCACCATCCTATCCCTGTCCCCTGTGAATGAAAAATGTGGCCTGCCATATCATCAACCAAAGGATGCTGCGGCCATCAATCCGTCAGTCATGACTTGCCCTGAAAGTGGACCTGAGGGAACTCAGGATGAAAACCAAGGGCTGCCAAGCTCTCAGCCACTGTACCATCCCCAGTGGTGCACCTTGGGGGCACTCAGGATGGGAAAGAACAGGATACAGGCCCTAGATAGCTAAGGTGCATATCAAAGGAATGATTTCAGTGAACCCAGACTCTTGCATTTTCCCATACAAAGAAAAGCACTAAATCCATTAACTTAAAGTATCTGGTTTTCTTTAATTAGCAGTGATAATCTTTTGATGTTCCAACTACTAAGTCTTTCTAGCCAAAACCCCTATATATCTGGCTCCTCCCTTACCTTTTTGGAGCAGTTCCTCAGAGCTGTCCAAGAGGCTGCCTCCCCAGCTTGAGTCCTCAGGCAGTAAGCCAAAGAAACATAATTCTCAACTTTCAGGTTGTGCTTTTTTTTTTTTAGTCGACACCCTACTAATTTGATAAAAACACTAAACTGCCTTTGCCTCTCCTGTGACTTTTTGGCACCCAACTACACTGAATGGAAAGGGTGTCCAGTTGACATAGGAAATGCACCGGGATTTTGATAGCCAGTGCATAAGGATTTCAGGTACACACCTGTTAGCTGAACAAAGGCATTTCCCTGATCCAGGAAATAAAACATTGAATTTCACGTTCAGCTAATTCAACAAAATTCTGGCACAATCAGTTTGCACAGCCTGGAGTACTGTGAAATTGACTTGGTATATGCGTGCCAAATAATCAAAGCTAGGGAAGTGACTTTCTTTTGAAAGGTCTTCTTAGTTTTTGCTGGGCAGTGTATATCATTTGACACATCTGCTGTTGTTTGGGGAAACTGAAGGTTGGGAATACCTTCTTGTGGAATTTGTAGGTTATATACCCTGAATGTTCAGTAGTATTGATGGCATACAGGAGGATTGCTACCTCAGTTAAAGTAATATGAGGTAAAAAGACTCAATTTGGGATCATCATGTTAGGGAGTTGGCACCATAGTCTCACACAAAGTTGTGTAAAGATGTGAATCTCCAAATGAAAGTACTAATGTTAAAATCTGGGTGTAGAAAGATGATAGAGTTAACGTTCACACATTTTAAAAGAAAAGAAATAGGCTATAAGATGTTTCCTTGGTGGCTTAGACGGTAAAAGAATCTGCCTGCATTGTAGGAGACCCAGGTTCAATCCTGCAGGAGACCTGGGTTTGATCCCTGGGTTGGGAAGATCTCCTGGAGAGGGGAATGGCTACCCACCCAGTATTTCTGCTTGGAGAAACCCCATGAACAGAGGAGCCTAGTGGGCTACGGCCCATGGGGTTGCAAAGAGTTGGACATGACTAAAGGAACTAACACTTTCACTTTTTCATAGGCTAGAACTGAGTCAGTGGATTGCCTGGCTTACAAAGTTAATCATAACACTGGGGGCTAGGGTCAGTCTAGTGCATTTGAGCTGATCCAGGACCCCAAAGGGAAAAGATAACCACACCATGCTTATTGCATCATTCAGGCAATTCCCACTGCTTTGCTGGAAACAGGATGCACTGGATTTGCCTGGCTTCTAGACAGTTTATTCAGAACTAGTTTCCCAGCCTAGGTCCATGGCACTCTGGAGGTTCACAGAGACTGAAGGCAAGGTAGGAGTTAAACATCTATTACTACTGGTTTTCAGGGACCATGTGGATAATATCTAATGGTTCTCACTAAGCAAAGCTGTTCACAACCATTACATCCTCAAGAGATACTAACTAAAGGTTTCATTCTCTCCCTATCTCATGTGTTACAAAATTCATGGGTTGAGGGTTAAATCTATGGCCAGTGCACTGAGCAAAGAGAAATTCATAGAGACATGGAAAATGCAGTGTATGACGATTTTTAATGGAACTCTCTAATCAAACCTCTCAGAGTTATGCTCAGTAGTCAGTGACTAATAGGTTGTGGAGGAAAAGATTATATTCAATCTGCCTGTTAACTACAAGACTTTAATCAATTTCAGTGGAAAATGCTCTGAGGCAGAAAGAAATATAATAGGGCACTGACCTAATCTCTCAGAAGGCTCAGTGCCACTTTCTCTTTTCTCTCCAACTGGGGAGATGCATTAGTTGAGACCATTCCTAAGTGTATTCTACATCAGTTCTGAGGAAGAAGAGGGCCATCTTGCTCAATGAACCACACATAGCCTTAGCTACGAACTGCTGAAAGCTGACTCTCCCAGTATAGTTGTATTTCATCACACCAGAGCATCTGGAGGGCCTCGTTGAGGGGTTGTGGCAAGCCCAAGGGCTCAAAGTTCTGCCCTCTTCTCTAAGAAAGCCAATAAAATCCTACCTCTAGCATACAGCATGATGAAAACAAAACACATCTTTGAGCCAGATTTGGACCATGGGTCACCAGTTTGTAACCTCTAGTCTAGACTGTAATTATTAGAGGATTTTAAAGAAAAGGGAGATTAATGGAGGCCAGAATGGTAAAAGCATGCTTTGCAGAAGTAGTGCAGTTTGAATGCACCTTGGCAGGTGAGCAGGATTTCTCTTCTTCCAACTCTTTCGTTTCATGTAAACATACTTTTGAAAGGCCTACAAACAACACCCCTCCCCACACAATCACCATTCTCTATCTGTACATATCTATACCTCCATCAATTTAGAATCAGGAAAACATATCCTTTTTCCCACCTATGATATTTTTCAAATAAGGAGGGAAATTGATTCACCATCTTGCAACTCAAATTTATAAGGAAACTTTCCTGATTATCTTCTTCTCAAATGGGCTCTTTCCTCAACCACCCCCAACTGACTACTCTAGGACTTAATGTCTATACCATTTATTTGGTTCACAGAAGAGACTTGCAATAAAATAGCAGATCTCTTCTTAAGATGGGATATATCAAGTCACAGGATGGACAGAAAAGCAAATAATGTGGGACTGTTGGAAGACTGCTGAATTCAGGTTGTAGCTGTGTGAATGAGTTTTCTACTTATGAACCAGGTGATCACCTAAAATCAGTTAGCTTCAGTCCCTTTCATATATAAAATGGATATAATAATTCCTACCTCTCTCATATTAACTGCTGAGTGTGTGCTAAATTGCTTCAGTCGTGTCTGACTCTGTGATCCTATGGACTATAACCCGCCAGGCTCCTCTGTCCATGCGGATTTTTTCGGCAGGAATACTGGAGTGCTTTGCCACTTACTTTTCCAGGGATTGAACCCAAGTCTCTTATTTCCCTGCATTGGCAAGCGGGTTCTTTACCACCAGTGTCATACAACTGCTGAGTAGCTCATACGAGAGCCCTAAACACAAGTGTAAAAGTAATGTCGTCATTATTATTCATCAATCCAGCCTGTGAGAATGGGTTGTTTAAAGTTCACTCTGGAAGAATGATCAATCTTTCTATTTACGAGTTGTAAAAAGCAACTCTCATTACATATTATTCATTATTCCTAGTAGCCTTGCATGACAAGAATTTATAAGGAACACACTTGGAGCTGCACATGGGAGACAAGATTTATGTAAAGAATGTCTGACTATATGGTTCAGGCACCTCTTGAGAAATAATAACAATGAAGACTGAAGAGAGTAATCAAATAAACGCAAGTAAAGGCAAAGTAGCCAGTAATGCTGAATGAAAGGAAGGTGATTATCCAGGGGAATCCAGGCCAAAATAAGTGTCATAGAACTATGAGCCCACAGATTTGAAGTCTTCGTTGTGACTTAAGTAAATGTTTGGCTTGGGCATCTTCCTAGCAACCATTTACACATTCTTTTTCATTTTTCTTCCTTTCCCTTCCTTACTCCCACTGATTGGGTAGTACAAGTTATTGGTTAAGAATGGGAGACTCGGGTTTAGTCAGACCTTAGTTTAAATCCCAGTTTTGCCATTTGCTTTTCTGAGTCTCAGATATCTCATTTGTAAAATGGGATGATAATAGAAATTAAGGCACAGAGTCTCTCTAGTAGTGATCCATGCTCCAAAATGATCCTTTGCCTCTTTCAAAGTTACCCTGGCCAAACCCAAGTATATATTTTACACTAATGTGTAAATGACTTGTACTTTCTAGAGATATATGTAATTAAGGATAATGTCTAGGAGTATCAATGGCCAAGGGAATGGATCTATAGGAGTTTAATTTTATAACGTGATAAATAGCAAGTAAAACATTTAGACCCCTCTGTAGCAGCAAGTTCTTAGGAAGGTTTAGAAGATTATATAGCTTAATGAATAGCCATATACTAAAAGCAAGTCTTATCTCAAATTTATTTTATTTTCCTAGCTCTTCCTCTATTTAAGTATAAACTCTTAACAATCCAAGTCAACAGGCATTTATCAGGTGCCTACTGTGTGCCTGATATCATGTTAGGTGAAAGATATACAGTAACTGAGGATTAGTTTCTGTCTCCTTCGTAAGCAATATATGTATATATGCGTGCATGCCAAGTTGCTTCAGTTCTGTCCAACTCTTTGCAAGCCTATGGACTGTAGCCCACTAGGCTCCTCTGCCCACGGGATTCTCCAGGTAAGAATACTGGAGTGGGTTGCCATGCCCTCCTCCAGGGGATCTTCCCGACCCTGGGATTGAACTCACATTTCCTGTGGCTCCTGCATTGCAGGCGGATTCTTTAACACTTTATCATAGCCACCAGGGAAGCCTGTGTGTATATATATATACACATGCACACACTTTCAACTGTTCAAGAGGAGTCAAGTCTGAATACTATAGTAGCAGAAGGTGATGTGAAGAAGTCTTATACCTTAAGCAAGTAAGCAGTATTTGAGCCTGCATTTTTTCATCCTCAACGAGTATAATATTGTACAACATGTTTCCTTCCTATTTCATGGTGTTCCTGCTAGGATCAAATGAGATAGTACACATAAAAAAGATTTGTTAACTGCATGCAAATATTAGATACTGATGAAGTTCTCATACTGTGATGGGAAAAAGACAAAGCAGAAGCAACTGTGAATGAAAAATGTCACCTGCCATATTAGCCAAACAAAGGATGCCCACAGTCAAGGCAGCCACCCCCAAGAGTGGACCTGAGGGGACTCAGGATAGGAAAGAACAGTACACCCACCCTAGATAGCTGAGGTGCATATTAAAGGGACGATTTCACTCAGCCCAGACTCTTGCATCTTCCCATAGACAGAAAAGTGCTAAATTCATTAACTTGAAGTATCTGGTTTTCTTTAATTAACAGCAATTTTTTGACAGTAATCTTTTTGTTGCAAAATTCCTATATATCCTGGTTCCTCCCTTACCTCTTCAGAGCAATTCATCAAAGCTATCTGAGAGGCTGCTTTCCAGGTTTTAGTCCTCAGAAATTTTGCCAAAAAAAACCACACATAATTCTCAATTTTTAGGTTGTGCATTTTTTCAGTTGACACAATCCACTGCAAGATGGAGAAAGTGCCCAGAGGAATAAAACAGATGAGCTCTAGGGCCTTTCACCAAAATGCACTACCTGATACCAACAAACAAACCTTGAGCAAACAGGGAAGGAAGATCCTCTCACCCTACTATCCTTGGGTTGTTGTGAGGATGAAATAAAATTGTAATTAAGATACTTAGTACCAAGACTGGCAGATGGCATTATCATCCTTTTTGCTATTGTTATTGTATTATTGGTGCTAGCAGGAAATAATTACATACAATAGCTTAAGCTATGGTCATGCCTTTCAGAGCTCTGGAGTGAGAAATGAAAGCACTAGTAAATTTTCATCACAAAGCCTGCTAAGTAACCTGTAAGAATTCTCCAAAGCCAGTAAGTAACCTATATTTCAGCAGACAGGAGTCCTCCCCCTAGCAGCTGATTGTTACATGTACTATAGGTATGAAATTAAAATAATGTTCAGTTCTGCACAACAAAAAGGATTAAAACTTCACTGCTGTCAGTTTCAATGCTTATTAGGAGATGAATGTAGAGAGAATATTGTTTTGCCTAACATAATACTAAAATCCAGTATAAAATCCTACCTTGATTTGGAGATAGGCTAATACAATGTATATGAGAGCAGAAAATTACTTCTAAAATATTCTCCTACTGAGCCTGCCAAATTTATAGAATCCACATTTACAGAAGACAACATTCCTAACCTCACATAAAATAAATTTATACTGACAAAAACAATAAAAGTGCAGACTTCTTAACCTTACAGTCAGGTATTATGTTTTAACTTAAATAATCTTGTTCCAATATACATTTATAATGTCATTTTCCACTACTAACTTTTTATCCTAATATTCTTCAGAAAGGTTTTTTCTCCACCAGGATGTCCACATATTATTCACTGAGGGCACAACTGGTGTAACTCTCAGGGCCTATCTATTTGTTTCAATGGTAACTTATGTGATTAAACTCTCAAATTTTCTTGTGTTTTTAATTCAGAGTAGTATCTTATATCCTTCAGAACTCTAAGGAACTCTAGAATGGATTCATGGATCTATCTGGGAAACACCAACATAAGAAAGTGAGATCTTATTTTATAATGCCTTCTGATAATAAGGCATTGCCATTTTTTTGGAGTTTGACTTTCTTTTTTATTTAGTTTTCAAACAATTATTTAAAGATTTTTTTCTATTCTTTTTCAAATTCTTTTTCCATTTAGGTTATTACAGAATACTGAGCAGAGTTCCCTATGCTATACAGTAGGTCCTCGCTGTTTATCTGTTTTAAATATACCAGTGTATACACGTCCATTCCAAACTTCTAGTCTATCTCTTCTCCCATATCCTTTCCCACTGGAAACCATAAATTCATTTTCTAAGTCTGGGAGTCTGTTTCTGTTTTATAGTTAAATTCACTTATATCATTTATTTTAGATTCCCCATATAAGTGATATAATATGATACACAATGGAATATTGCTCAGCCATAAAAAGAATGACATAATGCCATTTGCAGCAGTATGGATGGATCTGGAGATTATCATACTAAAGTGGAGTGAGTCAGACAGAGAAAGACAAATATATGCACTGCCATTTTAAAAGATAAGCATTGGTAAAAGAATTCATTAGTATGAGTGAATACTCAGAAGGATTATTACCAGTTTGATATAGGAAAATGTTTCTTAAACTTAAGAATTTATAGATTCCCGGGAATACATTTGGTGTTGCCATATGTTGCCACATTTGGTGTTGGAGAAGACTCTCGAGAGTCCCTTGGACTGCAAGGAGATCCAACCAGTCAATCCTAAAGGAAATCAGTCCTGAATATTCATTGGAAGGACTGATGCTGAAGCTGAAACCAATACTTTGGCCACCTGATGAGAAGAACTGATTCGTTGGAAAAGACCCTGATGCTGGGAAAGATTGAAGGTGGGAGGAGAATGGGACAACAGAGGATGAGATGGTTGGATGGCATCACTGACTTGATGGGCATGAGTTTGAGCAAGTTCCGGGAGTTGGTGATGGACTTGGTGTGCTGCAGTCCATGGGGTCACAAAGAGTTAGACATGACTGAGCGACTGAACTGAACTGAGGAATACATTTACTGATACTCAAATGTTGATAGACCACAATATGAGAAGCAGTGGTGCTTTTCTAGCTTTTCAGTGATTTGATACAATGTATTAGATCCTAATGGGAGGATTCTGGCTCCCTTGACTCTAAGAATATCTTAGGAAATTCTTAGTTGTTTCTTAGTTGACAACATCTGCAGTTGACATAAATATTTTGAACACTATTTTTCTAGTCATGTGAATAAATCCACTTTCCATAAATGTAAAAGTCTACTATTTATACTTACAGTTTCCATAAAAAGGGCTTCCCAGGTGGCACTAGTGGTAAAGAACCCACCTGCCAATGCAGGAAATGTAAGAGATGTGGGTTCAATCTCTGGGTTGGAAAGATCCCCTGGTGGAGGGCATGGCAACCTGCTCCATTATTCTTGCCTGGAAAATTCCAAGGATGGAGGAGAGTCCATGGGGTCGCAAAGAGTCGAACACGACTAAGCACACATATGCAAATACCATAAAAAAGTGAAAAGTCATTAAAAACCAGTTCATAGGCATGAAATGCAAATGATTATGATTATCCTTATAAATTTCTCATAGCAGATTGGCCATGAATTGATACAACAGTTATTGAAATTGGGTGATATGAACATGAGGGCATATGATACTGTTCTCTCTGCTTTATTCATGTATAACATTTTCCATGAGGAAAAAAAAATGACCTAGTAGCTAAATGACTATGGCAAGGGACTCTGTGAAAAAATATTATGGAAGATATTATATCACCACAGATAGAACGTAAGGGAAATTGGCTTTGACCTTGCACCAATGGCCAGTGTCCTTAGATAGCTAGCCTTGTGCTTCTATTATATGACAATAATGCTGGGTTTTAGTGTTCAAAGAGTAATCAAGATCACTTGATTCCAGAAGACAAATTATTGGAACAATTCAGAATATTGTTCTAATGAGTACTGTGTGGCACTCTTTAAAAAAGCTACTTCTTCCTAAGTTACAATTTCTATTATTGAATTTATATAAAATGACATATTCTTCTGTTAAGCCTAGGCAAAGGTTCATGTTACCTGCAGATACTCTGAACCACCTATGTCATATTTGTTCATATCTTAGCAGGATTTCTGTGCCTGGGTGTTAGGTCTTGTCTTTGTATTAGAGATGCCTCCTTTATTATCTATGACTTTTAGTGACAGTCTCATTGATTAGGGCTTTTTATTAAACCACTAGCAACAGTAAATTTGGTTAATACAAGAAGTGCCATTGAAGAGCTTAATAGTAAACTATACCTGAGAAAAGCCCACAGTAGTTTACACAAAAACTAACTCCAAATTTAAATAGGTTGACACAGTTTGTGCAGTAATGCTTTCACCAGGAGATATGGATACCATTTGTAATTTGAAGACTTGAGCATCGTCTTGCATTCTAAATACTAGTGAGAAACAAATCTGTGACAACACAATACATGTAATGCGTTATTCTAGATTGAGATAAGGTGCAAGTCATTTGTTTGGGACTTACAGATAGTCAGGATCATGTGTTTGATTCATTCAGTGCCAGTTGTTTATTTGCTTCAAGAAAGAACACAAACTTATTGGCATCAGAATCCCAGGAATCTGATTTTATGACATGGAATTCATCAAAAGACTCAAAAGGAGACACTGAAATGGAAAATTCCTTCTGTTCAAGATTAAAGACTAGAATCCGAAGTTACCAGTCATCTCTGGTAGTAAATTACAGAGTTGCCAGTTAGACAACTTTCTTTATAATAGGGCCTGGTGTAATAAAAAGAAAACAGACTCTGAGTCAGAAAACCTGAGTTCTAGTTTGGACTCAGTCATTCAATCCCATCTTTATGGTTAGAGGATTACAGAATTAAGCGATTCTGTTACTTACAACTGTAAACAGCAGGTGGTGAGGATGAGTCCAAAAGATAGCATTTTATTGAAACAAAGCTATTCCAAGTTACTACCTCTGTATATCACAGCAGTGTACAACTGCAGAAATACCAAAGAAGCTGAAGGAATTCAAATCAAGGGGAAAAACATCCTTGCATTAAACAATACAGCTTTCTATGCTATGCATAATAATTACCAAACTGATAAGAAGTAGCTTGGTTTTTGCAGAGTCAAATAAACCAGAATGAGTGAAACTGAAGGGAAGTGACTTAGCAAGATGTCCCAAGGGAAGGGGCAGAGCTAGAGACACCAGTGATGTCCTTCTACGGGGAATATTAAATAACGGTGTGACTGAATATTTCCAGCTCTCCACCTTCAGGGCACATGGTAGAATTGCCCTTCTCAGCTTCCAGTTGGTCTCTGATCAAGGTTGATCAATGGTATATGAAAAAAATGACATGTTCCATATTCAAAAATAAGATTTAATTGGTAGCTCCATGTGAGACCCCCAGAGCTTTCTTTCTTTCCCTCTGCCACAATGATCAGTAGTGTCCCAGATGGTAGCTGTTCCCTCTGGGTCCTAGATTGAGTACCACGCAATGTCTCACAGATGACCCATGATGGACTTACAGTATGAACAAAAAATAAACTTTTGTTATTTTAAGCCACTGAGATGTTGGGAGTTGTTTGCTATAGCAACATAACTTATCCTATGCTGACTGAAGAGATGGCAGTTATGAGGTCAAGCACTTTACCAAACAGAGGGCAAAAATAACTTTACTGATAGGCCTCAGTAAGGGCTTTGGCCCTACTCAGAGGTTTGTGCCCTCAGATATTATAAGGTTCTGTTATGCATATAAACAAAAGTATGTCACCGTTACTGGCAGCTAACAGAGAATGTGAAAAATAAAGAGGACAGTTCAGGACAGAGCAGCCTCAGGGGACTGGTAACTTGATAGAAATCCTTCCTCTCATTCTGTTCCAAGTAAATAGTAACTGAAAGTCATAAGGTTCTTCAATGGCCTGTCCAGGATAACTGGCCCTAGGCCAGTTTAAAGCCAGCAGGTACCCTTCGTAATACAGTTGGCACCTACAATTTTTAGTCTATTTAGTAGTAAAGTGGTAAAAAGCTGAACAAACAAGGAAAGGAGAACTATCCTTTTACCATCTGAGGTTCTTAAAGGAGACCAGGCTGAGAACAGTGTTACAAACTTTAGGGGATAAATTTTAAAACTATATCCCTATGTAATTTAAGGCTACCTTTTCACTTTCATGCATTGGAGAAGGAAATGGCAACCCACTCCAGTGTTCTTGCCTGGAGAATCCCAGGGACGGGGGAGCCTGGTGGGCTGCCGTCTATGGGGTCGCACAGAGTTGGACACGACTGAAGCGACTTAGCAGCAGCAGCAGCAGCAGCCTTCACCTAAATTATTTTTACCTAAAGACTATTAGGATCACTGATCCTGCCCTAACCAGAACTACTCATAGGTATAGGGCTACTACTAGGCTAATGAACAGCACTACAGAGAGCTGAGGCGGTAATTGTCTCTGTCCATTCACAACACCTTAAACAGGGGGCTGGGGATGCACCACAGTGGTATGAGAATTGTTGTTTTAGTTGCTAAGTCGTGTCTGACTCTTTTGCGACCCATGGACTGTAGACTGCCAGGCTCCTCTGTCCATGGGATTTCCCAGGGAAGAACTCTGGAGTGGGTTGCCATTTCCTTCTCCAGGGGGTCTTCCCAACCAAGGGATCAAACATCTTCTGCCATCTTCTGCCAATAGCTACAATATACTGAGCACATACAACAATCAGGCACATTATGAACATTACAGCTAACCCTCATCATCATATGAGGTAAGTATTATACTTTTTGAATGAGGAGACTGAAGAATGTCAAGATAGTGCAGAAGCCAAGGTGAGGGAAAGAGTCTAGAAAGAGAAGGGCATCGAGTAAGATACTACTGGTAGTTCAATGAGGATAGGGACTGAGAAGAAGCAATTGAATTTGGTGATTAGGAAGTGACCTTTAAGAAATCAGTCTCAGTGAATTTGTTGGGGAAAAAGCCAGAAGACCAAGAGCTGAACAGTAAATGGGTGGCAGAAAAAGATATGCATTAACTGTAGACTATGTTTTCATAAACTCTGGTACTTCACACACAACTTACTTTTATGCATGTAAATCTCATCAAAGCTATGGATCTTTTCCCCAGAAAAATATATATGCATACCTAATTTTACACACAATTTCAGGGCACTTATAGACTCACCTGAAACCCATTTAGAAACTCCATCTTAGGAATGAATGATATATATTAAATTCAAGATGGTGGAGATGGAACTGGAAGTAATAAACAGGTGGTTTCAACTGCATTGGTAGTATTTTATTTCTTAAGCTGGGTGATGGTCATATATCCATTATGTTTATTACATTATTATATATGTTTATTATATTATTTGAATATATATATATATATATTGGATTGGCCAAAAAGTCCATTCAGACTTTCCCCAAACCTGAATGGACTTTTTGGCCAACCCAGTATCACATTTCTGTTGCCTAAAATATTTCATAATAATCTTTTTTAAAGAGGAAAAAATGAGTACATAACAGAACATCTCTGTTTGTAGGAAATATACACTAAAGTATTTGGGAGTGATATGGTATCAGATGGGCAACTTAGTCCTCAAATGGTTGAAGAAAAAAAATTTGTAGCATACTTGAAGCTTTCTGTAATTTTGAACTTTTTGAAACTTTTTGAAAACTGAAAAAAAAAAACAGTAAAAGACACAACACAAAAAAAGAAAAAAATGACTAACAAAAAATGTTAATGAACATACATTCTCACAGGTATATGGGAGGGCATAACCAAACTTACAGAGAAATGTACACACAGAAATGCATAGGGAGATCCTTTAAAACAGACAAAGGAAGTTCTATCAATTTGGCTCTAAAGTGCAATGTTTTATGTCAGAGCCCTCTTTTTCTTGCTGACTTACTGGGACTCAGTTGACGGAGAAGCAGCCATTTCTCTGAGCACCTCTGATTACCACAATCGTTAGGGAAAGTGGGAGCCACAAGCTAGTCTCAGGGATTCGAGACTGGAAAGCACAGGCTGAGGGCTCTAGAGAGGTGCTGGACACTAAACCAGAGAAAGCGTACAGATCTCTTACAACTTGACCATTGTGCCTCCAATTCTTCAGGTAGTTTAGTAGGAAGAGATTTGGGGGTAGAGGGAGAAGTACAACTCCACTTTTAATGGAACAGGCATCTGGGTGATGGTACAACTAGTTGAGCAGGGGAAGGATAAAGTGGTGATTTAGGAGAAGATAGTGAGGGAAAGGAAGGCCTACTGTGCTGCAGTCCATGGGGTCGCAAAGAGTCAGACATGATTGGCAAGTGAACAACAATAAAATAGAAGGCAAGAAAGTAAAGGCAAAGACTGGGGCTAAAGCTAGAGTGTTAGTTTTTACAATAAAAAAGAGACCAATAGAAAGAGCAGACTCTTGGTCTGCTGGTCTTGATTTTCTCCATCAACTGATTCCCAGTTACACTTTTGGTATGTGTATGTGTATTTATGTTTGATGTATAGGATGTAGGGAGTTTTATGCACAGGCACTTGTCTGACATAAGAAGAGTGGGCAAAAGACCCACTGATCATGTCAGTATTTCCCTCAAATAACAATCAATAACAGTGCTTTGTAGCCAAATTCTTCTCTCTGCTTCACTTTTAAGACCTCTATAACCTAACCCTACTCCAACTTTACATAATCATTTCCTTCTACTCTTGTGCTTTAGCCAGGAATGTCTTCTTCCATTCAGTCATATTCATTCTTGCTAGTGTTGCAGTGTATAACTGTTCATACGGTTCACTACAAAAGGAAATTGACTGAGGGGCCATGTGGGAGTTGAAATCTACACTGCTTTCTGCTCACCAAGGAGTGAGTCATAGCAAGGAGCTCTGACTGCCGGGACGAAAGTGTGCTTTTTTTCAAATTTCCTCAAGGACGCTTCACGTTAATACCTCCTCTATGTTTTTGCTCATGCTCTGATCAGCTTGTCTCTCTGATATTTAGTAGGACTACATTTAAAAAGCAAAGATAGGGATTTTGCTGGTGGCCTAGTGGTTAAGACTCCACACTCTGAATGCATGGGGTACAGGTTCAATCCTTGAGGAACTAAGATCCCATACATTGCACAGTGTGACCAAAATGAAAAAAAATCAAACATAAAATGAACCCTCTTACACTGTTGGTGGGAATGCAAACTAGTACAGCCACTATGGAGAACAGTGTGGAGATTCCTTAAAAAACTGGAAATAGAACTGCCCTATGACCCAACAATCCCACTACTGGGCATACACACCAAGGAAACCAGAATTGAAAGAGACTCATGTAACCCCAATGTTCATCGCAGCACTATTTATAATAGTCAGGACATGGAAGCAACCTAGATGTACATCAGCAGATGAATGGATAAGAAAGCCGTGGTACATATACACAATGGAGTATTACTCAGCCATTAAAAAGAATACATTTGAATCAGTTCTAATGAGGTGGATGAAACTGGAGTGTATTATACAGAGTGAAGTAAGCCAGAAAGAAAAACATCAATACAGTATACTAACGCATATATATGGCGTTTAGAAAGATGGTAACAATAACCGTGTATACGAGACAGCAAAAGAGACACTGATGTATAGAACAGTCTTTTGGACTCTGTGGGAGAGGGAGAGGGTGGGATGATTTGGGAGAATGGCATTGAAACATGTATAATATCATATATGAAACGAGTCGCCAGTCCAGGTTTGATGCAGGATACTGGATGCTTGGGGCTGATGCACTGGGACGACCCAGAGGGATGGTATGGGGAGGGAGGAGGGAGGAGGGTTCAGGATGGGGAACACGTGTATACCTGTGATGGATTCATGTTGATATATGGCAAAACCAATACAATATTGTAAAGTTAAAAAATAAAATAAAATATAAAAAAATGATCCATCCCGATAAATACAAGTATATTTATAGAGTCCTAGAGACAAAAACTTGAAATCTCAGAGATGTCCTGGAAAAATCTAGAATATTTTAAATAAATAAATAAATCTCCACATTTATAATTTATTTTGAGTCCTTCAAGGCCTAGGACAAATTTTGCTTCTGCAAGTTTCCCAAACTACAGTCCTTATTGACCTCTTCCTTCTTTCACCTTCTAGAACACTTCATTCTGATCCATGATGTTTAATGCTGGATTATCCTATAATCCAGTGTTTTAAAATAGTGGTAGTAGTTCAACAGTTCCACATCTGATTTTAATTTCAGTTAAAAATATATGTTAAACTATTTTAAGACTGTAATAAAACACAGCATGTCCCATTCAAATGGGTTCCACACCAAACATTCACACATCAGAAACCACCACTACTTGTGCCGATGCATGCTGCCAAGTTAACAATGTGTATTTAGGTAAGAAAGAGAGAATGAAAGTGAGAGGAGAGGGTAGTATATGTATACCTAGAATATAGATTTTACTGCCTTGTCCTTTTAACTGAAGAGCATCCTGAGTTGACAATCCAAACAATTAAGCAAAAAAAAAACTACTTATTTCAGTACATTAGACTTTTATCCAGGCAGGAATAAACTGGAAACTAAGACTTCCATAGTCTTCAATTTCAGATTTTATATATTTTTTTCATTCTCTTCCTTCTTACTTACTTTACAAATAAATAAATATTAAAAACTTTGACTTATTAGCAAAACACTCAGTTTGGTCTGGCTTTTATGTTGGAGGAGTCATAAAAGATTTTTTGGGGGGAGAAAAGGGTCTACAGCTGTAAATTTTGAAAAGAGCTCTAATCTTTGTCATCATTATCAGCATCTACACCAACATTTTTATCTATGAACATGCTCTAGGTATATAGATGCTGGTAAGTATGCAATTTAATCTTATCGCCAAGGCAAGGACACATAAATCTTATAAATGTCAAGTTGATCCCCATCCTCAAGGGATTTGCTACACTCACAAACAGAATTTAGAGATTCTAGGCATTTCAGATTTTCTCTGCCAACCCTCTTCCCTTCGGGTGAGGGAAAACAGTCACAAAGCTTTACAGAGCAAAGGAGAAATACTGCTTAACTTTGCTTCTGTCCCCTAGAGAAAATCTGTCTCCCAAAGGACTGACTCAGCCTGTTGGCCAGAAATCCCAGACATTTATGGGAAAGCCTGGTCTCTCTGAGGTAAATACAGTTAGAATTTTAGGGCCAGGGAAATTTCCACTAAAGAGTACCAACTCCCCCTCAGTAAGAGCAACCAGATTGAAAGATAATGGTGAACTAGCCCTATTGTTAGACTAAGGGGAACTGGGACTTCAAAGATACCTGAAGAGGTATCTACAGACACAATCTTTAGTGGATATCCTGATCTCTACAGGATGTCACAAAGGTAGGGGAGCAGAGATAGAAGTGGCTTTGGAGAAACTGGAACAAAAATAACAATTCTAATGCTTTTTCTCCCTCTAGGAAGCTTGAAATACAAACTCAACACATAATTAAGCAATTTTCTCTAAAACATCCCCAAATGGGCTCACCACTCATTTTTAGTACAGAGGCAGTCACAGTGAGTGATGGGAACAGAATAACAACAACAGTAACCATTTTACAGCTAATAATACAGCTAGTGATTTGTCCTCAGGCCATAGTTAATGATGGTGTCTGTATCAGCACCGAGAAACATTTGGCTCCAAATATGGAGGTTTCCCAGGTGGCGCTAGTGGTAAATAACCTGCCTGCCAATGCAGGACACATAAGAAATGCAGGTTCAATCCCTGGGTCAGGAAGATCCCCTGGAGGAGGGCATGGCAACCCACTCCAGTATTCTTGCCTGGAGAATACCCATGGACAGAGGAGCCTGGCTGGCTATTGCCCATAGGATTGCACAGAGTTGGATGCAACAAAAGTGACGTAACACACATGCACATGGAGCTCTGTATTTTTTAAACCACACTATCAGGAAATAGACCTCCAGACATAAAACATGGAATCCCCAAAAAGCTGGAGGAAAGACACATACTTCATGGCCTCCCTAAATTTTATTTACTTTTAAAATTAATTTTTATTGTAAGCTAGTTGCTTTACAGGGCTTCCCTTGTGGCTCAGCTGGTAAAGAATTTACCCGCAATGCGGGAGACCTGGGTTCAATCCCTGGGTTGGGAAGATCCCCTGGAGAAGGGAAAGGGTTGCTTTACCATGTAGTGTTAGTTTCTGCTGTACAGTAAAGTGAATCAACTAACATATACACATTGTTGTTGTAATGTAGCTCAATCATGTCCGACTCTTTGGGACTCCATGGACTGTAGCCCACCATGCTCCTCTGTTCATGGAATTTTCAGCAAGAATACTGGAGTGGGTTCCCATTTCCTCCTCCAGGCGATCTTCCCGACCCAGGGATCAAACCCATGTCTCTGGCAGTGGCAGGAAGGTCCTTTATCACTGCGCCACCTGCGAAGCCTGTAATATATTCACATATCCCATCTTTTTTGGATTTCCTTCCCATTTAGATCACCACAGAGCACTGAGTAGAGTTCCCTGAACTATACAGTAGTCACCTCAGTTTTATAAATCTGGAAGGGATAGATATGTGCCACAGGAGTGAGCCCTCTGGGCATAAGGAGGAACAAAGACACAGAGTAGGTGACCAGCAGTAACTTATAATGTCTACTACACTCCATCCGGAGAAATACACCTTGTGTATCCCTGTGCTCATGCTCAGTTGTGTGCAAAGGAAATAAAATAATTATTTTGAAGAGACATATGTTCTCTTATGTTAACAGCAGCAGTTTTCACAATAGCCAAATTGTGCGTATATTTGTTGTTTAGTCACTAAGTCATGCCTGACTCTTTTGAGACCCCATGGACTGTAGCCCGCCAGGCTCTTCTCTCTGTTCATGAGATTCTCCAGGCAAGAATACTGGACTGGGTTGCCATTTCCTTCTCCAGGGGATCTTCCCAACCCAGTGATCAAACCTATGCCTCCTACATTGGCAAGCAGATCCTTTACCACTGAGCCACCAGGGAAGTAGCCCACACCTTTAGTACAGGCATTATATAAATGCTCCAAGGAGTCATGAGACAGTAAGAGTGCAGGACATGTCTGGTCCTTTCTTGTTCCTCCAGCCTCATCTCACATGGTGTTCTGACTCTTTCCCCATGCTTCCCACTCTGTGTTCCAGCCACACTGGCTTGGTACTTGCCATGGTTCTTCAAACACCAAGACAGTCACAGTGTTTAACACATAGAAGGCACTAAATAAATATTTGTTGAAGGAAGGAAAGGGGAAAACAGAGTGGAGACAGAAGGCTAGAAAGAAGGGGGGACTTCTAGAAAATATTCACTAAAGTGGGCCTTAAGGGAAGAATGCTAAGTCCATCTTCAAAGACAGGAGGAAGGAAGGGATGAGAAAAGAAGGGTATTTCAGGCAGAAGGAAGAGTAGGGGTGACTATGCATGGCATGTTGAGCCAACATCAAAACCGTAACACGGTCTAAACATCAGTATGAGGACAATAATAGGAGACAGAGTTAGATGAGTAGGCAGGGCCAGATGCTGATGGGTGTGGGGAGCTCGGGGTGGCATGATCGGATCTGTGTTTTAGAACAGGCCCCTTGCTTGCAGAGAGGGTGGAGATCAGGAGAGAGGGTTGGGAGGCAGGGGAATACTGAAACCAGAAGGACAGTCAGGTCTATTTTGGAGTCTAGATAAGAGATGATAAAATGCCTGAATTAGAGAGACAGCCCAGTAGAGTGGGTTTCAACTCCAAATCTGCCATTTGCTGGATCTTAGATCACAAATCTAGTTAATCTCTCTGAGCTGAGTATTCACCTTATATATTGGGTTGGCCAAAAAGTTTGTTTGGATTTTTATGTATGATGGTATAGAAAAACCCGAGTGAACTCTGTGGCTAACCCAATATTTCTTAAGGTAGTCCTGAGTTGCTAATAAATTAATATTGAGAAAGTGCTAGTAATGACATGTCATTATTAAAGTGGTAGAAGAGGGAAAAGCCCCTTCCCATTGGCACCAGTGGTAAAGAACCCACCTGCCAATGCAGGAGATGTGGAAGAGATGCAGGTTTGAACCCTGGGTGGGGAAGATCTCCTGGAGGAGGGTATGGCAACCCACTCCAGTATTCTTGCCTGGAGAATCCCATGGACAGAGGACCCTCTTCAGCTACAGTCCATGGGGTCGCAGAGTCGGACACGGCTGAAACAACTTAGTACACACAGAGAAGAGGAGAAAAAGAGCTGAGAGGGACAATTGAGAAATATTACCATCTTTAGACAGAAATCTACAAAGTGAGACTCTTATCTGACATTTCCCTTTTTCTCATCTTGTCATGAATCAGTTGTCAAAACTGGGAAACACTTAAAAATTTTTCCTCAGCATTGAAAGAAATAGAAAATACTTGTGGAGAGATAGAGTGAGGATTTAGCACCTTGTGAATGGTATAACTTGCACATAAATTCTCTCTTTTAATCTCTCAACTTTCTAAGACAGAAGGTATTATTATCCCTTTTGTACTGATGAGAAAATTGAGTCTCAGAGAGGTAAAATGAGTTGCCCTAAATCACAGAGGGCAGAGGCAGCATTCAAACATAAGTCTGATTCCAGAGTTCTTTCTCTTAAATATTATCCCACTGAACAAGGTTCTTATTTTTCCATCAGAGCATTGTTATTAGAGTCACCATTCATAATTCTTTAAGATAGACAAGGACAAGGTAGTTGTTGCAGGCCATTAGGAGTAGATCTGTTTACCCACTTGAAAGGCATCTGTCGTTCACTTCCCATATGCTTGGCAGTATCCTGGGCATTATAATTTAAAGAGGGGAACATGACATATAAACATAGGAATTTCACAACTACATGGTAGATGCCACCAAAGGGGCCTAAAGAACTTTGGAAGCACAGGGCAAGGAAGAATAAATTCTTTCTGAAGAGGTCTGGAACTGTTTTACAGAGAAAATGACATTTTTTCTTGGTTTTAAAGGTTGAGCAGGAGTTTACTAGGAAGAGAATGTGTAAATGGTGGAGAAAGCCATTCCATATGGAGACAATGGCATAAGCAAAAGCAATAAAATGTGAAAGAACAAATGTGAAATAAAATGTGAAAGCAAGTGGCTTGCGAATGGAGACAAGTTCAGTCTCAATGAAGTGTAATGTATACTATGAGTTTGAGAAGGAGAGGTGGCAGGAAAAGAACACTTAGACATGAAGCTGGAAAGGTAGTTCGGGCCTGAAAATGAAGGCCTTTAATGTGTCAAGTCAAGGAGTATGTATATTAATCCTGGAAGAAAATAGAAACAAACAAAACTTAAATCTCGAAATAACATAATTGGGTTTGTTGTTAACAAAATAACTCTGGTGGCAGGATAGAGATCAGAATGGAGTCAGGAATAGAAAAACTAGTTACAAGGTTATTTATATATGATGATGAGATTTGGAGCCACTAGGATATGACTAGGAAACTAGATGATGCAGGTTTTTGGTAAAACTAAAGGAACTTGATAGAGATGGAGATAATGAGGGTCGGTGCCTGATTCTATAGTTTCTCACTTGAAACTGGGTGGATTGTGATGACACTGAACAAATACAAAAAAGATAGCTGGTTGGAGTGCCATCATAAGGACTAGAAAATATTTCATTTTTGGATATACTGTGTTTTGGGGTAATACAACACAATTAGAGCTGGCATTGGTTGAGTGCTTATACTAAGCTCTAGGCACCATTTTAAGTGCTTTGTATGTATCCACTAAATGAGATATAGGTACAAGGGCTTAGCTGTTGTTGTTCAGTCACTCAGGCATGTCCGACTCTTTAGCAATCCTATGGACTGCAACCCTCTAGGCTCCTCTGTCCATGGGATTTCCCATGGAAGAATACTGGAGTGGGTTGCCATTTCCTTCTCCAGGGGATCTTCCTGACCTAGGGATCAAGCCTGTGTCTCCTGCATCTCCTGAATTGGCAGGTGAATTCTTTACCATTGAGCCACCAGGGAAGCCCACAGGGACTTAGTAGGTAACTGGAAATAAAAGTTCGGACCTACAAAGAGACACCTGGCCTGAAAATTCAAATTTGATAGTCATCAATGTATAGGAGGCATAGTTAGAACTGTTGGAGCAAGAAGACAGAAAGGATAAAAATACTGAGTAAAACCACCATTTTATGAGCAGGGGGTGATGAAAACTATGAGTTTTGTGATGGCAAAGATCATGCCTGACTTGTTAACCACTGTGTCACCAGAGCATGGTATACTAGTTAGAATACAGTGGCTGCTCAATAAATATATGTTGAATGAATAAAATAAAAATATCAGAGTGAATTTCCTGGTAGTCCAGTGGTTAGGACTCTGTGCTTTCACTGCCAATGGCGAGAGTTTAATCCCTGGTCCTGCAAGCCAGTGGCACAGTGTCCACTTCCTCCCACCAAAAAAACAGAGAAGTGTAATGAGAAACAATGAAGCATCATGACTCAGAAGACAAAAGGGGAAAGGTTGTTTGATTGGAAAATGCCAAGCACTAATTCCACAAGCCAGATAGAATGGGGACTACAGTGAAATCTTTGGGCTAGGCAGTTAGATATTTATTAAAAACTCAAAAGAGGGCAATTTTTGTAGAATAGCCTCATTCCAGACTGCAATAGGCTTAAGGGTAAATGGTTGTTGAAGAAGAGTAGACAGTGACCAGGAATTTGGCAGTAATGTGATTGAGGGGGTTAGAGTTACAGAGGAAAATGAAGCCATAGATTTAAATTTTTTATTTGTTTTTATAATGGAAGAGATTTCAATATTGTTTGTAGAACAAAAAAATTCCTAGGAGAGGGGTAAATTACAGATGGTAAAAAAGTGGATAATTGTTCTCTGTTAATTTCCCCATCACTGTAGTCTCTTGGACATGCTTATTGGTCTGTATTTATATTTAGCTAGACTTTAAAACAAGTTAGAGCCCTATGATATGCCCCACTGGGATATTTGGTCAGCTTAAAAGGACTTCATAGTCCTTTTAAATACAGTCCTTTAATACAGCATGGTGTTTTCCTAATATCTTCTTCTATATGCGTATGTCTTGTCATTTACACAGAATAGGACAAGTCTATACTCCAAGCATGGTGGTGAAATCACAGAATTATGCATAAACAGAAGCAAGCAAAACCCAATATGTATTGATAACTGAGGTCAATCTATTTGTTTCAATATTATATTAATGAATTAATTAGGGGAAGGACACACTTTGCTCCTGCTTGACTATGATCTTATAAAATACAGGGGCATATTTACTAGAAATACCATAATATGCCTAGAGTCTAAAAGGTTGTTGGCACTTGTAGTCAATACAAATGCCCTCACATCTGAAGATGCCTTCATGCTCGTGCTCAGTCATGCAGTCTTTGCAACCCCATGAACTGTAGCCCGCCAGTCTCCTCTGTTCGTGGAATTTTCCTGGCAAAAATATTGGAGTGGGTTTTAATTTCTTACTCCACGGAATCTTCCTGACCCAGGGTCAGTCACAAATTGTTTATTGTAAAAACCAATTCATAACTAGAGAGTTTCTTTTTCAATACCATGAATTACTCTGGCAGTCAAGTGAAGCCTATCTACTGACTCCCTCTCAGAATAATATTCTTAAACATAGTCAATAAAATACATGGGATTACAATAGAAACCAATCATACTGAAACAGAATCAAAATATATAGTGAAACAAATTTGAGATAGATAGTAATATATCTGTTTCTTTAGTTGTTGTTATTCATTCGCTAAGTTGTGTTCAACTCTTGGCGATCTTACGGACTGTAGCCTGCCAGGCTCCTCTGTCCATGGGATTTCCGAGGCAAGAATACTGCAGTGGGTTGCCATTTCCCTCTCCAGGGGATCTTTTCGGCCCAGGAATCAAACCTGGATCTCCTGAATTGGTAGGTGGATTTTTTACCACTGAGCCATCAGGGAAGCCCAGTCTCTTTAGTTACACATTAAGTATCTATTTTCCTCTTTACTCCTATTGGAAATGTTTCTTTTGACCTGTCCATAATGTAACTACATGACCATCTATCGTTACCTATTTATGTAGTCCTTTGATGATTGCTTCAGTTCTGTCTGACTCTCTGCAACCCCATGGACTATAGCCCACCAGGCTCTTCTGTCCATGGGATTCTCCAAGCAAGAATACTGGAGTAGGTTGCCATGTTCTCCTCCAGGGGATCTTCCTGACCCAGGGGTCAAACTTTTATCTCTTATGTCTCCTGCATTGGCAGGCATGTTCTTTACCACTGGTACCACCTAGGAAGCCCCCCCACATAGTGGAATACCAATACCAAATACCAATAACAATACTAAAAAATAAGAGTAAAATACTGATACATGCTACAACATTAATGAATTTTTAAAATATTAATGCTAAGTGAAAAATGCCAAATACAAAAGATTATATATTATATGGTACCGTTTATATGAAATGTCCAGAAAAGACAAATCTATAGAGACAGAGAAGAGATCCATGCTTACCTGGGCTTGCAGGTAGGAGCAGGGATTAATTCAATGGATATGAAGGATCTTATTGGGGGTGATGAAAATGTTCTAAAACTGGATATAGTTATGGTTGTAAAACTTGGCAAATTTACTAAAATTCATTGAATGATATACATAAATGAGTGAATTTATAGTATTTAAATTATATCTCAGTAAATCTGTTTTATAAAACAAAAAGCAAAAGAAATCTGAGAGCCCCAAACAAGGCAAATATTCCTCTTGATCCCTAGTTAGGAAGGGATTTTCTTCATCTGAAAAACCTTAACACTCTATTCATACTTTGATGACTGTGATTATGGCTGAAAATCAAATTGGAAAGGACCAACTTGAGCAAGTTACTACAACTTTAAGAAGTTTGTATTTCAATCAGACTGTGATTTGAACATGGCTAAAGGCGTGGCAACCCACTCCAGTGTTCTTGCCTGGAGAATCCCAGGGACGAGGGAGCCTGGTGGGCTGTCATCTCTGGGGTCGGACAGAGTTGGACACAACTGAAGCGACTTAGCAGCAGCAGCAAAGGTGCTTTACCTGTGCTCTAGGCAGAGTTGATAATAGACAGAGGTGTTTTCTCCCCTTTACCCCTTCGCCACTCAAATAATTCTCCTACTGGGCTTTGACTTATAAATACACTTGGTTGTATTGCAGCGTTTTGTGTAAGCAGATTTGGGGCAAAGTGGGAAGAAAACATAAGTATCCTGACTAATTTGGGATATATTTTAACTCTTAAACATATCAGCCTATGATGAGACATGGAGTTTTTTAGTTTCTTCTCTAACAAGATGCAGATAATAATTTATCAAGTATCCTATCCCAAAGGGCTTCCATGATTTTTCAGTGGTAAAGAATCAGCCAGTGGGTTTGATCCTTGCGTCAGGAAGATACCCTGGAGAAGAAAATGGCAACCTGGTCCAGTATTCTTGCCTGGAAAATCCCATGGACAGAGGAACCTGGCAGGCTACAACCCATGAAGTCATAAAAGAGTCAGACATGACTTAAGACTAAACAATAACTATAACAATCCTATCCTTTAAGGAACATAATGACTACCATTGCCTGAGAAAGTGAACTCATACAGAGTTAGAGACAATTTTTAAATAAATCTTTGTGTGTTGTGCCTTAGGAACTTAATAACCAAAAATGATTATGGATATTTTGAATTTCTATGCTCTATCTCACTCAGATAAATTGTGAAAATATTTCGCATAAATAAAGATCAACACTGTTTTAAATGAAATTTAATGAAAATTCATTATTTAACCCTGGGTTTTAACATTTTGCATTCCATCCCTTTGAAAACACTGCTTAATAAAGTCTGACAAAGAAAGAACTCAAAAGCATCTAAATGGCCCTATCTCCAATGCTCACCAATACTCCATTATAGACAATGTAATTCTCACAGTGAAGAGACTTCCTCATACTGAAGCACAAGATAGTTCTTATCAATCTATTTATGTTCTTTTTCATTAATATAAGTCAGAAAGGTATGGAGAATTCAAATATTTAAAACCATCTGAAAGGTGAAAAACATTATAAACCCAGAGGATGAACTGAAATTGAGAGTAAAATTGACTATTCTCATCCAGCCAATATGGATGAGAATCCAGTACAAAGAGCATAAACAAAGTTCAGGATGGGGAACACATGTATACCCATGGCTGATTCATGTCAATGTATGGCAAAACCACTACAATATTGTAATTAGCCTCCAATTAAAGTAAATAAATTAAAAAAATAAAGAACTTCCCCTTAGAAGAGTCACCTTCTGAGAACTCACCCTGTTAACTCTCCTCTTTCTCTTTGACATTTTTCCAAAAATTAAAAAAAAAAGCTTTACAATGTCAATGATATTATGCAGAAGTAAACAATAGGTCAGTGAAGCAGTTATGAACTTAAAGCAAAATATAAAGTATTGTCAGTGTATCTCAAGGTTTATTTTAGTCTTTCCAGGGTCAGTCACACTGACAGAGCAGGTGACATTGTAAAACAATGGGTCACAGTCTAAAATCCACACACCAAAGTAGTGCTTGAGTTTGGAGACATGCTTTAATATTTCTGAGAAGTGAAGGCAACATCCTCTAGTGACTTTCAAAGATTTCAAGTGATGGGATGCCATCTTTGGATAGTCTCCAACTATATAGAATGATTTGTTAATGTTTTTCCCAAAAGTACACTGAATACCATCAGCCAGAGTCTGAAATAAAGGTTTTGCTGGAGGGTATCCTGCCCATGCATGACATTTTTATAAGTGCCAAGATTCCCAGACAAATTGTTAACTAATCAAAACCTGGCATTTTCAATAAATGTAGTATTGAGCCCCAAGGTAACACATAACTAAACTTGTATACTAGAGGAATCAGAAAAAGAAGAGTGTGGAAACCTAGATCAATACTTCTGCTTACAAAGTATTGAATTCACTTAAAATAAAAGCTGATGTTCTGAGTTAAAGGGTCACAAAATGTTAAGAGTCAAGATTTCTTTAATCATCCTCTTTTCATAAGGGAAGTCATTTCACTTTATTCCAAAATTTTCTTAAAGACATATACCATGACAAGTAAATCATTTTTTCCCATAAAAGTATTAGGGGATTTTATTGGGTTGACTGAAGTATGGCTTTCTAAATAGTATTTTTAAATATTTAAAGTATTAAAAATAGAGTCAATCAGTTAAACTTGTCAAAACTCAGAAGGTAAAGATTTGGAATATATATTTATCTGTCATATATACACACATATATATTTAGAGTACATGTATGACTTTGGCTATTATTAAGAATTTTAAAAAATAGAGCAGTGAAATAGTACTCAATAGTTGAACAACTTCATATTTGAACTCAACAGTTTATTTCTGTGGGCGTAAGTTGCTAGTGAGTCTGGAAAACTGCAGCATCTCTGATTGTTAAGGTCTCGCCACCTTTGGTAACTTATCCGAGTAATTTCATTGGAATTACTCCTTTCTGGGATCCATTAAACTTTTCTTGACCAAATGTCTACAGAAATTCCTTTGCCTGCAGTCCCTGGCCGATTTGATGGATATTATCTAAACAGCCTATGAAATGTTAAGTTTTAGATTTTTTTTTCTTTTAAAACCGCTTTAACTTTTAACTTTCCGATGAGAGAGAAAACCAGTAAAAGGAAACATAGGGCAGAAACTGAACATCATCTAGTAGTATCAGTGCAGTTTAGCTGGTTAAAGAGCCCAGATGTTGTCACCTGGTACTGTCAAATGACTCCAAAGAAAATACTTAAGTTTAACTTCTATAGCATTCGCCGTACTTCCAAGTCCCATTTCTTGTGTACTCCTCCCACTTTCAAACGTGTGTGCCAATTCATGTTCCTGTAGACCAGGGAAAAACACATTTCTTCTGCCTTGTAGATCGATATAGAGAAAGGGATCAGATGTCAGTCATATCAAGTCGTCCAGGAAGACGCTCAGAAATGTATGCCTTTTGTGTCTTTTACTTTTATTTTCTCAACCCCTTACGAAGTTTTGGGACAGAATGATGTCTGAGTCCCAAAGGCATTAGCCTGACACTGTGCTATTCCTCTCTAAGGACCCCACTAACTCCCAAAAGAAGTGAGAGTGATGTGAACTCCGTTTCACAGTGTAGCCCCTTAACACAAACATGAGAGTTGTGATTGTGTTGAAGGATGCCGAGGGGGTCAAAGGAGAAGGAGGGAAGGGGGTCGACAGAAAAGACTCACCGCTCCTGCCAGTTCCTCGGTCAGGCACAAAGTAACCAGAAGCAGCCACAACCTGAAACGGGAGGGAGGGTGAATAACATGGGTTTTCTCCGGGATCCTGTGTCTGTCCATAGACCCCCGACCCCTTTTTGCTGACTACAGCCACTTTTTCTGCAGTGACAGAAGTACAAGTATAGTGCAGGTCCGGCAAAGTAGCCCAAAGTAAGAAAGAGGAGGGGAGCTCGTGATAGCAACAGCTCACCCAGGGTGCATGCTTGCGGCTCCTCCAGAGCTGGGTCCCGGGAGACTGCTAAGCGGTTCCGCGGCCCCGGCTCATCTGGGCTCCGCTGATGCTTGGCGGCTGTTTCCTTATTCAAGAGGATGGAGTAGGGGGGCGGAGTGGCTCACTTTGGAAGAAACTGAACTCGGCTTCTAGATAAAAGGTGCCCCAAAGGGAAACACGATCAGCGGTGCCCGCTACAACTTGCTGCACTCAAGGGATAGTTCCATGCACCAGGAGAGGAAGGAATGGAGGGGAAGGGGGCGGGGCTGTCTGCTGTCAATCATCCCCCTACCTTGGGCAGCCAGTCGTCTTTCCCACTTTCAGGCACCTCCACCCATAACATTCCCACGCATCTCCACAGGCCCACAGACCTATACACTAAGACACTTCCTTAAACCACTAAAAACTGTTACAAATACACAGATTAAGGCATACAATTCCCACAGAGACAAATGGGCCCCAAAGTATCCTTGCACACTTGCTCAAATGCATACCAGTTACTCTACTTGATTGTACACTAAGCTCTTGGGGTGGTGGTGGTAGTGGTGGTTTCTGGAGTTGTAAACCTACCCTTACTTGAGTGGAACCTAAGGATAAGTGGGTGCGCTTGAAACAAGTCCAAAGCCCCGAAAGACTGTAAAGTGGTAAATTCTAGGGTCTAAAATAATAACTGTTCTGAAGAATTCCTCCAAGGAGTTCACATAAAGCATTTTCTGGGCCTGTTGGTGCTTTTAAAAATCTATATATCAGAATTACCAAAGTAACGTTCAAGTCTCATTGTATTTGGGAGACCAATTCAACTTCCATTAACATCATACAAATATTTCCAATTAGGCATTCATGTTAGTGTTAAGGAAAATTGCACTACAGTTATTTAATTCCCTGCCTTACATCTCTCTGAAAAACAACTGCAATGAGTCAATAACTTTTATGTTAGTCAATATAAGATGTAAATATTAATTATGGCATTCAATGTAGCTAAATAAAAAGATATAACTTTATTAAACATCCAACCACATAATTACTAATATCTACTGAGCGCCCTCAAATCTTATATGTATATAACATGCATAAAGTCTTCATATACATATACTTATGTTGATTTTAATTCTTCAGTTGTAAGCATATATTTAATTATATAAATATATTTATATATTTCTCATATTTGCACATTTTCTGTTGTATATAGAAACTCTGTCCTGCGAGCAGGTGGAAAGCAAACAACCCCGGCAGCCCCCAGAGCAGCGACCAAAATTTGTTTCTAATCATTAACAATAAAAAGGAGCGTTTCTCTGAGATCCCTCCACTACAAAAAATAGTCCCAGCTCAGGTCTATTTGCAATTGACTTCGGGGCTCACATCACTGAGAGTGGAACTGGGCAGGGAAAAGGAGTATCAACTTAAGGTGCCACTGAACGAACAGAAAACTTTCCCGGTGGGACTCGGGGTGCGCAGTCAACTGGTCTGGAAGTTTCCCTCCGCCAAATAACTGAGCGTCACTCCCTCGCAGGTTGCTGGTGCAGTGTAAAGCTGTGGCGGAGTGATCCTGAAATTCCCCAGGGCTGGTGGGGAGGGGGCGGTGCGGGGGAAGAGAGGGAGGAAAGTAGATCTGTGGGACTTGCGCGAGGAAAAAGTTTGCAAGTCTGGACAGAAGAGACAAGTGCTCCCGAGAGACCGGCTTTGGGGAGGGGAGGGGGGAGGGAAGACTAGTTGCTGGTGCTTCATTTCCCCCCCCCCTCCACTCTTAAAAAGCTTTTCTCCTCACCCAAGACGACCGGCACAATTGGGACACCCTCGCTGTCCCTCTCCGGCTCTAGCTCTCTCCCTATAAACCCTCAAGATTATGTCAATTGGTCAGAGCCAGCCAGGGATTTCGTGCGGGTGCTGAAGGAGCTGCGGGAGCCGGAGAAGAATGAAACTGCGTGGAGTCAGCCTGGCTGCCGGCTTGTCCTTACTGGCCCTGAGTCTTTGGGGGCAGCCCGCAGAGGCTGCGGTAAGTCCTTCCTTCTACACTCCCCCCAACCCCCCCCCCCCCCCCCCCGCGCCCCGCCACCCCATCACCTCGCTCTCACGCTGAAATCACTTTTTGTCCCTTTTATCTTCCTTTCTCCTGGGCCTTGGCTAGGGGAGTCAGATGTGCCTTCAGTTTAGGAAGAAACATTATTTACAGCGCTAGTAACTCAAGCCTTCTCAAGTCCGAGGGAGAGGTTTAGGTGCTTGCTTTCCTGCGGCTAGTTGCTCTGGGGGCAAGAGCAGAACCTGGGGAGGAGGACGCAAGTTAATAGATCACTAGGCTCTGGTGGATATTTAAAACTTTTCCTCTCTACTCTCCACCCTCGAGGGTTTCCCTACCTGCCGGGTAAGCTTTTCACTAGTTGTGCCCAATCCACACACTCTTTCAACTTTGTCGATAGTTTACTGTTTTGACTTTTCTAAAATCCAGCTTCCACCAAAGTGTTAAGCGCGCCCCTGAAGTTCTTTCCTTTTGCCTTTTCCTTAAGCAACAGGAACCTAACCTCACCTCTAGTCAGTAAAGCCTCTGTAGTCTATTTGACATCTTGTTGCAAATGATCAGGTAACATACCAGGAATGGTTTCAGGCTTCAGGTCTTCTTCATCTCTCTCTCTCTTTTTTTTTTTTTTTTTCTTTTTATAAGTTCTAGGTTTTCGTTCTTTACTTTTTTTGCTTACTAAGTCACCTGAAACAAATCGAGAGTTTGCCCATTACCTATTTAAAGGAAAAGGATTATCTTTTTCAAAGGAGAATGAGTGTTCTGGTTTAAAGGAGAGCGAAGCAGGGAAGTGAAATGACAGAGCAAAAAGTACCATTCAGTTTTAGGAATGTAGAATTAAAATCTTAATTATATCTCCTATAAGGGTGTCTAGGTAGTCCCACCCAGTATCCTTCTGGGGGTGAAAGGCAAATCTAAAGGAATGAATGGCTTTGTCAGAGAAAATGTTCTCTAGCCTAAACTCATCTTCCTTAATTTCACTTAACCTCTAAATAAGAATTAAGTGTGTGACAAATTATTGAAAAGTTATGTTTGAGTGAACATAATGGGTGGTTTTAAAAACACTTTAATATGAGATCATGGCTTAGGCCTTCACATGGTTGAGTGATTGTCAATTCTTTATATGCAACTGCTGTGTTATAGCTTCTATGGGTCCACTTGTGAGTTACCTCTAGCTGTTCTTTATGCTCAGAATGCCTCAGGTTACAGCCTTTCTTCCATCGTCCAGAATGTGTGTATTAAAGGTGTGAAAACTAATCTTTATATTACCTTAACACAACATAATGGCAACTCTCCTAAAAAAAAAAAAAGACCATGTATATCAACTATTTTTAATTCCACTTGCCAGAATTTTTCCTCCATCAAAGTAGACAGATGATTTAAAATTGCTATTATGATGCAGAGCTTCTTAATGGACTAAGGTTTAGCCACGCTGGACGGCTACAGACCCTTGGATAAAACTACAATTGTGTTGTTGAAAGTAGTTAACTTTTAAAAACATCATCTTGGTGCTAGCGGCATTTGGCCTGAGGGCAAAGATTTTGTGGATATTTGATTAAATATTTCTCATTTTTTTCTTTTGATGTTACTATTAATAAATGTGCACCAGATACCAATCATACAGGTATGTACAGCTATACTATACCTCAGTTTATATTAAATCATGTTATGTTAAAAATGAAATTTCTTTTTATGATTGATAAAATTTGGGAGCAAGCTTGTTTTCTTGGACTATTTAATAACTGAGTGTTCATAAAGAAATTACAGTAGATACCAGGCAGTTTTTTTCTCTTTTCTCCTATATGATTTTTATTTTTTTCCTATATAATTTTTAAAGAACATTTTATACTCCATTTCCTTATCATTAGTATATTGTGCCTGTAGTAAAACCAAGCTTGTTTTTTCTGCTTCACACATTAAAATACTAGTTAGATGAATGTTTTAATCATCTCAAAGATATGAATGGTATCTGCTCTCCATACTAGTGCTGGGGATATTGGTGACCTGCAGAGTAAACTGGTTGGTAGTGGGGCCACTTGTTGACTCAAATAGTCTAGTATTGGAACTTTTACACCAGGAAGAGTGTTACTACTTAAATTGCTTTAATTTTTCATAGTTAACTGATTTCATTCTCTCTGAAGTCATGCCAAATTAGAATATCACAAATATGTGGAAAAAATTTTTTTAGGTAGAGAGTTTATCAGGTGGAATAAAATAGCTCATTCCAAAAGATTAGCGATAAGGGAAGAAGGCAAATTTAGTTGGAAAGGTCAAGTCTAGTGATGGAAACAATGTATTTTTATGTTAAAGTATTTATGCTGACTCTACATTAGTAGGATAACACTTAGATTTATGGATACCTTGTTTAAACTTCTACTACTACTATGCAATTGTTAGTAACTTTGTGTGTGTATGGAGTAGATTTCCATCTACTATCTCCCTTGTGACTAGGAACAACAGCTTGTTAAGGGTAGCAGTGTGGTTTGTGGCCATGGAACAATTTTTCCTCTAAAGTGTACTGCTCCATAGGAAGAATTTGTTGACATTGTTATCAAAACTTAACATTTTTGCATGTTTTTTTCACTGTTATTTTATTTTTATATGATATTATACATGTTTTAATGCCATTCTCATTTTTGCATGTTTAATATGTGCCAGGCACTGTGCTAATATGGAAATGTACATTATCATGTTTAATCTTCACAACAGACCAATGAAGTATATACTATTGTTATTCCTACTTTACCAGTCAAGGAACTGCAGATCATAGAGGTTAAGTAATGTGCCCAAATCACATAGTTAGCAAGCTGTGAAGCTGTAAATTTGAATCCTGGCAGTTTGACTCCAAATTCTTTACTCTTAATGACTGTCCTATGCTGCCTCCTTTGTATCTGTAGAGTTGTATTTGCTGTTCAGAGTATTGGGATCTTTACTACTTTTTTTAATTGTAATTTTTATTTTTTATTAAAAATTTTTTAAAATATAAATTTATTAATTATAATTGGAGGTTAATTACTTTACAATATTGTATTTTTTTAATAAAGGGAGACACGGGAAGTGAAATGGAAAATATAATGGGGATTACATCTCTTCCTGCTGATATTAGGAGAAGCATCATGGTATAATGAAAACAGCTCTGGGCCTAGAATAAAAAGTTCAGAGTTTGATCTCTATATGTATGTCTATTTATAGAGAGGTAATTTAAAAGTACTCTAGAAGCAATTGCTTGTTGCAGATTATATGATTATATATAATTGCATATATAGAAAGTTAGATTTATAAAACAAGTGTAATTTGTGGTAGGTGATTATTTTGAAGAAAAACTTGCCTTATACTTTCAATTAGTTTTCATAATAATTTTAAATATACTGAAATTTTCAGTAGCATGTATGTCTGTTGTGATAAAACAGAGTATGTATGTGGTAGCACAGTTTGCTTAAGTCTTGTGCATATATTTATATATTGTATCTATCCTGTGTGTAAAAGTATATAACTTTTTTCCTATGTTTTTACTTGGCTTTTTGAAGTTAGTTTATGCAACACATGAGACTCTATCTTGAGTTAACATTGATAACTTAGTCAAGGTTGTATCTGCCAGGTTTACGCACTGTAAGTTCACCAGTTTTTCCCTTTGTAATTACAAAACAACCAGACTTTGAGACTGTATGGGGCAATATTGTAAGACAGTGTACGTGTCTTGCCTTTCTTTTTTTTAATATAAATTTATTTATTTTAATTGGAGGCTAATTACTTTACAATATTGTATTGGTTTTGCCATACATCAACCCGTGGTGGATTCATGTCTTGCCTTTCATCATAGTTTGATCCACTGTTTTAGCATCTGTTAAGGATTCTAACCTGAGCAATTACTGCTGTGATATTTGCCAAATAGTAATCTTAAGTTTTCAAAATTTTCTGTATTTATTTATTGAATTCTAATGTAGCAAAGAACTTTACGTTCTTTGATATTTGTTTTTATCTATTATTCAGTAATTTGTTCATAGTAATATAGACTATGGATGCTTGTTTTATTCTATGAACTTCAATGAATTATGCTATTTTTACTATTTTTTTTGAAATTACCCTAGATTTGGCCAGTAGATGCCCCTTCCAGTTGGCTCTGGTGTCCTTTCAATGTGTGCCTATCATTTTTTGAGCGCTCTTGTACATTCTGGTAGCACAAGGTATTCCCAACTCAATTTCTACCTCCACTGCCCCAACCCTGGAATGAGCTATTTTTTCCAAGAAGCTCTGATTCTTGGAAGCTCTGTTGATTAATGGTATTTAGAGATCTGGGTATTTGGAAATCTGGGTACTTGGCATGCTCATTGCTACTGGAGTGTCATTGCTTCTACGCCTTCTCAGCAGACAGAACTAGGGAATAGATGTATGTATACATAGTCACATACCCACTTCTGTATTCCTTACAGAACTGTTAATTTGCACTGATACCTCTCATTCCAGTACAAGACCACAGAATAAACATACCTCTTTGATGCTACGTTATCTTACTGCTTTCTGGTACCTCTCCTCAGTCAATCTCTTAAAGACAGTCTTTAAGAGATTGCCGTCTGGAGTCAGATCTAGAATCTGATTGGAGGATGTGTGACCTTTTGACAAGCAGTAACTTCTGAGCTTTAATGTCTTTATTAGCAAAAGGGAGCCAGTGGTACACGAATATCACACCTTGTTTTGAGGATAAAATGAGAGAAGTTATGTAAAGCATTTAAAATAGTGCTTGACATATAGTAAATGCTCAGTAATATTTCAATTAGATTCCATTATTGTCATTACAAACTATTTATTGACTTGCCATTTCTTTTTTAAAAATACTTATTTATTTATTTGGTCACACTCATTGTTTAGTTGCAGCATGTGGGACTTAGTTCCCCAACCAGGGATTGAACCCAGGCCTCCTGCATTGGGAGTTCAAGAGTCTTAACCATTGGCTCATCAGGGAAATCCCATTGGTTCTCCATCTTGATTAGAGTCTTATGGACCCAAATCTTTCCTCAATTTCAGCATAACCCTTACATTCATTCAGCAGATATTTATTCAGCAACTCATAAGTACTTAAGAATTATATTCATGTTTTTCTATTTCTACTCTCATGGATATGTACTATCCACAAAATCATTTTGTGTTAGACACTATAGATTAAATAAGAGACAGTCCCTGCCTTCATGGAGCTTCCATGCTAGTGAGCATATATAAATAGTTTTGTGAAACTTTCCCTTACTATTATGTCAGTTTCTGATTTTACCCTTCTTTGAATGTTTGTCATATTTAGCCTCTGGACTAGTATCTAAATGTATTTCGTCTTACAAACATTTTGTTTCATGGGATTTTGTCTCTTTTGTTAGACGATAGACTTTTTGAAGCAAGAACTGTATACTTGTTCATTCATTCAACTACTTTACATGTTGATTTTGTCTGATGACAAAAATAATACATGCTTAATGTTGGAAATTTGAAAAAGAGAAAATTATAAAGAAGAAAATAAAAATCTCTCCACAGTTCTACCAACAGCACAGAAATAATCTGTATTATTGTTTTGAATGATTTTTCTTTTTAATGTATCTAATATTTTCTTTAAAGAGTAAATTGGTTAAGATTTTTTAAAAGTTGGGATTACTCTGTATACAATTTTATGTTAATGTTTTATTTACTTATCCAGCAGTTTCCCATGTTATTAAAATTCTTAGTTTTAAATTTTTTAAATGATTGCGTACAATTTAATTTATACACACCACAATTAATTTACCTGTTCACTTTTATAGACTGTATTTTTAAATTTCAAGGTTTTAGCCATTGCAAGAAATACTGCCATAAACAATTCCTATTCCATATTTTGTATTATTTTGTTAGTACTGCCTCCTTCATGGGGAATTACTATGTTAGATGTCATCCATATTTTTAAAGTCTTTGGTACTTTCAGTAGACTCTGACATTTAGAAAGGCTATAGCAACAGATAATATGATAGCTAACTTTTTTTAGTGGTTACTATGTTGTACCCAGTTAAGTGGATAATATTCCCATTATACGTAGGAGGAATCTGAGGCTCACAGGGTGGTTAAAAAACTACCAGAGGTCACACAGTAAGTGATTGAGCAGTTTAGCTCTAGAACATGCTCATGAAATTTTATTCAATCCCTGTTTCATTCACAGTAGAAAAATAAGTCATGTTGAAATGTTGAATAATTCCCACTACCCTTTCCATGACTAGTCACTTGAATTGATTCTAAAGATAGGCTCACCCACCAGTTCATCCTTTAATAACTCTTTACTATAATTGCCTAGGCCATTCATCCTCAAGGGCCTAAATTTTAATTTTGTAAACCATGCAGCTGCCTACATTTCTCCCATGTACTGAAGGTGGAACCTGTTCTCCATGAATACCTCCCCCACTGACCTCTTCCTAGCTATAGCAAGGGTGTACATACTCCAAACTCACTGACATTCCCCTCGTCCAGGAGAGTTTTGGAACACGTCTGAAATGAGAGACCCCTTTACCCTCTCTCCCCACCCCCTACCCCGTAGCTGCCTATGAGCTTTTACACTTAAATACCTGTGTCTTTGCCTCCTAATATTGTCATTTGCTTTCATCCTCCCTTAGTGATACTCCAGAATTTTACCCTCTTTAATTGCTAATCTGTTTTTCCTACTTTAGGGTGATATTATTCCAGCCCCCATATCCTCTTTTTTTCTCAACAAACTTGGAAGTACGTATGGAGTGAGAGGCCCCCTATCCATTTTGCAGTACCCCTACTTTGCCTTTTCCTTGTGTTTCTTCACAAGCGAAGTGAATTTACAGCCTTTATCATAGCCTTGTGGCTTGTGCGATTCAAATGTATTTCTCCACAAAATCACAAACTGTTAAGCATTATGGTTTTTCCAGGTGGCATTTGAATAGCTGAACTTTAAGCTTCTGAATGATAGGGATCTGCTTTTGCCAAATTACTTTCCAGAATGGTTTTACCAATTATATTCCTATCAGTAGTGTAAAAGAGTACCTATGAGACAGTCTTAATAATTTTTTTCTATCTAGTATAGTGACTATAGAATTGATGCTCAATTGGTTGCCAGTTGGTTGGCACATTTGGTTCTATCCTCTAATGATTTTCTTTTTAAAATGTAATCATTCTATCATCTCATCCCCTTCTGACAATAGCAACCATGGAACAGAAGTGATTTTTGAAAATAAATTCTCTCTAATTAACATTATAAATGAACCACCCAACCACTTAACTAAATCCTCATTACAAAGACTATTTTTAATAGCACCAATTCTTGAGGTGTTTTAGAGTGGCATCTTTAGTGTGATCCCTGATACATTAGCTTCTTTCATTTTAACAAACCAGATTCTCATTTTATGCATCAATGCTTGAGTTTATTTACGTTCATAATCTGTCCAGGTCCAACTGCCCTTTAGAAGCCCTGTTCCTTTAGAAGCTTCTGCTGGCCTTGTACCAAAAGTGTAGCCTGAGATAGTACCTGCTACCCTGCTGAAACGGGAACCTTAAATCCCTTACTATTTGCCAACCAAAGATAACCAAAGGCAAAAGTTATAAAAGAAACAGGTTTTTGGTAAATGTAGCTTTTAACTTTAAAAAAAATTTACTACATCATTCACTTTACTTTTTAACTTGTACAGAGACTTAAGCACCTTTAAGTAAGTGCTAGTCAGGTTAATGGAATTGGTTTTATGACAGTACTAAAATAGAACTGGAAGAAATTCTGTTGGCATTTGTATCATCTTATAATTCAGTCAAATAACACTCTTTATATACATTAAGAGAACTGGCTGATTTGCTTCCAAAATTTCATATAGTATATGTGACATTAATGGAATACTGAAGGAGATACTGAAACTTTGGCTGGTGGAGGGGGGATGATATTAAGGGAGCCCAGCCTAGCTGTCTGTGATGACCTCAAGGGGTGGAATGAGGGGAGGCTCAAGAGGGAAAGGATATATGTATAATTATTACTGATTGGCCTTGATGTATGGCAGAGACCATACATCAACTTCCGTATGATGACCTTACACAATTTTGTAAGGCAATTATCCTCCAGTAAATAAAAAGAGTGGGACACTAGTGAAAAATTGTTTTGTGTATTCTGTGTTTTGACCTCTCCAGGACTTTGCTAAAGAAGGAGAGTCCTTCTCTTTCCATAATCTAATTGATATAGTGAAACATTTCTGTATATGAAAGATATAATTGTACCTGTTTGTATCAGATAGGTTGTTTTCTGTTGCAAGTAGTAGAAAACTGATTCAACTGCCTTAACAACAGAGAAAACTTTTAGCTCACGTAACAAGAAGTTTGGAGGTAGAGTACCTCTAAGGTTAATTAATTCAGTCAAATAGTGACCCTGGCTCTTTCCACTTTCTGCTCTGCCATACTCTGCCTATCAGTTTACTGTCTCAGATTAGTGCCCCTCATACTTGCAAGATTGCTGCTGCAGTTCCAGGGATCACGTGCAGATGCCACAATGCCCAATAGAAGAAGAGTATGAACTGTTCTTTTGTGTTCCTTTTAATCAACAATGAAAATTTTCTCAGGAGTCCCACACCCTCACCCTTACATCTGATTGGTTTGAACTGTGTTACATGTATATGGTTAGACCAGTACATTGGCAAGTGGAATAGAACCATAAAGGTAGGTTAGATAAGTGACTTACAACCCCCACCTTTCCCCTCGCCCCCACCCTACACCACATCACATTGCTGCCTTGAAAAGCCAGAGAGTGGGAAAATTTGAATAAAATCAGTATTATTTTAGGAAGGAGGAAACAGTTCCTGCTTTATAACCTCATGAGTTTGTCATCAAGATCAGTTCACTAAAAGATATGTAACAATTTGATGTATATGTTAAATGTAAGATATATTTCTTAATAGGAAAAGTAACATTTTATAGAGTTGTGCAAATGAAAGATGTTGGCTATTTACATAACTATAGATATTTTAGTGTTGAAGGGATGTTAGGGATCCTTTTGGTCAATGGTTCTCAAAGTATGGTCTGTGGACACTTGAGATTCCTAAGATCCTATCAGGAGGAACATGAGGACTATTTGAACAGTAATTTGAAGACTGTTTTGCCTTTTTCACTGTGTTGATATTTGCTCTGATGATGGGTAAGACTGTAGTATAAAACAAATTGTCCCAGTAGTTGTATTCTTCATAGTCTTGGAGGATAAAAAGCCAATTTTATTTAACAGTGTCCTCAGTGTAGCATTGTTTTTTTATTAAATCTTGGCCATTAAGTATAGATATTTTAAAATTTCTGTATGACAAAATGGGGATTATACAGAAAACACTTCTGTATGCTGAAATGATATCATTATTTCTAAAAATAGCCCTTGTGCAATTGTGTGAATTATGGCCTGAATTAGCTGATTTTTGCATGGAACAGATTTTTACTTGAAGGAACAACTGAAGACTTCCCTGGTGGTCCAGTAGTTAAGAATCCTCCTGCCAGTGCAGGGGACATGGTTTCGATCCCTGGTACAGGAGGATCCCACATGCTGCAGAGCAACTAAGCTCATGCACCACAATTACTAAGCCCGTGGTCTAGAGCCCGGGAGCCTCAACTACTGAGCCTGTGTGCTGAAACTACTGAAACCCATGTGCCTAGAGCCCATGCTCCACAACAAGAGAAGCCACTGCAGTGAGAAAACTACACACTGCAACAAAGAGTAGCCACCACTCGCCGCAGCTGGAGAACGCCTACTCACAGCAATGAAGACCCATCGCAGCCCCGACGAAAGAGAACAAGTGAGACTATGGTTATTCAGGCTTGAGGATTTGGCAGGAATTTTCTTGAAAATGAGTAAAATGAGTCTGTCATTTGAAGGAAAGCAACTGGCTGTATTTGTTGCCAGTGACAAAATTTGAGCTTTTCAAGTTAAGTATTAGAATTTTAGAAAGCTTGAATCTTTAATATGGGCTTGACAGCTTCCCCAAACTTAGTCTTTTCTAATGAAATTGGTAATTATATTAATGTGTATATTTTTTGATATTAGGTAATAAAATCTGTCAACAGTTGGAAGTTCTGCAAATCCCAGTGAACTAGTATCTTCCAAATGACTAGTGCATGATGTTACAAAATCATGCATGGCTAAAAGATCGGTTGAAAGACAAAATAGGTCAATCAGTTTTAATGTAATCAAGTACAGAAGTAAATAGATAGCAGATTCTATGTTGCAACTTATCTAAAAGAGTCTACCACTTGCAGAACTTTGGCATAACATCAAAGAATATCCACAGTTATCTTAAGAGGGTATTAAAATACTTAATTTTCCAAATATACAACTGCATGAAGCCAGATTTTATTCATATATTTCAACCAAAACAACATATTGCAACAGAGCAAATACAGAAACAGATATGAGGATTCAACTGTTCCAACCAAAATAACATATTGCAGAAGAGTGAGTGCAGAAGCAGATATAAAGATCCAGCTGTCTTCTATCAAGGCAGACATTAAGGAGATTTGCAAAAAAATATGTAAAACAATCCCTCGTCTCACTTTCTTTGTTTTGGAAAATATAACTATTGATAGTTTTCATGAAAATGCATAATACATGTTAACTTGTAATAAGTTCATTATTGCTTTTAAATGAATAAATATTTTAATTATTACTGTTTTATTTTATATGGTACATATTGATAGATATTAATGCACATAAAAACTCTGGGGTCTTTCAGTGATCTTTAAGAGAGGATAAAGGTCTTAAAGGGACTTCCCTGGTGGTCCAGTGGCTAAGACTCCAAGTTCTTAATGCAGAAGGCCCAGGTTTGACACCTGGTCGGGGAACTAGATCCCACATGCCGCAACTAAAAGTTCTCATGCTGCAATTAACAAACCTGCATGCTGCAACTAAAGATCCCCTTTGCCACAACTAAGACCCAGTGCAGCCAAATAATTATTTTTTAAAAAAAGGATCTTGAAAAGTTTGAAAACCACCACTCTCCAGAGACCAACTCTATCATTTTATAGGAAAGTGAAGTGGTTGATGGAAGATGCTGCTTGTCAGTTGCAGAGGCAGAGAAGTAATATTATTCCAGTATATTATATTCCAGTATATTATCTCCAGTATACCACATTGGCTTATGGATTGGTGATATGACTTTGTCATTTTATTCATCCTAGTAGATGGAATTAGAATATCAAATAGAAAATGTACTAATTGTACTTGTATCTTTCCTACCAAGTTCAGTCTAATTGACAAGTCAGAAACATTCTTACTATTACAAACCACAGCAGAAGAGACACTGATGAAGAAGGGCAATGAACTATAGTTAGTTATTTTTAGGTATCAAATTGGAAATCTCATAAAACCAGAGTTCTTGTCTTACGTACCTTTGTATTCACCACAGTGTATAGACCGTTTCCTTGTATGTAGTTGATTCTCAGTAGCTAGTTGTTGAATGAAGTTTGGATTTCAGGGAAGGGTAGATATATTTGCCAAGAGGGAAGAACTGGAATCAATGATGTCAGTTTATAGGAACTCTTGATATCAATTATTTTCTAACCATTAAGGTATTTAGTAACAGGAATGCCCCATTACTAAAAGTACTTGAATAGAGAGCAGATACTGTTTTGTTGGCAATACCCACAAAGTCTTAATCAACTCAAATTCTATTGTTCTGGTTGTTAGAAGGAAATTTTTTGAGCTCCAATCCTTGTCTCTATAATTTTAAGTAACTCTAAGGTACAATTGGCATAAAATAAACTGCACATATTTAAAGTGTACAATTATGTACACACTTGTGAAACTATCAGTACATTAAATATAATGAACATTTAAGTCACTCCAAAAGATTTTCATCCTCTTGAATAGTTCCTCTTCCTTCCTGCATCAACAGGTAACCACTGATCTGCTTTCTGTACACTAATTTCATTTTCTAGAGTTATATAAATGGAGTCAAATGATAATTACACTTTCTTTGTTTTGAATCTTTTTTCTCAGCATTTCAGTTATATAAATGGAGTCATATGGAATGTACACTTTCTTTGTATCTTTTTTTTCTCATCATTTCCCATTTATCCACATTGTAGTATGTATCCATAGTTCATTATTTCCTGGTTGAGTAGTATTCCATTGTATAGATATACTGCACTTTGTTTTTCTCTTCACATATTGATGGGTATTTGGGTTGTTTGCAGTTTGTGGCTATTACAGGTAAAGCTTCTATGAACATATTAATTTTTGCTTTTTAACAGTTATTTTGTTGAAGCGTAATTTACGTAAAGTGACATGCACTGATTTTAGGTGAACAGCTAATTATTTTTTTAATTGTGTAAAATTTGGTAACCACTATCCAGGTCAAGATACAGACATTTCCATTACTCAAAGCTCCATCTTGCCCCTTTCCTTTCAGTGACTTTTATGTCATTTATTAAAACTTAAACTCCAAGATTGCAAAGATATTTATCATGGTTTTCTCCAGAATATTTATAATTTCAGATTTTGTCTTTAGGACAAATTTTCCTACATAGATCACCAGTTGTTTCAGTACCTTATATTGAAATGTAATTCCTTTTTTCATTGGTTTGGTTTGATGGCTTTACTGAAAATCAGTTGAATGTATAGGTATAGGTCAGAATTTATTAGTCTGGTCTGTTGATCTGCTTGTCTATCCTTATTCCAGTATTATGGTCTCTTCATTATCTTGACATTATTTGTTGTTCAGTCATGTCCAGCTCTTTGTGACCCCGTGGACTGCAGCACACTTGGCTTCTCTGTCCTTCACCATCTCCTGGAATTTGCTCAAACTCATGTCCATTGAGTTAGTGTTGCCATCCAACCATCTCATCATCTGTCGTCCCCTTTTCCTGCCTTCAATCTTTCCCAGCATCAGGGTCTTTTCCAGTGAGTTGCCTCTTTACATCAGGTGGCCAATATAATAATTTTAATTTTGTAGTATAAATCCTTCAAATTTTTTGTTCTTCAAGATTGTCTTGATTATTGTCTTGAATAATTATGCCATATAATTTTTAGATTCATCTTGTCAATTTTTACTAAAAAGCCATTTGAGAGTTTGGTAAGGATAGCAGTAATTCTAAGGATCAGTTTAGGAACAAGTGAAATACTAAAAGTATTGAGTTTTCCAATCTGTGAATATGGTATGTTTCTCCATTAATTTAGATATTATTTAATTAACTTCATCATAGATGTCATGCTCAGCATTTGTTATTTCTTCCTATGCCTATGATTGTATAGTAAATGGTATAATTTTAAAAATTGTATTTTTAGTTGTTGCCATGATAGACATTCATTTTTATATCAATCTTTTTATCCCAAGATATTACTGTTTTTTTTAGGGCATGACTTATATATTGTAAAATATACCCATTTTATGCACACTTCTGTGAATTTTGACAGGTGCATACAATAGTAAGTGTAGTCATTCAAGATACAGAAGAACATTTCTAAGATTATTCATTAGGTTCTAGTAGTTAACTTTGTATTTTTCGTGTACATAATCATACTATCTGCAAATATCTTTGAGATATCGTATCATCTCAATATCTCTTGAGTTATAATTTTTCCTTTTCACCTTTTCAATCTGAATGTCTTTTTCTGCTCTCTGCCTTATTATTACTGGCTAAAACTTTCAGTGTAAGTTTAATGTAAAAGAAAACATCCATTTTTTTTTTGCACTCTTTTGGGGAATATATTCAATGTTTTGCTCTTATATTACCTTTAAGTTTTACACAGTAGCAGATTGAGGAACTCCTTTTCTATTCTTGTTTGCTGGCATTAAAAAATGATGTTAAATTTCATCAGAAATAATTTGTATCTGTTTCAATGATCATATTGTCAGGAACTCAGCTGGGTTGCTAGATGTCTTCATAGCCAATTAAAAAAAAACAAGCCAGAATGAAAATAACATCCCTTTAATTGCTTACTATGATTGATAAGCAAGAGACTAAATCAGGGAAAATGCCAACTCGCCTTCCCTCCCATTTACATTTTTCTCCATGCAGTGACTGCAGGTCTGGCAGATCAGTACAGACTTGGGGGTTAGGTTATCTCACTGATGAAGGAGCCTCAAGCAAAAAGCTCCTGCAGTTTTAGAGACCTAGAGACCTAGGGGAGGAAGAGGAGAAATGCTGTGAATGAAAATGTACTGAATAGTGTGTCAGATGAAGAAAATTGTCTTCAGAGTTTTCCCCTACTTGTTTTGCTATGAATGTTGTGAGCAAGTTTTTATGTGGACATACTTTCATTTTTCTTGGGTAAATATCAAGAAATGGAATTGCTGGGTTGTATCATAAGTCTATTTTAAATTTTATAAGAAAGTGCCAAATTGTTCTTAAAGTAGTTGTACTATTGTACATTCCACCAATGTATAAAAATTCTAGTTGTCTCTCACTCTAGCCTGCATTTACTACTGTAACTCTTTTTTAATTTTAGCTGTTTTGATGTCTGATTATTGCTGTCTCCTTGTAAGTTTTCTTATAGCTCTTTTTTAAAAATTTATATTCAGTAAAATTTACTGTCCATGATGTATGGTCTGTGAGCTTTGATAAAAGCATACAATCTTGTAACCACTGCCATAAACAAGATTCACAACAGTTCCATCACCTCACAGTATTTCCTAATGCTGCTTCTTTGTAATTAGCCCCTCCACTTACCCACAGTTCCTGGTTATTTTCTGATTCTATAATTTTATATCTTTTTCATAATGTATTTATTATAGATCAAATCATTCAGTATGTAACCTAATGAGTTTAACTTTTTTCTCTTAATGTAATACATTTGACATTTATCCATATGGTGTCTATCATTAGGCCATTTCTTTTTTCTTTTCTTACACTTGAGGGGTAAGAGCTCCTATATATTTTGGATCCAACATCTTTGTTTGATATATACAAGTTCTGTGAATATGTTCACCCATTTGGTGGCTTGTCTTTTTATTTTCTTAACTGGTATATTCAGAGAATAAAAGTTAAATTTTGACACAGTTTATCACCTTTTTATGTTTATGGCTTTCTGTGTTCTTTATAAGAAATGTTTGAGTACACCAAACTCACCAAGATTTTCTTCCATGTTTGCTTCTAAAAGTTGAAAGAAAATAGTTTTATCCTTTTACTCATTTAGTTGTTCATGTATGGTATTTAGTAAGGGTTTTTTCTCCCCATGTGTTTAACTCGTTCCAGCACAATTTTTTGACTAAATGTTCCCTTCCTCATTTAATTATCTTGGTGCTTTTGTTGAATATTATCTTGCTATATTTCACTATGCTCACTGTTCACTGAACCCCATGGTAGGCAAGGTGTGAGCTAAGGGGCTGAAAGAAAATGCCAGAAACCACAGGAATTGCAGACACATTTATTCTTTCCTGGCTGGTGCAGCAGCTGTAGCAGCAGTCATGGCATGACATGACATAACACAACACACCCCAACACACACACACACACACACCACCCCCCCACACCCCCCACACACACCCCCCACAGCCCCCCCCCACCTCAGGGCTTTCCAGGTGGAGCTTATATTTGTGTACAGAACAAAAGTAGCCTGTGGCCAAGCAAGTACCTCATGATGTGTATGCTCAGTGCTATAAGTGATTTCAACTGTTACATAATCATTATTTACAAAATGTGGGGCAAGAGCAAGAGGCTGTAAGGCGAGAGAGCCTGACCATCCCCATCTTGGCTAATTTGCTTTTTCCCTACAAATATCAATTAACTGTATGTGGATGGGTCTATTTTTGGACTCTTAATTAAAGTTCCTCCATATATATGTCTACTTTTAAGCTAATAGCAGACACTTCCTAGGTGGTGCAGTGGTAAAGAATCTGCCTCCCAATGCAGAAGACACAGGTGAGGTGAGTTTGATCCCTAGGTCAGAAAGATCCCTTGGAGAAGGAAATGGCAACGCACTCTAGTATTTTTGCTTGGAAAATCCCATGGACAGGGGAGCCTGGTGAGTTACAGTCCATGGGGTCACAAAGAGTTGGACACCATTTAGGGACTAAACAACAACCATGGAATTCTCCAGGCCAGAATACTGGAGTGGGTAGCCTTTTCCTTCTCCAGGGGATCTTCACAACCCAGGGATCGAACCCAGGTCTCCCACATTGCAGGCAAATTCTTTACCATCTGAGCCACTGGGGAAGCACAGACAACAGTGTATGAAACAAGCTATATGTAGGTCTAAGATTTGGTAACTGATGAAAATATTTTAGAAAAACATATAGTTAAGTTTATTTTGAGATGAGGAATACTCTAACTTTCCTTCATGTTGACTTCATAGGAGAAATGCTTGAACAGTGACCCTGTAGGAAATGGCCTTATTTGTCATTAATATGATTTAATTTCAGGAAGCCTTCTGAAATGTGAATCATTTATTTAAACTTTAGTATCCCTTCTGAGTACTTTTCCTAGCTGGCTATAGCCAGGTTTCTATAGTTTTAAGGTCATGTTAATTTTATTGTTTTGTTTCAAAGTAAGCTATACATTTTCTTCAGGTATGGTATGTTGAAAGTTTTTTTTGTCTAGCAAGATTCATATCCCTAGATTCCCCCTACCCCATTTTCCTCCTTGAAGATACTAAATACATTTTGGAAGAAGAAAAATAATAACTTTTTTCTTTTACTTCTTATGGTCAGTTGAATTCCTGGATTTTTAATTTTTTAAAAATTTTCTTTAGAGTGAATGTACTCAATTTATAGTTCATAGTGAATAAATGCATGCTTAGCTCTTAGTCCTCTCAATTCTATTTGCTTGCTTATCTTTTGCAGCCTATTTAAGCATTTCATTTTTCTCCACAGTTGGAGTAAAGATTTTTGTTGTTGTTGTTGTTATAGCACAAGCTTATTATACCTTATCACAGCCTTCATGTCTTCATTTGTATATAATGTATAATGGAAAAAACTACAAACTAATGTTGTAAAATAACAAATGAGATTAAACTGAGAAAGGTCACCTTTCTTAGAGGCAGAAAAAGAGATTCATCTTCAGGGGCTTTTATTTGTTTTCCTGACTAATTTGAATGACACATTTGAATTTTCAGATTGATAACTGTTATATTTAAGACATGAGCTTATAAACTTATCTGTATCCTAGTAGATTATCAAACCCATGACCTCATTTTTCCTCCACTCCATGATTCCCAGATAGGGAAAGAGAAGTATCATTTTTCTTCAGATGGTTAAATCATTATAATTTGAAATTGACAATATGCTAAAAAAAAGTAGGTGAGTCCAAAATCAGGTCTTTCTGATTTCCACGAGGCATTATATACATTATGTTACTCATGCTTTGTTGTCGTGAGTTGTTTTGTTTTGCTTTATTTTTTGTCTTTTGCTTTGCTATGTGGAATCTTAATTACCCAACTGGGGATCAAACCTATGCCTCCTGAATGAAGTGCAGAGGCTTATTCACTGGACCATCAGGGAAATACCACTCAGCTTTATTTTAGAATCAGGTCCTGATTTATTTTTGAAGAAACTGAAAATATTAAATGCAAGAAGGATTAAATTATTTTAGGTTATAATGCTGTGAAAGTGCTACACTCAAAATGCCAGCAAATATGAAAAAACTCAGCAGTGGCCATAGGACTGGAAAAGGTCAGTTTTCATTCCAGTCTCAAAGAAAAGCAATGCCAAAGAATGCTCAAACTACTGCACAGTTGCACTCATTTCACATCCCAGCAAGGTAATGCTCAAAATCCTTCAAGCTTTGACTTGAATAGTATGTGAACCAAGAATTTCCAGATGTACAAGCTGTATTTAGAAAAGGCAGAAGAACCAGAGTTCAAATTGCTAACATCCGTTGGATCATAGGAAAACCAAGAGAATTCCAGGAAAACATCTACTTCTGCTTCTTTGACCACGCTAAAGCCTTTGACTGTTTGGATGACATCACACTATGAAAAATTCTTAAAAGAGATGGGAATATGAGGCCACCTTGCCTGTCTCCTGAGAAACCTGTATGCAGGTCAAGAAGCAACAATCAGAACCGGACATGGAACAATGGACTGGTTCAAAATTGGGAAAGGAGTACATCAAGGCTGTATATTGTCACCCTGCTTATTTAACTTATATGCAGAGTACATAATGAGAAATGCCGGGCTGGATAAAGCACAAGCTGGAATCAAGATTGCCAGGAGAAATACCAATAACCTCATATTTGCAGATAACACCACCCTTATGGCAGAAAGTGAAGAGGAACTAAAGAGGCTCTTGATGCAGGTGAAAGAGGAGAGTGAGAAAGCTGGCTTAAAGCTCAACATTCAGAAAACTAAGATCATGGCATCCGGTCCCATCACTTCACAGCAAATAGATGGGGAAACAATGGAAACAGTGACAGACTTTATTTTCTTGAGCTCCAAAATAACTGTAAAGGTGACTGCAGCCATGAAATTAAAAGATGCTTGCTCCTTGAAAGAAAAGCTATGACAAACGTAGACAGCATATTAAAAGCAGAGGTGTCACTTTGCAGACAAAGGTCGGTATAGTCAAAGCTATGGTTTTTCCTGGTACTCATGTACAGATGTGAAAGCTGGATTATAAAGAAGGCTGAATGCTGAAGAACTGAAGCTTTCAAACTGTGGTGTTGGAGAAGACTCTTAAGAATCCCTTGGACAGCAAGATCAAACCAGTAAATCCTAAAGGAAATCAACCCTGAATATTCATTGAAAGGACTGAAGCTGAAGCTCCGATACTTTGGCCACCTGATGTGAAGAGTGGCCTCATTAGAAAAGACCCTGATGCTGGAAGAGATTGAAGGCAGGAGGAGAAGGGGACGACAGAGGGTGAGATGGTTGAATGGCATCACTGACTCAGTGGACATGAGTTTGAACAAACTCCAGGAGATGGTGAAGGACAAGGAAGCCTGGCATGCTGCAGTCCATGGGGTTGCAAAGAGACACGACTGTGTGACTGAACAGTGAGGATAATGTTTTCTTAATTCTGCTTACGTGTCTATTTTTTCATCTGTATTCTTCATAATAGTTAAAATTCTGTGAAGATTTTAATAGGTTTAATCATTAATAAAATCAGAAATTTTTATGGAGTACAAGAGTGTAGACATACGTTCTCATTAAATCACAGTTAATAGAAATCTGTACTCATAGGAACATTAACATGGTTCATTTTGGGTAGAATAAGGCATAAAGTTTCATATCCTTTTCCTACCATTGTCATTAAAAATGCATTATCAGTCTAAACATCAAATTTTTATATTAACAAAGAATGTCTCTATGATAAATGTTTATCCAAAATTAAATGTAGAAAAAAGATTTGGAGGATGATGAAGAGATTAGGTCCTTATTTTTTTGTTTTTCTTTGTCTATTTTTTCAGCAATCTGTGTTGTTCTTCACCAGCTAATTCATAAACACTTTGAGACCCCATGGACAGTAGCCTGCCAGGCTCCTCTATCCATGGATTTCTCCAGGCAAGAATATTGGAGTGGGTTGCCATTTCCTTCTCCAGGAGATTTTCCCAGACAAGGGATTGAACCCTGTCTCCTGCATTGGCAAGCAAATTCTTTACCAGTGAGCCACCTGGGAGGCCCTAGTTATCTATAGTAAATGTTTATTACTTTTACAATAAACACATTTAAAAAATATTGAATACTAGCCTCCTGGATCTTAGTTTCCCAACCAGGAATTGAACCTGTGCCATCTGCATTGGGAGTGCAGAGTCTTAAGCACTGGACTACCAGGGAAGTCCCTCTGCCATTATTCCTCTTAAAGGAAAACAAGGCTCAGTTCAGTTCAGTCAGTTGTGTCTGACTCTTTGCGACCCCATGGACTGCAGCACACGCAGCTTCCCTGTTCATCACCAACTCCTGGATCTTACTCAAATTCATGTCCATTGAGTCGGTGATGCCATCCAACCATCTCATCCTTGTCCCCTTCTCTTCCCACCTTCAATCTTTCTCAGCATCAGAGTCATTTCCAATGGGTCAGTTCTTCGCATCAGGTGGCCAAAGTATTGGAGTTTCAGCTTCAACATCAGTCCTTCCAGTGAATATTCAAGACTGATTTCCTTTAGGATGCTTTGGTTGGATCTCCTTGCAGTCCAAGAGACTCTCAAGAGTCTTCTCCAACACCACAGCTCAAAAGCATCAATTCTTCAGCACTCAGCTTTCTTTATAGTCCAACTCTCACATCCATACATGACTACTGGAAAAACCATAGCTTTGAATAGTCAGACCTCTGTTGGCAAAGTAATGTTTCTGCTTTTTAAAATGCTGTCTAGGTTGGTCATAGCTTTTCTTCCAAGGAGCAAGTGTCTTTTAATTTCATGGCTACAGTACCATCTGCAGTGATTTTGGAGCCCAAGAAAATAAAGTCTGACACTGTTTTCATTGTTTCCCCCATCTATTTGCTATGAAGTGATGGGACCAGATGCTATGATCTTAGTTTTCTGAATGTTGAGTTTTAAGCCAACTTTTTCACTCTCCTCTTTCACTTTTATCAAGGGGCTCTTTAGTTTTTCTTCGTTTCCTGCCATAAGGGTGGTGTCATCTGCATATCTCAGGTTATTGTTATTTCTCCCAGCAATCTTGATTCCAGCTTGTGTTTCATCCAGCCTGGCATTTCTCATGATGTACTCTGCATAGAAGTTAAATAAGCAGGGTGACAATATACAGTGTTGATGTACACCTTTCCTGATTTGGAACCAGTCTGTTGTTCCATGTCTAGTTCTAACTTGCTTCTTGACCTGCATACAGGTTTCTCAGTAGGCAGGTCAGGTGGTCTGGTATTCCCATCTCTTTTAAGAATTTTCCACAGCTTGTTCTGATCCACACAGTCAAAGGCTTTGGTGTAGTCAGTAAAGTAGGAGTAGATGTTTTTCTGGAACTCTGTTTCTTTTTCTATGATCCAACAGATGTTGGCAATTTGGTCTCTTGTTCCTCTGCCTTTTCTAAATCCAGATTGAACATCTGGAAGTTCACGGTTCACGTATTATTGAAGCCTGACTTGGAGAATTTTGAGCATTACTTTACTAGCATGTGAGACGAGTGCAATTGTGCGGTAGTGTGAACATTCTTTGGCCTTGCTTTTCTTTGGTATTGGAATGAAAACTGACCTTTTGCAGTCCTGTGGCCACTGCTGAGTTTTCCCAATTTGCTGGCATATTTAATGCAGCACTTTCACAGCATCATCTTTCAGGATTTGAAATAGTTCAGCTGGAATTCCATCATCTCCCCTAGGTCTGTTCGTAGCGATGCTTCCTAAGGCCCACTTGACTTCACATTCCAGGATGTCTGGCTCTAGGTGAGTGATCACACCATTGTGGTTATCTGGGTCATGAAGATCTTTTTTGTATAGTTCTTCTGTGTATTCTTGCCACCTCTAGCTAGGTGAATTAATAAAAATCTAAAACAGGAATTTATTATTTTAAACGTTTCAGATAAATTTTAGAGTTTTCCTTATCTTTTTTTTTTGAAGTAGAATTTAAGTGGTGTTTTTTTTTTCCAAGTAAAAAATTTCAGAGTCTGCCAGAATAATCTAATGCCAATAGTAATTCTGTCATTGAACACAAATGGGGACCAGTCTTCTTTAATTTGTGTGTACATTTTCATATAAAATATAACATGTATTCTCATCTCTTTCCCCCACTGAGTGCCAAACACCTTCCCAACATTAAAAAGAGTGATTTTGAATGCTGGATTCAACCTTTTCACATTTATTTGGAGCAAAATATGTAATGCATGTGAGAATCCTGTGATATTATTTTAAAGTCTTGTGAATGTATCCAGAATCTTTAATTGACACAAAAGTTTTGATAAAATTGAAATTCCCTTTTGGTGAAAAAAGGAAGACTTTTCAACTTTATGTTTTGAGTGTTTTCTGGATGAATTAGTAATATTCAAGATTTGTGAAACATGTAGTAAGTCTCTAATAAACAAAACACTTCAAGAAGATATCTTAGTTTTTAACTGCTTACAAGTTCTATAATTTATTCTAAAGCCTTAATAAAACATTTTAACTAGTTTATGCTGTTTCCCAGTATTGGTTGAAAATAATTAGATTATATTACCTGTTGCTGCTCTAATCTCCACCCCATTTTAGTTCCCTGGAAAACAAAATCATGTCAGCCTCAGTGAGGCTGAGAGTTGAGCCTCAGTGAGTGTTTGAGAGTTGTCTTCATAGCCGAAATAGGGTATTGTGGTAGAGAGAGATACTTTTAGAGTTTATGTTGCTGAGAGGAAGGTACATTTTTTGAGTCTGTCTAGAAGATGATGTTGGAGAAGGCAATGGCACCCCACTCCAGTACTCTTGCCTGGAAAATCCCATGGATGGAGGAGCCTGGTGGGCTGCAGTCCATGGGGTCGCTAAGAGTGGGACACGACTGAGCGACTTCACTTTGACTTTCCACTTTGATGCATTGGAGAAGGAAATGGCAACCCACTCCAGGGTTCTTGCCTGGAGAATCCCAGGGACGGGGGAGCCTGGTGGGTTGCCGCCTATGGGGTCACACAGAGTCGGACATGACTGAAGCAACTTAGCAGCAGCAGCAGCAGCAGCAGAAGATGATGTAAGTGAATGTGACTGGAAAAAATGAGAGTGGCATCCCATTAGTCATGTTGTACCCATCTTTTTTTTAGGATTCTGCACATTTCTTAGTCATTCCTTTAAGAGTCACTCAGCATGTAGTGTGGGAGGTACAGTCTCTTTCTCCACATTGTTGCTTTAATGTTTCACTTTTTCACAGGAAATTATTGGAAAGAACAGGATTTGGAAGTTTTATTTTTTGTTTTTTTTTTTTTTTTCTGTAGAACTGGGTTACAGAGAGACTGCATAGAGAGTTTATCCTGAACAGAAAAGGGTCAGGAATTAGAATGGTGGACAGCCTTAGAATTTTGGTGTTTTACAGTAGGTAGGACCGATTCTTCTTTATTGTGGCAGTACATATCCCTGCGATGACTGGTTCTAAAGTTATCATAGTAGTATAGTGTAATGGTTTAGTTTAAAGCATGGACATTGACATCAGGTTTGGTTTAAGTCATGACTCTTCCACCTACTAATTATGCTAATATTATTGGCCTAAAATATCTTAATTCTTAGCATATAATACATATTCAATAAATGATAACCATGATTTCCTGCAGGATCTGTATACTCTTTCAATATAATTTAGTGAAATCTAATTGCCTTTCTTTGGGCCTAGTAATTTATTTTCTTTCTTGATTAGTTTTCTTCATCTCTGGTCTTTAACATGAAGTGGAAAAAATGCCATAGAAACACTGTTTCAGTTTATTTCTGGAGATATTGGCTAGACATTATATCAGTTAAGTTCACATATACCAATATTTGATATACTAAAAGCATATAATTTCTTATGTAGTGTTGTCTGACTAGAGATGAAATGGTCCAAAAGAGACAGGAAAATGGAGATGTGAAAGTAGTTGTAAAGACTAAATTAAAACTAGCATATAAATAAGAAAGCAAGTTTATCTGCAGCCATAGAGAAAAACTATTAAAACTTCTTAGCTCACTTTAATTTCCTGGGAAGCTTCCTAAGGTTTTTAATTATTAAATGATGTATTTGGTTGAAACTAAATATTTAGATAGTTATAGTATGGATATGCATGTCAGCCTGCATGTATGTCACATATATGTAAATTTGTTATACCTAAGCTTATTTTGAGGGTCCTTCTCACTTGAAGGAAATTTAAATAAATACTTTAAATAGTTCAGGAAATACATCATGCCGTTTAGTAAGTTTATGGGACCAAGTGAATAACTTAGCTATTCCAACAATGTTTTGCCTCCGCATTCCTCGGTGCAAACAGGGACCTCAAAGAAGCGTCCCTCATGGGAGTTGCCTTTGGAAATCTTACTGAAGAGGTCCAAGTCCCAATTCAGGCTCCCTCCCTTCTATTTTTTAATAGTCACCTTTATTGAAGTATAGTTTAAATGCAGTAAACTGCATTCATTTTAAGTGCACAGTTCAATGAATTTTGAAGAATGTATACACCCTCAACAATATACCCTCAAACTATCCAGTATCAACAATCAAAGATACTAGATAGTTTCATTACCCTAAGGAGTTCACTTGTGTCCTTTCCCAGTAAAATCTTGTCCTATTCCTGTACTCTGGTATCTTTTGCTATGAATATTTGTATACACTCATCTTGTATACATAATTGTCATTTCTCCCAGGTTAATGCAAAAGAATGGAGCGTATAATGTATTTAACTTTATAAGAAACTGCTCAAATGTTTGCCAAAGCGATTTTACTATTTTACATTCCTACCAGCAGTATATAGGAAAACTATTTCCCAGTGAAGAATTCACTGGTATTCAGTGGTATTTAGTACATTTAACCATGTTGTGCAACCTACCTCTGTCTACTTCCAAACCTTATTACTCCAAAATAAAACCTGTTAGCCAATAAGCAGTTCCTCCCCATTTCCACCCTGCCTCCAGGCCCTGGAAGCCACCAATCTGCATTCTGTCTCTGAATTTACCTATTCTGGATATTTCATCCAAATGGAATCATACATTTTGTTTATCCACTCATCCACTGATGGACATTTGGGTAGTTTACCTTTTGGCAGTTGTGAATAATGCTGTTATGAACATGTATGTACATGTATTTGTTTGAGTACCTGTTTTCAATACTTTGGGGTATATACCTAGAGTAGAATTACTGGCTATATGGTAATTCTGTCTTTAAGTTTTTGAGGAATAATCAAACTATTTTCCCACTGGAAGTGCACTAGCATTCCAATTTTTCCATATCCTTTCAACGTTTGGTATTTTCTGTTTTATTATTATTGCCATTCTAGTTTGTTAATGAAGTAATTCTTCATTGTGGTCTTTATTTGCATTTTTTTTTTTTTTTTTTTTACTGACTAATGATGTTGAGAATCTTTTCATGTGCCCGTTTGCCACCTGTTATCTTTGGAAAATGTCTACTTAAGGCTTTTGCCTGTTTTATAATTAGGCTATTTATCTTTTTGTTGTTGGGTTGTGAGAGTTCTGTATACATTCTGGATACTAGATGAATACATGACTTCAAATATTTTCTCTCATTCTTTAAATTGTCTTTTAACTTCTTAATAATATGATTTTATGTACAATTAAAATTTTTTTCATGAACTCCAATTTATCTTTTTTGTTTTGTTACTCACACTTTTGGTGTCGTATCTAAGACTCCATTGCCAAATCCACGGTCATGAGGATTTATTCCTGTTTTATTACTAGAGTTTCATGACATTAGATTTTATATTTCAGTCATTGATCCATTTTGAATTAGTTTTTTGTAAATGACATAAGGTAGTGGTCTGACTTCATTCTTTCATGTGTGAATATCCAGTTGTCCCAGCACAATTTGTTGAAGAGACCATCCTTTCCCATTAAATGGTTGAGGAACCCTTCTGAAAAATCAGTTTACCATATGGATTCATTTCTGGGCATTTACTTCTATTCCATGGGCTATTTGTTTATCCTTATGCCAGTACTTGGACTTCCCTGGTGGCTCAGACGGTAAAGCGTCTGTCTACAATGTGGGAGACCTGGGTTCGATCCCTGGATTGGGAAGATCCCTTGGAGAAGGAAATGGCAATCCACTCCAGTACTATTGCCTGGAAAATCCCATGGACAGAAGAGCCTGGTAGGCTAAAGTCCATGGGGTCGCAAAGAGTCAGACACGACTGAGCAACTTTACTTTCACATTCATGCCAGTACCATAGTTTTGATGATTATAGTTTTGTAGTAAATTTTGAAACCAGGACGTATGGGTTCTGCAACTTTTATTTTTGCAGATTATGTAGGCTATTTGGTCCCCTTGAAATTCCATGTGAATTCGAGGATTGGCTTTTCCATTTCTGCTCAAAGGCTGTTGGAATTTTCATATGGATTTCACTGAATCTATAGATTGGTTTGGGTGGTATTAGTGTTAGTCACTCAGTCATGTCTGACTCTTTGCAACCCCACAGACTGTAGCCCGTCTGGCTCCTCTGTCCATGGGATTTTCCAGACCAGAATACTGGAGTGGGTTGCCATTTCCATCTCCAGGGAATCTTCCTGACCCAGGGATCGAACCCATGTCTCCTTTGTCTCCTGCATTGCAGGCAGATTCTTTACCTACTGAGCCATCAGGGAGAGCAAAAATCGTCCATTTATTTATGTCTTCTTTAATTTTTTTCAGCAGTTTTTTTTTTTTTTCTGGTTTTCTATGTACATGTTTTTCACTTACTTGGTTAAATTCATTTCTAGGTATTTTATTCTTTTGGATGATATTATAAAGGAAATTGTTTTCTTAATTTCCCTTTCAGATTGTTCATTGTGGTTGTATAAAACCAAAATTGATTTTTGTGTGTTGATCTTGTAAGCTAAGACTTTGCTGAATATGTTTATTAGCTCTGGTATTTCATTTGTGGATACTTTAAGACTACTGCATGTATGTCTGAGACATACATAGTTTTACTTCTTCCTTTGCAATTTGGATGCCTTTTATTTCTTTTCCTTACCTAATTAACTTTGGCCAAAACTTCCAGCCTATGTTAAATGGAAGTGGTGAAAGTAAGCGTCCTTTCTTCATTCCTGATCTTTGAGGAAAAGCTTTCAGTGTTTCACCATTGAGTATTGAGTTAGCTGTAGGTTTTTCATAAATGCATTCAATCATATTGAGAACAAGAAGTAGAAGTGAAGTTGCTCAGTCGTGCCCGACTCTTTGCGACCACATGGATAGTAGCCTGCACCAAGCTCCTCCGTCCATGGGATTTTCAAGGCAAGAGTACTGGAGTGGGTTGCCATTTCCTTCTCCAGGGAATCTTCCCAACCCAGGGATCGAACCCAGGTCTCTCACGTTGTAGACAGACGCTTTACTGTCTGAGCCACCAAAGTTCCCTTCTATTCCTAGTTTCTGAGTACATTTATCATGAACGTGTGTTGAATTTTGTCAAGTGCTTTTTCTGTATCAGTTGAAATGATTATGTGTTTTCCCCTTTGTTCTATTAATGTGGCATATTATATTGATTGATTTTCTTATGTTTAATCACTCTTGAATTTCTGGAATAAATTTTACCTAAGTCATGTTGTATAATCCTTTCTTAGTCAGCTACTGGATTTGGTTTGCTAGCATTTTGTTGAAATATGCTGCATCTATTTTATAGAGGATATCAGTCTATAATTTTCTTTGGTATCTTTGAATTTGGTATCAGGATAATTCTGGCTTCTTAGAATGAGTTAGGTTGTGTTACCTCCTCTTTTTATTTTGGGGGATATTTTGAGAATAATTAGTGATAATTTTTCTTTAAAATATTTGGTAAAATTCACCAATGAAGGTATCTGATTATGGACCTTGTTGTGAGGTTTTTGATTATTGATTCAATGTCTTTACTTGTCATAAGCCTTCTCAAATTCTAGATTTCTTCTTGAGTTACTTTTGGTGATTTATGTGTCTAAGAATTTGTCTATTTCATCCAGGTTGACTGAAATCTCAAACTATTGTACAACTGTCTAATTCTCTCTTCATTTCTGTCAATGTTTATTTCATATGTTTGGGACTTTTTGGTGACTGTGTTTATAATTGTTATAAATTATTGATGCATTTACCCTTTAAAAATATTCAGTGTCCTTCTTTGTCTCTTATAACAGGTTTTGACTTGAAGTCTAGTTTGTATGATATTATTATAGCCAGCCACCTCACTTTCTTTTGGTCATTATTTGCATTGAATATTTTTCCTTTGTTTAACTTTCAACCTATTTGTATCTTTGGATTTAAAGTGAATCTCTTCTAGAGATCATATACCTGGATCCATGTTTTATTATCCATCTGCCACTCTTTTGATTGGAGAATTTAATCCATTATTCCCCACCAGGGAAGTCCTACTTTCAGTACTTTAAATATGTCATCCTACTGCCTTCAGGGCTCCATGGTTTCTGATGAGAAATCCGCTGTTAATTTATTGAAAATCCCTTCCTTGTGATGAGTTGCTTTTCTCTTGAAGTTTTGTAAATTCTCTCTTTTTCTGTTGACAGTTTGATCATAATATGTCTTGGATTTCTTTGAGGTTGTCCTACCTGGAGTTATTGAACTTCTTGAATGTATAAATTCATGTATAATGAAACTTTGATAGTTTTCAGCTACAATTTCTTCAAATATTCATTCTTAGCCTTTTCCTCTCTCTTCTCTTATTTCCAAAATATATATGTTGGTTTGCTTTAAGGTATTCCATAGGTCCCTTAGACTCTGTTCTTTTTTCCTCCTTTCTTTTTCTTTCTGCTATTCAGATTGGATAATTTTAATTATGTTTGATTTTCATTGGTTCTTCTGCTTGGTAATGCTTTTGAGCTCTAGATTTTCTATTTGGTTCCTTTTATACTATTTAAATTTTGTTGATTTTACACTGTTTAAATTTTGTTGATATTTTTCTTTTGTTCACACGTTGTTTTTGTGGTTTCCTTTAGTACATGGTCCATGGTTTTCTTCTGTTCATTGAGCATATTTAAAATAGTTGCTTTAAATCTTTGTCTAATAAGGCCAATGTCTGTACTTCCTTAGTGATGATTTCTGTCAATTTTTTTTCTTGAATGGGCTATACTTTCCTGTTTCTTTGTATGCTTTGTAATATTTGGTTGAAAATGGAATTTGAATTTTTTCTTCCAATTTTATTGAGATATAATTGGCATACAATACTATGTAGGTTTAAGATGTACAGTATAATGATTTGACTTTTATATATATATATATATATATATATATATATATATATATATCATGAAATGATTATCACAATAAGCTTACTGAGCATCCATCATCACATCAGTTCAGTTCAGTCGCTCAGTCGTGTCCGACTCTTTGTGACCACATACAGATACATAATTAAAAAACAAGAAAAATATTTTTTTCCTTGTGATGAGAACTCTTAGGATTTACTGTCTCAACAACTTTTCATATATAACATACAGCAGTGTTAGTTGTATTTATCATGTTGTACATTACATTCCTGGGCTTCCCAAGTGGCTCAGTGGTAAAGCATCCATTTGGTAATGCAAGAGCCACAGGAGATGAGGGTTCAATCCCTGGATTGGGAAGATCCCCTGGAGGAGGAAATGGCAACCCATTCCAGTATTCTTGCCCAGAAAATCCCATGGACAGAGGAGCCTGGTGGGCTACAGTCCACGGGGTCACAAAGAACCGGACACAACTGAGCATGCGTGCATGCACACATGTTAGATTCCTAGTATTTATTTATCTTCTAATTGGAAGTTTGTCCCTTTTGACTGCCATCATCCAATTCTCTCTCCATCCCCCACCAATGGTAGCCACAAGTCTGGTCTATTTTTTTATAAGTTTGTTTTTGAAGTATAATTGCCCTACTTCACTCTGTTAGTTCTTATTATGCAACATAGTGATTTGGTATTTCTATACATTTTGAAAGGATTATCAGGATAAATCTAGTTACAATTTGTCACCATATGAAGGTATTTCATGGTTATTGACTATATTTTCCACACTGTACATTTCAGACCTTGACTCATTTATTTTGCAACTGGAAGTTTATACTTCTTAATCTCCCACATCTATTTCTTTCTTCCCCCCATCCCCTCCCCTCTGGGAACCACCTATTCTCTGTATCTGTGACTATGTTTCTGTTTAGTGAGATTTGCCCATTTGTTTTGTTTTTTAGATTCTACATGTAAGTGAAATCATATAGTATTTGTCTTCCTCTGACTTAGTTCACTTAGGATAAAACTCTCTAGGTCCATCCATGTTGTTACAAATGGCAAGATTTCAGTTTTATGAGGTGTTTTTTGTTTTGTTTTGTTTTTTTTTTTCCGCTGAGTAATAGTCTTCTTTATTCATCTTCTTTATCCATTCATCTATCAGTGGGCACTTAGGTTGCTTCCGTATCTTGGCTCCTGTAAATAATGCTGCAGTAAAAGAGGGGAACATATATTTTTCAAAGTAATAGTTTATTTTCTTGAGATAAATACCTAGCAGTGGAGTTGCTGGGTCATATAGTAGTTCTATTTTTAATTTTTGAGGAATTTATATACTATTTTCCATAGTGAGTGCACCAATTTACATTCCTCCAGCAGTTCACAAGGATTCCCTTTTCTCCATATCCTCACCAACACCTGTCTTTTTGATGATAGCCATTCTGATATATGTGAGGTGATATCTCATTGTGGCTTTGATTTGCATTTTCCTGACAGAAAGTGTTGCTGAGCATCCTTTCACATGCTTGTTGGCAATCTGTGTGCCTTCTTTGGAAAAATGTCTAAACAGATCCTCTGCCCATTTTTTCAGTTGGGTTGGTTACTTATTTGCTGTTGAGTTGAGTTCTTTATATATTTTGGATATTAACCCATTTTTGGATATATTGTGTAGCGTTATCTTCTCCCATTCAATAGGTGGCCTTTTTGGTTGGTTGATAGTTTCCTTTATTGTACCAAAGCTTTTTAATGTTGTCTCATTTGTTTATTTTTGCTTTTCTTTCCCTTGCCTGAGAGGATATATACAAACAAAAATGTTGCTAAGACTGCTGCTGCTGCTGCTAAGTCGCTTCAGTTGTGTCCGACTTCATGCAACCCCATAGATGGCAGCCCACCAGGCTCCTCCATCCCTGAGATTCTCCAGGCAAGAATACTGGAGTGGGCTGCCATTTCCTTCTCCAGTTGCTAAGACTAGGTATTTGTATTTTTTAATGTGGTAACTCTGGAAATCAGATTATTGGTTGTTGCCAGAATTTGTTACTGTTGATTGTTGAAAGCTGCAGTTATCTGTTCAGAGACTTTAAAACCTATTTTTGCAGAGACCATATCCCTTGTCATGTGTGGTGCTGAAATTTGTGTTCCTTTAGCTTACGTTTGGATAGATATTTCTTAGAATGCCAAGAATCAATAAAAGAGAGAGAGAGAAGAGGATTAAAGAAAAAAGATGAGAGTGAAGAAAAATCTCTCTGTTTCTGTATATATTTGTTGTTGTTCAGTTGTTCAGTCCTGTCTGATTCTTTGTGACCCCATGGTCTGCAGCACACCAGGAATCCCTGTCCTTCACCATCTCCCAGATTTTGCTCAAACTCATGTCCGTCGAGTCAGTGATGCCATCCAACAATTTTGTCCTCTGTTGTCCCTTTGTCCTCTTGCCCTCAAACTTTCCCAGCATCAGGGTCTTTTCTAATGAGTCGGCTTTTCACATCAGGTAGCCAAAGTATTGGACCTTCAGCTTCAGCATCAGTCCTTCCAATGAATATTCAGAATTGCTTTCCTTGAGGATTTACTGGTTTGATCTCTTTGCAGTCCAAGGGAGACTCAAGAGTCTTCTCCAATACCACAGTTCAAAAGCATCAATTTTTCAGGGCTCAGCCTTCTTTAGTCCAACTCTCACATCCATACATGACTATAGGAAAAACCATAGCTTTGACTATAAGGACATCCATGGTTTCCCCATCTATTTGCCATAAAGTGATGGAACTGGATGCCACAATCTTAGTTTTTTGAATGTTGAGTTTTAAGCCAGCTTTTTCACTCTCCTCTTTCATCAAGAGGCCCTTTAGTTCCTCTTCACTTTCTGCCATAAGGGTGGTGTCATCTGCATATCTGAGGTTATTGATATTTCTTCCGGCAATCTTGATTCCAGCTTGTGCTTCATCCGGCTTATCATTTCTCATGATGTACTCTGCATTGAAGTTAAATAATCAGGGTGACAATATACAGACTTGACGTACTGCTTTCCCAATTTGAAACCAGTCTTTGTTCCATGTCCAGTCCTAACTGTTGCTTCTTGATCTGCATATAAGTTTCTCAGGAGGCAGGTCAGGTGGTCTGGTATTCCCATCTCTTGAAGAATTTTCCAGTTTGTTGTGATCCACACAGTCAAAGGCTTTACTGTAGTCAGTGAGCAGAAGTTGATGTTTTTCTGGAATTCTCTTTCTTTTTCTATGATACAATGGATGTTGGCAATTTGATCTCTGGTTCTTCTGCCTTTTCTAAATTCAGCTTAAATTCTGAAAGTTCTCTGTATATATATTAGGTTGGTGGAAGTGTAATTGCCGTTTTGGACTGTGAATTTTAAATAAGTATAACTAGACTCAAATCTTTATTAATCAAAATAGTAACCATTATAATCAACATATTTTTTGCCAACCAGAAATAAGTTTATTTACTCCTGTAACATAAGAATCCATGCTTCAGAATTCAATGAACTCTTGGAAAGCATGTTCTGCTTCCTGCTGGTTATGGAAGTGTTTTCCCTGCAAAAAGTTGTCAAGATGCTTGAAGAAATGGTAGTCAGTTGGTGAGAGGTTACATGAATATGGTGGAGGCAAAACTTCATAGCCCTATTCGTTCATCTTTTGAAGTGTTGGTTGTATGATATGTGGTCGGGCATTGTCATGGAGAGGAATTGGGCCCTTTCTTGCTGGCTGAAGGTGTTGCAGTTTTCGGTGCATCTCATCGATTTGCTGAGTGTACTTCTCAGATGTAATGGTTTTGCAGAGATTCAAAAAGCTCTAGTGGATCAGATGGGCAGCTGACCACCAAACAGTGACCACGACCTTTGTTGGTGCAGGTTTGGCTTTGGGAAGTGCTTTGGAGCTTCTTCTCGGTCCAACCATTGAGCTGGTCATCACCTGGTGTCATAAATAATCCACTTTTTCATTGTACATCACAGTCTGATAGAGAAACGGTTCATTGTTGTGTACAATAAGAGAAGATGACACTTCAAAATGACAACTTTTTTGATTTGTGGTCAGGTCATGAGGCACTCACTTATCAAGCTTTTTCACCTTTCCAATTTGCTTAAAATGCTGAATGACCGTAAAATGGTTGATGTTTAGTTCTTGGGCAACTTCTTGTGTAGTTTTAAGAGATTCAGCTTTGATGATGGCTCTCAATAGGTCTGTTGGTGTCAACAGATAAACCTAACATCCTACTTTGGAAACTGTTGCTGCGGAGTTCAGTCAAATTGTTCAAGAACACGAACTGCATCGCACCCGTCAGTTGTCAGTTCTGGGGCATGACTTTAGGGTTTTGTTTTATTTTGTTTATGCAAGAACATAACGATCGCGCATCTGTATGTCCACGTTTGTGTGTGTCCACATCTTTCTGGTAAACATCGTTGTAATTAGTCACTCATTAGCGTTTTCAATAGGGCTCTTAAGTCCAGTAGATTACGGGTAGTCAGTTGACAAAGATCTGGTTTACAAGAACTAATTAAATGTATCATTGCATTTTTGTAAGAACATAGAATAATTTTATAAAATGTTTGTAGTTTATAATTGCTGAGAATAATTTAAAGACACTTTTTTTCTCTGTGTGTGCAAAAAAAAAAAAAAAAAAGAGATTCAGCTTTGATGATGGCTCTCAATAGGTCGTCATCAACTTCCAATGGTCAGCCAGTATGCTCCTCATTGTCAAGGCTCTCATATCCTTTGCAAAACTTCTTGAACCATCACTGCACTGTACGTTCATTAGCAGTTCCTGGACCAAATGCCTTGTTGATGTTCTGAGTTGTCTCCACTGCTTTACAACCCATTTTGAACTCAAATGAGGAAATCACTCAAATTTGATTTTTGTCTAACATCATTTCCCTAGTCTAAAGTAAATATAAAATACACAAGTAATAAGTCATTAGCAAAAAAACAAAGTGAGAAATGTGCATTAAAATGATATGTAACATAACCACATTTATTTAAGAATGTATTCCAATATCAAATGGAAGTTTTCAACAATGCAAAACCACAATTACTTTTGTACCAACTTAATATCTATCTGGTCATAGATATTGTCATATGATCTGACATATATTATATGTCATCTAGTATCTGGTCATAGATTGCACTGGTCATAGCAAAGACCCTCTTCCAACAACACAAGAGAAAACTCTACACATGGATATCACCAGATGGTCAACACCGAAATCAGATTGATTATATTCTTTGCAGCCAAAGATGGAGAAGCTCTATACAGTCAGCAAAAACAAGACAAGGAGCTGACTGTGGCTTGGATCATGAACTCCTTATTGCCAAATTCAGACTGAAATTGAAGAAAGTGGAGAAAACCACTAGACCATTCAGGTATGACCTAAATCAAATCCCTAATGATTATACAGTGGAAGTGAGAAATAGATTTAAGGGACTAGATCTGATAGAGTGCCTGATGAACTATGGATGGAGGTTTGTGACATTGTACAGGAGACAGGGATCAAGACCATCCCCAAGAAAAAGAAATGCAAAAAAGCAAAATGGCTGTCTGGGGAGGCCTTACAAATAGCTGTGGAAAGAAGGGACATGAAAAGAAAAGGAGAAAAGGAAAGATATACCCATTTGAGTGCAGAGTTCCAAAGAATATCAAGGAGAGAAAAGAAAGCCTTCCTCAGTGATCAATGCAAAGAAATAGAGGAGAACAGTAAAATGGGAAAGACTAGATACCTCTTCAAAAAATTAGAGACAACAAGGGAACATTTCATGCAAAGATGGGCTCAATAAAGGACAGAAATGGTGGGGACCTAACAGAAGCAGAAGATATTAAGAAGAGGTGGCAAGAATACACAGAACTGTACAAAAAAGATCTTCATGACCCAGATAATCATGATGGTGTGATCACTCACCTAGAGCCAGACATCCTGGAATGTGAAGTCAAGTCAATAGGCCTTAGGAAGCATCACTATGAACAAAGCTAGTGGAGGTGATGGAATTCCAGTTGAGCTATTTCAAATCCTGAAAGTTGATGCTGTGAAAGTGCTGCACTCAATATGCCAGCAATTTGGAAAACTCAGCAGTGGCCACAGGACTGGAAAAGGTCAGTTTTCATTCCAATCCCAAAGAAAGGCAAGGCCAAAGAATGCTCAAACTACCACACAATTACACTCATCTCAGACACTAGTAAAGTAATGCCCCAAATTCTCCAAGCCAGGCTTCAGCAATACGTGAGCCGTGAACTTCCAGATGTTCAAGCTGGATTTAGAAAAGGCAGAGGAACCAGAGATCAAATTGCCAACATCCACTGGATCATCAAAAAAGCAAGAGAATTCCAGAAAAACATCTATTTCTGCTTTATTGACTACGCCAAAGCCTTTGACTGTGTGGATCACAATAAACTGTGGAAAATTCCTCAAGAGATGGGAATACCAGACCACCTGACCTGCCTCTTGAGAAACCTATATGCAGGTCAGGAAGCAACAGTTAGACCTGGACTAGGAACAACAGACTGGTTCCAAATAGGAAAAGGAGTACATCAAGGCTGTATATTGTCACCCTGTGTATTTAACTTATATGCAGAGTACATCATGAGAAACGCTGGGCTGGAGGAAGCACAAGCTGGAATAAAGATTGCTGGGAGAAATATCAATAACCTGAGATATGCAGATGACACCACCTTTATGGCAGAAAGTAAAGAAGAACTAAAGAGCCTCTTGATGAAAGTGAAAGAGGAGAGTGAAAAAGTTGGTTTAAAGCTCAACATTTAGAAAACGAAGATCATGGCATCTGGTCCCATCACTTCATGGGAAACAGATGGGGGAACAGTGGAAACAGTGGCTGACTTTATTTTTCTGGGCTCCAAAATCACTGCAGATGGTGACTGCAACCATGAAATTAAAAGATGCTTACTCTTTGGAAGGAAAGTTATGACCAACCCAGATAGCATATTGAAAAGCAGAGACATTGCTTTGCCAACAAAGGTCCGTCTAGTCAAGGCTATGGTTTTTCCAGTGGTCATGTATGGATATGAGAGTTGGATTGTGAAGAAAGCTGAGTGCTGAGAATTGATGCTTTTGAACTGTGGTGTTGGAGAAGACTCTTGAGCGTCCCTGGGACTGCAAGGAGATCCAACCAGTCCATCCTAAAGGAGATCAGTCCTGGGTGTTCATTGGAAGGACTGGTGTTGAAGCTGAAGCTCCAATACTTCGTCCACCTGATGCGAAGAGCTGACTCATTTGAAAAGACCCTGATTCTGGGGAAGATTGAGGGCAGGAGGAGAAGGAGACGACAGAGGATGAGCTGGTTGGATGTCATCACCGACTCAGTGGACATGGGTTTGGGTGGACTCCGGGAGTTGGTGATGGACAGGGAGGCCTGGCGTCCTGCGGTTCTTGGGGTCAAAAAGAGTCGGACATGACTGAGCGACTGAACTGAATTGTACTGAATATCTGTGTGTTGTGTATTGTGGCACTCTTTTACTACTTAGCCAGGCCATGTGTAACTCTGCCTTTGCTTTTACTTCCTGTTACACTGTGCCTGAAGATCAGCTAGAGTGAAAATTCAAGGTTTTTCTCATGTTGTCTTTCCTGAGCATGAGTCCTTCTCTGGCCATAGGCCTGGTTTGTAAAATTTTCTAGTATACATGGGCACTTTTCAGTGTCCTAGTTTTCCCAAAGAAACTCTCTCTCCTACTTTTCCTCTCAGAGTTTTGGCACTCCATATTACCTCACCTGTAAGCTTTTGCCCCAGGCAGCTGTAGGTTGTTCATTCACTTTACAGTGTTTTTTCACAGCGTGTATGGTTCTTCTATCCAGAGTCTTTTCTAAGTTAGGTGAAACAAAGGCAAGGGCCCTGCATCAGTGTTTTAGGTAGCCCACATAGAGATTAGTACAGACAAACAGTTCTTTGTGAACAGTTTCCCCCCCCCCGCCCCCCGGAACCTGGAATAAGGGTTCCACAATGTGAATATGGCTGCCGTCTGAAAACTGCCACTAAGCTGGAAAAGCAGTTGGGTCAGAGCAAGCAAAAGCACTACAGACATTTTATACCATCTTAAGTTTTGCTTTTCTTGAGTCAGTATTTGCTTGGTTGTTCTAAACCTTAAATTGTTTTCCAGATTTCTAAAAAAAAATTGGTTCTGATAGTTTGTTTGATTTTTTTAATCTATTTATTTTAATTGGAGGCTAATTACTTTACAATATTGTATTGGTTTTGCCATACATCGACATGAGTCTGCCACGGGTGTACGTGTATTCCCCATCCTCAACCCCCATCCCACGTCCCTCCCCATACCATCCCTCTGGGTCATCTGTTTGATTTTTGATGTTTCTGTGGAGGGACAAATGTTTAGAGCATCCTACTTCACCATTTCCACTGATGTCCAAATGTAATTTTTAATATGACTATCTGGTTGTTCTTTCACTGTTCTTTGAAATGACAGTTTGTTCCCAGTTGAGTTACTTTTTCATTTTTTTTGTTGCAAGTCAATTGACCATGTATGTGTGAATCTACTTCTGGACTTTCTACTCTGTTTTATTGATCTATTTGTCTATCCTTATGCCAGTTACTACACCATCTTGATTATTGTAGCTTTATTGTAATTCTTGAAATGAGACAAGGTTGTTTTTAACTGTTTTGACTTTATTGTTTCCATATACATTTTGGTAACAGCTTGTTAGTTTCTGAAAAATCTGCTGGGATTTTGATTGGGATTGCATGTCATCTATAGTTCAGTTGACATTAATGATACTGAGTTTTTAATACAAGTCTATATTTATTTTTTGGTCTTCCTTAATTTCTCTTAGCAATATCTTATACTTTTCAGTGTACCAGTTTTATAATTTCTAACAATATTTGTAGCTTTTTATAGATTCTCAAGAATCTTCTGTAGGCACAATTATGTTGTCTTTCCATTCTCTATGCCTGTGTATTGTTTTCTTTGCCTTGGTCTCTTGTCTAGGAATTCAGTACAATATGCAGTAGAAGCAGTGAGAGCAAAGTGGTAAGATCAGTCATCCCTGCTTTGTTTCTGTTATTGGGGGAGAGCATTCAGTTTGTTACCATTGTGATGGTAGTTCAGTATTTCTCAACGTGTGGGGAAACTTTACCCACAGAGAAGAGTTGGCAACATCTAGAGACATTCTTGATCGTCATGATTGGGGGCTGTTACTGGCATCTAGTAGATGGAGGCAAGAGATGATGCTAAGCATCCTGTAATGCGTAAGACCCCCACCCACCTACTCTGTGAAACAAAGAATCATCCAGGCCAAAATAGCAATAATGCTATTGCTGAGAATCTCTGTGTTAGCTCTAAGTTTTAAGGATGTCCTTTATTGAATTAAAGAAATTACCTTTTCCCCAACTTCGATGTGTTTTCATCAGAATTGGCTATTGAATTTTTGTTTATTTTTTTCTGCTTCTAGACAGATGATTATATAGTATGTTCTCCCTCTTTCTATTAACATAGTGAATTACCAACAGGTTGCTCCAACAAAATGTCATAGACTGGGTGAGAAATTTATTTTTCACAGTTTTGAAGGCTGGAGAGTCAAAAGATCAAAGTGCTGGCAGAGTTGATGTCTGGTGAAAGCCCCCTTCCTGGTCCATAAACAGCTGGAACAAAACCTGGATCTAGGAATACACTTGATTTATTTGGGATTTCTGAGACTACACTGGCTAACAGAGCTTCGTATTGGGAGATGTGGAAAGTAATTTTTACCCTTCTGTTGATTATCTCATTACAGCTGGGCTAGAAAGTATTAGGATGTTTTTAGAAATGTGATAATGGTATTAATATTACTTGGCATTAACCTTTTAATTTTCCATATGTGCTAGTTTCTAAGGGCTGCTCTAACAAAATACTGCAAACTGAGTGGCTTAAAATAGCAGAAAATTATTGTCTCATACAATTTCGGAGAACAGAAATGTTAAAACAAGGTGTGAAATGCCTGGCCATTCTTTTTCTGAAGGCGCTGGAATAGAATCCTTCATTTCCTCTTCCTAGATTTTGGTGATTCCTAGTTTCCCTTGGCTTATAGATGCATCATTCCAGTCTCTACCTCTTTCACCACATGATGTTCTTTCTTTGTGTGTCTCTGTGTGCAACTTTGTCTCTTCTCATAAATACATCAGTCTTTGGATTAGTGAAAGTGAAACTCGCTCAGTTGTGTCCAGCTCTTTGTGACCCCACAGACTATAGAGTCCATGGAATTCTCCAGGCCAGAATACTGGAGTGAGTAGCCTTTCCCTTCTCCAGAGGATCTTCCCAACCCAGGGATTGAACCCAGGTCTCCCACATTGCAGGTGGATTCTTTACCAGCTGTGCCACAAGGGATTAGGGCCCACCCAAATTCAGTATGACCTCCTTTTAGTTTGATTACATCTGTAAAGAACTTAACTTCCAAATAAGGTCACATTCTAAGGTCATGTGTGAGCATGAATTTTGCAAGGACAATATTCAAACTAGTACATCATATATAAAAATGTTTCTTATTTGTACTTTCAAAGGACACCTTGGAAAATATTTTCATTTCAATGTATTTTGGTCTATATGTGTGCATGCATGCATGCTAAGTCACTTCACTTGTATCTGCTTCTTTGCAATCCCATGGACTGCAGCCCACCAGGCTCCTCTGTCCTTGTGATTCTCCAGGCAAGAAAGCTGGAGTGGGTTACCATGACCTCCTCCAGAGGATCATCCCAACCCAGGGATCGAACCTATGTCTCTTACATCTTTTGCATTGACAGGCAGGTTCTTTACCACTAGTGTCACCTGAGAAGCCCTTTGGTCTATATGCCAAATATAAATATTCTTATGTGCAAATGTTCAGATAGATTAAGGTTAAAACAGGTGTTCCCAAAGTTTTCTAAACAAGAAAAATGTGAAAGGACATGATATCAATGTTGTTTTCTTCTGACTTAAACTTAGCAAAATAATAGCAAATAATGATTATGTGAGAGAGTGTTTCAGGGAGGAAGTTAGTGAGACAGTTGTCAAGTTTTCGCATTGCAATATATGTGTCAGACTGAGTAGTGCATAATCCCCTCAAACTCAAAGATCTCACAGTTCTGATGAGAAAGAAATTATAATATAGCATGATGAGTACAATACTAGAATTATACATAAAGCACATAACTATATTGAGTTCTAAAAAAAAAAAAAAAACTCTTTGTGTGCATGTCTTATGTCTGTGTGTGATAATAGAGGGAGGAAGGGGGACAGAGAGTAAAGGGGGTTAACTGATCTGAAAGGAAAATTAAGTAAACCGAACAGCATTGTATATTTCACTTACACTAATTCAAAAGTAGTGACCCATACAGTGTTGTATTTATCAAAATGTTGATTTATTTATTCCAAAATGTTGATTCTCTGACCAAGTATTTTCTTTTGGATCTGGAGGATCTGCTAAAAGTGAAGCTGTCACATAGCATATCAGGAAACATCAGTGGGGAAAACGTAAACTATAATACTATGAAACAAACATCAACCTGATCACTGGTTCTGTGACTGAAATAAATTGGTATCTATCGTTCTTACCCCGCCCCCAAAGTGTTTTTTAAACAGGAGGAATTAGCTGTAATAAAATTGCTATCTTGAAAATGAGCTATGCTACCTTGGATTAGTTTTCTTTGTTTTGTTCCCTCCTTACGTTTATATTTGATTAGATAATACATTCAGGTGGTTCAGATTTTAATAGTTATAAAAGAGTATACAGTTAAAGAGCACTCTTCATGCCCAGCTACATAGTTCTTCTTCCCAGAGCCTCCTGTGTTAACATTTCTTATTTTGACTTCTAGAGCTATTTCATACATAAAAAGACTGGGCACTCGCAAACATAGACACACTTTTTTCCCTTATTTTTACACACTTTTATGTTCTTTGCTTTAGATCATTTCATATTAGTACATGAAGAGCTATGAGTTTATAGTATTGTTCGATGGTATGAATGCCATAATTTATTTAACCAGTCTCCTATTGAGAAGTATGTAGATTGTTTTCTGACTTTTGCTATTGCATTTCTATAATGAATAACCTTGTAACAGGTCATTTCAGATATGTCCTATCTGTAGGATAAATTTCTAGAAATGGAACTGCTGGGTTGGATAGTATGTACCTTTGTCATTTTGACGGATATAGCCAATCATCCTCCATAGAGGTTGTACCAGTTTACACTTATATCAGCAATAGATATAAACGTGCTTGTTTCCCCAGCCCTCACCTTATCTTTTCATATATTTAAGACCCTTTGATATTTATAAAAAATAATTTCCTTTTTATGATGGTCAGAATGCGACTGGGTTGATTGGCACAGCATCTTTTCTCCTTATCCTATGGACATGTTCTTTTGCACAAAAGAACAGAGGTGATTCCAAAGAGCACGTTTAGGTCAAATAAACTCTAAGCCAGGAACATTTTATGGGTTAAAAAAAATTCACTAGCTTTTTATAACTCATTATACAGCCAACATATCATGGTTGAGAAACAACTGAACCAACATCCCCTAATAATTTTAAATAATGTAAATTACTTGTAAGGAACTTAGCTCATTATTTGTTACTTCTTAATATAGATTGTACTTTATGAAATATTTTTATATCCTAAGATAAATAAAATTATTCTTTACTTAGAAACTTACCAGTGTGTTAGAATTTACACAGAATTATTTAAAAGTATGATATGTTTTCATTTGAAGTATGTGTATACAATTTTCTTTCTTGATACCTAAGCCACATTACAGGAAGGTTAGAAGTTCAGTGTATATTTAAATGTGTTGGCTGATTCATAAATGGCTCTGGACTATTTTGTATCATACAACAGAATTGTTCTCAGCTTTGTGGCATACTAGATCACATCTATTACAGCATTTATCAACGTCTGGCATGTATCATCATTAGTTATTTATGTGTCTGCCTTTCTCACTAGATCGTGAACTTCTAGAGGATATAATTTGTATTCCCCTTTAGCACTAGCTTAAGAGCTTTGCATATATCTCATACTCACAACATGTTTGTCGAATTGAATTGAATCACATTTACATTGGGGTTCTGAGGTTGCATTTTTCAAAACATTTTTCCACATATTGTTTGATTTTTTTTCTTGTAAAATCTCATTCTAATGCTGCTTGGGTTTGTTTTCTGCTAATATTATTGATTTTGTGTTAAAAAGAATTACTTAGAATATTTCTCTTATTATATCATTGAAGAGGTAGATTCTTTGGTATATATTTCTTTGCTCTTCATTTTTTTCCATCAAAGTCCTACTTTAATTCTAGCCACAGTCAATTCTAAGTATTAATTGGGCAATAGGTAGACTGGACACTTTGGTAAGGCATATTAGTTGTTTCATTTCACTAAAATTCCCAATTTATATATGCAATTTGAAATGTGCAGTTAAAGTTCTGGTCATGGCTAATATAAGTAATTTAGAAGGTTTTATAGCAGCATGAACAGCTTTTCAAATTACTGCTTGTTTATTATTATTATTTTTTTTTACTTTACAATATTGTATTGGTTTTGCCATACATCAACATGCATCTGCCACGGGCGTACACATGTTCCCTATTCTGAACCCCCCTCCCACCTCCCTCCCCATGCTATCCCTCTGGGTCATCCCAGTGCACCAGCCCCAAGCTTCCTGTATCCTGCATCAAACCTGGACTGGCGATTCGTTTCTTATATGATATTATACATGTTTTAATGCCATTCTCCCAAATCATCCCACCCTCTCCCTCTCCCACAGAGTCCAAAAGACTGTTCTATACATCTGTGTCTCTTTTGCTGTCTCACATACAGGGTTGTTGTTACCATCTTTCTAAATTCCATATATATGCATTAGTATACTGTATTGGTGTTTTTCTTTCTGGCTTACTTCACTCTGTATAATAGGCTCCAGTTTAATTTAAATTTTTATTGAAATAATTATGGATTCACATGCAATTCTAAAATAATACTGAGAGATCTCTTATACCCTTTGCCTTTGTCCCCCAATTGTAACAACTTGAAAATGTTTTATATTATATCACAACTAGATGTTAATATTAACACAATCCACTAGTCAATTCAGGTTTCACTAGATTTGCTTGTGTTCATTTGTGTTTGTTTTCATTCTATACAGTTTCATCAGATATGTAAGTTTATGTATCTACCACCACAGTAAAAATATCAAACAGCTCCAACACCATAAAAATATCTGTATTCCCTTTTATAATTACATACACCTTCCAGTCCCATTCCCACTATCATAACCCATGGCAACAAGTGATCTGTTTTCTATTTCTAAAATTTTGTCCTTTAAAAAATATTATATGTATAGAATAGTATAGTATGTGACATTTTTTAAAATTTTATTTTATTTTTAAACTTTACAAATTGTATTAGTTTTGCCAAATATCAAAATGAACCTGCCACAGGTATACATGTGTTCCCCATCCTGAACCTTCCTCCCTCCTCCCTCCCCATACCATCCCTCTGGGTCGTCCCAGTGCACTAGCCCCAAGCATCCAGTATCGTGCATCGAACCTGGACTGGCAACTCGTTTCATACATGATATTCTACATGTTTCAATGCCATTCTCCCAAATCATCCCACCCTCTCCCTCTCCCACAGAGTCCATAAGACTGTTCTATACATCAGTGTCTCTTTTGCTGTCTCGGATATAGGGTTATTGTTACCATCTTTCTAAATTCCATATATATGCGTTAGTATACTGTATTGGTGGTTTTCTTTCTGGCTTACTTCACTCTGTATAATACGCTCCAGTTTCATCCACCTCATTAGAACTGATTCAAATGTATTCTTTTTAATGGCTGAGTAATACTCCATTGTGTATATGTACCACAGCTCTCTTATCCATTCATCTGCTGATGGACATCTAGGTTGCTTCCATGTCCTGGCTATTATAAACAGTGCTGCGATGAACATTGGGGTACACGTGTCTCTTTCCCTTCTGGTTTCCTCAGTGTGTGTGCCCAGCAGTGGGATTGCTGGATCATAAGGCAGTTCTATTTCCAGTTTTTTAAGGAATCTCCACACTCTTCTCCATAGTGGCTGTACTAGTTTGCATTCCCACCAACAGTGTAAGAGAGTTCCCTTTTCGAACCCTCTCCAGCATTTATTGCTTGTAGACTTTTGGATAGCAGCCATTCTGACTGGTGTGAAATGGTACCTCATAGTGGTTTTGATTTGCATTTCTCTGATAATGAGTGATGTTGAGCATCTTTTCATGTGTTTGTTAGCCATCTGTATGTCTTCTTTGGAGAGATGTCTATTTAGTTCTTTGGCCCATTTTTTGATTGGGTCATTTATTTTTCTGGAGTTGAGCTGTAGGAGTTGCTTGTATATTTTTGAGATTAGTTGTTTGTCAGTTGCCTCATTTGCTATTATTTTCTCCATTCTGAAGGCTGCCTTTTCACCTTCCTAATAGTTTCCTTTGATGTGCAGAAGTTTTTAAGTTTAATTAGGTCCCATTTGTTTATTTTTGCTTTTATTTCCAATATTCTGGGAGGTGGGTCATAGAGGATCCTGCTGTGATGTATGTCAGAGAGTTTTGCCTATGTTCTCCTCTAGGAGTTTTATAGTTTCTGGTCTTACATTTAGATCTTTAATCCATTGTGAGTTTATTTTTGTGTATGGTGTTAGAAAGTGTTCTAGTTTCATTCTTTTGCAAGTGGTTGACCAGATTTCCCAGCACCACTTGTTAAAGAGATTGTCTTTAATCCATTGTATATTCTTGCCTCCTTTGTCAAAGATAAGGTGTCCATATGTGCGTGGATTTATCTCTGGGCTTTCTATTTTGTTCCATTGATCTATATTTCTGTCTTTGTGCCAGTACCATACTGTCTTGATAACTGTGGCTTTGTAGTAGAGCCTGAAGTCAGGCAGGTTGATTCCTCCAGTTCCATTCTTCTTTCTCAAGATAGCTTTGGCTATTCGAGGTTTTTTTATTTCCATACAAATTGTGAAATTATTTGTTCTAGCTCTGTGAAGAATACCGTTTGTGATTAGGTTTTCTCATCAGCAAAATTCCCTGAAGATACATCTGAGTTCTTCGTTATTTCCTTTTATTTCTGAGTAATATTCCATTTTATGTATGTACTGTATAATTGGGCTTCCCTGGTGACTCAGACAATAAAGAATCCTCCTGCCGATGCATGAGAGACAGGATAGATCGCTTGGTCAGGAAGATCTCCTAGGGGAGGAAACAACAACCCACTCCAGTATTCTTGCCTGGAAAATCCCATGGACAGAGGAGCCTGGCAGGCTATATACATGGGGTCTCAAAGAGTTGGACATGACTGAGCAGCTAACACACACACTGTATAATTATTGGAGGAAATCTGAGGTGATTCCAGTTTTGGACTATTATAAGTAAATTTACTGTAAATATCATTGTATGGGTTTTTGTGTACACATAAATTTTCATTTCTTTGGGATAAATGACCAGGTATATAATAATTGGGGCATATGGTAGTGCCCATTTCCTTTTATAAGATAGTGTAAGATAGTGCCTGTTTTGCAGAGAAGCATTTTCATCCCAATAGATGAGAGATCCAGTTTCTCCTCACCCTCACCAACATATATCATTATCATTATTTTTTATTTTAGCTATTCTTAGTAGGTTGGTTGGAGAAGGCAATGGCACCCCACTCCAGTACTCTTGCTTGGAAAATCCCATGGATGGAGGAGCCTGGTAGGCTGTAGTCCATGGGGTCGCTAAGAGTCGGACACGACTGAGCGACTTCCCTTTCACTTTTCACTTTCATGCATTGGAGAATGAAATGGCAACCCGCTCCAGTGTTCTTGCCTGGAGAATCCCAGGGACGGGGGAGCCTGGTGGGCTTCCATCTATGGGGTCGCACAGAATCGGACACGACTGAAGCGACTTAGCAGTAGCAGCAGCAGTAGGTTGGTAGTGATATTTCAGTGTGGTTTCTGTTTGTAGTTCCCTTATGGCTAATTATATTGATCATTTTTTGATGGGCTTGTTTTCTGTCTTTGTATCTTCTTCAGTGAAATGGCTTTTGCCCCTTTTCTAATTGGACTGTTTGTTCTTTTTTCTATTGAGTTCTATGAATTCTTTATATGTTCTAGTCCTTTGTCACATGTGTGGTTTGCAAATATTTTCTCCCAGTCTGTAACTTGTCTTTTTGTCGTCTATATGGGTTCTTTTGTAGTACAAATGATTGAAACTGATGAAATCCAATTTATCAGTATTTCTTTTTATGAATTATGCTTTTGGGTGTCAGTCTAAGAAAACTTCACCTAGCCTTAGATACTGAAGATTTTCTTATAAGTTTTCTAGTTTTACATTTTGCATTTAAGTCCGTGATCCATTTGTTGGAAAGTCTATCCTTTCTCCATTGAAGTGCTTTTTTGAACTTTTGTTAAAAAACAATCAGTTGGGTTTAGTGTGTGGATCTATTTCTGGATTGTCTATTCTGTTCTTTTGATCTGTGTGTCTGTTCTACCAGTAACACCTATCTTGGTTATAGTAAGCCCTATTGGAAAGAATGGCTCTTCTCACTTATTATTTTTTATCAAGATAGTTTTAGATATTCTAGGGTCTGTGCCTTTCCATATGAATTTTAGAATTAGTTTATCTATGTCTATAAACCCTTGCTGGAATTTTGATAGAAACTGAATTAAACCTACAGAAAAATAAAGGAGAATTGACATCGTTACTATGCTGAGTCTTCTAGTTCATGAGCATGGTATGTAACTCCACTATTTAGATTTTTCTACATAGAGTAGTCCTTATGGTGTTTTCCTTGTTTTGTTGTCAAATTGGAATGCATATATTAATCTGGTTTTCTATAGGCTTCTATAGGCTTGCTGAGAATGATTAAGCTTGTTTATTAATACTCATTCAATATTAATTAATTAACAATGCAGGTATATTTATCTTATTCTATTGCAATTGATAAATAATATTTTGTGTTTGTAGTATTAGTTTAATTTTAAAGATCATAACCCTGTAAATGGTGGTGCAGTGGTGAAGAATCTGCCTGCTGATGTAGGAGATGTGAGTTCAATCCCTGGGTCTAGAAGATCCCCTGGAGGAGGACTGGCAACCCACTCCAGTATTCTTGCCTAGAAAATCCCATGGACAGAGGAGCCTTGTAGGCTACAGTGTATAGGGTTGGAAAACATCTGATACAACTGACCAACTGAGTATGCACTACTCACTACTCAACCATGTAAACAGGTGAGAAATTGTACTAGAGAAATAGCATTTGTATTAGACTAGGGAAACTTTGTAATAATATTTACTATAAAGATTTTTATCTCTGTCGTAGTACATAAATATGATAGACTGAAGGAGGGGTTATTGACTACATGAGTAAGGACTTATTGGAGGGAGGGTGTAATCTTTGAAGAATGTCTTTTTGGTAATTTTTGAGCCCAGTATAAAAAAAATTGAGGGTATGGAGAAGGTAAAGTCAGGAGGTAGGAGTAAGTGATTATTTAGATGACAGGAGATATAAAAGCTTGTCCTGTACTAGAGAGATCACATCATGGAGTAATAAGGACATATTGGATAAGATTGTGACTCCTCCTTGAAACAGGAAAATCTGAGGAGTTATCTACTCATTTATGGAGTCACTCCTGGTTTCCCCACTTTTAGATGAGACCTGTTAATATATAGCTGTTAAAAAAATAAGATTCCTGAATTCATGGAATTTATACTATAATGTGATTTATGGCAAAGCATTAATGGCATCTATAGATTTTTTAGCAGGTAAAACACATGATAAACTCATTAAGTAGGCGTATTTACAGTTGGTAGTGGCCAGTACAATAAAGAATACCAACTTTGTACATCAATTTTTGTTAGGAGAGTTTGTTTTACTATTTTTCAAGGTTTCAGATTCTATACATTTGAGGTTATTGATCTTATTGTCAGATTAATTATGACTTAAATAAGTGTTTTTTGAGCCATTTGTACATAGCATTTTAAATATCTTTGATGAATTGGTGGTGGTTGTTCAGTTGCTAATTTGTGTCCAACTCTTTACAACTCCATAGACTGCAGCACACCAAGCTTCCCTGTCCTTCACTATCTCCCAGAGTTTTCTCAAACTCATGTCCATTGGGTTGATGATGCTATCCAGCCATCTCATCCTCTGTTTCCCCCTTCTCCTCTTGCTCTCAATCTTGCCGAGCATCAGGGTCTTTTCTAGTGAGTCTGCTCTTCACATCAGGTGGCCAGAGTATTGGAGCTTCAGCTTCAGCATCAGTCCTCCCGATAAATATTCAGTGTTGATCTCCTTTAGGATTCACTGATTTAATCTCCTTACTGTCCAAGGGGCTCTCAAGAGTCTTCTCCTGCACCACAGTTCCAAAGCATCAATTCTTTGGTGTCCAGCCTTTTTTATGGTCCAACTCTCACATACATTCATGACTTCTGGAAAAACCATAGTTTTGACTATATGGGCCTTTGTTGGCAGTGATGTCTCTGCTTTTTAATATGCTGTCTAGATTTGTCATGGCTTTTCTTCAAAGGAGCAAATGTCTTTTAATTTCATGGCTACAGTCACTGTCTGCAGTGATTTTGGAGCCCTAGAAAATAAAATCTGTCACTGTTTCCACTTTTTCTTCATCTATTTGGCATTAAGTGATGGAACCAGGTGCCATGATCTTAGTTTTTTGAACACTGAGTTTTAAGCCAGCTTTTTCACTCTCCTCTTTCACTCTCATCAAGAGACTCTTTAGTTCTTCTTCACTTTCTGCCATTAGAGCGGTATCATTTGCATATCTGAAATTGTTGATGTTTCTCCCAGCAACCTTGATTCCAGCTTGTGATTAATCCAGCCTGGCATTTTGTATGATGTACTCTGCATATAAGTTAAGTAAGCAGGTATATGTCAAAAGGGAAGGCATATATAACCTTTGATATGAGAAATCTGGCATAAATGGCTGATGATATTAAAAATATGAGTCACATTGTATTTCCTTTTTCATTCATAAAAGATCAAGGAGTGTGTAGAAGCCTGTGTAAAGTTTATATTAAAATAGATAACCCTGAAAAGCAAAACAGGTATGCTTCCTGTCATGTCAAACAGTTGAATCACACTTCAAAATGTAGTTTAAATTGAATGGTATGCTGATAGGAATATTGGAAACGATTATATATTTCAAACCATTGATTCTTTTGTGTATTTCATTTGTTAGATCACAACCATATATTTTAAAGTTTTAAAAATCCTTTTTGAGTACTTTCCATTGTTAAACCTCCTATTCTTATTGAATTTCTGTTCTATGGAATTCTTTTTGAGACATTAGTGATTTTTCACTGCTTACTTTCTTTGTTATTCTCAGTAAGCACATTTTTGGAAAATTTCCCTTAAGTCTGTAGGGACAATTAAATCTGATTTATAGGGAATAATATCTACAGATGTTTCTGTAAAAATCTGAATTTTTATGAAATAGCATTGCATATAGCATGGTGTCTTGTGCAGTTGCCTTTTATCAAAGCCCAATCTGTTCAAATATTTATAATTTCTTTAAATAAAATTAATTAGTGCAGTAGAATTGCTTGAATCTTGATTGGAGAAGTACTGTGTCTATTTTAATAAAGAGTAAGGATGGTTTGGGTTCTGAGAGAGAAATATCCACTCTACCCACATGTGGGTGGAGTAGTTATTGTAGAATGTCTCACATTCTAGAGGTGAGACAGTGAAAAGAGAATAACTTGTTTATAAACTCCAAGTTTCTGTATTATCTATACATGTTTATTTTGCTCTTTTTTCTCTTCATTATACTTTTTGCTTCCTCGTTTCATCTTATTTTTAAAATTTTTATCGATGTACAGTTGATTTGTGATGTTATGTGTCTGCTGCACAGCAAAGTATATCAGTTATACATATACATATATCAACTCTTTTTTAGATTTCTTTCTTTCTTTTTTTAAAATTTAATTTAATTTTTATTTTATTTTTTCTTTTTTTTTAAATTTTATTTTATTTTTAAACTTTACAATATTGTATTGGTTTTGCCAAATATTGAAATGAATCTGCCACAGGTATACATGTATTCCCCATCCTGAACCCGCCTCCCTCCCCATACCCTCCCTCTGGGTCATCCCAGTGCACCAGCCCCAAGCATCCAGTATCGTTCATCGAACCTGGACTGGCGACTCGTTTCATACATGGTATTATACATGTTTCAATGTCATTCTCCCAAATCTTCCCACCCTCTCCCTCTCCCACAGAGTCCATAAGACTGTTCTATACATCAGTGTCTCTTTTGCTGTCTCGTACACAGGGTTATTGTTACCATCTTTCTAAATTCCATATATGTGCATTAGTATACTGTATTGGTGGTTTTCTTTCTGGCTTACTTCACTCTGTATAATAGGCTCCAGTTTCATCCACCTCATTAGAACTGATTCAAATGTATTCTTTTTAATGGCTGAGTAATATTCCATTGTGTATATGTACCACAGCTTTCTTATCCATTCATCTGCTGATGGACATCTAGGTTGCTTCCATGTCCTGGCTATTATAAACAGTGCTGTGATGAACATTGGGGTACACGTGTCTCTTTCCCTTCTGGTTTCCTCAGTGTGTATGCCCAGCAGTGGGATTGCTGGATCATAAGGCAGTTCTATTTCCAGTTTTTTAAGGAATCTCCACACTCTTCTCCATAGTGGCTGTACTAGTTTGCATTCCCACCAGCAGATTTTTTTCTTATATAGGGTGTTACAGAGTACTGAGAAGAGTTCCCTGTGCTATAAAGTAGGTCCTTATTAGTTATCTGTTTTGTATATAGTAGTGTGCATATGTCAGTCCTAACCTCCCAATTTATCCTCCCCTGCCCAGATACTTCCCCTACCCCCAATAATCATAATTTTATTTTCTACATCTGTGACTCTATTTCTGTTTTGTAAATAAGTTCATTTGTACCAGTTCTTCCAGATTCCACATATAAGCAAAATCATATGATATGTTTCTTTCTCTCCCTGACTTACTTCACTTAGTATGACAATTTCTAGGTTCATCCCTGTTGATTCAAATGGCATTATTTTGTTCTTCTTTTATGGATGCATAATATCCTGTCCACATCTTTATCCATTCATTCCTTTGTCAATGGACATTTACATTGCTTCTGTGTCTTGGCTGTTGTAAATAGTGCTGCAGTGAACACAGAGGTGCATGTATATTGACTTGCACATGGCCAACATGCCTTTGTAGCTATTCTGTATTGTGGCTTCCTGGCTTCCCTCTCATTGCTGCCTAAGTTAATTTCTTGCTGTTTCCTGGTTTAAATTCATGGGAGGAAATCGACACAATCTGATGGTACAATTTATCTTTTCATGTTTATCTCATCATAGACCACTGGCCAATCTATAGATTGATCGCTTTTTGAGTTATCTTACTTCTTCCCGGTCTATAATTACATATGGTGACTACAGCCATGAAATTAAGACACTTGCTCCTTGGAAGAAAAACTCTGACAAACCTAGACAGCATATTAAAAAGCAGAGACGTCACTTTGCCGACAGTGGTCCGTCTAGTCAAATCTATGGTTTTTCCAGTAGTCATGTGTGGACATGAGAGTTGGAGCACAAAGAAGGCTGAGCGCTGATGAATTGATGCTTTTGAGCTGTAGTGCTGGAGAAGACTCTTGATTGTCCCTTGGACTGCAAGGAGATCCAACCAGTCAATCCTAAAGGAAATCAGTTCTGAATATTCATTGGAAGGACTGATGTTAAATCTAAAGCTCCAATACTTTGGCCACTTGATGCAAAGAGCTGACTCATTTGAAAAGACCCTGATGCTGGGAAAGGTAGAAGGCAGGAGGAGAAGGTGATGGCAGATGATGAGATGGTTGGATGGCATCACTGACTTAATGGACATGATTTTGAGCCGGCTCTGGGAGATGGTGAAGGACAGGGAAGCCCAGTGTGCTGCGGTCAATGGGGTTGCAAAGAGTACTATACAACTGTGACTGTACAACAACAGCGAGTACATATAGTCATGTTCATGGGATCTAAAACATAATTGCCCATGGCTGGCCTTGTGTCAGGAACTATTTGCAGGACCATTTCACTTAGAGAGGACTTTAGATTAGTTGTCATGGGACTTCCTTGGTGGTCCAGTGGTTAAGACTCCATGATCCCAGTGCAGGGGACCTGGGTTTGATCCCTGGTCAGAGGACTAGATTCTGCATGCCACAACTAAAGATCCTGCATGCTGCAACTAGATTAGTTGTCACAATGATCAATAATAGTAAAAAATAATTTCTGTGCATATACTAACTTCAAGTAGGGCTATTTAGGCCTAAATACTAGTTTTTAGAAAGGATATCTCCACTGTGTGTATAATTAACTGGAATGTAAAATTGATTCAGAGTTGTCTTAGTTCTTTGTTTTAGAAAGTTGCTGGTACCTAATATTTGCATCGTGCATATTACTTTTGTGAAAACGAACAAATTTCAGGTCTTCATCTAACAATATTTGTATATGTTGTATAAATATAATGGAGTGCAACTTAAATTGGAAACTGTCTACCTATTGTTCATTGCCTAGTTTGAACCTCACTGATGTCATGTGTGTTTAGTCGCTCAGTCGTGTATGACTCTTTGCAACTACATGGACTGCAGCCCACCAGGCTCCTCTGTCCATGAGTATTCTCTAAGCAAGAATACTGGAGTAGGTTGCCATGCCCTCCTCCAGGGGATGTTCCCAACCCAGGGATTGAACTCAGGTCTCCTGAGATGCAGGAGGTTTCTTTACTGACTGAGCCACTAGGGAAGCCACAATGATGTCACAGAGATAACTAAATTGGTTTGATTTATCTATACAGGCCTGTGTCTACATTTGCATAGACTGAGTCAGAAATGCAAATGCAAATCTACATATCATATGTATACAGTTTTTTAAATCTGTTACCAAAGTTAGCAAAATGTTACGTACTTTATGTTGGTGAATCATTTCATCAGTAGAAATCATGAAGCAATAGATATACTGTTGATTAACTCCAATTCTGTTTTTCCTAAAAAAGGTTAAATGTGTGTACAATATAGTTTCTCTGTTATCCAAGGAATATAGTGATGTAATCCTTGGGTCTACAAAGCCATCAAATAATGTACAGTATTTCACTCATGGGAGCTCCCTAGTTGTGTGGAAGATTAACCAGCATTTAATAGGGCTTACTTTGTGTCTCCAACCTAGAATTGATGCAAAAAATAGTATATTTTAAATGTTTTTTTTGACATTTGATTTCACTTTTAATTGTTTTGTAAATTAGTATTTTGCCTGAAATAGGCTAAAATTATATGCAAAGCATATTAAAATACAATGTTGAATTGTGACCATGCTTTATTTGTGGTCTATTTTTATATTGGCCGATGCTCAGAAAATAATAAAAACTCTTCATAAGAATACAAATGGCAACTATTTAAGTCTATGGTACTTCTTTCTTGTTTTTGTAAATTTCAAGCAACGGCTATATTGAGGTTATATTAATATTTAAGACTGTGTTTCAATTAAACAGTTATAATACTGGACTCTATGTGTCATTTTGTAGAATTTCTCTGTAATTCCAAACAGATCTAGCATTATGGAGAATGCAGAAAAGATGCTGCTTCAGGGTGTAATAAGACCCGTTATTTAATTATTTGAAATTGTTATTCTAGAAAAAAATTTCAGTCCGATACATGGATTTCCTTATAGGTCAGCATTTTATATAAACGAGCCTTATGGCAAATGGGTGATAGGAAGGGCACAGGAGAAAAAAAAATCCATAAGTAAAGTTATGGTCAGCTACAGTTAACTACAAGGGACAGGAAATAAGAGGACATCTGGTTCTGTTTGTTTTTGAAATGGTTAAATCTTTTATAGACGAGAATATTTCACGTTTTAATACATTTGTGCTGTTTTCTTAATTTGTATTTCAGCATCCTATAAGCATTTACTTCCACAAGGACTTTTTCTGTTGTTATAAAGTGCTCATGTTTTTTCAGATGTGTTAAAGGCAGTATTCATAGATTAAATAATGTACAAGAGGTTTATGTGGAATTGACTTTTTATAAATAAGCAATCATAGATTAAGTCACTCACATGTTCTCAGAATGCCTCAAATGTATTAAGATATATGAGTAGCAGATTCTATACTGCAGAAATAATGCCAGTTTTGTAACTATTGTTACATATAAAAAATTAAGCTTTTTCATCCTCCCATTCTGTCTACTCTCATGATTAAACTTAGTGTCTTTGGGGATGAGAACTTACTTATATAGATGTACACTTGATGTGTTCAGCCTCTGGATTAGGGCAGGATGCAAAGAACACAGTTAGGAATATTGAAAAAAAAGAATAAATGTATAAAGAATCATTCTGCTTGATCTTTTAAGGCCTACTGAATAGCTTCAGTTAGTTGCTGTGATTGTGGTAATGGATGAGCTACAAACACATAGATCAATGAAACAGAAGAGAGAATCAAGAAATAGACATACATAAATATGCCTGCCTAATGTGTGAGAAAGGAGCAAAAGAAATTTGATGGAGGAAGGATAACTTTTCACAAATGATGCTGGAGCAGTTGGACATCCATAGACAGAAAGGTGCAATTTGACTCAGACCTCACATCTTTAAAAGAATTAGCTCAGAATGGATCATGAACTTAAATGTAAAACTGAAATTTTAAAACTTTTAGAAAAAAATATGAGAAAATCCTTCATATCTAGAGCTGAATCAAGAGTTCTTACATTTGATAGCCAATGCCTAATTCAAGAGAGAAAATGCTGAAGAACTTAGTTCAGTTCAGTCGCTCAGTCATGTCTCTTTGTAACCCCATGGACTGCAGCATGCCAGGCTTTCCTGTCCATCACCAACTCCCGGAGTTTACTCAAACTCATGTCCATTGAGTCAGTGATGCCATCCGACCATCTCATCCTCTGTCGTCCCCTTCTGTTCCAACCTTCAGTCTTTCCCAGCATCAGGGTCTTTTCTAATGAGTCAGCTCTTCGCATCAGGTGGCCAAAGTATTGGCATTTCAGCTTCAACATCAGTCCTTCCAATGAATATTTAGGACTGATCTCCTTTAGGATGGATAGTTGGATTTCCTTGCAGTCCAAGGGACTCTCAAGAGTCTTCTCCAACACCACAGTTCAAAAGCATCAATTCTTTGGCGCTCAGCTCTCTTTATAGTTCAACTCTCATATCCATACATGACTACTGGAAAAACCATAGCTTTGACTAGACGGACCTTTGTTGGCAAAGTAATGTCTCTGCTTTTTAATATGCTGTCTATATTGGTCATAACATTTCTTCCAAGGAGTAAGCATCTTTTAATTTCATGGCTTGAGTACCATCTGCATTGATTTCAGGAGCCCCCAAAAATAAAGGCTGTCACTGTTTCCATTGTTTCCCCATCTATTTGTCATGGGAAAGTCATGGGACCAGATGCCATGATCTTACTTTTCTGAATGTTGAGGTTTAAGCCAACTTTTTCACTCTCCATTTTCACTTCCATCAAGAAGCTCTTTAGTCCTTTTTCACTTTCTGCCATCAAGGTGGTGTCATCTGCATATCTGAGGTTATTGATATATCTCCTGGCAATCTTGATTACAGCTTGTGCTTTATCCAACCCAGCATTTCTCATGATGTACTCTGCATGTAAGTTAAATAAGCAGGGTGACAATATAGTCTTGACGTACTCCTTTTCCTATTTGGAACCAGTCTGTTGTTCCATGTCCAGGTCTAACTGTTGCTTTCAGGACTTTCATGCAGATTTCTCAAAAGGCAGGTGAGGTGGTCTGGTATTCCCATCTCTTTCCGACTTTTCCACAGTTCATTGTGATTTACACAGTCAAAGGCTTTGGCATAGTCAATAAAGCAGAAGTAGATGTTTTTCTGGAACTCTCTTGCTTTTTCAATGATCCAGTGGATGTTGGCAGTTTGATCTCTGGTACCTCTGCCTTTTCTAAAACCAGCTTAAACATCTGGAAGTTCAAGGTTCATGTACTGTTGAAGCCTAGCTTGGAAAATTTTGAACATTACTTTGCTAGTGTGTGAGATGAGTGCAATTGTGCAGTAGTTTGAGCATTCTTTGGCCTTGCCTTTCTTTGGGATTGGAATGAAAACTGACCTTTTTCAGTACTGTTGCCACTGCTGAGTTTTCCAAATTTGCTGGCATATTGAGTGCAGCACTTTGACCTTAAATCATCTTTTTGGATTTGAAATAGCTCAACTGGAATTCCATCACCTCCACTAGCTTTGTTCATAGTGATACTTCCTAGGGCCCACTTGACTTCACATTCCAGGATGTCTGGCTCTAGGTGAGTGATCATATCATCATGATTATCTGGGTCGTGAAGATCTTTTTTGTATAGTTCTTCTGTGTATTCTTGCCACTTGTTCTTAATATGTTCTGCTTCTGTTAGGCCCATACCATTTCTGTCCTTTAGTGTGCCCATCTTTGCATGAAACATTTCCTTGGTATCTCTGATTTTCTTGAAGAGATCTCTAGTCTTTCCCATTCTATTGTTTTCCTCTGTTTCTTTGCATTGATCACTGAAGAAGGGTTTCTTTTCTCTCCTTGCTATTTTTTGGAACTCTGCATTCAAATGAGTATATCTTTCCTTTTCTCCTTTGCCTTTTGCTTCTCTTCTTTTCACAGCTATTTATAAGGCCTCCTCAGACAACCATTGTGCCATTTTGCATTTCTTTTTCTTGAGGATGGTCTTGATCCCTGCCCCCTGTAAATTGTCATGAACCTCCATCCATAGTTCTTCCGACACTGTCTTTCAGGTCTAATCCCTTGAATCTATTTGTCACGTCCCCTGTATAACTGTAAGGGGTTTGATTTAGGTCATACCTGAGTGGTCTAGTGTTTTCCCTACTTTCTTCAATTTAAGTCTGAATTTGGCAATAAGGAGTTCATGAGCTGAACCACAGTCAGCTCCCTGTCTTGTTTTTGTTGACTGTATAGAGCTTCTCCATCTTTGGCTCCCAAAGAATATAATCAGTGTGATTTTGGTATTGACCATCTGGTGATGTCCATGTGTAGAATCTTCTCTTGTGGTTTTGGAAGAGGGTGTTTGCTATGACCAGTGCATTCTCTTGGCAAAACTCTGCTAGCCTTTGCCCTGCTTCACTCTGTACTCCAAGGCCAAATTTGCCTGATACTCCAGGTGTTTCTTGACTTCTTACTTTTGCATTCCAGTACCCTATAATGAAAAGGACATCTTTTTGGGGGTATTAATTCTAGAAGGTCTTGTAGGTCTTCATAGAACCGTTCAACTTCAACTTCTTCAGCATTACTGGTCAGGACATAGACTTGGATTACTGTGATATTGAATGGTTTGCCTTGGAAATGAACAAAGATCATTCTTTCATTTTTGAGATTGCATCCAAGTACTGCATTTCAGACTCTCTGGTTGACTATGATGGCTAATCCACTTCTTCTAAGAGAGTTTTGCCCATGTAGTCGATACAATTGTCATCTGAGTTAAATTCACCCATTCCAGTCTGTTTTAGTTCGATGATTCCTAAAATGTTACAAGATGGTAGGAGGGGCAAAATCACATTTAGAATCAAACCCCGTATCTGCCAGAGACACTCAGAGGCCTCAAACATACCTTGTGTGTACCATGACCCAGAGACCCCACAGAGACTGAGACAGAACTGTGTTTGAGTGTCTCCTGTGCAGGTACGGGTCACCAGTGGACTGCCACAGCAGCAGGGTCTCTGACTGCTGCAGACCTGGGTATGGCATAAGGCCTCTTGGAGGAGGTCACTATTAACCCCACTGTAGAGCTGCCAAAACTTACACAGAACTGGGGAAATAGACTCTTGGGGGTGCAAACAGAACCTTGTGTACACCAGGACTCAGGAAAAAGGACCAGTGACTGCACATGAGACTGACCCAGACTTGCCTGTGAGTGTCCAGGAGTCTCTGGTGGAGGTGTGGGTCAGAGGTGGCCTGCTGCACTGAGTGTAGCGGTGTGTGCATGGGACCTTTTGAAGGAGGTCTCCATTATCTTCATTATTACCTCTACCATAGTTTGGTCCCAGGTAAATAAGAAGGAGGGAACACCCATCAACAGAAAATTGGATTAAAGATTTACTGAGCATGGCCCACCCATCAGAACAAGACCCAGTTTCCCCCTCAGTCAGTCTTTCCCATCAGGAAGCTTCCATAAGCCTCTTATCCTTGTCCATCAGAGGTCAGACAGACTAAAAACCACAATCACAGAAAACTAACCAATCTGATCACATGGACCACAGCCTTGTCTCATTCAATGAAACTATGAGCCATGCTGTGTAGGGCCACCCAAGATGGACAGGTCATGTTGGAGAATTCTGAGAAAACATGGTCCAAAATTAAAAAAAATTAATTTTGGTGAAGTACAATTAATCCTTTTCCTTTTCTATGAAATGTGCTTTCTTTGTTATATCTCTAAGAATTTCTGTGTGTGTTAGATTTTATTGTTGAAAAGTGTTTGTTTTTTTTTTTTTTGCCTAAAGAATATTTTCTCCTATATTTTCTTATAAAAGTTTTATAGTCTTTTAAAGTTTACATTTAGATGTCTATTCCATTTTGTGTTAATTTTTGTGTAAGGTGTGAAATTTCACTTAAAGTTTATGCTTTTGCATATGAATTACCAATTGTTTGAATATCATTTGTTTAAAAGACTACCCTTTCTCCATTGAATTGCTTTTGTGCTTTCGTTAAAAATCACTTGATCATGGTCGTGTGGTTTTATTTCCTGACTATTTTTTTTACACTGATCTGTGTGTGTATTCTTTCATTTATACCACTCTGTTGATTACTGTAGCTTTGTTGTTAAAAAATCTTAAAATCTGCAGTGGGATTCTTCCTGATTTACTGTACTTAAAAATGTTTTGGCTATTCTACTTTATTTTTCCACATAAATTTTAAAACTAGCCTTCCTAGATCTACAAAAATTTCTGCTACGACTTGTATTGGAATTACACCGAAAGTATATATCATTTTGGATAGAGTTGATGCCTTTGTTATGTTTCATCTTCCAGTCAACAAATATAGTTTGTGTCTCCATTTACTTATATAGTCTTTAATTTCTCTTACGAATGTTTTGTGATCAAAATATTTTAAAAGCCTATAGTTCTGTTCACAATTTGTTAAATTTATACCAAAATATTTTATTTTTTGAAGTTTTTAATGATATTTCTTTTTTAGTTTCAGTTTTCAATTACATTGCTAGTATATAAAATATAATTGATATTTTCTGTCTTTTTTCCATTTATTGATTTGCATTAATTAATTAATTAAAGCTGATCGTTGTAGTTCTCTTCTACTGTACAACCTTGTGTGTGCTATGCTCAGTCATGTCTAGCTCTTTGCAATTCCATGGACTGTAGCTTGCTAGGCTCCTCTGTCCATGAAATTTTCCAGGCAAGAATATTGGAGTGGGTTGCCATTTCCTACTCCAGAGGATCTTTCTGACCTAGGGACCAAACCCACGTCTCTCGTCTCCTGAATTTGCAGGGAGATTCTTTACCACTGTGCACCTGGGAAGCTGAGTACAACCTTGGTAGATTCAATTACTGGTACAGCTTTGGTAGATTCAGTTATTAGTTATATGAAGTATTCTGTTGATTTCCAAGGGCTTTTTTACCTAGAAATTTCTCTTATATTTCTAACTCATTAGGTTTTTATCATGAATAAGTATTTTGTTAAATGCTTTTACTGAATGAAGTTTTTATTCTTTAAGTTTTTAATACGCAGGATTACATTGATTGATTTTCAAATATTGAAGTACTTCATGTGTTCCTTAAACATATCCCACTTGGTCACAGTATATTATTATTTATGTATATTGCTGGCTTCCATCTGCTAATTTCTTATTGAGAATTTTTTCATTTGTGTTGATAAGGGGTATTCGGTCATAATGTTGTTCCTTTTGTACTGTCTAAATATGTTTTTTGGTGTTAAAATAATGCTGGCCTTATAAAATAAGTTGGAAAGTGTTCCATCTTCTTCCACTTTCCAGTAGAGATTATATAGAATTGGTTTTATTGCTTCTTTAAATGTTTGTAGAATTTGACAATGAAATCAATCGGGCTTAAGTATTTTTTCTGAAGGTCTTTAACAATGAATTCCATTTCCTTAATAGTTACAAGACAATTCAAAGTATCTGTTATGTTTGAGGTGAGTTTTGTAATTTGTAGATCTTTAGGAATTGGTTCATTTCATTTAAGTTGTCAAATTTATGAGTATAGAGTTGTTTGTAGTATTCCCTTATTATCATTTCAAGAGCTCTTGAATACTAGTGAGGCCTCCTCTTTTATTTCTGCTATTGATAATTTAGGTGTATTTTTTACTTTAGTCAGCCTGGCTAGAGAACCTATCAATTATATTGATAGCTTTTGTTTTCAATGATTTTCTCTATTGTTTTTCTGCTTTCAGTTTCACTGATCTCTTTAGATTTCTAACTGCTTTCTTTGGTTTTATTTTGTATTTTCCTTTCTAATTTCTTAAGGCATAAACTTAAATTATTGATTTGAGACCCTTTATTTCTAATATATGTATTTATTCCGATAAATTTCCCTCTAAGAACTGTTTTAGCTGTATGCTACCCATTTTTTAAACTGAAGTATAGTTGATTTACAATATTAGTTTCAGATGTACAGTGTAGTGATTCAGTATTTTTGCAGATTGTATTCCATTATAGGTTATTAGAAGATAATAACTATAATTCCAAGTGCTCTACAGTATAGCAATGTTATTTTATACATAATCAGATCAGATCAGATCAGTCGCTCAGTCGTGTCCGACTCTTTGCGACCCCATGAATCGCAGCAAGCCAGGCCTCCCTGTCCATCACCAACTCCCGGAGTTCACTGAGACTCACGTCCATCGAGTCAGTGATGCCATCCAGCCATCTCATCCTCTGTCGTCCCCTTCTCCTCCTGCCCCCAATCCCTCCCAGCATCAGAGTCTTTTCCAATGAGTCAACTCTTCGCATGAGGTGGCCAAAGTACTGGAGTTTCAGCTTTAGCATCATTCCTTCCAAAGAAATCCCAGGGCTGATCTCCTTCAGAATGGACTGGTTGGATCTCCTTGCAGTCCAAGGGACTCTCGAGAGTCTTCTCCAACACCACAGATAATAGCTTGTATCTGTTAATATCATACCTCTTAATTGTCCCCCCACCTCCCTTTGGTAACCACAAGTTTGATTTCAAATGCTCTAAACTATTGTTTGCCCTGTGATCTCTTTTATCTGTAATAGGTCCAAGAAAAGTTGTTAATCTGCAACTTGTACAGCATTTTATTTGTTTCAAGTTTGGGAGTAATATCTTTCTAGTTATCTACATGTCCAAGGTAAAATTGCCACTTATGTTCAGTTTAACTGTTCTTTATTTATTGTGGATATCATCCTTTATTATATATGTTTTACAAAGGTCTTTTTCCAGTCTGTTGCTTGTTTATTCATTTTAACAGTTTTCTTTGATGAGTATAAGCTCCTCATTTTTATTAAATCTAATTTTTTTAGTGTTTATTTCTTCTATATCTTGTCTAACAAATCTTTTCCTATACCAGGGTCAAAAAGGTATTTCATTTTTTTTTTTTACCCTCAAAGCTTTAAAGTATTATTTATATTTAAGGGCATGGTTGATCTTGAAGTAATGTTTTTGAGTGATGCAAGATAGAAATGGACATTTTGTTTTAGAAAGTATGGATATCTTATTGCTTCATCAAAATTTCTAGAAAGTTTTCTTTTCCCAGTGAAGTTTTCTGGTATCGTTTTTGGAAATCACTTGACTTGATTTTTCTGTATCTAATTTTGGATTCTCCATTTGCTTTCACTGATCTATCTATTTTCTAATACTATACTGTCTTGACTGTATAGGATTCTAGTGAGTGGTTCTTAATATCATGTAGAGGAAGTTTTACAACTTTATTCTTTTTTTTTCAATATTATTTTGAACAGTTTGTGTCCTTTTCATTTCCATATAAATTTTATAATCAGTTTGTCCATTTCTTAAACAAGGTCTCTTAGAATTTTGATGGGGTATTGAATCTATGGATCAATTTTTGGGAAAATTGATAACAATATTTAGACTGTAGTACATGAACTTCACATGTCTTTCTGTTTATCTAAGAAATTTATAGTTTCTGGTCTTATGTTTAGATCTTTAATCCATTTTGAGTTTATTTTTGTGTATGGTGTTAGAAAGTGTTCTAGTTTCATTCTTTTACAAGTGGTTGACCAGATTTCCCAGCACCACTTGTTAAAGAGATTGTCTTTAATCCATTGTATATTTTGCCTCCTTTGTCAAAGATAAGGTGTCCATATGTGCGTGGATTTATCTCTGGGCTTTCTATTTTGTTCCACTGATCTATATTTCTGTCTTTGTGCCAGTACCATACTGTCTTGTTAACTGTGGCTTTGTAGTAGAGCCTGAAGTCAGGCAGGTTGATTCCTCCAGTTCCATTCTTCTTTCTCAAGATCGCTTTGGCTATTCGAGGTTTTTTGTATTTCCATACAAATTGTGAAATTATTTGTTCTAGCTCTGTGAAGAATACTGTTGGTAGCTTGATAGGGATTGCATTGAATCTATAAATTGCTTTGGGTAGTATACTCATTTTCACTATATTGATTCTTCCAATCCATGAACATGGTATATTTCTCCATCTATTAGTGTCCTCTTTGATTTCTTTCACCAGTGTTTTATAGTTTTCTATATATAGGTCTTTAGTTTCTTTAGGTAGATATATTCCTAAGTATTTTATTCTTTCTGTTGCAATGGTGAATGGAATTGTTTCCTTAATTTCTCTTTCTGTTTTCTCATTATTAGTGTATAGGAATGCAAGGGATTGCTGTGTGTTGATTTTATATCCTGCAACTTTACTATAGTCATTGATTAGTTCTAGTAATTTTCTGGTGGAGTCTTTAGGGTTTTCTATGTAGAGGATCATGTCATCTGCAAATAGTGAGAGTTTTACTTCTTCTTTTCCAATTTGGATTCCTTTTATTTCTTTTTCTGCTCTGATTGCTATGGCCAAAACTTCCAAAACTATGTTGAATAGTAATGGTGAAAGTGGGCACCCTTGTCTTGTTCCTGTCTTTAGAGGAAATGCTTTCAATTTTTTACCATTGAGGATAATGTTTGCTGTGGGTTTGTCATATATAGCTTTTATTATGTTGAGGTATGTTCCTTCTATTCCTGCTTTCTGGAGAGTTTTTATCATAAATGGGTGTTGAATTTTGTCAAAGGCTTTCTCTAGATGTCCATCAGCAGATGAATGGATAAGAAAGCTGTGGTACATATACACAATGGAGTATTACTCAGCCATTAAAAAGAATTCATTTGAATCAGTTCTAATGAGGTGGATGAAACTGGAGCCTATTATACAGAGTGAAGTAAGCCAGAAGGAAAAACACCAATACAGTATACTAACACATATATATGGAATTTAGAAAGATGATAACAATAACCCTGTGTATGAGACAGCAAAAGAGACACTGATGTATGGAACAGTCTTATGGACTCTGTGGGAGAGGGAGAGGATGGGAAGATCTGGGAGAATGGCATTGAAACATGTAAAATATCATGTAAGAAACGAGTTGCCAGTCCAGGTTCAATGCACGATACTGGATGCTTGGGGCTAGTGCACTGGGACGACCCAGAGGGATGGTATGGGGAGGGAGGAGGGAGGAGGGTTCAGGATGGGGAGCACATGTATACCTGTGGCGGATTCATTTTGATATTTGGCAAAGCTAATACAATTATGTAAAGTTTAAAAATAAAATAAAATTAAAAAAAAAAGAAATTTAATTTTCTCAGCAATATTTTGTTATTTTCATTGTATGTATCTTGCACATCTTTCATTAACTTTATCTCTTAAGTAATATACAACTTTTTAATAATATTATAAATCATATTATTTAACAATTTTAATTTTATAATTTAATATTAGCTTCATTTTTATATAATTTTTATACTGTGATTTCACAAAATGCACTTGAATTTTGCAGTTGTTTACACATAACTTGGGGTTTTCTACATTTATTAATCATATCATCTTCAAGTGATAAGAGAGGATATATATGTCTGTTTCCAATCAGAGAGAGAAAAGTCTTCAATATTTCACTATTAAGTATAATGTTAGATGTATTTTTTTTACACGCACATCATCAAGGAAGTTCCCTTGTACTTTTAGTTTGGTGACAGTTTTTATTAAGCATAGTGTTGAGTTTTATCCAATGGCCATATAATTTTACTCCTTTAATATGTTAATGAATAATATTGTATTTATTGATCTTTGTTAAATCAATGTTGCATTTTGGGAATTAAAGCCTATTTGAGCAAGATATAATATCCTTTTTATGTATCAATATTCAGTCTGGTAATATTTTATTAAATTTTCTGTATCTATGTTCTTGAGGTATATTTGTCTATATTTTCTTGTAATTCCTTTGTGTACTTTTTGTATCAAGGTAATAGAGGCTTATAAGTTTAAAAAAAAAACATTGAAAGAACAAAAATAGAGGGCTTTTAAAAAGGTGCTTGTATGTAGTAGAGATCTAGTATGAATCCTCTTTTCGGATAAAATTGTGAAAAAAAGGTGTAATCATTAGAAGTCAGTTTACTTAAGCTGTTTCAGATCACCTGTGAGGGATGAAAAAGTGAAAGTGTTAGTTGCTCACTTGTGTCTGACTCTTTGCAATCCCGTGATCTGTCAGATTCCTCTGTCCATGGAATTCTCCAGGCAGGAAAACTGGAGTGGGTTGCCACTCCCTTCTCCAGGGGATCTTCCCAACCCAGGGATCGAACCTGGGTCACCTGCATTGCAAGTGGATTCTTCACCTACTGAGCCACCAGGATTAGGTGAGGGGTGGATGTACCAAGAATGGAACAAACCAGAGGACCAAGGAAGGATGAGAGGTTGTTGTGAGGTAGAGAGAAAAACTAGAAAAAAAAATAATTAGGAAAAATCCAAAAAGAGTATTGGGCATATGGTGAGGAACTTTTTTAAATTTCAAAGTGGGATGATTTCAGGATGCTCCTATCTGTATCTGTACCTAAAATATGTTATTCTTAGATCAGTCTAGAATTAAATGATAGTAGGACAGAGGAGCCTGGTGGGCTGCAGTCCATGGAGTCTCGAAGAGTCAGACACGACTGAGCGACTTCACTTTCACTTTTCACTTTCATGCTTTGGAGAAGGAAATGGCAACCCACTCCAGTGTTCTTGCCTGGAGAATCCCAGGGACGGGGGAGCCAGGTGGGCTGCCGTTTATGGGGTCGCACAGAGTCAAACACAACTGAAGCGACTTAGCAGCAGCAGCAGCAGCAAGGAGAGAAATGGTATGGACCTAACAGAAGCAGAAGATATTAAGAAGAGGTGGCAAAAATACACAGAAGAACTGTACAAAAAAGATCTTCACGACCCCAGATAATCATGATGGTGTGATCACTGACCTAGAGCCAGACACCCTGGAATGTGAAGTCAAGTGGGCCCTAGGAAGCATCACTATGAACAAAGCTAGTGGAGGTGACGGAATTCCAGTAGAGCTATTTCAAATCCTGAAAGATGATGCTCTGAAAGTGCTGCACTCAATATGTCAGCAAATTTGGAAAACTCACCAGTGGCCACAGGACTGGAAAAGGTCAGTTTTCATTCCAATCCCAAAGAAAGGCAATGCCAAAGAATACTCACACTACCGCACACTTGCACTCATCTCCCACGCTAGTAAAGTAATGCTCAAAATTCTCCAAGCCAGGCTTCAGCAATACGTGAACCGTGAACTTCCAGATGTTCAAGCTGGATTTAGAAAAGGCAGAGGAACCAGAGATCAAATTGCCAACATCCACTGGATCATCAAAAAAGCAAGAGAGTTCCAGAAAGACATCTACTTCTGCCTTATTAACTACGCCAAAGCCTTTGACTGTGTGGATCACAACAAACTGTGGAAAATTCTGAAAGAGATGGGAATACCAGACCACCCGACATGCGTCTTGAGAAATCTGTATGCAGGTCAGGAAGCAGCAGTTATACCTGGACTTGGAACAACAGACTGGTTCCAAATAGGAAAAGGAGGACATCAAGGCTGTATATTGTCACTCTGTTTATTTAACTTATACGCAGAGTACATCATGAGAAACTCCGGGCTGGAAGAAGCACAAGCTGGAATCAAGATTGCCAGGAGAAATATCAATAACCCCAGATATGCAGATGACACCACCCTTATGGCAGAAAGCCAAGAAGAACTAAAGAGCCTCTTGATGAAAGTGAAAGAGGAGAGTGAAAAAGTTGGCTTAAAGCTCAACATTCAAGAAAGTAAGATCATGGCATCCAGTCCTGTCATTTCATGGGAAATAAATGGGGAAACAGTGGAAACAGTGGCTGACTTCATTTTTCTGGTCTCCAAAATCACTGCAGATGGTGATTGCAGCCATGAAATTAAAAGATGCTTACTCTTTGGAAGGAAAATTAAGACCAACCCAGATAGCATGTTAAAAAGCAGAGACATTACTTTGTCAACAAAGGTCCGTCTAGCCAAGGCTATGGTTTTTCCAGTGGTCATGTGTGAATGTGAGAGTGGACTATAAAGAAAGCTGAATGCCAACGAATTGATGCTTTTGAACTGTGGTGTTGGAGAAGTCCCTTGGGACTTGAGAGGCCTTTGGACTGCAAGGAGATCCAACCAGTCCATCCTAAAGGAGAACAGTCCTGGGTGTTCATTGGAAGGACGGATGCTGAAGCTGAAACTCCAGTACTTTGGCCACCTGATGTGAAGAACTGACTCATTTGAAAAGACCCTCATGCTGGGGAAGATTGAGGGCAGGAGGAGAAGGGGACGACAGAGGACCAGATGGTTGGATGGCATGTCCACTCAATGGACATGGGTTTGGGTGGACTCCAGGAGTTGGTGATGGACAGGGAGGTCTGGCGTGCTGCAGTTCATGGGGTTGCAATGAATCAGACATGACTGAGCGACTGAACTGAACTGAACTGAAGGACAAATAATGAGGCCGTATGAAAATGAAGAAAGAATGAAAAGAAATAAAATTTTCTTTGTCCCATTTCTCTAATCAGTATCTTATAATGTATAGTCAGAAGACTGCCCGCAGTTTTGTCACCTGAGATGCTTGCTAAATAGAATATAATAGAGTCCTGAACCTGCTTCAAACAAAATGAATTTGTGAGAATTTGAACCTGGGATCAGCATTTTTAACAAAATTCACAGACAATTCATAGCATAGAAAAGTTTAAGAACCACTGCTATCTAGTGTATAAGGCTGACTTCCTGCCATTATTTCCTGATACATTTATTGTTGTTTAGCTGCTAAGTCATGTCCAACTCTTTGGGACCCCATGGACTGTAACCCACCAGATTCCCCTGTCCATGGGATTTCTTAGGCAAGAGTACTCGTATGGGTTGCCATTTCCTTCTCCAAAGGATCTTCCAGACCCAGGGATTGAACCCACATCTCCTGCAGTGGCAGGCAGTTGTTTTTTGTTTGTTTGTTTGTTTGTTTTTAACCACTGAGCTACCTGGGAAGCCCCTTCCTGATCCATAATTCTCTTTTCCACCCCATCTCACCCCTGCCCACTTAAACACAAGTGTGAATAATTTCTTTCATCTGGAATAGATGTCACTTATTTCCAAATTGTTCTGCCTTATCATTTCTTTTTTCAGTACTGAACTAAAGATACATTACATACAGTTACTTGTAGTTTTACTGCAGCACCAAATTGAGTAATGCCCCCTTTAAGTCAGAAGGCAGTATAGGGCAAGTCTCTTAGTTTGTGAGTGAGCCTAGGCAACTGCCTGGTGGACGGCTATATCTCCTTGTGGCTGTATTTCCTCTGCTCATTATTAGGTAGTCTCTAATAGTTGTGGAGTTATAGTATTTTATTTGTCTATTTATTTTTAGTCAGAATGATCCTAACCAGAAAGCTATCTGCTGATGATTGTGATGGAAGTGCAATAATGTGAGAAATTTAACCTTCAGCCATAACATAGTTCTGTAAAAGACCTTTCAGCTATAGATTACTATAGTTTGTTTGGGAAATTATATATTTTAGGTTTTTTTTTTTAATATAAATTGATTTATTTTAATTGGAGGCTAATTACTTTACAATATTGTAGTGGATTTGCCGTACATTGACATGAATCCTCCACAGGTGTACATGTGTTCCCCATCCTGAACCCCCTCCCGCCTCCCTCCCCATCCCATCCCTCTTTGGGTTTTTTTAAATTACAGATCTGGTAGTTTGAAAATTTATGGAATGCCTTCTCCTAAGACTCTCTTTTTTCCCCATGAGGAAGTCAGTACATTTTCCCCCAAGTACTTCAATATATATGTTCATAATGTTATTAATATATACTCAGTATTTGTTAAAGATGTGTTTACAGATTTTTCCTTTTGATATAAAAATTATGTAGAATGAAATGCATAAATCTCAAAGGTGCATTCACTGAGTGTCAACAAATGCATATACCTGTGTAACCCATTCCTTCGTCATGTTATAGAACATTAACATCACCCCAAAAAAGTTCACTTATGCCCCCTTCCTAGTCAATTTTCCCTTACCTTCATTAAAGGCATCCTTTGTTCTTTGTTCTGATTTTTTTCCACCACAAAATCATTTTGCCTGTTGTATTTTATATAAATGGCATCATATAATACTTATTATTTTGTGTAATACTTTTATCCAGTATGCTGTTTCTGAAATTAATCCATATTGTTTTCCTTTAATGGTTGATTCGTATTCCACTGTATGAAGTTATCAAGGATAACTTCATTTTCATAATGGTACATACCTAACCTCTTTCCAGCTTCTGGATATTATAAATAAAGCTGCAATAGACATTTTATTACAGGCCTTTTAGTGATTGTATGTTTTCATTTCTCTTAAACACCTAGTACTGGAATTGTTGGTCATAGGGAAGGTATATGTCTAGCTTCAAGAAAGCTGCCACAGTATTCCAAAAATGTTTATTTCATTTTGCATTACCATCAACTATGTATGAGCATTCCAGTTATTCCACACCTCTTCCATATTTAGCCTTTCTGCTGATTGTATAGTGGTTTCTCATTGTGCTTTTAATGTGGCTTTCACTTCAGTGATAATAAATGATGTTGATCACTTTTTCATGTCCTTATCAGAAATTTACATATCTTGTTTTGTGAAGTGTTGGTCTAAATCTTGTGCCTGTTTTTCCATTAGGTTGTTTGTGTTTTAACTCTTGAGTTGTAAGTTCTTTTTATATCCTAGATATCAGTTCTTTGTCAGATATATGAATTGTGAATATCTTTTTCCAATCTCTGCCTTGCTTATTCATATTAATAATGATATCTTTTGATGACATTTTGAATTTTCTTAAAATCTTATTTATCAGATTTTTCTCTTATGGTTTTTCCTGTCTTTGTCTTGTCTAGAAAATATGTGCCTATTCTCAGATTACAAAGATATCCTCTTATATATTCCTCTAACAACTTTGTGGTTTTAGCTTTTCTATTTTTTTCATTTCGAATAATTTCAAATAATGTTTGCGTTTGTTATCAGCTAGGGATTGAGGCTAATTTTTCCCCATGGGGATATCCAGTTGTCCCAGCACCATTTTAAAATATATTTTCCCTTGTTGGATTGCTTTGGCACCTTTATTGAAAATCAAGTATGCTATATTCTGTTAAATTTATTTCTCTCTTAATCCTTATGAAACCCTGCTATCTTAATTGCTGTACCTTTGTAACAAGTCTTGAAGTCAACTTTGTGACTAAGCCCTAAGATTAACCAAAAGATCTAATTTAAAAAACAAGCTTTAAGCTAAGTTATAAAAAATACCCTCATTTTCCTTATATGAATGGTGATTCATTTTGAGTATTTTCAACTTTATTAAATGAACCATTATAATTTTCAGAAGGTCATTTCAATTTACTAGGGAAAACTACTCTGATGATGTGTGTAATTTGGGGCATAATCCTCTGGAATATTTGAACCTAGTATTAGGTAACCTTTCCTGAAACTCTTAGTAGAACTCAGGATCCAAGACCACCACACTAATTTTGTATTGTTTAACTCCATGGGGTGCCATTCACACTGGCATAGTTAGAAAGGTAAATAAAAGAAAGAGAACAGAGAGGAAAGATGAGGAAAAGATAAGAGAAATACATATTGTGTAGGTCATCACATGTCTGGCATCCTTTAGATAGAATAGGAAATTTAGTTTCAACCATCTCTTTTAACTGCATCATAAAAGGGAAGCAAATATAAAAGTGCAGCTTCTCTCTGGCTAAAGGATAATGTCTGTAATATCACCAGAGCTCCTTCCATTCACACCTTTGCATCTTCTACAGCCCCGAAAGTTAAAATCCAGCATATAAGGCTATTGCATACTGCAGTTTGGACTTCTAGATGTTATCAGTTTGGACTTTTAGACTTTGGCAAAGTGAAAAGGTATATATGTGCCAAAGTGAAAGGTATATAATTCATTGAACCTTTTTGCCATTAAAGCAAATAACAATTATTTAATTAATTAAGCAACAGTCTCTTATTATTGAATCTCCAATTGATTTCAACCATTGGGGAACTTGTTTACAAGACAGGTTTATTTAAAGACATTTTATGTATTTGAGGTTGCTAACATCTATCTAGTTAAACTCAGTGTAATGAATAAAGGACAATTCTGTACATATACTTACAAATTTTCTAAAAATTTATTTTAGTTGAAGGATAATTGCTTTACAACATTGTATTGGTTTCTGCCATACATCAACATGAATCAGCCATAGGTAGACAGACATATGTCCCCTCCTTCTTGAACCTCCCTCCCACCCCATCCCACCCCTCTAGATTATCACAGTGCCCTGGTTTGAGTGCCCTGAGTCATACACCAAATTCCCATTGGCTATCTATTTTTCATATGGCAGTGTGTGTTTCCATGCTACTCTTCCCATTCATCCCATCCTCTCCTCCCCCTGACCTGTATCCACGTCTCCTCTATGTCTGCATCTCCATTGCTGCCCTGCAAATAGGTTCATCAGTGCCGTCTTTCTAGATTCCATAGATATGGGTTAATATATGGTATTTGATTTTATCTTTCTGACTTACTTCATTCTGTATAATAGGACAAATATTTTCTTTATTCTCCGCCTCTTTCACTTTCTTTCCCTGTTCTGATAATTAAGAGATGCTCAAAAGTTGATATTAGTAAGATCTCCTCAATCAGAACTATGACTTTTTCCTAACAGGTTAGAAATTCAGAACTGTCATTTGTTCCTATTATGTAAGTGGCAGAAGGTAGAGAAATTTGCTTATTTTTATTTCTGTTGCTACCCAATTTTCTATTCATAAGTGTTTTATCTGATTTTCTAATCTATAGTTTAATTACCATTGTTACAGAATAGTGTTTTACTTTGGTTAAGTGATTTTTCATGCTGGTTCTGGAATCAAAGATATTGGTGGGATTCTTGGCTCTACCATTTACTATGTGAATTTGGGCAAGTTAGGAACATTTTTGATAGTTTCCTCATCTCTGAAATGAAAATAACAATTACTACCTCCCACAATTGCTGTGAAGATTGAGATAATGCATGTAAAGCACTTAACACAGTAGTTGCAATGAAGTAAGTGCTCAGTGAAAGGTAGCTTTTAATATTCATAACATCTTCTTCTGAAAAGTGTCTGATGTGTGTCAAAACTGAACACTCTTCCCTGAAATAGGACAATAACCCACACATCTTTGTGTGGGTAGGTTATCAGTTTCTTAAGTTGTCATTTCTGTTGCCAGGCCTCTGTTATAGTGATGAGATTCCTCACTGTATGCCTCCATTTCCTCCCATTTGAAAGGGTAAGGGAGAAGTCTTCCCCTTTTTTGGCCATGCCACATGGCTTGCAGGATCTTTATTCTCCAACCAGAAACTGAACCCAGGCCCATGGAAGTGAAGGCACCCAGTCCCAACCACTGGACTGCCCAGGAACTCCCAGGAAGGCTTACTTTTGATTAAAAAATATATTCATGGCTGTTTAGACTAGTCAGCTGTACCCGTGGAGATAATTCTGTAAATGTTGTGTTTAGTGATAGCATTATAGATTATAACATCATGTTTGTTTTAGGGATAACAGTAATATCAATAATTTGGCTGTTTAAATTGAATTTCATTGAACACTAAGACTTCACACTCTTTAATAGTATTTGTCTCAATAATGTAAATAACACATGTGGTATTGAAGTAGATACAAAAGGAACTAGCCATCTCATTTATTGTGTGTCTCTCTGATATCTCAGTTGGCTTCCCTGATAGCTCAGTTGGTAAAGAATCTGCTTGCAGTGCAAGAGATCCCCGTTCGATTCCTGGGCCGGGAAGATCCACTGGAGAAGGGATAGGCTACTCACTCCAGTATTCTTGGGCTTCCCTTGTGGCTCAGCTGGTAAAGAATCCACCTGCAATGTGGGAGACTGGGGTTCAATCCCTGGGTTGGGAAGATCCCCTGGAGAAGGGAAAGACTACCCACTCCAGTATTCTGGCCTGGAGAATTCCAGGGACTGTATAGTCCATGGAGTCGCAAAGAGCTGGACATGACTGAGCGAATTTCACTTTCACTTTCAAGAAACTAGACTGAATTAAATGAATCAGTAGCACTTTACTGTTTACTCACATGTACTTAAGTCCTCTTCATCAGGAAAGTCTTTTTGAAGTGGTGATTACCAACTTTTATGGTTTTCATTATAGTTTATATCTGACAGTCTTTTATCAACTTTTTTGTAGAATTATCATCATATTTTTTCTGAGCATGTTAGAACCTTCAGTAGGCAACTCAGTTTTAATAACTTGGCTTGTTCAAAAAGGTATCATAACTGCAGAAAAGCAGTAATAGGCAGGGTCTACACGACTGAGCCACTGAACAATAACCTTCAGATTGCCTTGTAGTCTGACACCTGTGAAAGGACAAATGGAAAGAACAGTGCAATTCAAACAAAGTTTTAACCAGGCCAGCAGAGAGTCCTTGAGCCAAAGTCATTTGGTGGTGGAGTCCCTTGTCCTATAAGAATGGGTCTGTAATAGAATTCCTGCTATGCTCAGTCATTGTCTTGGAGCAGTCTGAGTAAAACATGGCCGCTTCTTCTAAGCATGATGGTGGATCTAGAGGGATAGAGGCTTGGACTATAAATCCACCATGACCCCTGCAATAGATTTGAGTGGTACATTCCCATAGCCCCACATTCCCTTGTTTTACACATATCCACTTCCCAATGCAAATTTGGGGAGCAGTTTGTCCATGCATGGTGCCCACGATCCTGTCTTCTTGAGGGGAAACTTAGAAGAGAGAGGTTAGTTGGGTGAACCACAGTATTCCATTCTTGCACTTAGTCCTGGGCCTTCCGTCTTGGCAAGGATTGATTCTAATGAGAATGTTGAGCTGTGTTTACTCATACAAGGTCAGGAAGAATACGAGCGAAACCTAGGGGATCTACTTAATATCTCCTTGCCCTGTTTAAACTGTGAATGGATACCTGAAGCAACTCTGATGTAACAGGTGTATCATTACCAAAGGATTAATTCCCTTAGGAATGAATATTTACGTCACACCAAGACCCATAGAGTGAATAGCTAATGATGAGAGGGATTTAGATGGCTAGGAAGAGGGAGAAGTTGAATACCACTGTTTCAGCTTCTGGGGACTACTAGTGAACAAAATGCCCTCATTGTCTTCATGAAAGTTACATTCTAGTGCAGAGACAGAGTATACATGTGCACACACACACAAACACATACACAACAACCACATAGTGAATAATAAGTACTATGAAGAAAAATAAGAAATAGAGAATGATAGTTTTGCTCTTTTAGATAGAGTAATCACAGCAAAACTCTTTGAAGAGATAATATTTGAGCTAAAACTTGAATGAAATGAATTAGAGTGAGCCAAGTATGTGAATATCTAGGATTGTGTTGTTCCAGCCAAAGGCAACAGCAGAAGAAAAAGCCTTAAAGCATGAACAATCTTCTTTATGTCTGAGGCTGAGCTAAGAGGTTAGACAATAGGGTAGAGTGAGAAATAAGCTCTGAAAGGCAGGAGGGAGTCAGATACAGTATTGTGAGACCACCCTGTAGTCTGTGGAAAGGATTTTAGGGAACTCATGTGACTGAGTTATAATTTCATCTGGGCACATTTTGCAATTTTATCTGTAAGTTTGGTTTAGTCACTCAGTCGTGTCTGACTCTTTGTGACCCTAGGCACTACAGCACACCAGGCTTCCCTGTCCATCACCAACTTGCGGAGCATGCTCAACGCCTACTCATCAAGTCGGTAATGCCATCCAACTATCTCACCCTCTGTTGTCCCCTTCTTCTCCTACCTTCAATCCTTCTGAGCATCAGGGTCTTTTCCAAGGAGTCTGTTCTTCACATCAGCTGGCCAAAGTATTGGCGTTTCAACTTCAGTATTAGTCATTCCAATGAATATTCAGGATTGAATTCTGTTAGGATTGACCGGTTTGACTCCTTGCAGTCCAAGGGGCTCTCAAAGAGTCTTCTCCAACACCACAGTTCAAAAACATCAAATCTTCTGCACTCAGCTTTCTTTATGGTCCAACTCTCACATCCATACATGACTACTGGAAAAACCATACCTTTGACTAGACAGATCTTTGTTGCCCAAGTAATGTCTCTGTTTTTTAATATGCTGTCTATTTCTCATGCTTTACTTCCAAGGAGCAAGCGTCTTTTAATTTCATGGCTATAGTCAGCATCTGCAGTGATTTTGGAGCCTAAGAACAGAAGGTCTGTCACTGTATCAATTATTTCCCCATCTATTTCCCATAAAGTGATGGGACCAGATCCCATGATCTTAGTTTTTTGAATGTTGAGTTTTAAGCTAGCTTTTTCACTGTCCCCTTTGACTTTCATTAAGAGGCTCCTTAGTTCCTCTTCACTTTCTGCCATAAGGGTGTGTCATCTGCATATCTGAGGTTATTTACATTTTTCCCAGCAATTTTGAATGCAGCTTGTGCTTCATCCAGCCCAGCGTGTCTCATGATGTACTCTGCATATAAGTTAAATAAGCAGGGTGACGATATACAGCCTTGACGTACTCCTTTCCCTATTTGGAAGCATTTTGTTGTTTCATGTGCAGTTCTAACTGTTGCTTCTGACCTACATGCAGATTTCTCAGGAGGCAGGTCAGGTGGTCTGGTATTCCCATCTGTTTAAGGATTTTCCACAATTTACTGTGATCCACACAGTCAAAGGCTTTAGCATAGTCAATGAGGCAGAAGTAGATGTTTTTCTGGAATTCTCTTGCTTTTTCTGTGACCCAATGGATGTTGGCAATTTGATCCCAGGTTCCTCTGCCTTTTCTAAATCCAGCTTGAATATCTGGAAATTTTTGGTTCACATACTGTTGAAGCCTAGCTTGGAGAATTTTGAGCATTACTTTACTAACTTTTGAGATGAATGCAATTGTGCAGAAGTTTGAACATTCTTTGGCATTGCCTTTCTTTGGGATTGGAATGAAAACTGACCTTTCCAGTCCTGTAGCCGCTGCTGAGTTTTCCAAGTCTGCTGTCATATTACGTGTAGCACTTTCACAGCACCATCTTTTAGGATTTGAAATAGCTCAACTGGAATTCCATCACCTCCACTAGCTTTGTTAATAGTGATGCTTCCCAGGGCCCACCTGACCTCGCATTCCAGGATGTCTGGCTCCAGGTGGGTAATCTCACCATCGTGGCTACCTGGGTGATTAAGGTCATTCTTGTATAGTTTTGTGTATGCTTGCCACCTCTTCTTGATATCTTTTGCTTCTGTTAGGTCCATACCATTTCTGTCCTTTATTATGCCCATCTTTGCATGAAATGTTCCCTTGGTATCTCTGATTTTCTTGAAGAGATCTCTAGTCTTTCCCATTCTGTTGTTTTCCTCTATTTCTTTGCATTGATCACTGAGGAAGGCCTTCTTATTTCTCTTTGCTATTCTTTGGAACTCTGCATTCAGAAGGATATATCTTTCCTTTTTTCTGTTGGCTTTTGCTTCTCTTTTTTTCTCAGCTATTTGTAAGGCCTCCTCAGGCAACCATTTTGCCTTTTTGCATTTCTTTTTCTTGGGAATGTTTTTTTTTTTTTAATTTAATTAATTTGTTTATTTTAATTGGAGGCTAATTACTTTACAGTATTGTGGTATTTGCCATACATTGACATGAGTCAACCACAGGTGTACATGTGTCCCTCATCCTGAACCCCCCCCCCCACGTCCCTCCCCATCCCATCCCTCAGGGTTCTCCCAGTGGACTGGCTTTGAGTGCCCTGTTTCATGCATTGAACTTGGATTGGTGATCTATTTCACATATGGTAATATACATATTTCAATGCTGTTCTCTCAAATCATCCCACCCTCGCCTTCTCCCATAGAATCCAACAGTCTGTTTTTTATGTCTGTGTCTCTTTTGCTGTCTTGCATATAGGGTCATTTCTAAATTCCATATATATGTGTTAATATATTGTATTGGTGTTTTTCTTTCTGACTTACTTAACTCTGTTTAATAGGCTCCAGTTTCATCCATCTCATTAGAACTGATTCAAATGCATTCTTTTAATAGCTGAGTAATATTCCATTGTGTATATGTACCACAACTTTCTTATCCATTCATCTGCCGATGAACATTCTAGGTTGCTTCCATGTCTTGGCTATTGTAAACAGTGCTGCAATGAATATTGGGGTATAATGTGTCTCTTTAGATTCTGGTTTCTTTGGTATGTTTGCCCAGCAGTGGGATTGCTGGGTGGTATGACACGACTGAGCGACTTCACTTTCACTTTTCACTTTCATGCATTGGAGAAGGAAATGGCAACCCACTCCAGTGTTCTTGCCTGGAGGATCCCAGGGACAGGGGAGCCTGGTGGGCTGCCGTCTATGGGGTCACACAGAGTCGGACACGACTGAAGCGACTTAGCAGCAGCATGACAGTTCTATTTCCAATTTTTTAAGTAATCTCCACACTGTTCTCTATGGTAGCTGTACTAGTTTGCATTCCCACCAACAGTGTAAGAGGGTTCCCTTTTCTCCACACTCTCTCCAGCATTTATTGTTTGTAGACTTTTTGATAGCAGCCATTCTGACCAGCGTGAAATGGTACCTCATCTCACGGTTTTGTGGTTTTGATTTGCATTTCTCTGATAATGAGTGATGTTGAGCATCTTTTCATGTGTTTGTTAGCCATCAATATGTCTTCTTTGGAGAAATGTCTGTTTAGTTCTTTGGCCCACTTTTTGATTGCATCATTTATTTGGAGATGGTTTTGATCACAGCCTTCTATACAATGTTATAAACCTCTGTCCATAGTTCTTCAGCTACTCTATCAGACCTAATCCCTTGAATCTATTTGTCACTTCCCCTGTATAATCGTAAGGGATTTGATTTAGGTCATACCTGAGTGGTCTAGTATTTTCCCTACTTTCTTCAATTTAAGTCTGAATTTGGCAATAAGGAGTTCATGAGCTGAACCACAGTCAGCTCCCGGTCTTGTTTTTGCTGACTGTATAGAGCTTATCCATCTTTGGCTGCAAAGAATATAATAAATCTGATTTCAGTGTTGACCATCTGGTGATGTCCATGTGTAGAGTCGTCTCTTGTGTTGTTGGAAGAGGGTGTTTGCTATGACCAGAGTGTTCTCTTGGCAAAACTCTGTTAGCCTTTGCCCTGCTTCATTTTGTACGCCAAAGCCAAACTTCCTTTGGAATTACTCCGGGTATCTCTTGACTTCCTACTTTTGCATTCCAGTCCCCTATGATGAAAAGGATATATATATATTTTTTTCTTGGTGTTCTAGAAGGTCTTGTAGGTCTTCATAGAACCTTTCAGCTTCTTTGGCATTAGTGGTTGGGGTATAGACTTTGATTACTGTGATATTGTATGGTTTGCCTTGGAAATGAACAGAGATCATTCTGTCGTTTTTGAGATTGTACCCAAGCACTGCATTTTGGACTCTCTTGTTCACTATGAGGGCTACTATGTTTTTTCTAAGGGATTCTTGCCCACAGTAGTAGAAATAATGGTCATCTGAATTAAATTTGTCCATTCCAGTCCATTTTTAGTTCACTGATTCCTAGAATTCGATGTTCACTTTTAAGTACATTGTGTTAAATGCCATGCTGAAAGTAAAGTCACTGAGCTATTCCATTTCCTTTATCTAAAAAACTATTATTTTACCTGGCATTTATGTCATGTTAACTTTTATGTAGTTCCTCTAATTCTGTTTTTAACAACACTGAAAAATTTCCAATATGAGTCATCCCAACATCTTTACCGCTTTCCATGCATTTAAAACTTTTCCTAACAGTGGTTATGAGAAAGGTGGCATTAACTTAGTGCATAATTTACTTGAACCTGGACACACGAATACATCCAACAGTTATGACATTGTCTCCCCTTTAGTTAGAGTCTCAACTTCTATTCTGTCCAGTTAGAAGGCAATTTGTAAAGTTTAAAAACAAAATAAAATTAAAAAAAATAAAATTCCAGGGTCTAATAAAAAAAAAAAAGAAGGCTACCTTTCTTCTTGGAGATGAAGGAAACCAAATGTTTCCCAAGTAGTACACTACCCACTATGTTTTCTACTTTTGCTTTTCTAAAGCATTTTTTCCTCCATGAGCTTTGGTCCCTTTTATGTTTTTAGCATTCTCATGATTGTTCTTACAGGTTTTTGTTACTCGTTTGTGCCTTTCTTCCTTTCCTTTTTCCTTTTTTTATCATTTGACGTTCAAAAATTCGATTTAGTCAGAGTATTCCCTCTGTTGTCCCTCTGGTTCATTTCACATGGCTCTATTTTCTTTGTCATTGAATTCTCATACTTGTGTGATAGAATTTTACTTTGTAGAATTGCCTATAATCACTATGCTATTAGAGTCTTTGGTCATTAAATCACAGTTATAATTTTTAATTTTCCGAAATCTGCTTTTTAGCTTACAGGGTCTGCAGTTGACTATGCTCAGCTTTCTCTTCCCTTACTATTAACAATTCCAATCTGACATTACAATTTGTCATTTTTAGGTTCCTTTTGCTACCAAATATCAGTCTGTTCAACTGTGCTCTTCAGGCTTATAGAATAGAATGCTCTTGTTGAAAATAATCTGACTTCAACCACCTTTTGAAGACAACGAGTCTTCCAAATTTTTTAAACACATTGGTTCTCAGCTTCGGGTGCACATTATATTTAATTTACTTTGTCTGGATTGGGGACAAGGCACTCTGATTTAGGACTACCTTTGTAATAACAAAGGAAGCTGTACAATAATTTTTCTATTTTCCAAGTGATGAGATTTTTTGTTTATTCACTATCATGTTTTTTAATATTTCCTTTTATTAGAAAATAACTTTTTCCCACCCACTCCTCATTATTCTTTTTTTCTTGGTTCTCTGTCTTGTGTAAGAATCCTTTATTTTCTAGAAAAATAACTCTTTGTACTTACAGACTGAATATATCTTTTCAGTAACAATCACAATTGTCACTTTTGTTTTCTACATCAGCTTTATTGAATTTAAATTTAAGAATTTAAGGCATGTCACACATAATTTAAAATTTCCTAGAAATGACCATAAAAATGCTTTAAAAAACAGGTGAAATGAACTTTAGTAATGTGTCCTTTAACTCACTGTATCCAAAGATGTTATAATTTCATCATGTAATATATAGTTTATTGTTGTTGTTCATCACTAAGTCGTGTCTGACTCTTTGTGACCCCTTGGACTGCAGCATGCCAGACTTCCCTGTCTTTCACTATCTCCTGGACTTTGCTTAACCTAATGTCCATTGAGTCAGTGATGCTGTCCACCATCTCATCCTCTGTCACTTTTTTCTCCTCCTGCCCTCAGTCTTTCCCAGCATCAGGGTCTTTTCCCATTAGTTAGTAGTTCTTTGAATTAGGTGGCCAAAGTATTGGAACTTCAGCTTTAGCATCAGTCCTTCCAATGGATATTCAGGGTTGATTTCCTTTAGGATTCATTGGTTTGATCTTGCAGTCCAAGGGACTCTCAAGAGTCTTCTGCAGCACCACAGTTCCAAAGCATCAATTCTTCAGCTCTCAGTCTTCTTTATGGTCAACTCTCACATCTGTCCATGACTACTGAAAAGACCATAGCTTTAACTATACGGACCTTTGTTGGCAAAGTGATGTCTCTGCTTTTTAATTGGCTGTCTAAGTTTGTCACAGCTTTTCTTCTGAAGAGCAAGTGTCTTTTAATTTCATGGCTGCAGTCACCATCTGAAGTGATTTTGGAGCCCAAGAAAATAAGATCTGTCAGTGTTTCCACTTTTTCGCCATCTATTTGCCATGAAGTGATGGGACCAGATGCCATGATCTTAGGTTTTTGAATGTTGAGTTTTAAGCCAGGTTTTTCACTTTCTTCTTTCACCCTCATCAAGAGGCTCTTTGTTCCTCTTTGCTTTCTGCCGTTAAAATAGTATCCTCTATATATCTGAGCTTGTTGATATGTCTCCCTGCAATCTTGATTTCAGCTTGTGCTTCATCCAGAATGGAATTTTGCATGATATACTCTGCATATAAGTTAAATAAGCAGGGTGACGATATACAGCCTTGACATACTCCTGTCCCAGTTTAGACCTAGTCCATTGTTTCATATCTGGTTCTAACTGTCGCTTCTTGACCTGCATGCAGTTTTCTCAAGGGAGAGGGAAGTCACTCAGTCATGTCCGACTCTTTGCGACCCCATGGACGGTAGCCTGCCAGGCTCCATGATCCATGGATTTTCCAAGCAAGAATACTGGAGTGGGCTGCCATTTCCTTCTCCAGGGGATCTTCCCAACCCAGGGATTGAACCTGGGTCTCCTGCGTTGCAGACAGATGCTTTACCATCTGAGCCACTTTTCAGGAGGCAGGTAATATGATCTAGTTTTCCCATCTTGTTAAGAATTTTCCACAGTTTGTTGTGATCCACACAGTCAAAGGCTTTAGTGTAGTCAATGAACCAGAAGTACCTGTTTGGGGGGATTCCCTTGCTTTTTCTGTGACCCAACCTATGTAGACTAATTGATCTCTGGTTCCTCTGCCTTTTCTAAATCCAGCTTGAACATCTGGAAGTTCTCGGTTCACATACTGTGTAAGCCTAGCTTGGGGATTTTGAGAATTACCTTGCTAGCATGTGAAATGAGTGCAATTGTATGGTTGCTTGCACATTCTTTCACATTGTCCTTCTTTTGAATTGCAATGGAAACTTTTTCCAGTCCAGTAGCCACTGCTGAGTTTTCCAAATTAGCTGGAATATTGAGTGCATCATCTTTTAGGATGTGAAATAGCTCAGCTGGAGTTCCATCACCTTCACTAGGTTTGTTCATAGTAATGCTTCTTCCTAAGGCTCATGTGACTTCATATTCCATGATGTCTGGCTCTAGGTGAGTGACCACATCATTGTGATTATCTGGGTCATTAAGACCTTTTTTGTATAATTCTTCTGTGTATTCTTGCCATCTCTTCTTAATATCTTCTGCTTCTGTTAGTTCCTTGCCGTTTCTGTCCTTTATTGAGCCCATCTTTGCATGAAACATTCCCTTGGTATCTCCAAGTTTCTTGAAGAGATCTCTTGTCTTTCCCATTCTATTGTTTTCCTCTGTTTCTTTATTGTTCACTTAAGAAGGCTTTCTTATTTCTCCTTACTATTCTCTGGAACACTGCATTTAGTTGGATATATCTTTCCCTTTCTCCTTTGCCTTTCAATTCTCTTCTTTCCTCAGCTATTTGTAAGACCTCCTCAGACAACTACTTTGCCTTCTTGTGTTTGTTTTTCTTTGGGATGGTTTTTGTCACCACCGTGCATAGTGTTACGAACCTCCATCCATATAGTTCTTCAGGCACTCTGTCTATCAGATCTAATTCCTTGAATCTGTTTGTCACCTCTATGGTATAATCATAAAGCATTTGATTTATGTCATACCTGAATGATCTAGTGGTTTTTCCTACTGTCTTCAATTGAAGCCTGAATTTTTCAATGAGAAGCTCATGATCTGAGCCACAGTCAACTCTAGGTCTTATTTTTGCTGACTGTATAGAGCTTCTCCATCTTTGGCTACAAAGAATATAATCAATCTTATTTTTGTATTGACCATCTGATGATGTCCATGTGTAGAGTCATCTGTTATGTTTTTGGAAGAGGGTGTTTGCTATGACCAGTGTGTTCTTTTGGCAAAACTCTTTTTAGCCTTTGCCCTGCTTCATTTTGTATGCCAAGGCCAAATTTGACTGTTACTTTAGATATCTCTTGATTTCCCACTTTTGCATTCCAATTCCCTGTAATGAAAAGGACATCTTTGTTTGGTGTTAGTTCTAGAATGTCTTGTAGGTCTTGATAGAACCATTCAACTTCAGCTTATTAATGAGATATTTATTAACTCTTTGAAACTTGGTGTGTATTTTACATTCATAACACATTTCAATTTGTACTAGCTATATTTCAAGTGTTCAGTAGGACTAGCCATATTTCAAATGTTAAGTAGCCGTAGATGGCTAGTGGCCACTGTATTGGTCAGAGTGGGTCCAAATGAACAGTTGGTGTGGCAGAGGATGAGATGGATTACATCATCAACTCAATGGACATGAATTTGAGCAAACTTCTGGAGATAGTGGAAAACAGAGGAACCTGGCATGCTGTAGTACATGGGGTTGCAAAGAGTGGGATACAACTTAGTTACTGTACAACAACAACCATATTATTTTACCTTAAAATCTACTATAGAAAATGCCCGTTGATTTGTTCTTTTGTCATGATTTCTTCCTAATTAAAATTAATCCTTTATCTCTCCTCTCCTAGCACATTATTTAAACTTCCATCATAGCATTTTTATTTCATATTGTTTTTATTGTATTACAATAATTGATTTGCCCATGTGTTTCTCCGACTAAATTGCCAGATGTTTGAAGGCATGTTTTGCATACCGTATTTATCTTTGTGCCATCTTTCCCCATCCTTAGCAGTTCTCATTGGTTTCTGAGTTAGTAAATCAAGCAATAAATGTTTTTGAAATTGAATTACAAAAAACCCATTTTTTTGTGTGTCTGCATATTACAGAGGGTTAGTAACAAGGAATGTGGTCAGTATTCTCTCAGGAATAAGGAGACATTCCATTTTCAAATATCTAGCCACAAGTCAGATAGCGTACGTTCTGTTCCAATTTTGTCTAGTCATGTGTGTTAGCTCTCGTTCTACCAGATGTACCATTTGAATTATGATTTTCTGGTATGTAGTATTTATTTCATTCTTTTTGTTTCAATTTCAATGTTGCCTTGAATTATATTTATAGATGACTAGCCAGGTAGACTTTGATTTCTAAAGTTGTTTTGCTAGTTTATCTATGATTCTTAAAGCTGTTCACCAAACCCTAGTATTTGTTCAAGGAAATGATGATTTGTTCCTAGGAACTGATGATGGAAATAAAGTACAATACCATGTTAACAAACTTGATTAAATAGCAAATTGCCAAGTTTTTGCTATTTTTATTAAAATAAAAGCTCATTGATTGACCCTGTATGTAAGGTGTATAGGGACTCCTTCTGCCTCTGCAGGATTTTCCATCTACAGTCTCCTAGATCTGTTTGTCAAATCATCTCTCTCACCTGTACTTCCACAGATCTCTCTAAGACAGGGCTAAGTAAAGACAGATTTTTGTCATGACATGCACAAAATGACAGTAGATTCTGAATAATACATAAATCGAAGCTGCTTTGTAAATATTCTGTTTAAATGACAAATATTGAAAAAGTACTGCTTACTTTACTACTAAAGGAGGTTATAAGTTTTCTAAATATTGACTTGACAGTTACCAACCTATTAGATGTAGGTAGAGCTTTTGTGATTTAGGAGGGACTGTGATGGTGGTAGTGGCATAGTAGTTCTCACCTTTCATATGTGACTTTATGTAACTAGTGTCCCATCATCAAGAACACTATTAAGAAGGCATTGTTTTTTTTTTCCTGCTAATTATAAGTGAAATTATAAGCTGATTATAAGCCAGAACTGAAGCATTCCATCTTTTTGTGTTTGTACTAAACTAGGGTTTTGCTGATTTCTGCTTGTGTTGGAAAATACCGTGGAGTCTTTCATGCAGAACAGTTACCATACTCAGTGATAGCAGGGTTTCCTGCTTTGCTGCCTGTGAAATGAAGATCATATTAACTCCTCCTATCATGAATACCAACTGCCGAGATGATCAGCCAGTAATTCTGTTAGAAATGCACAGGAAATGTTGGTCTACTCAGTGTAAGGGCAAAAAACAATTTCTTCTTACCTTCCTGCCAGCAGCCAACAGGGATGCCTAGGGCATGTTAGTGCATTTTTACACTGGCATAGAGCCCTGGAGTTGGACACACTGAATCTTAAACACACTTATAATACAGGTTTTAACTGCTTCATAGGAGACATTCCAGACATATTTATGCTCAGCAGAACTCTGAAGTTTTTATTCTTATTATCATGGTACTGTGGTCTTTTTGTTTGTTTCTTTTATCTGTGATGTTAGTACTTTTCCAAGGCCAAGTTAAAACAAATAACTCAGATAAGTTCAACTTGTGCTAATCTCTTTACATTTATGGAACCACTTTACTGCAATCCTAAGAAAGATGTTGAAACTCAGGATATGTCTGTACAGGCCTGGTAGATTGGAAAGCCACAGTGCTTTCAATAGCCAGTCTATAAAAATCTTCTTGCTACAAAATCAGGGTTTATCTTCTCAATTTTCTTTTCTCAGTGAATCCATAGTTTTGGTTAATTCATTTATCTGAAAGTAAATCATTTTAAATGGTGTTGGAAGTTTTCATAATATCCGGAAATACATTATAACATAAAGTCCAATTATTTTATTATGTTACTTATGTTTATAATTCCATCATTCTGGACCACCAATTTTTTTTTAATTGGAAATTTTGGATATTTTTTCAGAGTTAGTAGTGGAAAGAACATGGCATTTAGAGGCAAGACAAAAATCTGAGTTTAAATCTTAGCTGACTATGTCATCCTAAATCAAGTCATTTAAGCTCTCTAAACCTCCATTTTTACATCTGAAACCATAGGTAAGTATAGCTGCATACATTCCAACAATATTACTGAGAGGACCAAATATGATATGTGAAAGTTGCTCAGTCTTCTCCAACTCTTTGCAACCCCTTGGACTATACAGTCCATGAATTCTCCAGGCCAGAATACTGGAGTGGGTAGCCTTTCCCTTGGATTTTAAAGAGATCCAACCAGTCTATCCTAAAGGAAATCAGTCCTGAATATTCATTGGAAGGACTGATGCTGAAGTTGAAACTCCAATACTTTGGCCACCTGATGGCCACCTGACTAACTCATTTGAGAAGACCCTGATGCTGGGAAAGATTGAAGGCAGGAGGAGAAGGGGATGACAGAGGATAAGATGGTCGGATGGCATCACCAACTTAATGGACATGAATTTGAGTCAACTCCGGGAGTTGGCAATGGATAGGGAGGCCTGTCGTGCTGCAGTCCCTGGGGTCACAGAGTCGGACACGACTGAGTGACTGAACTGAGCCTTTCGCTTCTCCAGGGGATCTTCCCAACCCAGGGATCGAACCCAGATCTTGCGCATTGCAGGAGGATTCTTTACCAGCTGAGCCACAAGGGAAGCCCAAATATGATATATGTCATATCATTTGTAAACTATAAACATGCATGCTAAGTCATGTCCTATTCTTTGCGACCCCATGGACTATAGCCTGCCAGGCTCCTCTGACCATGGGATTTCCCAGGCAAGAATACTGGAGTGAGTAGCCGTTCCCTTCTCCAGGGGATCTTCCCAACCCAGGGATCGAACCCTGTTCTCCCGCATTGCAGAAATATTCTTTACCACATGAGCCACCAGAGAAGCCCTGTAAAGAGCTATATAAATGTCAGTTATAATTTTTGGTATTTTGCAACCCTTTTACCATAAAATCTTTAATATAAATATCTCCTGCTTACAATCCCTTAGTAGCAGGTTAGATATGCTAGTATCACTTAAGAATGTATGTTTCATTTTGCTACTGAAAATGTATGTATCACCAGATTTTCTTACTAAGGTTTCATATGAAAAATGAATAATAATCATTCCAACAGAAACAATTTATGAGTAAACATTGCCCATCTCCCCCTACCCACAAAGTAAAATAACTGCTTTTAGTTCATGTAGGGAGATTAAATATTTCTTCTTTGGCTTATATTATAGCCTTTGAGAAACAATATTAAGTGATTCATTGGGTTGATCTCATTTTAAAGTGATGTTAGTCTGTTTCTTGCTTGAGTTCCCATTGTTGACTTTTATTTGTAAGAGACTTAGGCAGGTTCAGTCTCTTACTGTACAAGTATGTTAATGCTGTGAGCTACATTATGAGTTCAGCATCACTGGAGGTGTGAACTAGGTGAGGCTAGATGGCTGGAAATGTTTAGGTGGACAGCATCAATGATATAGAGCTAAGAACTGGAAATCTTTCTAATTCCGCTATGTTGTGATATTTTCTTCTGTTTATTTTCAATTTAGATTATTGACATACTTACATATACTTTATTCCTTTAAATATTGCTTGTTCCCCTTAAAAACTTTGGAAATTCTGGTTAGGGAAAAATCTACTAGAGTAACATGAAAAAATATATTTTGTGTGTGTTACCAGTTTACTAAGCATTTTTTTTCTTTTTTCAGTGTTCATAATGCTTTACGTTCATCTTATGTCATTTATCTCATTCTGTCTAATAAATCCTAATTTATTTCTCTAATTCCCTTTTTTTGGTTATAAAATTTTCTGGAGAGATAAGATATTTAATAACATCCATACACCTTTCTGAAGTTTAACTTATGGTTACTGGTACCTAAAACTGGGAAGAAAGTTGGCCTTGATTAAGGTCGCTTATGCTTGTTTTTTTCCTATCTGCCAGTCACGGAATCTACTCTCAACACATGTCATTCTGAGTCTGGTTAATTTTCTAATGTAAAAATCCCATTTATATAAACATCATTAAAAGCATCTGGTAACCTAATTTTTTTTTTTCAGTAGCAGTTGGGGTTTATTTTTTTTTAATTTTTTATTATTTTTTTTTTTTTACTTTACAATATTGTATTGATTTTGCCATATATCAAAAGCTCCCCCATTTCACATATTTCCAAATGGTATCCAAAAATTCTTGGAAATAAAAAAAATTACCCCCCCAAAAAAATAAATAAAAGCTATACCTAACTCAATGAAAAAAAAAATTTATCTGAAATAAGTATAGCTTCCCCACCCTAAATATAAAATCACTGGAGCTAATGTAAGCAACTGTCTGAGGATTTTTAAGGTTAAAGTACTTATGATAATGAAGCATTTGCTAATTTGTCCAGACTAGATTCCAGAATAGCTCCATTGTCTGATAAATGATGTCCTTAAATATTTGAGTTCACATTGATTGTTAGTTTATGAGCATCCTTAAAGTCTGACATAGTAATACTTCTGCTTGGTAACCTTTCTTAGGCCCCTACCTTCTTTTCCCAACATTGTTTCATCCCTGTTGGAAAAAGAAAATAGAAAGATGGTAACAATAACCCTGTATAACAAGACAGCAAAAGAGACACTGATGTATAGAACAGTCTTTTGGACTCTGTGGGAGAGGGAGAGGGTGGGATGATTTGGTAGAATGGCATTGAAACACATATAATATCATATATGAAACGAGTCGCCAGTCCAGGTTTGATGCACGATACTGGATGGTTGGGGCTGGTGTACTGGGACGACCCAGAGGGATGGTATGGGGAGGGAGGAGGGAGGACGGTTCAGGATGGGGAACACGTGTATACCTGTGGCAGATTCATTTTGATATATGGCAAAACCAATACAATATTGTAAAGTTTAATAAAATAAAATTAAAAAAAAGAAAAAAGAATCTTTAAAACTAAATGAGTGTGTCTCTTTCTTTAGTTACCTTAAAAATTGTAATGTTTTTCATCAAGAAAACTCATTACCTGTGTTAGTATAGGTGAATTACATGCTGTAGTCATCATATTTTTAATGGGTTTCCTCATATTTTTAGTTCTTGATTTGTAGAAAGTGGCAGCTGCTGCTTTGGTTAAAAGGCTTTCAAACTGATTGTGTTCACCTATGATTTGATTTTTTAAAGAAATACTTTTATGATAGTGAAAAGAATATGTCTCCTCTTCATAAAAAAAAAATCTGGTGAAACATCTTGGCTTTTGCTCAGAATTTGAAAGTAAATGGGAATCGATTTGGAATATTGAAAAAGTCAAGAAGCTAACTGTGGGTCTGGCTCTGTCATTGACTGGCCTGCCATTTCTTTGTATTTAAAATGAAGGGATATGTTAGGTAATTTCTAAGACTCCTTTAAACTCTGATAGCATTCTTCTATTGATAACATTTATTAGGTATGGATTGTGTCAGGATATCAAATAGAGGTATATATCAAAAATATGTAAATTTTTTACCCTTGGACTGTTAACAAATGGTGAATCTATGCCCTCTCTACCCCCCAAAATGGAAATTTTGTGTTCAGAATAGCCAGGTCAAAGATGGCTTCTGTTTAGAAATCTTAAATTTATATTAATGTCTTCTAAGAGTTTATGAGACTCATGAGAGTAGCCATTGTGTGACAATATGATATCGTAGCATGCGTATGTGTAAAGTACAGCAAATAGTAAACACCACAATTTCTTTTCTCATCCCTTTGGACTTCCTAGATCAGTTCCTTGAGGGTAAATAATTTTTGCTTTATCAATACATTATCTGTTTACTCTGTATTATAAAAAATGAGCTGTTATTTCTGCTACCACCCTTACTTCTCTTTTTCATCTCCCCCCAATATGTTAACTCTGTAACCAGTTAATTCAATAAGTTATGTTTAAGTTATTTTGAATATGTGAATATTATGAATATGTTGCTTATTATAGAGCCAAGTAAAACTCTCTTCATTATATTTCTTTTTAAAATTATTCTTAGTTTTACAATTTTATTTGTTATTTTTTAACTTAATTTTTATTTTATATTGGGGTATAGTTTACTTACAGTGTTCTTTTTCAGGTGTACAGCAAAGTGATTCAGCTAAACATTTACCCATATTCATTCTTCTTCAGATTCTTTCCCCATATAGGTTATTAAAGGATTATTGAGTACAGGTCCCTGTGCTATACAGTAGGTTCTTGTTACTTATCTATTTTAAACATAGTAGTGTGCATATGTCAGTCCCAAACTACCAATTTATCCTTCCCCCTCCACCTTTCCACCTTGGTAACCATGTCTGTTTTTGAAGTTTGAGTCAGTTTCTGTTTTGTAGATAAGTCCATTTGTAACATGTTTTAAGATTCCATATATAAGTGATATTACATGATATTTGTCTTTATCTGACTTACTTCACTGAGTATGATAGTCTCTGGGTCCATCCATGTTGCTTCAAATGTTACTATTTCATTCTTTTATGGCAGAATAATATTCCATTGTATATACATACCATAACTTTTTCATCCATTTTCTGTTGATGAACATTTAGGATGCTTCCATGTCTTAGCTGTTGTAAATACTGCTGCAGTGAATGTTGGAGTGCATATATCTTTTCAAAATATGGTTTTCTCCAGATATATGCCCAGGAGTGGGATTGCTGGATCATATGGTTGTTCTATTTTTAGTTTTTCAAGGAACCTCCATACTGTTGTTCATGGTGATTATACAAATTTACATTCCCACCAATGGTGTAGGAGGGTTCTCTTTTCTCCACGTGCTCTCCAGAATTTATTGTTTATATTATTGATAATGGCCATTCTGAACTATGTGAAGTGATATCCCATTGTAATTTTGATTCTCATTTCTCTAATAATGAGTGGTGCTGAATATCTTTTAATGTGTTTTTTTGCCATCTGTATGTCTTCTTTGGAGAAATATCTATTTAGATCTTCTCTGCATGTTTTGGTTGGATTTGTGTTTTTGATATTGAGCTGCATAAGCTGTTTGTGTATTTTGGAGATTAATCCCTTGTTAGTTGCTTTGTTTGTAAAATATTTTCTCCCATTTTATGGGATGTCTTTTCATTTTGTTTATGGTTTCCTTTTCTGTGCAAATGCTTTTAAGTTAATTAGGTACATTTGTTTGTTTTTTGTTTTTATTTTCATTACTCTAGGAGATGGGTCCAAAAAGATATTGCTGAAGTTTATGTCAGTGTCCTGCCCATGTTTTCCTCTAAAAGTTTTATAGTATTCAGTCTTACATTTAAGTCTTTAATCCATTTTGAGTTTATTTGTGTGTATAGTTTTAGAGAATGTTCTAATTTTATTCTTTTCAATTTTCCTAGCGTCACATACTGAAGAGACTACCTTTTCTCCATTGTATGTTCTTGCCTCCTTTGTTATACATTTATTGACCATAGCTATGTATGTTTATTTTGGGCTTTCTATGCATTGATCTTTGCATCTATTTTTGTGGCAGTACCATATTGTTTAGATGACTGTCGCTTTGTAGTATAGTCTGAAGTCAGGGAGCTTGATTGCTCCTTGGTCTGTTTTTTGTTTTCTCAGGATTCCTTTGGCCATTTGGGATCTTTGGTGTTTCCATACAGCCTTAAATTTTTTTTGCTCTAATTCTCTGAAAAATGCTATTGGTGAGTTAGTTGATAAGGACTGCATTGAATCCATAGATTGCCTTTTATAGTACAGTCATTTTGACAGCATTGATTCTTCCAGTCTAAGAACATTTTATATCTTTCAATCTATGTCACCATAAATGGATGATTAATTTTTGTCAGAAGCTTTTTCTACATTTGTTGAGATGATCATATTGTCTTTATTCTTCAATTTGTTACTGTGGTGTATCACATTGATTTGTGGATATTGAAGAATCCTTGCATCCCTGGGATAAATTCCACTTGATCTTGGTGTATGATCCTGTTAGTATATTGTTGGATTCAGTTTGCTAGTATTTTGTTGAGTATTTTTTTTTTAATACTTATTCAACTTTGTTTGAAATGTCATAGTGTCTTCCAAAGTGGTTTTTAAAATTTATTTATTTTATATTGAAGGATAATTACTTTACAGAATTTTGTTATTTTCTGTCAAACCTTAACATGAATCAGCCATAGATATTCATATATTCCCTCCCTCTTGAACCTCCCTCCCATCTCCCTCCCCACCCCACCCGTCTAGGTTGATAAAGAGCCCCTGTTTGAGTTTCTTGAGACATACAGCAGATTCCCATTGGCTATCTATTTTACATATGGTAATGTAAATTTACATGTCAGTTTTTCCATACATCTCACCCTATCCTCCCCTCTCCCCATGTCCATAAGTCTGTTTTTCCACTACTCCCCTGCAAATAAATTCTTCAGTACCATGTTTCTAGAGTCCATGTATATGCATTGGTATATGATATTTATCTTTCTCTTTCTGATTTACTTCACTCTGTATAATAGGCACTAGGTTCATCCACCTCATTAGATCTGACTGAAATGTGTTCCTTTTTATGGCTGAGTAATATTCCATTGTGTATATGTGCCACAGTTTCTTTATCATTCATCTGTCTATGGACATCTAGATTGCTTTCATGTTCTAGCTATTGTAAATAGTGCTGCAACGAACATTGGGGTACATGTGTCTTTTTTAATTTTGGTTTCCTCAGGGTATATGCCTAGCATTGGGATTGATGGGTAATAAGGTGGTTTTATTCCTAGTTTTTCAAGGAATTTCCATACTGTCTTCCATAATGGTTGTATCAATTTACATTCCCACCAACAGTGCAAGAGTGTTCCCTTTCCTCCACACCCTCTCCAGCATTTATTGTTTGTAGACTTTTGTTGATGGCCATTCTGACCGGTGTGAGGTGATATCTCATTGTAGTTTTGATTTGCATTTCACTAATAATGAGCAATATTTAGCATCTTTTCATGTGTATGTTAGCCCTCTGTATGTCTTTTTTGGAGAAATGTCTGTTTAGGTCTTTTTTTTTTTTTTTTTCGATTGGGTTGTTTGTTTTTCTGGCATTGAGTTGTATGAGCTGCTTGTGTATTTTGGAAATTAATCCTTTGTCATTTGTTTCATTTGCTATTATTTTCTCCCATTTTGAGGGTTGTCTTTTTACCTTGCTGGTGGGAAGGTTTTGGGTCTTATTCCTTAGCCACAGTGCCCCTGGGTTTCAATTGTGGTTTTATTTCCATCTCTGCATATGGGTGGTCCACTTGGGTTTGCTCCTGAGGCTTCCCTGGAGGACTTGGGTCTGCCCCAGTGAGGGCCAGGTGTGGAGGTGGTGCAGTTGCTTGGGTCACAGGGATTCTGGCAGCACCAGGTACTCAGAGATTTGGTGGCTAGGGCATCAGGAAATAGAGTGCTCTAGAAGGGTATGGGAACCAGTATTGGCCAATGCGCTCCAGTATTCTTGCCTGGAGAACCCCCCTCCCTGACAGAGAAGCCTGGCGGGCCTCGGTCCACATGGTCACAAAGAGTTGGACACAACTGAAGCAGCTCTGCATGTATAGATGCAAGACTTTTTTTGCCTTTGGCAGCTCTGCCCCAGTGAATGTTAAATGTAAAGGTAGCACAGCTGCTTGGACCGAGTGGACCTTGATGGTGCCAAATGTACAGAGACATGGACTGTCTCAGCTGCAGGAGTTATGGCCCTATCAGAGTCTTTTCTTGAACCTTTAATAGCTGGTGATCAGAAGGCCTCTTTGGCTAGTCTTTCTGTGTCACTCCGCCTGTTCAGCTGTGGATGCTGGCATGTGGGAAGAGAGAGGCTACGGTAATGGCTTCACCTGCTATGCATGACTCAGCAGTATTGCCTTGCTTCCAGGCTGCCTGGCTTTCCTCCACAGGCATTTCCCACCACAATCTCCTCCCTCACGTCCCCTTGGTCTATCTCTGCAGTCAACAGCAGCCCTCACCCTGGGATTGCTCCACAGTCCCTACACTCCAGTTCCCAGCTGCTACAGCTTCTAGGGGACCTGCATCCCTCCCTGGGGTACATATGGCTGCAGCACAGAGTGTCTGATTCTCATTCCATTTAGGCTGCCACAGATCAGCTGCTTCACTCTCAGCCTTAAATGTTTCTCCTCTGACCCAGAAAATTGCCCTGATGCAGAGATTGGACCCTGCTTCAGTTCACCCACCTGCTGAGGGTGGGTGAGGTCCAGTCCTTCTAACACTCCCATTTTTACCCCTAGTTCCTTCTTCCTACCGAGTTTTGTGTGGTTCTGTATATTTTTTCTGGTGGTCATGTACTGCTGTCTGCTCTCAGCTGGTATTCTGCAAGCACTTCTGTGTTTGAAGGTGTATTCCTGATGTCTCCATGGAGAGAGATGTACTTCACATCCACCTATTCCTCTGCCATCTTGTTCTCTCAGGATTTTTGTTTTATGTTTATCAGTGATATTGGCCTGTAGTTTTCTTTTTGTGTGGTATCTTTCTCTGGTTTTGATATTAGAGTGATGGTGGACTCATAGAATGAGTTTGGAGGTCTTCCTTCCTCTACAATTTTGGGAAGTTTCAAAAGTATAGGTGTTGACTCTTCTCTAAATGATAAAATTAGACTATGAAGCTATCTGGTCCTATATTTTTGTTTATTAGAAGTTTTAAAGTTACATTTTCAGTTTTAGTACTTGTAATTGATCTGTTCACATTTTCCATTTCTTTCTGGTTCAGTCTTTGAAGATTGTACCTTTCTAAGAATTTATTCATTTCTTCTAGATTGACCATTTTATTGACATATAGTTCTTGAAATTGTCTCTTATGAACCTCATATATCTCTGGTATCAGTTTTAAATTCTCCATTTTCATTTCTAATTTTATTGACTTGAGCCATGTCCCCTTTTGTTCTTGATGAAACTAGATAAAGATTTATCAATTTTGTTTTCTTTTCAAAGAACCAGCTTTTCATTTCATTAATCTTTTCTATTGTTTTCTTTGTCTCTATTAATATTTCATTTATTTCTGCTCTGATCTTTATTGTTTCTTTCCTTCTAATAAGTTTGGATTTTCTTTGTTCTTCTTTCTCTAGTTGTTTTAGGTGTAAGGTTAGGTTGTTTGAGATTTTTTGGTTTCCTTAGGTAAGATTTTATTGCTATAAATATCCCTCTTAGAATTGCTTTTGTTGTGTCCCAAAGGTTTCGGATGATCATGTTTTCATTTTCATTTGTCTCTAGGTATTTTTTGATTTCCTTTTTGATTTCTTTGGTAATCCGCTGGTTGTTTATAACATTTTTTAGTCTCCATGTGTTTGTGTTTTTTACAGTTCTTTTCTTGTAGTTGATTTCTAGTCTCACAGTGTTTTGGTCAGAAAGAGTGCTTGATATGATTTCAATTTTCTTAAATTTACCAGGGTTTACTTTGTGGCCCAGCATGTTATCTATCCTGCAGAATGTTCCATGTGCACATGAGAAGAACATATATTCTGCTGCCTTTGGATGGAATGTCCTATAAATATCAATTAAGCACATCTGTTCTAATCTGTCATTTAAATCCTGTGTTTCCGTATTGATTTTCTGTCTGGATGATCTGTCCATTGATGTAGGTGTGGGTGTTAAAGGCCCCCTATTATTATCTTACCATTGGTTTCTCCCTTTATGGCTGTTAGCATTTGCCCTGTGAATTGAGGTGCTCCTATGTTAGGTGCATATATATTTTCAATTGTGATATCTTCTTGGATTGGTTCCTGGACCATTATGTAGTGTCCTTTGTCTCTTAAAACAGTCTTTATTTTAAAGTCTATTTTGTCTGATATGAGTATTGTTACTACAACTTTCTTTTTATCTCTATTTGCATGGAATATCTTTTTCCATCCCCTTTCTGTCTGTATGTGTCCCTAGATCTGAAGTGGGTCTCTTGTAGACAGCATTTATAAGGGTCTTATTTTTGTATCCATTCATCTAGTCTGTGTCTTTTGGTTTGAGCACTTAACTCATTTCTTTTAAGAAATTATCGATATATATATGTTTTTATTGCTATTTTGTTATTTGTTTAGGATTTGTTTTTATAGGTCTTTTTTATTCCCTTCCTCTCTTTTATTATCTTCTCTTGTGGTTTGATGACTATCTTTAGAGTTGTGTTTGGATTGCTTTTTCTTTTTTTGGTGTGTATCTGTTGTATGTTTTTGGTTTGAAGTTACCTTGAGGTTTTGATATAGCAGTCTACACACACACACACACACACACACACACACGATTGTTTTATGCTGCTGCTGCTGCTGCTAAGTCGCTTCAGTCGTGTCCGACTCTGTGCGACCCCACAGACGGCAGCCCACCAGGCTCCACTGCCCCTGGGATTCTCCAGGCAAGAACACTGGAGTGGGTTGCCATTTCCTTCTCCAGTGCATGAAAGTGAAAAGTGAAAGTGAAGTTGCTCAGTTGTGTCCGACTCTTAGCGACCCCATGGACTGCAGCCCACCAGGCTCCTCCGTCCATGGGATTTTCCAGGCAAGAGTACTGAAATGTTTTATGCTATTGGTATCTTAATTTTAAACACATTTACAGTATCCTGCATTTGTGGTCTTCTCATGATTGCTGGTTTCAATACCATATTTATATGTGGATAATCTCCCAAATTGTTTGTTTGCCTTTATCAGTGAGTTTTCCCATTTCTAATTTTGTTTTTAATTGTGGCTATTTCTTTTCTACCCAGAGAAGTTTCTTTAGCATTTGTTGTGATGCTGGTTTGGTAGTGCTGAATTCTCTTAGATTTTGGTTGTCTGTAAAGTCTTTGATTTCTCTGTTGACTCTGAACAAGATCCCTTTAGTGTAGAGTATTCTTGGTTGTAGGTTTTTCCCTTTTATCACTTTAAATATATTGTGTCACTCCATTATGACCTTCAGAGTTTTTGCTGAAGTATCAGCTGACAGCCATAATGGGATTGACTTGTATGTTATTTGTTGCTTTCAATATTTTCTCTTTGTCTTTAATTTTTGTCAGTTTGATTAACATGTACCTTGGTGTTTTCATCCTTGGGTTTATCCTGTATGGGACTCTCTTGCACTTCCTAGACTTGTATGAGTATACCTTTCCCATGTTAGGGAAGTTTTTGGCTTTTATCTCTTTAAATATTTTCTCAAAGTCTTTCTCTCTTCTCCCTCTGGTACCCCTGTAATGCAAATGTACTTGCATTTAATGTTTTTTTCAGAGGTCTCTGAGATGGTCCCCCTTTTTTAAAATTCTTTTTTTCTTTATCCTGTTCCACAGCAGTGATTACCACCAGTCTTTCAGCTCACTTACTCGTTCTTCTGCCTCACTTATTCTGCTATTGATTCCTTCTAGTGTATTTTCCATTTTAGTTATTGTATTCTTCATCTCCATTTGTTTTTTCTATAAATTCTCTAGCTCTTTGTTAAACATTTTGTGTATTTCTTGGTCTATGCTTGGATCATCTTTACTGTCATTACTCTTAATTCTCTTTTAGGCAAGTTGCCTATCTCCACTTCACTTAGTTGTTCTGAGAATTTATCATGTTCCTTCTTCTGGAACGCATTTTTCTGCTGTCTCATTTTGTCTTACTTTATATGTTTGTGGTCTCCGTTTCTCAGGCTGCAGGTTTGTAGCTCCTCTCTCTTCTGGTGTCTACCCCCTGGTGGATGAGCTTGGTCCAGGTGCTTGTACGGGCTTCTTGGTGGGAGCCACTGGTGCCTGTCCACTGGTTGGTAGAGCTGGGTTTTATTGCCCTTCTGTGCAAGGCCATGTCAAGTGGTATGTTTAGAGACATCTGTGCACTCAGAACAACTTTAGGCAGCTTATCTTTATTGGGTAAGGCTGTGTTCCCACCCTGTTGATTATTTGGCTTGAGGTATCCCAGCATGGAGAAGGCAATGGCAACCCACTCCAGTACTCTTGCCTGGAAAATCCCATGCATGGAGGAGCCTCGTAGGCTGCAGTCCATGAGGTCGTGAAGAGTCGGACATGACTGAGCGACTTCACTTTCACTTTTCACTTTCATGCATTGGAGAAGGAAATGGGAACCCACTCCAGTGTTCTTGCCTGGAGAATCCCAGGGATGGTGGAGCCTGGTGGGCTGCCATCTGTGGGGTCTCACAGAGTCGGACACGATTGAAGCGACTTAGCAGCAGCAGCAGCATCCCAGCACTGGACCCTGCAAGCTGTCAGGTAAGGCCAAGTATCAGGGCCAAAATGGTGACATCCTGGAGAGCTTGCACAGATGAATACTCCCTTGGGCCTCTGCCACCACTGACATTTCCCACACAGTGAGCCACAGCTGACCCCTGCTTCCCCAAAAGACCTGCCTGACCTGCAAATATATCTGGCCCAGGCTTCTATGGAGTCACTGCTTTTCCCTGGGTTCCAGTGCATGTGAAACCTTGTGTGTGCCCTCCACAGGTGGAGTCTCTGTTTCCCCCAAGTCTTGTGGAGCTTCTGCATTCAAGCCCTGCTGACCTCAAAAGCCAAATGCTCTGGGGGCTCTTCCTCCCAATGCCAGACCCCTAGACTGTGGAGCTTGTCATGGGGCTTAGAACACTCACTCCTGTGAGAGAACCTCTGCGATTAATTACTTTCTCGTTTGTTTGTCATGCATTCCAGTGTGTATGGAATTTGATTATATTGTGAAAGCACCCTCCGTTCAATCTTGTTGTGGCTTCTTCTTTGTTTTTGGATATAGAGTATCTTTTTTGGTAGGTTCTAGTCTTTTTTGTTGATGGTTGTTCAGCAGTTAGTTGTGATTTTGTTTTTTTCATCAGAGAAGGTAAGCTCAAGTCATTCTCCTTCTCCATCATGTCTCCTGCCAATACCTGTTTTTTTTTTTTATTGTGTTGATCTTTTCCCCAGAGTCTCTAATTCCATTTCTTCTGTTTTCATAATGTATTTCTCATGACCTTTGTTTCTTTAAAAAGCTGCATTGTATCTCATTCCCTTACATTTTTCCTGGGAGATAGACTTGGGACATCATCACAAGTGGCCTTATATTGATGATATATAAAAATATAATTCACTTTCATTTATTGGATTGATACCTAGCAACTTTGGTAAACACTATTAATTCTAACTTCTCTGTATATTTAAAAAAGTTTTCTATCTGTACAATCAAATCATCTGTGAATGACATTTTTTGTATCTTTTTCTCCAAACTTTTTTTCCATTTCAATAATGGCTAAGGCTTAAGTTAAATCCAACTTCGTCATAATTTATTTAGGATTTTTACATAAATATTCATTGGTAAAATTAAACTGTCATTTGCTTTTCACATTCAGTCTTATTTAATTTTGACATCAAGGGTATGTTAGCTTTATTCTTCCTCTTCTGTTCATTCTCTGGAAGAGTTTGGTTAGATTTAAATTATTTGTTATAGCTTAATTGCATTATAGTCAGATATCATGTCCTGTGTGAAACCATTCCTTTGAGATATATCTTGACTAACGTTAAAGCCCTGTTTATGGCCAGCTTTTGTAAATATTCAAGGTGTGGGCTCAGTGGTGAGGGATCTGTCTGCCAGTTCGAGGGTCATGGGTTCCATCTCTGATCTGGGAAGATCCCACATGCTGTGGGACAACTAAGCCTCTGCATCACAGCTATTGATCCATTGTTCTAGAGCCTGGAAGCCACAACTACTGACCCCACATGCCACAAGTGCTGAAGTCTGCACACCCTAGAGCCCATGGTCCACAACAAGAGAAGCCACCATGATGAGAAGCCCACACACAGTAACTAGAAAGTAGCTCCCACTCACTGCAACTAGAGAAAAGCCCACGCAGCAATGAAGACCCAGGACAACTAATAATAAATAAAATTATTTTTTTAAATAGTGCACCTAAAAAAAATGTATGTTCTACATTTGATGGGCACAGTGTTTTATTTATGTTGATTAGAACAAGTTTGTAATCATGTTCAAATCTTTCTGCACCTTCACAGAGATCTGTTTAAAATTTGCAACTGTGATTGTGGATTTGTCTATTTCTCCTTGTAAATCTGGACCGTTTAACTATATATATTTTAGGATCTTATTCGTATATACAAATTTAATTGTTTTTCTTTTAAAGTGTATTTCTTTAAAAAAAGAACAACACCTTTTTTTATTCTGAATTGAAGTGAGGCTTTTATCTTTTGTAATGTTTTTTGCCTTAAAGTCTGTTTTGTCTGAAAGCAGCATAGCTGTATGTTACTTATCAGAAGCAGAAGATATTAAGAAGAGGTGACAAGAATACACAGAACTATATCAAAAAGATCTTCATGACCCAGATAACCACGATGGTGTGATCACTCACCTAGAGCCAGACATCCTGGAATGTGAAGTCAAGTGGGCCTTAGAAAATATCACTACGAACAAAGCTAGTGGAGGTGATGGAATTCCAGTTGAGCTATTTCAAATCCTGAAAGATGATGCTGTTAAAGTGCTGCACTCAATATGCCAGCAAATTTGGAAAACTCAGCAGTGGCCACAGGACTGGAAAAGGTCAGTTTTCATTCAAATCCCAAAGAAAGGCAATGCCAAAGAATCTTCAGACTATTGCACAATTGCACTCATCTCACATGCTAGCAAAGTAATGCTCAAAATTGCTTTTGAGCTAGGCTTCAACAGTACATGAACCGTGAACTTCCAGATGTTCAAGCTGGATTCAGAAAAGGCAGAGGAACCAGAGATCAAATTGCCAACATCCACTGGATCATCGAAAAACCAAGAAAGTTCCAAAAAAACATCTACTTTTGCTTTATTGACTATGCCAAAGCCTTTGACTGTGTAAATCACAATGAACTGTGGAAAATTCTTCAACAGATGGGAATACCAGACCACCTGACCTGCCTCCTGAGAAATCTGTATGCAGGTCAGGAAGCAACAGTTAGAACTGGACATGGAATAACAGATTGGTTCCAAATAGGGAAAGGAGTATGTCAAGGCTGCATATTGTCACCCTGCTTATTTAACTTATATGCAGAATACATCATGCAAAATGCTGGGCTGAGTGAAGCACAAGCTGGAATCAAGATTGCTAGAAGAAATATCAATAACCTCAGATATTCAGATGACACCACCCTTAAGGCAGAAAGCCAAGAAGAACTAAAGAGCCTCTTGATGAAAGTGAAAGAGAAGAGTAAAAATGTTGGCTTAAAGCTCAACATTCAGAAAAGTAAGATCATGGCATCTAGTCAAATCAGATCAGATCAGACCAGATCAGTCACTCATTCGTGTCCGACTCTTTGCGACCCCATGAATCGCAGCATGCCAGGCCTCCCTGTCCATCACCAACTCCCGGAGTTCACTGAGACTCACATCCATCGAGTCAGTGATGCCACCCAGCCATCTCATCCTCTGTTGTCCCCTTCTCCTCCTGCCCCCAATCCTTCCCAGCATCAGAGTCTTTTCCAATGAGTCAACTCTTCGCATGAGGTGGCCAAAGTACTGGAGTTTCAGCTTTAGCATCATTCCTTCCAAAGAAATCCCAGGGCTGATCTCCTTCAGAATGGACTGGTTGGATCTCCTAGTCAAATCACTTCATGGCAAATAGATGGAGAAACAATGGAAACATTGAGTGACTTTATTTTTGGGTCTCCAAAATCACTGCAAATGGTGACTGCAGCCATGAAATTAAAAGACACTTGCTCCTTGGAAGAAAAGCTATGTTCAACATAGACAGCATATTAAAAAACAGAGGTCCTTCTAGTTAAAGCTATGGTTTTTCCAGTAGTCATGTATGGATGTGAGAGTTGGACTATAAACAAAGCTGAGCACCAAAGAATTGGTGCTTTTGATTTGTGATATTGGAGAAGACTCTTGAGAATCCCTTCGACTGCAAAGAGATCAAACCAGTCCATCGTAAAGGAAATCAGTTCTGAATATTCATTGGAAGGACTGATGTTGAAGCTGAAACTCCAATACTTTGGCCACCTGATGCGAAGAACTGACTCACTAGAAATGACCCTGATGCTGGGAAAGATTGGGGGCAGGAGGAGAAAGGGAAGACAGGGGATGAAATGGTTGGATGGCATCACTGACTCGATGTACGTGAGTCTCATGAGTCTCTAAGTGACTGAATTGAATTGAACATAGCTATATAAGTTTTCTTTATTATTTGAATAACTTTTCTCATCTTCTCTGAATTTTTGTTTTTGGTGTCCAAAATAGCATATGTGTTGCAGTTTACCCAGTTTTCTGCAGTCTGAGAATACTTGCCTCTTGAGTACTTTTTAAACAATGTACTTACAAACCTAACTTTTTAATAATAGTTTCAAAAAGCTGAAAGAAATTTTAATGAATTACAAATATATTTTCCCTCTAGATTCAATACCTATCATTTTGCCATATTTGCTTTATATTTTTGTATTATCTCTAACATCTGTGTGTGCATGTATTTAATGATTATATAAGTTGATTTAGTGACTTTAAAAGAAATCTTGTTTGTGTATGCACTTTTTCTAAATGATTCAGAAATAATTTTCAGACATCATGACATGTTATAAACCTGAATATCTCAGCATGTTTCATGACTTAGCAGAGGAAAAGAACATTATACTGTATCAACACATCATTATCACACTTAAAAAAGTTAACAATTTTAAAGTATAGCTTAATATTCAAGTCATATTCAAATGGTCCTTTCATAGCTGTTCATTTATGACATTTGTTTTCTTAAGTTTTTAAAAGTTCTTAAAAATCTGGAATTAAGTTTCTAAAAGTATGGGGTGGTTTGGAAGAAAAATTTCCATGGATCTCTTGTATGTCTATACATCTTGAGAAGAGAGGAACTAGCTCATCTTGAGATGAGAGGAACTAGCTCTTTGTTCTCAACTATCTTTTCAAGAATATTTATATAGTGAACACCTTGGAAAATAAAGATAGTATCTCCCTTTGGAGTGAAATCCAGATTTCTTTCCTGTCCAGTGTAGTAAAGATAAAATCTCAGAGCAATTGTCAAGAAAGCTTACTTCCCATTAGAAAATATGCAGGTTCCCTAAACACTCAATTTATTTATTGTGACAATAATGTGTATGTGAAGGCATTATCTTGTCCTCTTCATGTCAGCCTATGGGAACTGGGGCTCAGGGAAGCCTAGGCTGTTACTGTAAGTAAATAAATTATGTGTTGTCTCTAGTCAAAAAAGTTTTGTATTTTCTGACAGCATCCATGAAACTATGGCAAGCTAACTTGTTTGCTTCCAAGTAAAGAAAAATCTCAGACCCTTCACAGTTTTTGACAGAGTGGTTTTCTCACATTTTATTTTATGACACTGATTGTTAACAGCTTCACTGAGATAATTTACATACAATTTATTCACTTAAAGTTCACAGTTCAGTGGGTTTTTTGAATATTTACAGAGTTGTGTAACAATCACTCAAATTCATTTTTGAACATTTTTATCAGCCCCAAAAGAAATCCACAATCCCCATGACTCTGCAACCACCCAGACCTAGGTAACCACCAGTCTAGTTGCTGTTTCTAGAGGGCTCTCTACTCTGGACATTTCATGTAAATAGAGTCAGACAACATGTAGTATTTGGTATCTGGCTTCTTTAATTTAGCATAATGTTTTCAGAGTTCATCCATGTTTGTAGTGTACACCAGTACTTTATTCCTCTTCATTGCCAAATAATATTCCACCAGACACATATGTTTCATTTTACCTACCAGTCTATCAGTTGATGGACATTCTTTTTTTTCAATAGTTTTTAGGCAATTGTGAATACTACTATGAACATTCATGTATGTGTTTGTGTTTTGTTTCTCTTTTGCTTAGGCATATATGTAGGTGTGGAATTGCTGAGTCTAAAGGTGGAAAATTAGTTTATTAACTTGACATCTTTTTTAATATAGTCATTTACTCCTATAAATTTTCTTATAAACAGTTTTAAATGCATCTCATATGCTGTCATATTTTCTGGTTTTATTTTCATTTACTTCATAAATGGAGTAATAATATAACCTGTTATTTCTCTTCTGACCCAAAGGTTAATTTGGAACAAATTGTTTATTTTCTACATTCTTGTAAATATTCCAGTTTTCCCCTGTTACTCATTTATAATTTCATTCCATTTTCATGGAAAAACATACTTTGTTTTCAGTTCTTTTACTTTTATTGAAGTTGATTTTATAAGATTTAGCATATAAGCTATCCTGGAGAATGTCCTATGCATTCTTGAGAAGAATGTACATTATACTCTTCTCGGGTAGAGGGTTGAATAGATGTCTGTTAGGTCTAGCTGATCTATGTTGTTGTTCAAGTCCTCTATTTCCTTGTTGATTTTCTGCCTTGGTATTTTACCCATTATTGAAGACAATCCAGCTATTGTTGAATTGTCTATTTCTAACTTGTCAGTTTTTGTTTCTTGTATTTTGGGGTTCTTTTGCTAGGTGCATCTATGTTTCTACTTGTAATGTCTTTCTGATACATTGACTCTTTTATCATTATAAAATATCCTTTTTTATCTCTAGTAATGTTTTTTGTTTTATTATATATTTTGTCTGTTAGTATATCCATACAGCTTTGTTATGGTTGCTATCTTAGTTTGTGCTGTATGATAAAATACCACAAACTGTGCTGTGCTTAGTCGCTCAGCTGTGTCCGACTCTGTGACCCCATGGACTGTAGCCTGCCAAGCTCCTCTGTCCATGGGGATTCTACAGGCAAGAATACTGGAGTGGGTTGCCATTCCTTTCTCCAGGGGATCTTCCCAACCCAGAGATCATACCCATATCTTATGCATTGGCAGGTGGACTCTTTACCATCTGAGCCACCAGGGAAGCCCAAAAATGGAGTGGGTAGCTTATCCCTTCTCCAGGGGAACTTCTCAACCCAGGAATAGAACCAGGGTCTCCAGCATTGCAGGCAGATTCTTTATTAGCTGAGCTACCCAGGAAATTGAGCTACCACAAATTAGGTGGCTTATAAACAGCAGGAATGTATTTCTCACATTTCTGGAGGGTGGGATTTCTGTATCAAGCTGCCAGCATGGTCATGTTCTGGAGAGAGCCCATGTTGCAAACTGCTGACTTCTTGTATCCTCACATGACAGAAAGAGGGCTGGGTACCCTTTGGCTTCTTCTTATAAGGAAACTATCCTACTCATGAGGATCATACCCTCATGATCTAAGTATCTCCACAAAACCTCACCTCTTAATATCATAACATTGGAATTGGCATCTCAACATATGCATTTGTAGGGACAGGGAACAAATATTCAGTCCATTTCTATTGCTGTTTGGGCAGTTGTATTATTTCCATTTTTTTATGTTCAGTCTTTTTGTATGTTTTCATCCAATGTGTTCTCCTGTAGACGTCATTGGATCTTGCTTTTTTATATAGTCTGAAAATCTGAATTTTGATTGGCTTGTTTAATCCATTCACATTCAATGTTATTAATATGATTGGATTTTGTCTGCCATTTTACTTTTTGTTTTCTGTATTTCTCATCCATTTTGTTGTTTTCTTCTTCCTCTATTCCTCTTTTATTACCTTCATTTTTGAGTGGATATTTTCTAGTTTAATACAAAATTTGCTTTAATGTTTTTCTTCACTGTGTTTTTTTTTTTTTAGTTTTCTTTATGGTTGCTCTAGGGCTTATGGGTATCATAACCTATCATAATCTACTTAAAATATAGCAACTGAATTCCACTAAAATATAGAAATATTACTTCTATGGTGCTTTATTCTTTTTTCCTCCTATTATTATACATATTACATCTTTGTATGTTAGAAACTTAAAAATATTTTAATTGAAATTAGAATGTTGTATAACTTTATGTCTTTAAAGAAACTGAGAAAAGCAAGGAAAGGAAGTATAAATAGTTTATTATACTGAACTTCTTATTTAACTTTTCCGGGTTTTTTGTTCATTTGAATTCACATTATTAACTGTTGTAAATTATTTCAATACTTTGCTCTCATGACCTCCTTGGTTATGTTATTGTCAAATATGTTACCTTTCAATATGTTATAGGCCCATCCCATTATACCATATGTTTTATGTAATTGAATTTTAAGTCAGTTAAGAGAAGAAAGATATAGAAATATGCATTTTTACTGCCTTTTACAGTTATATGTGCTGTGCCATGCTCAGTTGCTCAGTCATGTCCAGCTCTTTGTGACCCCATGGACTGTAGCCCACCAGGCCCTTCTGTCCATGGAATTTTCCAGGCAAGAACACTGGAGTGGGTTGACATTCCTGTCTCCAGGTGATCTTCCCAACCCAGGGGGGATTGAACCCACATCCCCTGCATTTCAGGTGGATTCTTTACCACTGAGCCACTTGGGGAGCCCTTACAATTATATAGTTGTGTCTAACAGCATTCCTTTTCTTTCTTCCTGTGGCTTCAAATTACTGTCTGGATTCACTTTTTTTCAGCATGAACAATTTCCTATAGTAGTTTATGTAGAGCATGTCTGATTGCAATAAAATCTGTTTGTTTTTGTTTATCTGGGAATGTCTTTGTTTCACCTTTGTGTTCCAAAGATAGCTTTGCTGGATATAAGATTCTTGGTTAATAGTTTTTGTCTTTGAGTACTTTTAATATGCCATCCCAGTGTCTTTGGGCATCCGTTGTTTCTGAGATGTTATTTGTTAATCTTTCTGGAATTCAGTGCTAGAGAATGCCATTTTTCTCTTGCTGCTTTCAAAACTTTTTCATTGTCCTTGTTTTTGAATATTTTTACCATATTATGTATGTAGTTCATTTTTAGCCATTATTTCTTCTATTCTTTTTTCTTGGCTGTATTGGGTGTTTGTTGCTATGCACAGGCTTTTCTGTAGTTGTGGCAAGCAGGGGCTACTCTCTAAATTGCCATGTGCAGACATCTCATTGTGGTGGCTTTTTTTGTGGCAAAGCATGGGCTCTAGAGCATGAGGGCTTAAGCTGTTGCAGCACATGGGCTCTGTAGTTGTGACTAGTGGGCTTAGCTGCCCTGTGGCATGTGGGGTCTTCCTGGACTAGGGATTGAACCTGTGTCCCTTGCATTGGCAGGTGGACTCTTAACCACTGGCCACTAGGGAAGTCCTCTTCTATTATTTTTTCTCCTACTTATTCTGTCTCTTCTCATTCTGTTACTCTCATTACATGTAAGATGATGCCCTCAATGATGCTCTATACTTCTCTGAGGTTCTGTTTATTTTTGTTCCTCATTTTCCTTCCTGTTGTTCAGGTTGTGTGATTGTTACCATCTATTTTAAAGTTCATTGATTGTTTCTTCTACCAGTTCAAATATACTATTGAGCCCTCTAATGAATTTTTCTTTTTAGTTTTCTTTTATTTTTCAACTCCAGAATTCCATTTGTTCTTTTAAGTATGTTTCTTTATTGATATTATCTATTAGTTGAGATGTTACCATTATACTTTACTTCTTTAAACATTGTTTCCTTTAATTCTTTGAACATATTTGTATAATGGGTGCTTTGACATTTTTGTGCACTAATTTTATCATCTCAGCCCTGTGAAAAGTAGTTCTATTGCTTGTTTTTTCCCCTTTTGTATGGGATACTTTCCTGTTTCTTTATATGTCTTACTGTCTTTTGTTGAAATGTGGACATTTTAGGTAATGTATTTTAGCCAATCTGATTATTGATTCTCCTCCTCTCCAGGGCTTGTTGCTTGCTTGTCCATTTTTTTTCAACGAGTTTGCTAGACTATTTGATTAAGGTCTCTTTCCCCAAAATGGTACAGCATCTCATGTCACTACCCAAAGGTTGTAGCCTTAGACATGTCCACAGTCACCTTGATATGACTGTGTATTTATCAGGGATCTCTTTGATGGTTTTTTCCCCTGCTCTCTTTCTTAAGGTGATTTCCTTTGTTGGTATCTTACCCAGCTATAAACCTTCACTGATGACTTACTAGTGGCTGTATTGTTTTTGACAGTGTCTTTGGGCATGCATGGGGCTTCCCTTGTAGCTCAGTTGGTAAAGAATCTTCCTGCAGTGCAGGAGACCCAGGTTTGATCCCTGGATTGGGAAGATCCCCCAGAGAAGGAAATGGCAACCCACTCCAGTATCCTTGCCTGGAAAATCCCATGGAGAGAGGAGCCTGGTGGGCTGCAGTCCATGGGGTCACAAAGAGTTGGGGCACGACTGAGCAACTAACACTTACTTACTTGGGCACGCATTGCTCCGGGTTCTGACAGTTAATTTAGGGCCTGTTTCAGAAGTTAATCTTTGAAGCCAAATCTTTGAGACTTGTTCTAGTCTCAGGGCTCTTCTTATTTTTCTCTTTCTCCAATTATCTTTGGTAAATTGTAACTGATTTGTGGTTTGACTTGTTCTCATGGAGGTAACTGCCTCTTCTTAATTGCTTGCCACCAAAATTTCTGTTGTCTTTGCCCTTTGGTTTAAAATTCCCCACATCTGTTCCAGGTAAAGTCAGGTCCCTTAGGGAGATCTTCAGAGATCTTTGTTTTTATGGTCTCCCTACCTGTCAACTGACCCACCCACGCAAAATCTCTGTGACTTCTCCAGAACTGATAGTAGACGAAGTGACCCTCTTTTTTAGAGTGACACCCTGCATTGTGAACAGGGCACTGAGAAGGACAGTAACATCTGGTCTCCTCAGCTTGATTACACTAGCATCAGCTTTTGTTCTACGAGTGACTGAGTCCAGTACTCTTAGCCTGCCATGCAAGAGCTTAGATCTTTTATCTTATGAGTTGGGACTGTGTGGAAGAGAAGAATCACAAAACTCAACTGTTCTTGCTTGGAGTACTTCTGTAGTTTGGAACTGGGCATTACTGTAATGCTCAACTGGGTGATGGAGGGAGAAGGAGCTCTGCATTCATGTCTGCTTCCCACCTTGTGTGGAGCTTTTGTCAAACTCAGCAGGGCAGGAGGAGAGGAAAGGAGTGGGTCATGGCTAAAATGCCATACATTCTTTCTATTCAGACTGAAATTTAGTAAATTTTGTTGAATAAGTGTTTCTTCATTTGCTGTAGGTTTTTCAGATAATATCCAGAATTTTTTTTTCTAAATTTCATCATTTATTGTTGTTTCCTTAGGGAGATGATTCATAGAGTTCCTCAAGCTCTCATTTACAAAGTCATCTCTCTCATGGCATGGCACTGAGTTTTTGAATAGTCCATCATAGTTTTTTTCTATAATGTACCGTATTCCAGATTTGTCTGATTATTTCATCACAGTGTGCCATTGTATTGTCTTTTCTAAGATAGCACTTTCTGTTTCTGTCTTTCTCTTTTGTCTTCTTTTGGATTTTAGTATTGTCCTTTCTCTAATAATGTGGAAAACTTGGCTTCTTTTATGGTTTATCCTAGAAATTAGAATTCCTATATTGTATGCTTATCATATCAAAGTCTAAAGTAATCAATGTCCATATTTGTTTTTTACAGTTACAAGGACATTAGGATCTTTAACTTCACTCATCCTCTCCTGACTTATATTATTTTATCACAGTTTTTATGTTAGTATTGTATTTTTGAGCACTGCATCTATTTTTATAATTTTGTTTTATAGTTAGTATTGTTTAAAATTCAACCACAAGTGTATTACTTTTTCTCTTATTTCCATTTTGTATTTTAAACCTTCTAATTCATTTGTATTTCCTTTCTTACACAGGAGAAGATATTTAAAAGGTTTAAATTTCCTTTTGTGAGGTCCTGCTGGGGGCATCCTTTCTCAGTTTCTGTTTGTCTAGAAATGAAATGTATTTTCACTGGGTATAAACTATGGGTTGACAGTTTTCTTCGTATTAAAGGCGCAATTTCATGGTATTCTGTCTTCTGTTGAATATCTGAGAACTTATCTGTAAATTAATTGTCACCCATTTGAAGGCAGTCTATCTTGCTTTTATTGATGCTTTGAAGGGCTTTTTTGTTTCTTGGCTTTATGTTCTGAAGTAACCCTATTTTGCATCTAGTTTGGGGTTCGATTTTTCTTCCATTGGATCTGCTAGACTTCTAGACTCACAGATGTCTTTAATTAGCTCTTAAAAACTTTCCACCATTATCTCCACTATTGGCTCTGCCCCATTCCCTCTTTTACCTCTTCTTTCTATAACCCAAATTACCTGTTTGCTATACTACCTCACTCTTTCTTCCATGGCTCTTAACTATTCTTTTACATTTCTCATATGTTTCATCTCCATGTTACATTATAGATCATTGCTTTTCACTTTAATTGTTTTAACTTTACTAAGTCTATCTTCAGCTGTTATCTAGTCTGCTGTGAAGCTCATCCATTGAGTTTTAAATATCATAGTTTTTACTTTTAGAATTTATATTTCAGTTTAGCTGTTACCTTTTTTACATGATTTCCTTTATTGTCTTAAAGTTAAAAATCTTTCATCATTGTAAAAATAGTCATTATAATTCTAATATTTGAAATCTTTGCTGAATAGTTTCTGTTGTGACATGTTTCTCCTGATTTTTGCTTATGGTATTTTGCTTCCTTGTATGCTTAGTGATTTTTGAATGTGAGTGCTTATTTTCCTCTCAAAAAGGATTTTTTTTTAATTCTCTGAAGTTTAATATGAACATATGCTCTTCTATGGGCTTCCCAGGTGGCACAGTGGTAAAAGAATCTGCCTGCCAATGCAGGGGACGTGGCCTCTCTGAGTCAGGAAGATGCATGAGGAGGAAATAAAATGCACTCAAGTGTTTTTGCCTGAAGAATTTCATGGACAGAGGAGCCTGGCAGGCTACAGTTCATGTTCCATAGGGTTGCAAAGAGTTGAACACTGCTAAGCACACACACATGCTCTTCTGCATAGGATTTATATGCATTTCTGTCCAGACTCTAGGAGGTTGAAGCAGTTTGAGTCCACTCTAAAAAAATTTACAGTTTGAAATTAGTGGGCCACCCAGCTAAATGCTAACTTGAGTTGCAAATCTGCACGATGGCCAGCTTGTGGTTATAGTTTTTCAAGGATATTTTCCCCTTGTTCTTCTTGTTGAGATCCAAAATATCTTTTTCTTAAAATTCTCTGGAGTTATTTTGTATATGGTTCTCTCTTACACTAAAAACAAGAATCTCAAATTCCCCAAGTCTAGTAAATGCCCTTGGGGCAAAAGTAGTTTTCTGTGGTCAGTTTATTGGAGTTTTTCCCCCTTAGATTTTGGCCTGATAAATCCTATTGTGCTTCTCTTGGAGGTTTTTAAGATATTTTTACATTCTTTTCAAGCATAAAAGTTTTTTTTTTTTTTAACTGTCTTGATACCTAACTCCATTATTGGTATATTATTTCTCTGTGCCATTATTTTGTAGTATATATCTCAGATCATCTGAAGCAAAATCACCTAGAAATGTTTATTAGAATTTTAGGTTCTGATAGCCAACCTCAAGCTTACTGAAACCAAATCTTTAGGATGGGGTCCTAGTATCTGAATTTCTGTGAGGTTTTATAAATGATCCTAATGCATACAGAAGTTTGCTTTTATTTATACTTTTAATCTTATTTTTTTTACTGTAGGACCCTGAAATCTAAATTTATTGTTTTTTTTTTTATACTTACCCAGCATCAAGGTTAACGGCCCATTATTTTTACATCTATTTCATAGTAGTGTTAGTCACTCAGTCGTGTCCAACTCTTTGTGATCCCACAGACCATAGGAATCACCAGGCTCCTCTGTCCATAGGATTCTCCAGGTAAGAATACTGGAGTGGGTTGCCATTCCCTTCTCCAGAGGATCTTCCTAACCCAGTGATTGAACCCAGTTCTCCTGTATTGCAGTCAGATTCTTTACCATTTGAGCTACAGGGAAGACCTATCTATTTCATATTCCAACTTTTATCATATAGTAAACGTGTGTGTGTCTGTGTATGTATATCTGTATCTGGCCTTTGTATTTTGGATAATTGAGCTGCCTATTCTTTGAGCAATACCATACTGTTTTAATTATTGTATCTTCATGATATGTTTTATTATGTGATAATAAAAAATATTTTTTACTTTTTATTATTTTCTCCCACACTAAAAAGTGTACAACATTGCTATAGTTGCACTGGTTTTCTTGCTTCAACAGTCTTCAGTGACTTTGTAGAATAGTTTTTCCAAAGTTTTGAAAGTTTTTTTTTTAAACTTAACTCCTATAGTACTTTTCCCCTATGGATTTAAGAAGTCATTTAAACTGAGGTACTTAATATTGTTTTTTGTTCACAAAAATTTGTATTATAATTTTATTGCTTAGCATGGCCATTTTGCTCTAGATATATTTCTACTGCATTTTTTAAAATTGGAGTGTAGCTATTTACATTTTCTGCAGAGCCATTAGGGATACTCCCAAAGCTCAAAGAAAGTCTCTTAAGTTTGATAACAATTATTGATTATACAATTCATTTTCACTCGGTAAATCCTACTGAATCACAGACTATAAAAGCTGGAAAATACCTAAAGATATTATATTGTCTATCTCTATAATTTTACCAACAAGAAACCTGAACTCTAGGGTATAGGAATGACTTATCTGTAGTCACGTAGTGAATCAGTTCCTGAGGTAACATCAGGATGTATTTGTTGCATCTTGGAGCTTTTTCTCTTCCTGTTGTATGCTATATCATTATTGCATTATATTAAGTATTCTTTTCATTTGTTTGGGTCTGATTTGTTTTGTTTCACTAGATTGGAAGTTCCTTAAAGGCAGCACTCATTAATTTTTTTGTACAACTCAGCCCTAATATTGTGCTTGGTTCTTATTAAGCACCTAATCAGTATTGATAGATGTTGATAAAAAATTAATTGTTCCATTAAACAGATGTCAAATTGAACCTATTTCCTTGTGAGCATCACAGTTATAACTATAAGAAAAGTGGCATCTAGTGGTTGGTTTGTGTATTACAGTTTCCTTTTGTTTCTTGAACTGAGTACTGGAGTCATTTTCATAACCTGCTGCTGCTGCGTCGCTTGAGTCGTTTCCGACTGTGTGCGACCCCAGAGACGGCAGCCTACCAGGCTCCCCTGTCCCTGGGATTCTCCAGGCAAGAACACTGGAGTGGGTTGCCATTTCCTTCTCCAATGCATGAAAGTGAAAAGTGAAAGTGAAGTCGCTCAGTCCTTTTCAACTCTTAGCGACCCCATGGACTGCAGCCTACCAGGCTCCTCCGTCCATGGGATTTTCCAGGCAAGAGTACTGGAGTGGGGTGCCATTGCCACCTAGGTGCAATAAATAGAATATAAATTAAATGTTCAAATTGAATTGAAGGAGATTTTTCTGTAGCCACCAGATGTTTCAAGCAGTGACCTCTCTAAAGTATAACCACATGTTAAGTTATAAAGAAGTGCAAAATGATAAGATTATTAATTTTTAGAAAATTTTTGTATAAAATCACTTCCAAAATGGGATGCATGACTAAAGTTTTATTGTTTGTTTATAAATCTTATTACAAGTTGAAGGATATTGTTGGATACTGAAAAGTCAGAAATGCAATTATAAAGACAAGTTGCATACTATCTTCTCCATATTGATGAAATCCTATTAGGTTGTTGCTTTGAATTATTTTCAAGAACTTAGTTTATATTTTAAAAAGGTAGAACTCCTTCAATTAAAAAAAATTTAACTGTGCTATAGTTGATTTACAATATAAGTTTCAGGTGTACAACCTAGTGATGCACAATTTTAAAATTTATACTGCATTTATAGTTGTTAAAAAATATTGGCTATATTCCTTGTGTTGTTCAATATATACTGGTAGCTTATTTAGTTGATACATAATAGCTTGTACTTCTTAATCCCCATCTCTATCTCCCTTCTCCCCTCTTCTTTCCCTCCACTGGTAACTACTAATTTGTTTTCTATATCTGAGTTTATTTCCTTTTTTGCTATATATACTAGTTTGTTTTACTTTTTAGATTCCACATATAAGTGAAAATATTCAATATTATGGGCTTCCCTGGTGGCTCAGATGGTAAAGAATCTTCCTGCAATGCCAGAGACCCAAGTTTGATCCCTGAGTCAGGAAGATCCCCTGGAAAAGGAAATGACAACCCACTCCAGCACTCTTGCCTGGGAAATTCCATGGATAAAGGAGCCTGGTGGGCTACAGTCCATGGGGTCACAAAGAGTCAGACATGACTGAGCAACTAACACACACACACACACACATGCAGTATTATAAATATATACATATATAATATATAACATACAGATAATACATAAAAAGAACTGTTAATGATAGATGACAATAGAATATCACACCATCTTTTACTTACAAAACCAAAAATCTATGCAAATATATTTACATTTATAATGCAAAGTCAAAGGTTAATTCTTAGATTTACAGTCATTTTTGATTATCACTATCCTTTACTCCTCCATTAATGCATGTAATTGAATGCTCTTAATATGCACAGTCTAATTCAGTGAATATAACTACTCTCATGAATCAATAAATTCTAAAATTTTTAAGTTTTACTTTGGAATCTAGAATTCATGTTTGCACAGAACACTACTAAATATCCTAACGTCTGTTCCTGACACATTGTAATGTAATATTTATGTATGGGATTATCCTACCCATTAGAGAGCAGTGATACACTGTCTTTGTATCACTGCCTGCATCTAACATAACCAAGTGGCTGGCACATAACAGGTGATCAATATGTATTTGTTGAATTAGTTATATATGTTTGAATGAGCTGTGCCTTATTCAGTATTAACACCTAACATGTTTTCTGACTTCTTATAATGCTCAGTTTATGTTTGATGAATAAGTAAGTCTGAATAAGTCTATTTAACCTGTAATGTAGTTGATACATAACACTAAAGCCAGAGTGTATAACTTAATCACCTATGAATAATTATAGACATATAACAGTTTCATTAGAAATGTCAAATGCACATCTTTTATTGAAACAGCTTTTTGCAATGTGAGTGGGAGATTTCCCCCAATATCAAGCTATTATTATTTGCTGTTATAATTAGGAAAAGGAGTTCTGGCGTGAGAGTGACTTCTAGTTGTGGCTGAGTGTGTTAGGAGTTTTAAATAGAAGGACAAGGTTAGTACTTTGATAAGAATTGGGGAAGGTACTATGGTAATGATTGGAGTAAAGGAAAGCGTGGAATGTTGGGAAGGAGGTTACAGTACATTTTAAATCATAGCCTCCCAAGGCTGAACATTATAAACATTTATGTATTTATATCACATAAAAATTTCTTTTATTTGATGAGGAGCACAACCCCTTATTTTACATAAATGGTGAACTATCTACATATGTTAAACTAATTACTATTTGTTTTTCTAAGCAGTTCAACTTCATGCAAGAGTAAAGGATAGATCGGGATGGCAGACATCATCTGTTGTCTTCTTGTCCTAAGGTTCTTATTTTGGAGAAGGATATTTTTCTGGCTCCAGTACTTCAGTTCCTAGTATGAGAGAATGAGCTTGTTAGTAGTGGCTGTTTAAGACACCTAGGCTCTGGGAACAGCATCTGAAGTAAAGCTTGGAGGTATTAGAGACTAAGCTACTAGTGATGAAAGAGTGGAAACAATGGAAAGAAAGGTGGTAAAAGGTAGCATATATTTCATGCCCCTGATTGCTGATGAATGCTGAAAAGCAAGGGACTTTAAGTGGCAGTCATCTTTGGCAAGTTGCCAAAGACTTTGCTAACATAGATTGAGAGGTAATTTCTTACAAGTGATGTTAGGAGAAAAAAAGGAGTTCCTTAGAGCTGAAAATCATATTAAAGGGAAGTTGTATGGATTTTTTTCATTTATAAAAAGACATTTTTCACTTTATAAGTATTGTATTTTCTCATTTTAAAGAGTTCAAACAGAAATGTATACAATAAAAGATGGATGATTCCTCAGAGATAAACATTGTCTATAGTTTAGTATTTATCCTTTTAGATATTTTTATGGTAGTTGTTTTAAAAGTTTGGATTGTTGAATTCATCTGAGCCATAAGTCAGAGTCTGGTTTTTAGGTTCATATTTAATGATTTTCCTCCCTCTTTCTCTTCCTTATAGGCTTGCTATGGGTGTTCTCCAGGATCAAAGTGTGACTGTAGTGGTATAAAAGGAGAAAAGGTAAGATATGAGTTAATCCTTCAAAAATTTAGAAAACCAATAAAATACTGATTTTAATTAAAAAAATAGGACTTCCACCCCAGCATATAATTAAAATGAATATAATAAAATAAATAGATAAATATAATTAAGTAAAATGAATTTTACTATGCTTCTTATTTTAGATTACTATAGGGATTAGGCTATATCTCAGAAGTCAGCAAACACTTTCTGTAAAGAGCCAGATAGCAAATGTTTTAGGCTTTTTGAGCTACATAAGGTCTCTGTCACATGTTTTTCTCCTTTTTAAAAAATAGTCCTTTAGTAGTGTTAAAAAGATTTTTAGCTTTTAGGACTATACAAAATGGGCTTCTGACTGCATTTGGCCTGATAACTATAGTCTGCCAATCTCTGATGCATCTTGTAATCACTGACTTAATAGGCAAAAGAAAGTAAAAACAACATTAAGGAACAAAATATTTATCAGGCTACTAATCTATGCTAGACACTAGGCAATTTCATGTATTTTTATCTAGTCCATGTAAGTTAATGATTGCTGCATCTCTACTTTCATCTTACTTTTCTCATAACAGCGTCCTTACTGTGTAGATATGATGATTACAAAGTATTAGTGATGATTAAATAGCACAAATCTAGCTACTATGAATCAGTGACTGACACTGAAATTAGATGTGTTTAAAAAGGGATAGTACCTTACAAAGAATTGTACTGGGGGAAGGTGATCATACTCTAGTCTTCATTCTTTGGGACTCAATATTTTTGAATGAATAACTGAATGTTACTAATTATATAAGAAAAAGTTCAGGACAGTATCTTGAGCATATTCCGTTTAGGCATATAGAAGGTACACTAGCATATTAAAGGGGTTTAAAAGTCCTGGAGTAAAGAAACCTATTTGTTTTGCAAAGTTATTTATTTAACCCATGTTCCTTCCAACAGAACACCTATTAATAATAATTGAAGAGTGTTATACAGAACCATTATTTGAGTAACATTAGTTTGAGGGGAGTAGTTTTATGGTAAAGGTAATTTCTGTAGTGGTAAAAAGACCAAGAGGGATTCATTCTGACATTAGTGGAATGCCTTTTATCAGATTAACTCTTAAGAAGTGAACATTCTGGACAAAATATAACAACTATTTAATAGCATAGGAGAGTGACCAAAGTAGGAAAACAGTAGAGCAAATTCTGCCTCTTAAAGAAGGGAAGTACAGTGGGCATGTTTGCACTTATGTACCTTTTTATCCTGGGTATACCTTTCAGTCTGCATGGCAACGGATGGTAAGATGGCAGACAGAAAACCACAGTCCTAGTGGCTTGAGAAGTCAAGGACAGAATTGAGGATGCCAGAATGGCTATAAAATGATGGGAGATATGCTGGAATGGAGAGAGTTACAGAATGGAGAGCCCAAATATCTGCTTGCAAATGTCACCAAAATACTTGGTTGAACCTTGAACTTTATATGTATACAGGAGGATTCATTCAACCCAGCAGAAAGGAACGCTTAAAGGCCTCAATAAGGCAACACAGATTTAACTGCTGTCCATTGAAAGGAAAATGGAGTTTTAAGTGTTAATTCAGCCGAGTTAGCTATTTCCTAAAACAAATATTCAGTACTTTTCAGACAATATAAAAGAATCCAGGATGTGTGTACATATTAAGTACAATGTCCAGTATGCAATTAAAACTTGCTAGACACTAACACAGCAAGATCTGTGAAGTAACAAGTAAAAGTGACCCATAGTCAAGAAAAAGACCAATAAATGAAAACTAACTCTGCAATGACACAGATGTTAGAATTTTTAGACAACTGATTACAAAGTAAGTATTCAGTTCAGTACAGTCGCTCAGTCATGTCCAACTCTTTGCGACCCCATGAATCGCAGCACGCCAGGCCTCCCTGTCCATCACCAACTCCTGGAGTTCACTCAAACTCACATCCATTGAGTCGGTGATGCCATCCAGCCATCTCATCCTCTGTCATCCCCTTCTCCTACTGCCCCCAATCCCTCCCAGCATCAGAGTCTTTTCTAATGAGTCAACTCTTCGCATGAGGTAGCCAAAGTACTGGAGTTTCAGCTATAGCATCATTCCTTCCAAAGAAATCCCAGGGCTGATTTCCTTCAGAATGGACTGGTTGGATCTCCGTGCATTCCAAAGGACTCTCAAGAGTCTTCTCCAACACCACGTTTCAAAAGCATCAATTCTTTGGTGCTCAGCTTTCTTCACAGTCCAACTCTCACATCCATACATAACCACTGGAAAAACCATAGCCTTGACTAGACGGACCTTTGTTGGCAAAGTAATGTCTCTGCTTTTCAATATGCTGTCTAGGTTGGTCATAACTTTCCTTCCAAGTAGTAAGCGTCTTTTAATTTTATGGCTGCAGTCACCATCTGTAGTGATTTTTGAGCCCCCAAAAATAAAGTCTGACACTGTTTCCACTGTTTCCCCATTATTTCCCATGAAGTGATGAGATCAGATGGCATGATCTTTGTTTCTGAATGTTAAGCTTTAAGCCAACTTTTTCATTCTCCTCTTTCACTTTCATCAAGAGGCTCTTAAGTTCCTCTTCACTTTCTGCCGTAAGGGTGGTGTCATCTGCATATCCGAGGTTCTTGATATTTCTCCCAGCAATCTTGATTCCAGCTTGTACTTCTTCCAGCCCAGCGTTTCTTATGATGTACTCTGCATAGAAGTTAAATAAGCAGGGTGACAGTACACAGCCTTGATGTGTTCCTTTCCCTATTTGGAACCAGTCTGTTGTTCCATGTCCAGTTCTAAGACCTGCATACAGATTTCTCAAGAGGCAGGTCAGGTGGTCTGGTATTCCCATCTCTTTCAGAATTTTCCACAGTTTATTGTGATCCACACAGTCAAAGGCTTAGGCATAGTCAATAAAGCAGAAGTAGATGTTTTTCTGGAACTCTCTTGCTTTTTCGATGATCCAGTGGATGTTGGCAATTTGATCTCTGGTTCCTCTGCCTTTTCTGAAACTAGCTTGAACATCTGGAAGTTCACAGTTCATGTATTGCTGAAGCCTGGCTTGAAGAATTTTGAGCATTACTAGCATGTGAGATGAGTGCAATTGTTGCTGATGATTAAATAGTATAAACCTATGAATCAATGACTGACAGTGAAATTAAATAATTAAAAATGGAGAGTAATTTAAAGCAGATAGGATAAATATATTTGTTGGTTTAAAGGGAACTCTGCTAATAATAAGTGAACAGATAGAGAATCATAACAGAGCACTGGAAATTGTGTAAAAAGAAAGCAAGGAAAGCAAAATATGAGAAAGAACCATTTACCAGATGGGCTTTTAACAGCAGAATGAAGTAGACTGAAGAAAGATGGACAAATAACTTGAGAAACACACATTACCTAACACTAACCAACTAAGTAATTAAATGAAACAAAATATGAATAGCTCTATATCTACTAAGGAAATTTAATTATCAAACCCTTCCCACACTCACATAAAAATTCTAGTGCAGAAGTTTTCACTGAGGAATTATATGAAGCATTTATGTAAGAAACAATATCAGTCTTTCATAAACTCAGACAGTGGAGGGATAAGGACTGATGTCCAACTAATTTTATGAAACAAATACGCCCTAAAACCAAACCAAAGACAAAAGTTAAAAATCATTAAACTATAGCTCATTAATAGAGCTGAAGAAATGAAGAACAAAATTTTAGCAAATCAGATCCAGTGGTGTATAAAGCAGATAATATGTCCTTACCAAGTGGGGTTTATGCAAGTAATGCATGGTAGGTTTAATATTTGAAAATCAAAAATTATAATTCACCATGTTAAAAAACTAAATAAAAATTTTAAACATAAATAAGCCCACCATATAATTATCTCAATAGATACAAATAAAGCACTTACCAAAATTCATCATCAATTTCTGATAATCTCAGCAAACTAGAAATAGAATGGATTTCCTTAATCTTAAGGAGCATCTACCAAACCCCTATAGCCAAAATTATATTCAATGGAGAAAGACTACATCCCTTTCTTCTAAGATAGGAACATGTCTGCTCTCGCTATTTCTATTCAACATTGCCAGTGCAGTAAGACTAGAAAAGGAAAAGCATCCATACTAGAATGGAAGAATAAAACTCTCTTTTTTTGTAGATGAACAATACTAAAATGCTTATAAACTTTGTGAGTGTAGAAAGATCAGAATAAACAAACATGATAAGATCAATAAAGATCATTTATATGTATATATTGAACAATGAAAATTTGGAAATAGGAGTTATAAAAATGCCTTTTGCAAGATCACCAGAAATTTGAAATACATGGGAGCAAGTCAGACAAAAATGTGTAAGTCCAGTGCATTGAAAACTACAAAAATATTGTTGAGAGAAATGAATACCTGAATTAACATAGATATATATCATGTTTAGGTATTAAAGTGCTCAACATTACTAAGATGCCAATTCTCTCCAAATTTATATACAGATTAATAGACCTTCTTACTTTTCTTGTAGAAATTAAGCTGATTCTAAAATTCCAGTGTGGGCTTCCCTGGTGGCTCAGACATTAAAGAATCTGCCTGCAATGTGGGAGACCTGGGTTAGATCCCTGGATGGGGAAGATCCCCTGAAGGAGGGCATGGCAACCCATTCCAGTATTCTTGCTTGGGGAATCCCATGGACAGAGGAGCCTGGCGGGCTACAGTCCATAAGGTTACAAAGAGTTGGACTCGACTGAAGCTACTTAGTACACACAAAATTCAGGCGTAGGGACTTCCCTGTGGTACAGTGGTTAAGAATCTGCCTTGCAATGCAGAGTACTCAGGTTTGATCCTTGGTCAGGGAACTAAGTTCTTACCTGCTACAGAGCAACTAAGCCCACACACCACAACTAGAGTCTGTGGGCTGCAATGAAAGATCCCACATGTCAAAACTAAGACCCAACACAACAGTATAAATAAATATTTTAAAAAACTAAATAAAATCAGGTGTAAATGCTAACGTAGCTTTTTAAAAGAATGAAGCTAAAATATCTATATTACACAATTCGAAGACTTAGAATAAAACTACAGTAAACATGATAGTGTGCTAATAGCAAAAAAGATAGACATATAGATGAATGGAACACAATAGGGTCCGTAACTAGACCATAGGTGCATGATAAATTGATTTATTGACAAAAGTGCAAAAACAATTCAGTGGCGAAAAGATGGTATTTACAACAAAGGGTACTGGAAGAACTGGATATGCATATTTACAAAAATGAACTTTGACTCACTGCTTGCCCTATATGCAAAAATTAATTCAAAATGGGTCATAGACCTAAATATAAAGCCTTAATCTATAAAACCTAAGTCTACAAATCTTTCAGAAGAAAACACAGGAAAAAATCCTTGTGACCTTCGATTAGGTAGATATTTCTTAGATATGACAATAAAAACATGATCTGTAAAAGAAAGACTGATAAATTGTATTTCATCAAAATAAAGAATGTATTTTTTTAAAAAAAATAAGTTTATTTATTTATTTTTGGTTGTGCTGGGTCTTTATTGCTGCACGGGCTTTCTCTAGTTGTGGTGAGCAGGGACTACACTCCAGTTGTATGCATGGGCTTCTCATTGCAATGGCTTTTCTTGGTGCCGAGCATGGGCTCTAGGGTGTACAGGCTTCAGTAGTTGGGTTCCCAGGCCCTAGAGCACAGACTCAATAGTTGTGGGGCATGAGCTTAGTTGCTTCGCAACATGTGGGATCTTTCTGGATCAGGGATCGAACCCGTGTCTCCTGCATTGGCAGGTGGATTCTTTACCACTAAGCCACCAGGGAAGCCCAAGAATGTATTCTTTTCTGAAGATACTAAGAGAATGAAAAGACAGTTCACAGACTAGGAAGAAATATTAATGAATTACCTATCTGATAAGAATCTTGGAACCAAAATATATAAAGAAATCTCAAAACTAAATAATAAACATCCCCAAGTAAAATTAAATTAAAAACAAGTTGGCAAAAGCTTTGAAGACACTTCCCAAAAGAATAGATGATGGCATCATATAGTAAACACATGAAAAGTTACTCAATATTAATAATTAGGGAAGTGTATAATAAATCTATGAGGAGATACTACTATAAACCTATAAGAATGTGTAAATATTAGAACATAACCATACCAAATACAGATCAATGTGTGGAGCAACTGAAATTATCACAGATTGCTGGTAGAGATCTGCTGCTGCTGCTACTGCTGCTAAGTCGTGTCAGTCGTGTCTGAATCTGTGCAACCCCATAGACAGAAGCCCACCAGGCTCTCCTGTCCCTGGGATTCTCCAGACAAGAACACTGGAGTGGGTTGCCATTTCCTTCTCCAATGCATGAAAGTGAAAAGTGAAAGTGAAGTCACTCAGTCGTGTCTGACTCTTAGCAGCCCCATGGACTGTAGCCTACCAGGTTCCTCTGTCCATGGGATTTCCCAGCAAGAGTACTGGAGTGTGGTGCCATTGCCTTCTCTGATCTAGAATGAAGCAAATACTTTGGAAAATAGTTTGGCAGTTTCTTAAACAGGTTAACATAAACCTGTCATATGACCCCCTCTATTCCTAGGCATTTACCCATGAGAAATGAAAGCATGTGTCTATATCATCCTTGTACATGATGTCATGGTAGCTCTATTTGTAATAGCCAGAAACAGGAATCAACTCAACTGCCTTTTAACAGGTGAATGAATCTTAGCAAATTGTAGTAGAGCTGATCCTTGAACAACATGGATTTTAACTTCATGGGTCTATGTATATTCAGATTTATTTCAATAAATACATACTACAGTAGTATACAGTCTGTAGCTGATTAGAATCCATAGTTACAGAACTGAAGATTTGGAGCACCAGCTGTAAAATTATACTCAGATTTTTAACCACACAGGGGTTGGCACTCCTGACCCTCATGTTGTTCAAGGGTGATATATATATATACATACAATGGAATGCTACTCAGCAATAGAAAGGAATGAACTATTGACACACTTCTGAATCACAAAATAATTATGCTGAGTGAAAAGTTAGACAAAATGTATATTCTGTATAATTCCATTAATAAAAAACTTTGAAAAATGCAAATTAATCTCTGGTGATGGAAAGCAAATCAGTTATTGCCTGGGGTTATGAGGAGAGGCAGGAGGAAGACATAAAGGGGGACAAGGAAATTTTTTCAATATTTATAATATTTCATTTAATATTGTTATTTTAAAAAGATTTTATTTTTTGGTGCAGTTTTAGGCTCACAGAAAAATCAAAAGAGATACAGATTTCGCGTATGTGCCCTGCCCCCACACATGCATAGCCTCCCCAGCTATACCATAGTGGCACATTTGTTACAGTTGATGAACCTACATTGATATGTCATTATCACCCCAAATTTAAATTTTACCTTAGCGTTTACTCTTGGTGTTATACATTCTGTGTGTTTGGAAAAATGTATAATGACAGGCATCCATATTAAATTATCATACAGAGTATTTTCACTGACCTAAAAAAAAACTCTGCTCCCTCTATTGATCTCCCCAACCTACACCCACTGGCAACCACTGATATTTTTACTGTTGGTATAATTTTACCTTTTCCAGAATGTCATATAGTTAGAATTACATGGTATGCAGCCTTTTCAGATAAGCTCCTTTCAATTAATGATATGCATTTAAATTTCCTTCATGTCTTTTCATGGTGTGATAGCTTGTTTCTTTCTGGACTGATATTAATAATATTCCTTTGTCTGAATGCACCACATTTTATCTGTTCACCTACTGAAAAACATCTTGGTTGCTTCCAGGTTTGGCAATTATGAATAAAACTGCTATAAACATTCAATGCAGGTTTTTGTGTGGAAATAAATTTTCAACTCCTGTGGGTTAATACCAAGGAACACGATTGCTAGATCATATGATAAAAGTATGTTTAGTTTTGTAAGAAACTGCCAAAGTGTCTTCCAAAGTGGCTGCACCATTTTGCATTCCACCAGTAATGAATGAGAGTTCCTGTTGCTTCATATCCTTGTCAGCATTTGGTATTGTCAATACCCTGGATTTTGGCCAATTTAATGGGTGTGTAAAGGTATCTCATTGTTACTTTTTAATTTCCATTTCCCTGATGACATATGATGTGGAGCATTTTTTTCATATGCTTACTTGCCATCTGTATATCTTTTTCAGTGAGGTATCAGTTAAAGTTTTTGTGAGTGAGTCTCTGTCTCTTAGTTGTGTCTCTTTGCGATCCCATTGACTGTAACCCTCCAGGCTCCTCTGACCATGGAATTCTCCAGGCAAGGATACTGGAGTGGGTAGCCATTCCCTTTTCCAGGGGATCTTCCTGACCCAAGGATCTATCCGGGGTGTCCTGTACTGCAGAGCGATTCTTTACAGTCTGAGCCACCAGGGGAGCCCCATAGAGTCTTTGACCCATTTTTAAATCAGGTTGTTTTCTTATTGTTGAGTTTTTAAGAATTCTTTGTCTACTTGGATAACAGTCCTTTATTAGATGTATCTTTTGAAAATATTTTTCCCAGTCTGTGATTTGTCTTCTCATTCTCTTGACATTGTTTCCTGCAGAGCAGAAGCTTTTCATTTTCTTGAAGTCCAGTTTATCAATTGTTTCTTTTGTGGATTGTGCCCTTGTTGTGGCATCTAAAATGTCACCACCACATCCAAGGTCACCTAGGTTTTCTCCCATGTTATTTTCTAGGAGTTTTATGTTTTGCATTTAAGTCTCTGATCCATTTTGAGTTATTTTTATGAAGGTGTAAGGTCTGTGTCTAGAATTTTTTTTTCTGGGAATGTCCAGTTTTTCTAGGACCATTTGTTGAAAAGACAAGGAAATTTTTATGAGTGATAGATATGTTCATTATTTTGGTTGTCACATATATGACAAAAATTTTCAAATTGTGTACTTTAAGTGAAATTTATTGTATATTAATTTTACTTCAATAAAACTGCTTTTAAAAAATAAGTTTAACACAGAAGCATGTACATTCTGCCAAAGGAATGTGTTACTGCTAAAAACAAAATTCACCAGACTGCTAATGAGAACAAGAAATCAATCAATTGACATCCCAAAATTCATGTCATAGTCAAATATTATCTAAATAAAGTGTGCCCCTCTACCAGTTGCATCAGCATTTACTGGGAGCTTGTTAGAAATGCAGATTCTTAGGCTCCATAGCAGACCTACTGAATCTAATTCTGAGGCAGGACCAGGTAACCTTGTTTCAACAAGCTGTCCAAGTGGTTCTGATGCAAGCTAAAATTTGAGATCTTCTGACCTAGATTATTTCCATTTTGACAGTTCCTAAAGATCCATGTTCTTGTTGTAATTACTTCAAATATTTCTTTATGCTATATAATTACAAAGACAATAGAAATTAAACAAAAGAAGACACAGTTGCCCATAATTTATATAATTATAAAACCATTATAATTGCATTACCTAATTAAATCATTGTTGCCATTTGTCTGTTAAGGGTATTGCTTTGTCCATAGGTTTATATAATTTTTACTTTTTACAATAGTATAATCTTCAAATAATTTTAATTATAATTGTCATTGTGACAGTTTGTCCTAATTTTTATTTTTCCTATCCTCAGAAATCCAATATTTTTCCTGTTAATTGTGTACCTGTTTTGAGAAACTGTTTTTTTCTTTTAAATTTTGTATTTATTTTTACATTTGGCTGTGCTGGGTCTTCATTTTTACACTCAGACTTTCTCTAATTGCAGTGAATGACGGCTACTCTCTAGTTGCAGTGCGGGACCTGCTCATTGTGGTGGCTTCACATGTTGTGGACTGTGGGCTCTAGGGTTTGTGGGCTTCAGTAGTTGCAGCTCGCAGGCTCTAGAGTGCAAACTCAGTAGTTGTGGCACACAGGCTTAGTTGCTCCATGGCATGTGGAATCCTCCTGCACCAGGGATCAATCTGGTGTCCCATGATTGCAAGGTGGATTCTGAACCACTGTACCACCAGGGAAGCCCCAAGAAACTATTCTTAGAATTTATTTTTTATTTCCATGATCACATAACTTTCTTCTTGTGATTATAAAGTGCCCTTCCTATAACATTTTTATGTGTACGTCTTACTCACAAAGTAGGTCCTACTTCAAAATTAAAAGACGCTTACTCCATGGAAGGAAAGTTGTGACCAACCTAGACAGCATATTAGAAAGCAGAGACATTACTTTGCCAACAAAGGTCTGTCTAGTCAAGTTTATGGTTTTTCCAGTAGTCATGTATGGATGTGAGAGATGGACTATAAAGAAAGCTGAGCGCTGAAGAATTGATGCTTTGGAACTGTGGTGTTGGAGAAGACTCTTGAGAGTCCCTTGGACTGCAAGGAGGTCCAACCAGTCCATCCTAAAGGAGATTAGTCCTGAATATTCATTGGAAGGACTAATGTTGAAGCTGAAACTCCAATACTTTGGCCACCTGATGCGAAGAGCTGACTCATTTGAAAAGATTCTGATGCTGGGAAAGATTGAAGGTGGGAGGAGAAGGGGACGACAGAGGATGAGCTGCTTGGATGGCCTCACTAACTCAATGGACATGAGTTTGAGTAGACTCCTGGAGCTGGTGATGGACAGGGAGGCCTGGCATGCTTCAGTCCATGGGGTCGCAAAGAGTCGGACACAACTGAGTGACTGAACTGAACTGAAATTAGTTTATTATCCTTCTCTTAAATTCTAGCTTGTATGTAAGCCAGCTTTATTGCAAATAAAAGTCATCTTATGTATAATTTCCCCTAATCCTAGCTCTTATTTTTTTCTGAATCTTTGAGGAAAGCATGTGCCATAAATGAGTTTGAGTAAACTCCAGGAGTTGGCGATGGACACGGGGGCCTGGCGTGCTCAGTCCATGGGGTCACAAAGAGTTGGACACGACTGAGCAACTGAACTGAACTGAAGGAAGTTCATTCATTGAATGAATATTTACTGCATATTTGTTCTGTTGGGCACTAAGAATACAATGATGAACATAGCATAATTGGTTAGATGAAGGGAAAATGGAGAGAATGGAATTGAGATTATTATAAATTTCTGGCCAAGGTAGCTGGATTGTGTTATTTCCTGAAATAAATAAGATGGCTGAAAGATAATGATTTCAATGTTCTTTATGTTAAATTTGCTTTTGAGAAAATTATTCAACTTCTCTTTGCTTTAATTCTTCATCTATAAAGTGAAAATAATAATAGTATTTACCTAATATTGTCATTGGGATGATTAAATAAGATGAAACATGGAAAGAATTAAGAATGAACTCTGGCACATAGAAAGCGTTCAATACGCATTTGCTATTGTTATTGTTGAGTGTTAGGTGCCTGTGTGATATTCAAGAGATGTTTAAGACATTTGGCCCTGTGAACCCAGCTTTTAGGAAAAAATATGTTGATATTTGAGATATCCCAGAGAAAGGGTCAAAAAAGGGCATTCAATGTAATACCAATATTTAAAGGACAGGCAGAGAGAGAAGACTATTATTCCACAAAGAAAAATTAGAATAATATTTTTTATCCAAATGTGGGCAGACAGCACAAACCAGGTTTAAGTTTAACCTTCAGAAATAGGTGCACCACATCATTTTCTATGTTAGTGAGTGGTATTAGCAGATTACAGTAAAATCTAGGTAGCTATAAGGATTAAATAATTGCCTGACAACCAGTAGAAAGGGTAGGCATGCAACAAATGTCAGCCTTCCCTACTTCCTGTATTAGGAATTAGGTTAGAGGACCCTCTTGCACCCTCTCCTCATGGAAGCCTTTTATAGTTTCTACTGCAGGAACCTTTCTACCTTTTGAAGACTGGGGGTTGCTATTGCAATTTTTCTGCTACTTTCCTCCAGTAGCTGCCATTCTGTCTTTCTTGGGATGATACTGCTCTGTCAGCTAGATAGGACTACAACATTATTTGACTATTGTGTGAGGAAATTTCAGGATAGGAATCTGGTATAGGTATATGATTTTTATTAATACAAGTGTAGTTAAGCTTTTTAGCACTCTCTACTTTCAGTTTCTAGTTTATTCCTCTATTATCTGTAGCTCAGTAGCAATTTGGCTTCTGAAACTATATAGCTCTCTTCAAGCATTAGCCTCAAGTTTTGGCAGAGATATGCTCTAAATATCAGCAGAGATCCTAAAACATAGCTGTGTTTTCCACTTATGGAAATCTATTCCAACTAGATTATTTTATTTCATTCTAGCTTCCTTTCTGACTGGCACTTTTGATTAGATTTCTGTTACCAGCTCTGCTAGAAATGGGCTATGTAGTGAACTGAGGCAATCCAAGTCTAAAAATTTTTAATCTTCTATTTCTCTTTTCTTGTTCTGTTTTCTTCAAAATAGTGGAGTTGAGATTCTGTGTGTGTATGTGTATGTATGTTTGTCGCTCAGTCGTGTCTGACTCTTTGCGACCCCATGGACTGTAGCCCACAAGGTTCTTCTGTCCATGGACTTCTCCAGGCAAGAATACTGGAGTGGGTTGCCATTTCCTTCTCCAGGGCATCTTCCCAACCCAGGGATCGAACCTGGGTCTCCCACATTGCAGACAGATTCTTTACCATCTAAGCCACCAGGGAAGCCCTTTGGATGCTAAATTATCACAATCCTATGAGTAATTAAAACAACAGAGAGATATATTTATTGAAAATAGAAAATACAGTAATATGTCAATAATGATAATTATTGTCAATGCTACAGGAATGTTGAGACCTAACATTAATTGGGTAACATTTGCTTCATTGGTTTTGAAGTAATAAGTGAAAACTGACCAGAAGTAGCCTTTTCAAAGTTCTTATATTTATTATAGTATGATTCAACATAAAAAGAAAGTATTCAGTACAAGATTATCTAAGCTATCCAGGCTAAACTTAGTACTTAACACACACACACACACACACACAGATACACATGCCCACTGGGATTGTGAATGAAAGTCTGTTGTCCCTTAACCTCCAGGGGTATATGCCTCTTATGGGCCATTAGTCAGTTGCCTTGTAGATATAGATGCTTCGTCTTTCTCACGTGCTGCCTAGGCTGTCACTGTGGATAGAATCTGGGGAGAGGGGTTTACAGAAAAAGGTCCAGAGCCTTTGGCCAGAGACTCAACCTTCAAGCCTTAGAAAAGTAGAGAACTGCGTACAGCCAAGCAGTTGAAAGCTCATGCCTTGGAACTATGAGCCCTTGGGGTTCTTAAATGTAATAGTGGTGAATTTGCTGTCTGTGATTGGACCCCCTGGAGATGTTGGGGTTCACACTCAGCATAATTGACTGTATGCAAGTTAACTAACTCTAATATGTCTAATGGTATGTTAGTACACACGGTGGCTCTGTAGCCCCTACCTGTCTGGTTGTAGAGATTTGCACATCAGGCAACCTTTGTTGATAGATGCTGATAAGATGTGGTGGATCCTCACTAGTAGGTAGGCAGCCCTCCTGTGCTGGTGTTGATAAGTGCATGGTCAGAACTGGGACTTGAGTCATAATTAGTGGTGATTTTTTTCTTTTTTTCCAGAACAAACATGGATTCCTTTTTTTATTTAATTTTACAATTAAATATATAAAGATCTTGATATTATCAAGCCCTTTTCTAGCTAACTTGTCACTGACCAGTTAATTAATTTCCATTATTAATAATCCTACAATTCTGTGCTCTACTACAAACCTGAAATCTTCTCTGATGTTCTTTTAGCCTTCTTCATCTGTGTACCATACTTATTTCATTGTAACCCCTTCAGACCTAGTTTCCTGAATTTATTGCCATCTTCCCTGTTAAATTCTTCATGTCAGTATGTTTCAACTTTATTTCATCTCTGATAAGCCTTTAAATTTTATGAGAAAGCAAGAGATTACATTACCAAATACAATATTAGATATATCTAATAAGATATTAGAGTGGTTTGTGTTTTTCTACTCATATCATACTATTTTCTCCATGTTAGTAGATACTCTGAATTTAGCATAAATAAATTAATCTTCTCTAGTCATTTGATGTTTTTGAATCTCATCCATGCTTCTGCTTGAAAATTGACAAGTGACCTTATCTTTCTTTCTTATTCAATTGCAGGGGGAGAGAGGATTTCCAGGTTTGGAAGGCCACCCAGGTTTGCCTGGATTTCCAGGTCCAGAAGGGCCCCCAGGGCCTCGGGGACAAAAGGTACGTGCCAAGTTGCCAGTCAGTAATACCAAAGAAATGAAGCCATCTTAATATGGAATAAGTGTCAGATGAATTAAAAACTTACTGAATTACAGCCAAAAACTAATATTTAAATAAAACATTAGAATGGCCAAGAATTTATACTTCATTGTTGGTTTTTGTAAAAGGCTAAATATTACTGCTGTATTCAAATGCTTTTGGAAGATACTGTTAATGGTGTGTGGTTATTGGGATCCTGAACAAAAATTAAGTCCTGTCAGGAGCTCAGCTGAACTGGAGAGAGCTGAACTGCCAGGTGTCAGAGTACTGGTTAAGACAACAAGCCAAAAGGAAAGTAACAGTCAAGCCTTTAGTCACTTACTGTGACAGTGTGATAAGCAAAACATAAACAGAGAAAGTGTGGATTTCCCCACTGTTCCATTATTCCTCATGGAAAAGTGCCAGTGAGGGTCAAATGCTTCAGCATGGGGAATTGTTTCATTGCTCCGGAAGCTTGGAGGGAAAAAACTGCTGTTTTTTAGTATACCAGAGGGCTGGATGGATGCAGGGAGAGAGGGAAGAGCTAAGAGTGGAAAAGTACAGAGAACAGAAACAAATGTCAAGGTCCCCATCCTGCACTCAATAAAGAGGTCTTCACCAAGCCTCCATATAAAGAGGTCTTTCAATGCAGATGTGAATAAGAGCATGACCAGCCAGGAGGACTGATACCTTAACTACAACTCCCTTCAGAGACTGACATGCATTGGCTGTGCACTAATTCTGGTGTGGGATGGGCCACTTTCCTATATGAGGCTTTCTGGCATGGGATGGGCCACTTTCCTATATGAGGCTTTCTGGCATGGAATGGGCCGCTTTCCTATATGAGGCTTTCTGGCATGGGATGGGCCGCTTTCCTATATGAGGCTTTCTGGCATGGGATGGGCAGCTTTTCTATATGAGGTTTATCATGAGGTCTTTGTAACTGCCTGTTGTTGGGTCTGAAAAATCACACGTAGGTCTTTAGCCAGGAGCCAGACTCCTCAATTTCATCTCTTGATTTTTTAAGACCCAAATGAGAAACATAGGTCACTCCAACATGGACTTGGATGGGTCGGACTTTGAGGAGTTATGTCACAATATAATTAGTATGAGGCTACAGTGGATCATGGTCATGATCAAAATTACTCCAAGTAGGATGATCAGGCCTGCCTGGAGGAGTGAGTCTAACCATCAGCCCCAACCATTGGGATTCCCTGGTGGCTCAGACAGTTATCAAACCAGGAATAGATGGCCCACAGCCCATCTGATCAAATTTAGAGAGCCAGAAGACTTTTTTCTTAAGTTTAGTGATAGACTGCTCTACCTTGCCAGTTTTAGTGATGTAGGTACATCATGAAGTTCTGGCAATAGCAAGACCATTCCTTTGTTGGCCAGCAGGAAGTTGAAGACTAGGCTGTTAATCCAGTACTATTCAGGCCAGGTTGGTGAGGCTGGTCTGTTGTGCTTCCAAAGCTGAAATGGTATCATTAATGACTTTAGGAGAGGTCAAGGACAAGTTGGGGCTTCCCTGGTAACTCAGCTGGTAAAGAATCCGCCTGCAATGCAAGAGACCCCAGTTCGATTCCTGGGTCGGGAAGATCCCATGGAGAAGGAATAGGCTACCCACTCCAGTATTCTTGGGCTTCCCTGGTGGCTCAGCTGGTAAAGAGTCCACTAGCATGTGGGAGACCTTGGTTTGATCCCTGGATTGGGAAGACACCCTGGAGAAGGAAACAGTTACCCACTCCAGTATTCTGGCCAAGAATTCCATGGACTGTATAGTCTATGGGGTCGCAAAGAGTCAGACACAACTGAGCAACTTTCACTTTCACTTCACTTTCAAGGACACGTTGCACACAACTTTTCCTAATGAATGGCCCTGACAGTGGGAAAAGTTGCCAGGAACATAAACATGAGTAGACTATTCTCTTGAGTAACCACAATCTACCTTGAGTTCCACTGTTACTCTGTTTTACTGTGATGTGCTCAGTGGGAGAGGCTGTTTTGAATATTTAGAAGTCTCTTGTCCATGCCTCCACTATGCACATTGGTCAGAAAGTCAAAGGCCTGACTTTTACAAAAGAAATATCCCAAGGTGGGGTGCACACAGTGATGGGAGGGTAAAAGTCATTGATAATCAGGAACCAAACAGCCAGAAGTCCCTCCTGGCGGGTAGAGTCCTTGAGTGGAATTGCAAAATTGTATAAGGTAGAGGAATGTATGGGGGAGAAGGCCACCACTACTGATGTCAAAATAGCTCCAGTGGCAAATTCCATATCCCTTTTCCCAGATGCCTCAGTTAATCCCAGCTTAGGAAAAAGTTGACATCTGAAGAGGTGTTTTATTTCTGTAGCATCAGAGTCCAACTGTGGCAACACATAAGTGTAACAAGGTTGGGATATCTGAGGTACTAAGAATTTCCATGTTTAGAGAAATACCCATTTGTTGTATTCAGGGACACAGCAGACATTTATCTGCAGGGTTGGGTGATGGGTGACATGTCTACCAGTTTGTCAAATTGAGTGGTCACTATCTGAGACAAATGTATCAATGAATCTAGTGAGGAGGAAGTCACGTAGGCTTTTCTATGAGAGAGAAAGAAGAGAGGGTAGATACATGCACCCTCTCTCTTTGAGCGTGTAGATCCAAAGATGCTGCCATCCTGTCAGTTGGTAATACTTTTCCCCATTGACTTCTGTGTGGGCAGTCTCTCCTATATCATGAGCAAGGATAACATCTTATTGCATGTTAAGATATGGAATGGGAAGAGATAATAGTGAATTTTAAGATTGGGAGAAGTTTTTTAATGGCTCTTTTGGCTCATTCTCCTTTATTATCTGTATTAGACTGATTAACTGATAGGTGAAAGGGCTAGTTCTGTTCATTTTCCTGGAAAAGAAAACCGGTTTAAAACCCCTTTTTTTCCCCTAATTTTATTTCATGGAATAGTGGTACATCATGCCATTAGAGCATGAAGGGAATCAAATGGATACTTAACCAAGTGGTTTTCTTAGTAAAGGGGGAAAATTAACTTAAATACATAATACTTTTTAACACTTACTATACCATAGCATAGATTACGGGAATAGGTTTGTGCATAATCTCTGAGGAGGTGGCAGTTCACCAAGGAGTTTTGTTAGATTAAAGAATAGACAGGACTTGTATAAATTTCCTGAATAGAGAAGTTTTACACTGAGGAAAAAGCAAAACTCCAAATGAAGGCATAAAATTTAAGTAGGTGGGATATACGACAGAATTTTCTAGTCTAATGAGGTATAAAACATCAGAATGTTTCTTGTACACCCAAGGGCAACACAGAAATAACAGAAAGATCTGAGTCAAGTGGGTATAATTGAGCACTAGGTGCTTAGTTGCTCAGTCGTGTCCAGCTCTTTGCGACCCTATGGATTGTAGTTCTCCATGCTCCTCTGTCCATGGGATTCTCCAGGCAAGAATACTGGAGTGAGGTGTCATTTCCTGCTCCAGGGGAATCTTGCTGACCCAGGGGTTGAATCGAGGTCTCCTGCATTGAAGGTGGATTCTTTACCATTGGAGCCACCAAGGAAGCCCAGTGAGTGAAAGTCTCTCAGTCATGTCCGACTCTTTGCGACCCCTTGAACTATACAGTCCATGGAATTCTCCAGGCCAGAATACTGGAGTGGGTAGCCATCCTCTTCACCAGGGGATCTTCCCAACCCAGGGATCAAACCCAGGTCTCCCACATTGCAGGCTGAGGTGAGCCACCAGGTAAGCCCAGAATTGGGCACTAACTCAGCAGTAACCCACGCACACTGTTGGCAAAGGACATCTCGATGAATTCGAGTTTGTACTGTCCCACCCCCTTAACACCTTGAAACTACTTAAGCTCTCCATAACTTAGGTGCGGCCTTGTGAAAATGAGGTGGGAAGTCCAGCCAACTGAGGTTAAATTTCAGCGATGTTAGTGAAATGGGTCCTTAGTAATTAAGTTGAACCATAAAAAAATAAAGTTACATTTGCTGTATCTGAGTTTACCTGGTATTAGGTGCTGAGTTTTCTTGCACACCATGCTCACTGAGTGGTTTCAGTTTTAATAAAATTTATGTCAAATTATTGAAAACTAACTACATTAGGTTTTTTGAAATAATTTACAATTAATTGGGACTATTGTACAGCAGTATGATAATTTTTAAATGTGCAGTTGTGTGCAGTTTAAATTAAGAAAGCAATTCAATCTTTTGCTGTGATTCCATTTCTGTATCCATAAAATGAGAAGGTTTCACTGCTTTCTAAGCTCTGGGCTTTTTAATTGGAAGCACTTTGTGCTTCAGTCTCCACTATGACTTCATACTTCCCAATATAGCTGAATTTATACTTTTTATGTGATTGGATGTTTGGACACGTGTATATATTAACGTACATACCAAGTCAAAAATTTTGTAGGATTATTCTTTAATCTATATACATTTGTATATGAAAGTAAAAGTATAGAAAACAAATATATATATATTAATAACAAATATATATAGGAGTGTATATATAAAAATTTCCAAAGTATTGCTTTATTCTTAAAAACAATTGATTTTCCGTAGATAGTGTATTCATTTTGTTCAAAATAAATTAACATAAAAGGTATACAGTGAAAAATACCTCCTTTCCACTGTGTCCATTAGCCACTGAGGTCTATACATTCGTAATGAATACTCATGTTATTTTCTTATGAAAATTGAGCATCTTTTCATTTCCGTGAACTGTGTGTTTACATAATTTGCCCACTTTTCTACTGGATTGTTGGTGTCTTCATATTTCAGTGAGCTATTTATATTTCAGGGAGATTGCCCTTTATCTATGTATGTGTATATTTATGTGCCTCTGTGTTTATCGAAGGTCTTTTATGGCTTTGGGTTTTGAATAGGAAACGCCTTCCCCACTGTAAGATTGTAAAATAATTCTCACATGTTTTATTCCAGTATATTAATAGTTTCACTTTTTTCATATAAATATTATATCAATTTCTAATTCACCCTGGTATGGTTTGTGATATAAATTCTACTTTTATTTTCTAGATGTCCTCACAAGTGTGCCCCAATATAATTTTCTGCTCTGACTTGTAATGCATTTTCATTATATACCAAATTCACATGATTATATGGACCTGTTTCTGGACTTCTGGAAAATCCCATGGACAGAGGAGCCTGGTGGGCTGCAGTCCATGGGGTCACTAAGAGTCAGACACGACTGAGCGACTTCACTTTCACTTTTCACTTTCACGCATTGGAGAAGGAAATGGCAACCCACTCCGGTGTTCTTGCCTGGAGAATCCCAGGGACGGGGGAGCCTGGAGGCTGCCGTCTATGGGGCCGCACAGAGTCGGACACGACTGAAGCGACTTAGCAGCAGCAGCATACTCTTCCAGTGGTCTGCTTGTTCAGATATGAGAACCAAACTATTTTAATGATTGACTTGTTATATTTTATCTGACCCTGCTAGTGTCCCCTCATTTGTCTTTTTATTCTTCAGAATTTTTCTCAGTGTTATTGCTTACTTATTTTTCCACATAAACATTAGTCACCTTGAAATCTTCTACATCTTATTCAGTTTGATGCTAAGTATTTTATCTTTTTCTGCATGTTTTCTTCCATTATGTTTTCTAACAGGTAGTTGTTGGTATATAAGAAAGCTATTGATTTCTTCATATTATTTTTATATACAGCTACCTTACTGAATTATTTTATTGATTATAGTAAGTTTTCATTTAATTAACTTGGATTTCCCATGCATACAAACATATTATTTACAAATAATTTGTTTTGCCGCATTTTCCCCAATTTTTATACCTCTAATTTCTTTTATTTAGCCATGTTGCTTAGTATGTCCAATATAGTATTAAGGCATCCTTGTCTTATCTCTGCCTTCAGTGGGAAGACATAAAATGATTCATTGAGCAATCAATCTTCTAGTTTTAAAATATATTTAGATTTACTTTAATTTCCTTAAAGATGCATCTGTTGTGAAAAGAGTAGATTATTAAGCTTGTTTTTAAGCAGAGTATGGTAGGCAGATTAATATCCACTTCCTAATTGTGCTTAGTCATTCAGTTGTGTCCAACTCTTTGCAACCCCATGGACTGTAGCCCACCAGGCTCCTCTGTCCATGGGGATTTTTCAGGCAAGAATACTGGAGTGGGTTGCCATGCTCTCCTCCAGGGGATCTTTCCAGTCCAGGGATCGAACCCAGGTCTCCCACATTGCAGGTGGATTCTTTACCATCTGAGTACCAGGAAGCCAAAGATATCCATAACTAATCCCCAGAACCTGTGAATATGTTAGGTTATAAAAGTAAGTGAAATTAAGATTACAGGTGGAATTAAAGCTGCTAGTCAACTGGTTTTAAACTAGGGTAATTTTTCTGGTTGCTCTGAGTAGACCCAGTATAATCATAAGGGTCCTTTAAATGTGGAAGAGGGAGGCAGAAGAATCAGTGTCAGAGTGATGCAATGTTAGAAAAACTCATTCAGCTGTCACTGACTGTGAAGATTGAAGAGAGCCATGAGCAGAGGGATGCTGGTAGCTCTCGAAGCTGGAGAAAGAAAATAAATGAAATCTCAACCCTCCAAAAAGTAACACAGCTCTTCCACTGAGACTTCCAGAACTGTATGTAATATTGTTTTGTTTTATTTTTTAGCCCACTAAGTTTGTGGTAATTTGTAAGAGCAGCATAAGAAACTAATACATCAGGTAACATTTTCTCCAAATAAAATTTTCATGGAAACCCCAAATAAAAATGATAAAAACAGAGCTTTACTGATTGAAGAGGGGCTGTGACATGGGCATAAAGGAATCTACAAGGGAATCTCTAGGATTGTAAGTAGAGTAGTTTGGAAGCTTGTATAAAGCAAGATATCCCAAGTTAGTAAAACTATCTAAAGCCTCAGATGGTGACATACTAACTGTATGTTCCACTGAAAATATTGCCTATTGGAGCAGGATTAGGTTTTCTTTATTCCTTTAAAAAAAAAAAAAAACTACTTAGGAAAACTTAGTGAGGCAAGACTTTAAATTCTCAGCAATGCAGTTGTAACTAGAAATGGGTAAATAGATTAACAATCCTGTGGGCAGCCTCTTTTGCATGGAGTCTGCAGCAGAAGCTTGAAAGGAAAGTCTGTGGTTCTTTCTTACTCCTTCTTAGCTCTGACAGTAGGAAGTGCCTGTATAAAATGTAGCAAAGCTTTAAAACAGCAAACTCATGAACAACTCATATTGAGGTTCAGAGGTGATGCTGTTTATTAGCAGCATGGTAAGCAGATTGACACAATATAGAAACTGTTCAGGTTTTCAGCTCTAATTTTGTTTATGCATAAATGATTTGGGGCTTCCCCGGTGGCCCAGTGGTAAAGATTCCACCTGCAATGCAGGAGATGCAGGAGACATGCATTCGATCCCTGGGTCAGGGAGATCCCCTGGAAGAGGAAATGGCAACCCACTCCAGGATTCTTGCCTGGATAATCCATGGACAAGGATAATCCTTGGTGGGCTATGGTCTATGGGGTCCCAAAGAGTCAGACATGACTGAGCGACTGATCATGCACACACGCACAAATGATTTGAAGGATATCTGTACCACTATTTCATCTTTATTTTCTTGACATTATTCATAACTAACTTTACAGGTATAAAGTTTCTTCTGCCTGTCAACAGTTTTCTTCTTAGTAAATAAAGGCCTTTCTTACTTTTTAGCTTTTGACTTATCTTAGTGCTTTTAGTCTCAATAATAAATACTTCTTCCTTGGGTATGTAAATTTATCACTAACTTCCACAAAGGCTCACAAAAATTTGTCTCAGTTTACAATATAAAGTTAGTTATTCGAGGGCTCTTTTTGAAGGAAACATAACTAAATATGTTGTATTTTTCAGGGTGATGATGGAACTCCAGGGCCACCAGGACCAAAAGGGATCAGAGTAAGTGATATTTGCTGTATCAAATGTTTTGTTGGTCAAACGAAGAAGCTACTGAAGTGTTATAAGGCAACTGGAAAAAGACTCATATAGAAATTCAGGAAGAGAAGTGAAATCTTTTAATGTTTCAGAATTTATATGTCTATAATTAGCCTTTCTTTAGTATTTTGGTAGTTGTCTTTATATATCCAGATGTCTATTTAAACTAATATAAGAAGACTTTAAAGTAGCTTATGGTTGAGAAATGTGAAAGTGTTAAATTTCAATAATTTTTCAAATTCTTAAAAATATACATCACACAAGTGGTTTAAAGCAGAACTACCCAACCAGGGTGATCATCTCAGAGTTCAGAGAACTGATCACCTCAGGTCATTGTACCCTCCCTGGGAACCAGGTACAAATAGTATAACTTTATTTGTGTGTCTTGAAGAGAGTAAGTTTGGGAAGCCTCTAGTTGAAGCCATTGTGTTAAAGAATAACTATTTTTGAAAAAGGAGGTCGGTTCCATAAAGTTTTACTGCCTATACCACCATGTAACTACATGATAGCAAAATATTAAAAAAAAAGAATAACTATTTTTGGAAAAATACAGTATTTTATCAGTTCTGAGATGTATGATTATTCAAGTTTTAATGTTCTGGAATTCAAGATGTGTTTGAAAATTTAAGTGCACATTTAGTGTAATTTTTCTGAATAGCTTTTAAGTAGACATATACTTTTCAGTGTGTTTTAGATTGGGAGGAAACTATAGTTTATAAATAGTACTGGCTTTTGGAAAATCAGATTTAACTTTTCTGAGCCTCAGTTTCTTCATTTGTTATATTAGAAAGTCAAACAAGAATATCCCCATGGTCTCTTTTAGCTCTGTAATTCTGTGTTCATAGATTGACAAGGTCCCTGAATTTGAATATAGAATATATGGGTGGTGGCTTAGATATTTATGTGTATTACAAAGAAAAACATTCTGATCCTCTGATCTCCAGAAATTTAGTAGATGTATACATTTTACATAAATGTTTAAAATATTCTGTTTGCTATATATGTCTTAACAACACATAGCTTGCCTTATGTGCTACTTTTGACTAGTGTACGTAGAGCAGTGGAAAAGCAGCAAAGAAACTCAAAACCCTTAACATTTTTTTAGCAGACATGCTTCTGTGTTTTTCTATCATAACTGAATATCAATATACTATTAAAGCTGTTCATAATAATCATAACATATATCTTAATAGCTATAGCTACCATTAACTATGTCCTAAGTACAAAAAAGATCTTCATGACCCAGATAATCACGATGGTGTGATCACTCACCTAGAGCCATATATCCTGGAATGTGAAGTCAAGTGGGCCTTAGAAAGCATCACTACGAACCAAGCTAGTGTAGGTGATGGAATTCCAGTTGAGCTATTTCAAATCCTGAAAGATGATGTTTTGAAAGTGCTGCACTCAATGTGCCAGCACATTTGGAAAACTCAGCAGTGGCCACAGGACTGGAAAAGGTCAGTTTTCATTCCAATCCCAAAGAAAGGCAATGCCAAAGATGCTCAAACTACTGCACAATTGCACTCATCTCACACGCTAGTAAAGTAATGCTTAAAATTCTCCAAGCCAGGCTTCAGCAATACGTGAGCCGTGAACTTCCAGATGTTCAAGCTGGTTTTAGAAAAGGCAGAGGAACCAGAGATCAAATTGCCAACATCTGCTGGATCATCAAAAAAACGAGAGAGTTCCATAAAAACATCCTTTTCTGCTTTATTGACTATGCCAAAGCCTTTGACTGTGTGGATCACAATAAACTGTGGAAAATTCTGAAAGAGATGAGAATACCAGACCACCTGACCTGCATCTTGAGAAACCTATATGCAGGTCAGGAAGCAACAGTTAGAACTGGACATGGAACAACAGGCTGGTTCCAAATAGGAAAAGGAGTACGTCAAGGCTGTATATTGTCACCCTGCTTATTTAACTTCTGTGCAGAGTACATCATGAGAAACTCTGGGCTGGAAGAATCACAAGCTGGAATCAAGATTGCCGGGAGAAATATCAATTACCTCAGATATGCAGATGACACTACCCTTTATGGCAGAAAGTGAAGAGGAACTAAAAAGCCTCTTGATGAAGGTGAAAGAGGAGAGTGAAAAAGTTGGCTTAAAACTCAACATTCAGAAAACGAAGATCATGGCATCTGGTCCCATCACTTCATGGGAAATAGATGGGGAAACAGTGGAAACAGTGTCAGACTTTATTTTTGGGGGCTCCAAAATCACTGCAGATGGTGACTGCAGCCATGAAATTAAAAGGTGCTTATTCCTTGGAAGAAAAGTTATGACCAACCTAGATAGCATATTGAAAAGCAGAGACATTACTTTGCCAACAAAGGTCCGTCTAGTCAAGGCTATGGTTTTTCCAGTGGTCATGTATAGATGTGAGAGTTGGACTGTGAAGAAATTTGAGCGCCAAAGAATTGATGCTTTTGAACTTTGGTGTTGGAGAAGACTCTTGAGAGTCCCTTGGACTGCAAGGAGATCCAACCAGTCCATTCTGAAGGAGATCAGCCCTGGGATTTCTTTGGAAGGAATGATGCTAAAAGCTGAAACTCCAGTACTTTGGCCACCTCATGTGAAGAGTTGACTCATTGGAAAAGACTCTGATGCTGGGAGGGATTGGGGGCAGGAGGAGAAGGGGATGGCAGAGGATGAGATGGCTGGATGGCATCACTGACTTGATGGACATGAGTCTGAGTGAACTCCGGGAGTTGGTGATGTACAGGGAGGCCTGGCGTGCTGCGACTCATGGGGTCGCAAAGAGTCGGACACGACTGAGCGACTGAACTGAACTGAACTGTAGTATTGCTGAGACTAAGAAAATCTGTCCACTCTATCACTTCCCACTTTCAAGTGTCTGAGAGTGCTTAGAACTTGGTGGCCTAATAGTTCCTGCATCCTCAGATCTCAGCTCACAGGCAGCTGTTGGCATGCAGATTTTAAAAGACTTATTATGGAAAATTTAAAGCATACACAGATTTACAGAGAATATATTAATATTACAATGACATCCCCCATGAAGTCATTACTTGGCTTCAAAAACTATCAACATTTTGACAGCTTTGTTTCTATACCTCACCACTATTGCCTGTAATATTTTAAAGTAAATCCCTCACATCATCATTCCACCAATAAATACTATGTTTCTTGAACTTATCACCACATTATGCCGTTATTACACCTCAAAAACTTAGCAAAAACTTTTCAATATCCTTTAAAACTCAGTCCATATTCAGATTTTCTCAATTGTCCCAAAGATTTCTTTTTGCAATTGGTTTGTTCAAACCAGGATCCAGGCAAGTTCCACATATTGCATTGGCTTGATGTATTTCTTAAGCCTCTTCTATTATGCCGTTGAAGAAACTGCATCATGGCGTTGTACTGTGTTCCACAATCTGGATCTGCCTGACTGTTTCCTCATGATGTCATTTAACTTATTTCTCTGCCCCCCATGTTTCCTGCAACTTTGAGGTTGCCTTAGAAGAGGCACTAGAGAACTTTCTAGGAAAAAAGAAAAACCTGTACATTTAAGATGTGTGCATTTTACTATATATAAACTATACTGATTAAAAAATGAAAGAAAATTGAAAAACAATACTTTATAGGTACTGCTGTATATTTACTATTGAATTACATCTCATGGCACAAACGTCTGTCTATCCCACTTTTTTGATGCTAGATTTGGTCAATGGTCTCAAATGTATGAGCCTGACTCTGCCACCAGAATTTCCCTATCAACTTTCACATAGTGGTTTAGCATCCATCCATGATCATTGGTTAGATCCAAGTTTTTGTTTTTTGTTTTATTTTTTTCGTTTGGAGTTGCAAAATGATAAGTTTCAAAAGTCTATTAGTCCTTCATTGAATAGCTTGAATTCTAATTCATTAACTTGAATTCTGATTTATCAGCTGAATTCTAGTGGGGTAATGAGTTTGTACACTGGCAACTTCGAGTGATGATCAAAGAAGGTTTTCTTTAATTTATCATTAGAAACATGGAATTTCTGTGTTTCAATCACTTGTACTCATTATTCTTTTTGAAGCTCAAATTATTTCATCTTTGTCTATGGGAGCCTCTTCAAGTTGGCCCCTGTGATTTGTCCTATTGACAAAACCCTATTGATCTTTGATAATTTCTTTGCTTTCTGACATAAGACCCTTCAGGCTCAACTTATGCATGTCCTCTCTAGATCTGGAATTGACCATGTCTCTGATTACAGATTCTTTCAGTGATTTAGATTCCACAGTCTGAATATAAGGAGTGTTCATTGCTACTAGTTTTGTCACTATTTTGATGCATTTTAAGTGGACAGAGTTAAGAAATATGTATTTTTTAAAGAGAAAAAATGAGTTCATATTATTATTTCCAACTGAACTTTAATATAAATTTTTTTATACTTGTTGTCTCCCCCTGCCACCTTTCTCTCTCTAACATGAAAATCTTCATTTCCCAATTATATTAATATAATTAATTCCTTTGTCCTACACTATAGCTATAATGACTTCAAAATAACAATATATAAATAAACAAAATAAACATTTCAATTTTAAAAGCAATAGTAGAAATCTTAACTGCCACTAATTATTTCTTTGCTGAATTGACTCATTTCAGTCAAAAGTAGTTTTCTTCTATGTATGGTCACTGTCCATAGTTTGATATACATTAGGTTCATTGGTTCCAGCTTGCTTTCAATTGTTGATGATTTCCTTTTTACCTTTTTTTTTAATTTTTTCATTATTTTTTTAATTTTATTTTATTTTTAAACTTTACAATATCGTATTAGTTTTGCCAAATATCGAAATGAATCCGCCACAGGTAAGACTAGGTATAGTCAGAGATGCTTCCCATCCTTCTTTACCATCTCCCCATTCTCTTTCCTCTTTCCCCCAGAGGTAATCATTTTTCATTTGCTGTTTATCTTTTCATTGTTTAGTATCACTACCTTTGTTATAAAAAGGTAGTATATTATATACAGTACTTAAACTTTGTTTCTTTTACTTAACATTCTGTCCTGGAGATCAGTATGTATTTCAGTGTACAGAGATCTTCCACATTCTTTTTTAAAGCTGTGTGGTTTCTTATTATGCAGATATACCATAGTTTATTTATTCATGTCCCTATTTGTTCTCTGGAGAAGGAAATGGCAGCCCACTCCAGTATTCTTGCCTGGACAATTCCATGAACAGAGGAGCCTGGTGGGCTACAGTCCAAGGGGTCACAAAGAGCTGGACGTGACTGAGCACACATGCATGCCTTATTTCTAACCTTCAGCTATAATTCTGGTTATATGTCCATTTCTAAACTTCAGCTACAATAATTCTGTCAGTAACCTTGGCTTTCATGTTTTATAATTTCTTATGTGCCTTTGGGATAGATTTCTTGAAATGAGTTGCTTCAAAGAGTAAATAAATACATGTGTAATTTTGTTAGATATTTCCAAATTTCTCTCTATGGTGTTTAAATTCCACTAGCAGTTGTATGAAAGTACCTTTTCTTCTTGGCCTTACCTACAGAGAATTTTGTCAAACTTGTATTTTTTGTCAATCCTGACAGGGATATTTGATTAAGATTTTGGGGGTGATCACATTGATGTTCTCAGAGGCAGATATGTCAGTATTTGCCACTTATCCATACCCTGCTGTATTCAGGATTCATCACAAACCTTGGATAATCACTTTGTCTTTTAGAACAGACATTTCATCCACTAATTTGCCTGCTCCTACATCACCAAAAACTGGAAAATTCTTAAAGAAATCGGAATACCAGACCACCTGACCTGCCTCTTGAGAAACCTGTATGCAGGTCAGGAAGCAACAGTTAGAACTGGACATGGAACAACAGACTGGTTCCAAATAGGTAAAGGAGTACATCAAGGCTGTATATTGTCACCCTGCTTATTTAACTTCTGTGCAGAGTACATCATGAGAAACGCTGGGCTGGAAGAAGCACAAGCTGGAATCAAGACTGCCAGGAGAAATATCAATAACCTCAGATATGCAGATGACACCACCCTTATGGCAGAAAGTGAAGAGGAACTTAAGAGCCTCTTGATGAAAGTGAAGAGGAGAGTGAAAAAGTTGGCTTAAAGCTCAACATACAGAAAACTAAGATCATTGCATCTGGTCCCATCACTTCATGGCAGATAGATGGATAGATGGGAAAACAGTGGAAACAATGACAGACTTCATTTTTCTGGGCTCCAAAATCACTGGAGATGGTGACTGCAGCCATGAAATTAAAAGACGCTTACTTCTTGGAAGAAAAGTTATGACCAACCTAGACAGCATATTAAAAAGCAGAGACATTACTTTGCCAACAAATGTCCATCTAGTCAAGGCTATGGTTTTTCCAGTAGTCATGTATGGATGTGAGAGTTGGACTGTAAAGAAAGCTGAGCACCAAAGAACTGATGCTTTTGAACTGTGGTGTTGGAGAAGACTCTTGAGAGTCCCTTGGACTGCAAGGAGATCCAACCAGTCCATCCTAAAGGAAATCAGTCCTCAATATTTATTTGAAGGACTAATGTTGAAGCTGAAACTCCAATACTTTGGCCACCTGATGCAAAGAACTGACTCATTTGAAAAGACCCTGATGCTCGGAAAGATTGAAGGCAGGAGGAGAAGGGGATGACAGAGGATGAGATGGTTGGATGGCATCACTGACTCAATGGACATGAGTTTGAATAAACTCCAAGAGTTGGTGATGGACAGGGAAGCCTGGCATGCTGCAATCCATGGGGTCACAAAGAGTCGAACATGACTGAGTGACTGAACTGAACTGAACTTAGGACAATTAAAACAATTCAATCAAATAGGAGTATCTTCTATAGGTTTCTATAAATGAGATTTTAAACATGTATAGTTTCTTCTGTAGTGTTTAAAAAAGAATGAGTGGTAATAATCAATGAGACACATTTTGTCTGTTGCTGTCTAAATGTAGTTTTCTTAATTCCCTTAGGTTGGATATTATTTTATTGTCATTGGTTGTTATTTGGTTATTTATTTCTTTTTATAGGGTCCTCCTGGACTTCCTGGATTTCCAGGGACACCAGGTCTTCCTGTAAGTAGAATTTGGCTTCTTATTTTTAAAATCTCTTAAAACAGTAATCTAAGAAATATTATACATGTGGTATATCTCCTTTCAAAGGGAATGCCAGGCCATGATGGGGCCCCAGGACCTCAAGGTATCCCTGGATGCAATGGAACCAAGGTGAGATTTATTTGACTTAATCTTAGGCAATATGCTTGATAATGGACTAAACATTTCAAGGAATCAATATCGAGAATGTCAAATAAGAGATATAGTAGCTTCATGTCTAGGACAAACATAGGGTATGTTCTGAGTTAGCATTTTCAATATACTGAAACATCAGTAATTCTTTAAGCCTGTATAATTAGTTGGGATATTGCATTGAGTTGAAGATTACCTACCAAATCCCTTTTGTGTTTTAGTGTTAAGTAGAATGAGAGTTTTTGCCATACATTGACATGAATCAGCCATGGGTGTACATGTGTTCCCCATCCTGAACCCTCCTCCCTTCTCCCTCCCCATCCCATCCCTCAGGGTCATCCCAGTGCACCAGCCCTGAACACCCTGTCTCATGCATCAAACCTGGACTGGCAATCTATCTCACATATGATAATATACATGTTTCAGTGAATGAAATGAGAGTTAAATGAGAGTTAAAAAGGAATTAGGATATATCAGTTCAGTTCAGTCGCTCAGTCGTGTCCGACTCTTTGCAACCCCATGAATTGCAGCACGCCAGGCCTCCCTGTCCATCACCAGCTCCCGGAGTTCACTCAAACTCATGTCCATCAAGTCGGTGATGTCATCCAGCCATCTCATCTTCTGTCATCCCCTTCTCCTCCTGCCCCCAATCCCTCCCAGCATCAGAGTCTTTTCCAATGAGTCAACTCTTCACACAAGGTGGCCAAAGTACTGGAGTTTCAGCTTTAGCATCATTCCTTCCAAAGAACACCCAGGACTGATCTCCTTCAGAATGGACTGGTTGGATCTCCTTGCAGTCCAAGGGACTCTCAAGAGTCTTATCCAACACCACAGTACATGTTTGTACATATAAACACACATATATATGTATGTGTATGTATATATATATATACACACACACGCACAAACACATCTATATTATCAGTTTTTAAGAGTAATACTTATGAATGTCATTCATTAACTTTGATTTTTTTAAACTAGGTACACTTAAAATTTTCAAATCTTTCATATTCTTTTTTTTAAATTAAATTTATTTATTTTAATTAGAGGCTGATTACTTTACAATATTGTATTGGTTTTGCCATACATTAACATGAATCTGCCACGGGTGTACACATGTTCCCAATCCTGAACCCCCCTCCCACCTCCCTCCATATTAAACCTTTTTTATCTTGCCTAATAACTTCCTGAAGAAAAATCCTAAGAATCTATATGTAATACACCACATCAGTTTTTACTATGAACTATTAGTATGAAACCTGAAACTTCTCCATCGTAGAAAATAATGAATTTAACAAGTGAGAAAATAAAGTATCATATGCTACAAACAATGTTTCCTGGCCCTCTTTTCTTTAGTCAAGACTAAATCCAACTATTTGGATTAAGTATAAAGTGAGAACAAGAAAAAAACAGAGGAAAATTTGCTCTTTTAAAAAGCTTACAAGTATTTGTTTCCATTTCTTATTCCCTCACTTTTCTCCTTATATAGGTTAATGAAATATTGTTTTCTGTGTATCCTTTTGATATTTCAATATTGCACATAATACTCTGTGAAACTATTCTGAAATACCGCAAATCTTTCTAATTAATGACATTTGTCATATTTTATATTAGGGCATAATATTTAAAATAACTTGAACAAACTATTTTGTATTATGCAGGCCATCACATTTTATGATAATCATTGTAGTGTATACTTGTAGGCAATAAAGTTATTGTTACCTCCAATATTTCTCCAAGTCAGTGTCATCCTTGCCACTAATAATAATATTCTGATTTTGGATTTGTGAGGCTTACTTGTGTTTTTCAATTTTGCTTGGGGCAACCTTACAGTGATAGGACCAACATGGAGTTAGCTTGCATGGCATATTGCTTGTTAAAGCAGGCTACATTCATGTGCCTATTATGGTAATTTGATTGTTTTTTGCTAGCATGTCTTGAGCAACAAACAGACTACTAGTCAAAGTTTTAATAAGACCAGATATATCTACAATGAGTATAGTATGCTATGTGATTAAAGGTATCTTTTTCTTTTTTTGTTAAAGCAACACCTTAGCAGATCTCATGATTAGTTGCATTTGAGTCCCCTCCAATTATGTAAGCAACAAAAAAATTTTAAAAACATTATGTGCACCTGCAGATTAAATGGAATCTTATATTTCTAACTATGTAACTGGGCTTCCCTTGTGGATCAGCTGGTAAAGAGTCTGCCTGCAATGCGGGAGACCTGGGTTCGATCCCTGGGTTGAGAAGATCCCCTAGAGAAGGGAAAGGCTACCCACTCCAGAATACCGGCCTGAAAAAAGCATTATGTGTACCTGCAGATTAAATGGATTCTTATATTTCTAACTAAGTAACTAATTGAATGAACCCTAGAGATGGAGTCAAAATATATGGATTCTTTTGCTCTCTGTTTTCTAAACTCGATGTATAGGCCACTTCCTTTCTGTTTGGGCTTATTTTTTCCATGTATAAAAAGTGGTGGAGAAAGGGATATTGGACAATAAGTGAAAGGTACATAGCTGTATCATTTACTCTTTTAAGCCTCTGACGAGGATGTTTCTAGAAGTATTACAGCACATGGGTGTTTGAAAGGAGGTTGCAATGGGGTTCTTCTACAGCCATTTTAGCCTTTGTTTTCTAAACCAAATGTCCATATTAGTACTTTACAATAGGGAGTGAGAAAGACTGGATGCCTAGAGAACATAATGACCTGCAATTGCTAAAACTATTGCTGTGATTATACTCTTGGTGATATTAATGGCATTCTTTCTAACCATCTTTTCCTCTTTATAAAAATAATTTGAAATAGTTTACAATAAAAGAAAAAAGCAATGGGGGCAGTTAAAATATGAATCTGTATAATACATGGGCAGGAAATTGGGGCAGATCATTAACTATTAAATGTGATGATAGCCAGGAATCTGTGATATGATTCTCTCAAAATGGATTTGTCAGAAGAAAATGACTAAAGTAGAAGATTTTTTTCCTTTATTTCTGATTGGGATTCATGAGTGGAGATAAAAGTATCTTAAAAAGTTGAATTGATATGGATAGTTGATATAAGGTAATTGAAAAGTGAAGGCTAATGAATTTTTGACAATCTGGCATGTTTCAAAATGACTTGCAGAAATTTTTTTCAGTAAGTCATTGTTTGTTGGTATAATGATGCTTTTTTTTTTGTTCCTCCATGCTTTTTATTTTTAACTCCTTCTAGGGAGAACGTGGATTTCCAGGCAGTCCCGGTTTTCCTGGTTTACAGGGTCCTCCAGTAAGTTATAAAATTCGAAATTATAATGAACACAGGAATTAACATAAGCAGAAGTGTACAAAGTGAGCTCAGTGCATTTGTATGGAACAAAATAGTACTTTTCAAAGCAATAAAGTAAAAGGATTTTTTAAAAATAGAAGTTAGTAGTGCATAGAGCTTTCTGCTGGGTAAAAGCAAAGATTCTGTAGTGCATATTTAATATAAATGTCATCTCTAAGTATCTTAAGATACCTTTTCCTCAGAATGATCTTATAGCAATCTATTCAATTTTGCTTGCTCCTTCTCCTCTCATTCATATAATTCCTTTTCTTTTTAATAATAGGGACCTCCTGGGATCCCAGGTATGAAGGTAAGTATCTCATGTTGGAAAGGTAAGCATTTTAAAGTATTTGGAAAGCCTGCATCTTCAGTCAGATAATGTGTCTGACTTCTGTGTTAAAATGGATGCTTCTAGAAGTTGCACAGGTGCACATTTATGAGCTCTCCTTAAGTATTCTCCTTTGTTCTTGTGACTTTAAGTACCTTTTATGGGCTGGTATGCTTGCAAATGTGTATATCAGCCTCACAGTTCTTTTTGATACCTTCCTTATTACATTTTGATTCAGTTGACCACCTGCTCCCTCTGGAAATATTCTTTCTCTCTGGCTTCTGCAAGGGAATATTCTGGGAATATTCTTTCCCTTTTCCTAATCTTTCTTCTGCATCTCCAGTCGTTCTGCAGTCTTCTGTGCAAGCTCATGTTGTTCTGTCTAGCAGGCATCAAGACACAGTCCTGATCCCTTCTTCCCTTCTATGCCTAGCAATATCATTATTGCTCATGGTATTGATTGCTGTCTAGTTATGGAACACCTACATTCCTGTCTCTAAAACAGAATTTTCTTCTGAGTTATATGCATGCATTAAACTGCTTCCCTGACATCCCTCTGACTTATCTCCCAGACATTCAAATTAATGTCCTCAGAGTTAACCCAGACCCCCAAATAAACCTTTGCCTCCTTCTGTTCTCCTCATCTCTAAAATTTGCATCACTATATACCATGTACACTTTTACATGTACCAAAACCTGAGAGTTAGTATTTGCATTTTCTATTCCTTCACACATCTCCTCATTGCATACTATCTCTAAATACTGTTAATTTTGCCTGTAAGTATATATATTAAAATTCATCTACTTTTTCTTCATTTCCACTGCCAGCACACTAACCATAATGCCTCATCTGGATTAGTGTAGTAGCCTCTTAACTAGTTTCTTTTTCGTCCCCCTCACCTCCCAGCATGATTTATTCTATACAAAGCAGCCAAGAATGATCTTTTAAAAATATGAATCAGTAATTTAAATGTCTCCTTATAAACCTTCAAGAGTTTCCCACTGCATCCAAGATAAATCCACATTTTTTTCTATGGCCTGTAAGATCTGCATATTCTGGTCCTTGCCCCACATTTCCAGCCTCATCCCTAAGCTGCTTTTCCTTGGGCTCCCTGATCACACCAGTCTGCACTAAGTTATTTGAATGTGCCAGATTCTTCCCTTTCTGGGTCCTTTGTCCATGCTGCTTACATTGCCTAATGCTCTTCCCCCATCTTCACCTGGCTGACTCACGATCCTTTAGATTTCAGCCTGAATGTTGCCTTTATAGATTGCCCTTCTTTACTGCCCAAACAAATTTTCTCCACTATTTCTTTTTTTTAAATTGAAATATATTTGATATATAACATTGTGTAAATTTAAGGTGTACATGTTAATTATATATTGTAATATGATCTCCATTATAACGATAGTTAGCCCCTCTAGGACATCACATAATTATCATTTCTGTGATTGTTCTCCACCATTTCTTTATCATGTACCATGTAGTTTTCCTTTATAGTCCTAAACAGAAAATTTTATCATCTTATTTGTTTACATGTTATGATATGAATTTCTCCAGTATATTACTAGCACAGTGAGAACAGGTGTCTTGTTTTATCTTCTTTGCTACAAAGCATCCAAAGCCTAACACAATTCTTGGCAAATATTAATATTTAATGTTTTTCATGAATGAGTAACCAAAGGTATGACAGGTTCTTAACAAATTGAGTGGACTTCCATGTACTCTACCCACTTCCTCATTTTCCTTTGAAGAGTAAATGTATTCATTTAACCACTGAGGTCGCCTAAATCTTTGAGGACACTTATGTGACAAATTGAACGCCTAGTTCATTTTTTGTATTCTGGCCAGCTTTGCTGTATCATAACTATTACTTACAATTGCCACTTATGGTTTCTTTCAGGGAGAACCGGGTAGTATAATTATGTCATCCCTGCCAGGACCAAAGGGTAATCCAGGCTATCCAGGTCCTCCTGGAATTCAAGTAAGCATCTGCTGACTTTCTACTTGGCCCTATTGATTAAATCAGGTCACAGCATCAGTTTTTTTAATCCTCAGCCTTTAGTATTCTCTATTTTCATTATAGAAATTAGCATCTAAGGTTTGATAGATATGGCAGGTATGTTGTATGTGAAAATAAAAGCAGTCTTGACCAGGGAGCTTTTTAAGAAGTGTGGCTTGTTCTTTTACCTTTCAAATCCAGTTTCCATGGAAATTTTTGTTTCAGAGTTTTGCAGTGGAAACAGCCTTCTATATAGTCTTATTTCTGTGCTGTGGGAATCAATAGGGTAGTAGGAATAAATGGTCTGATAAAAATTTCAGGTTTCCCATTCAAGGTATTTGAAGAATTCATTTATAACATTATTAGTTATGCATAATGTATGAACATATTTTGAAGGCTGAAAGAATAAAATATATGTATCATGAACATCAAGTGTAATCTTTAGAAAAATTATCATGTTAGCCTACACATAACATACACAGAGATGACAACTTTTGGGGATTTATTGATTAGGGAATTAATTTTTTTAAGGTTTATATTTCATGATGATTGCTCTCTTTACCAAAAATAAAAATCAGTTCTTTCTAATATTTGATCACTAAGATACAATGTCAGGGACTTTTTTCATTAATCATCTAAATACATACTTGATATCACCCATCCATATGTTAAGTATTACCAATCTTTTCTAAATTTTACTGTATTATATTTGAAAATATAGCAGAATACATGCAAAGTATATGTAGGTTATAAAGCAAAATGACCAAATGAGCACTCATGAACACAATGCAGTATTTAAGAACTAGAACACTGTAATTTTCAATCAACCTTTCTTGGCAGTCACATCCTTCTGCATTCTCCCAAGATGTAGCTACCATCCTGGGTTTTCCATTTCTTCTTAAAAATAGTTTTATTACCTGCACATATATCATTTAGTATTTAGTTTTTAGAGTAATATGAAATATGTGTGTAGTTTTCTGCAACTTTTTCTATTTGATATGTTAAGATTCACCCATATTATTGTATATGACCATAGTTAATTCAGTTTCACTTCCATGTTACACTCCATTGTTTGATATACTAGATTTTGTTTCTCTAATCTCCTGTTGTTGGATTTTGGGGTTGTTTTGAGATTTTTTTAAATTATAAAATAATCCATAATTTATATCTAGATATAAAATTGCTAGATTTCAAGGCAGTCAAATTTTCAACTTATTAAGATGCCTAATTTTGCTCCACAACCATTACATCATTCCTTTATCTTTTGTCCCAGTTTTTCTGACTTCCCTCTTTGTGTTTAATTTTATGTATTTTTATTTTAAAATTGGGGAAGCCACCTTGAAACTAGTAGGCTTTCCCTTCCCATTTCTAGCATAAAAGCTTCACTAAATGCCCATCTTTATTGCTTCATATTTTAAAACTTCCGTACTATACATTTGTCCCATATTTATTGTATACCACTGTAAAACAAGTTCTCTAAAAACTGCATTCATTCTGTTTAGTTGAATTTCTTTATAGTCATTCAGTCCTTTTGTTCTTCTACATTTTAAAATTCTGCTTATAGTACTTCAGAATTATAGAATTGTAGAACAGAATTCTGGCAACTAAACTTAAATTTCATCCATTTAGTTCTTTATACAAGTTTTTTCTTATCCTTTTCTTTACTTTCTTTATAACAGGGCCCAGCTGGTCCCCCTGGTATACCAGGGCCAATTGGTCCCCCAGGACCACCAGGTTTGATGGTGAGCTTGCTTCTGTAATTTCATTTCTCCTCCTTTTCTTTCATTTTAAAAATATTAATATTATTTGTATTACTTGAAAGTATAATGAATTTGATCTATAGTTTTCTTAAATTTTCTTATATAGGAGATTCTATAGTGTTATGGTGAATAATATATATGCTAAATAATAGCTCCATTTTATAGATGGAAAGAATGAGGTACACAAAAGGAAAGATTTCAAATAAAGTATCTTGGTGGTTAACTCTTGATGTGTCAGGTTTGAAGTCACTTCTGGGGCCATCTTATGAAGACTTCTAAGGCAATTCTTAAGTCACTTGATGAAACGTGTTTCTTCAAGATGCAGTTTTCTGTTAAAAAGGAATAAAAATAGATATTCATACACAAAAAAGTATCGGCTCTCATTTCTTAAGGACCTGTGACAGAACGGTAGGATTGGTGAGGGTAGTGAATCACTGTGAAATGGGATAAGGATTTTTATTCCCCAGGAAAGAAGCAAAAACTTACAAAGACCCTGAATGTGCAACCAGTTCTCTTACTTTACTACCTGTATCGTCACTTATATTTCTACTCTAATAAATTGTAAGTACTTTTACCCCTGAAATACTTAAATTTCATTTAAGTCATATTTTAAACTTAGAACTTTACTGTTGCCCTGTTAAAAGGGCAAGAAAATTGTACTTCAAAGTAATTTCTCATGTGCCACTCTATCTCTCATCTATCATATATTTAAAGGACAGTTTTCATTATACCTTTATAGATTATACATTTTTCCTTGTGACCATTGGTCCTCTATTCATGAATGAAAGGAATAATGAAATAATGTTTGATAAATACTAGAAGATCTACCAGGAAAAGTTTGTGATTTCTGCTTTTTTAGGAATCTTTAGGAGAGGATTAGAAAACCTCTTTGTTTAATTTGTTTTAGTTGTAAATATCTTGCAAAACATGAGACTCTGGAGCATGGCACTTTTTCCGAACTCTTACAACTTTGGCCTACCCTAGGTGTATTGTTACACCTTGAATTTCCTTAATTCTTGTGACCACATAATACATTCACTCTGTTCTTAATGTCCCTGCAATTAACCTTGATTCAAAGGATGAAGCAAAGTCTTAGAAATGCTACCAAGGTATAATATGTAAATAAACAGATCAGTTGACATCAGGAGGTGATCTCTCTGGACAGACAAATGCCAATTTAACTTTTCAAACCTTAAAACATTCTCAAATATACAAAATCATATAAAATCAAATTGCACTAAAAAAGTAAACACGTACCTTTTAGAACTGGACAGTTAATTGTCTAATGGTACCTAAGTTCAACCCATAATTCTGATATGATAAGTTTGATATTTGTTGGGATTAATTTTTGTATTGATTTTTGGCATGAGTGCTACCCCATGGCCTCTACCCATCCTTGCATTTCTTCCCTCACCCATCTGTAGCCTGTCAAGAGAAGTCACCACTATTATCTAGTTTCTCTAAATCAATTTAAATATGTGTCTCTGATGAGAAAACAATGAGAAAAAAAACTCAGGAAATATTATTTTAAAGGACTTTTTTCAGTCCTTCTATGAAACCAACTTATTTTTAATATACTCATTAATATAACTCTTTTTCCTTTTTCTGTGTCTTTCACTCTTAGGGCCCTCCTGGCCCACCAGGACTTCCAGGACCAAAGGTAATTTTCTTTCTTCTTTTAGCATCTTTTATTTGGTGTGGATTTTTTTTGTCGTTGTTGTTATTGTCAATGAGGTTTTTAGTTTAATTTGTTTATTTTTTAATTGGAGGAAAATTGCTTTACAATGTTGTGTTGGTTTCTGCCATAGTCAACGAGGTTTTAAATTCAAATCTCTCTCTTCAGGGGAATATGGGCTTAAATTTCCAGGGACCCAAGGGTGAGAAGGTGAGTAGAGAAAAAAGTTGATTATTCAACCCTCAGTTTTTTTCTTTCACAGTTATTTGAACTTGTCTTTTTGCTTCTTGCAACTAAATTAGCTTGCATGTTATATTATATTATTGTCTGTTTAAACTATGAAATATTACTTACTTATTTTATCTTGCAAACAGGGTGAGCAAGGTCTTCAGGGCCCCCCTGGGCCACCTGGGCAGATCAGTGAACAAAAAAGACCAATCGATGTAGAGTTTCAGAAAGGAGATCAGGTGAGTATGTAGGGAGGAAATCAATGAATATCTTGCTATGAAAGTGGCATTCCATTAAAATGCAGTACAAGCTGGAATAAGGTTATTTGTGATAGTCTTTTTGAAATAACAAGGGTTAGAGATAATTAAAATTTTAAAATATCTTGACTGAGATATACTCTGTATACTATAAAATTCACCCATTTCAAGTGTACAATTACATCTATTTAATATATTCACAAGATAGTCAAACAATCACTGCAGTCTGATTTTAGAACATTTTCATGAGCCCCGTGAACAAAACCCCACACCTATTAGTTATCACTTAATATTTTTCCCTACACTTTCAAGCCCTGAAAGTTTAATTAAATGAAACCACTAATTTAATTCTTGGCTCCAAAGATTTGCCTATTTTTGGACATTTTATATAAATGGAATCATATAATATATGATATTCTCCGGTTTCTTTTTTTATTATAATCTTTTCAAGTTCATCTGTGTTGTAGTGTGTATTAGTATTTTGTTCCTTTTTATGGCTGAGTTAATAGTCCTTTGCATGTATATTCCCCATTTTGTTTATTAATTCATTAGTTGATGGACACTTGACTTTTTCCCCATTTTTGGCTATTATAAATAATGCCTTTATGTACAAAATTAAGTCATTGTAAGATTGTCACTGTTTTACATGACCATGTTCTCTATAATTCACTGATATTCAGGGAGAAAGATGGTATTACTGATAAATTTTCTCTTCGGCAGCACATATACTAAAATTGGAATGATACAGAGAAGATTAGCATGGCCCCTACTCAAGGATGTCATGCAAATTTGTGAAGTGTTCCATATTTGCAGGGGGGGGGGCTCCCCAGGTGGCACTAGTGGTAAAGAACTTGCCTGCTAATATAGGAGGTTAAGGGATCCTGGCTTGATCCCTGGGTCGGGAAGATTCCCTTGGCAACCCACTCCAGTGTTCATATCTGGAGAATCCCAGTGACAGAGGAGCCTGGCAGGCTACAGTCCATGGGGTCACAAAGAGTTGGACATGACTGATGCGACTTAGCATACATGCACTAGACTAGATGAGGGGATCAAATTATATTATACAAAATATTTTATAAGAATAAAAAAATCATTAGTACTTTAATTTGAAGTGCTTTCTTGCTCTTTACCTCAAAACTTGGCTTGTACATACACTAAAAATTAACTGAAATAAGCAAAGATGGCCCTAGATTTTTTTGCGTAGTAGATTTCAACTTTGAATTTGAAACATCTTTGGTTATAGTACATGAGTCTGTAGTTCAGCTAGTTAAAATTGTTCCTAACAGTACTAACAGTTTTAATATTGCTTTCCTTTTCCCTACCACTGCATAGGGACTTCCTGGTGACCGAGGGCCTCCTGGACCCCCAGGGATACGTGGTCCTCCAGTAAGTAACCTAAAATTCTTTAGCAAAATTTAATGTAAATTGATAATCTCGCATAGTACTGCATGAACCAATGTAAAATTACTTTTGTGTGTATAGGGTCCTCCAGGTGGTGTGAAAGGTGAGAAGGGTGAGCAAGGAGAGCCTGGCAAAAGAGTAAGTGTTATGGCTTCTAATAAACTTTACAAAAATTTTTAAACATGTCTTTGAGCACGTACTCATGCACTGTGCATGTGTGTAATTTTATTTTTTCCTCTTAAATCCTGCCTTGATTCCCTCAAAATGGCATGAATGACATATTTATTTATTTATTATAACATTAAAGTCCAGAAAGTCTACTGAAGAGAGTCCCAGGCTGGAAGAAAGCTTGTTATATCCTTTAACCTTATATTTCTAAATAACTAATTTATATTATTACATTTCCTTGAATCCTAAATAGGGTAAACCAGGCAAAGATGGAGAGAATGGCCAACCAGGAATTCCAGTAAGTATTTAAAACCCACCCTCCCCTCCGAATAGCAACATTTGTACATGTTGGTAAAGAAGCAGGATGGCAAAGAGGCTTGGGTTTGAAAATAGTTTAAATGAATAGAAACTATCCTTTCCATCTCTTTTAAATATGAATTTAAAAAGTCTCTGCTTTTCAAGATAGATTTTTAAGTCAGATTTATTGAGATATAATTTGTATACAGTAAAATGAACCATTTTGGTGCACAGTTCTGTGTGTTTTGACAAACACATAAGTTGTGTAACAATCTCCATAATAAAAAACAGTTCCATCTCTCTCAAAAGTTCTCTCATGATCTTTCATAGTTATTCCCTCCCCTCCCCTCACCCAGTGTCTATTGAAACAACTGATCTGTTCTCCATCTCTGTAACGTCGCTTACTCCAGAGTGTCATAAAAATGGAGTCATAGCGTATACAGCTTTTTGAATCAGAATTCTTTCACATAGTATAACACACTGTATTGTATATCAGTAGTTCATTCACTTTTAATTGCTGACCGGTATATGACTATGTGGAGTACCAAGGTTTATACATTTACTCATTGAAGGGTATTTTGGTTGTTTCTGGTTTTTTACCATCATGAATAAACTGCTAAAAACCTTCACGTACTCTGTTTGGTGTGAACGTAAGTTTTCTTTTTCCAGTTAAAGTTTTGACATATAATTCTAATTACTACCAAAAAAGAGGCAAGTAAAAATATGGAAGTCCAGGAACATTATTTCAGGCAGCCTTAGTATCAGGAGTATCCACCATAGATGTTAAAAGATGTTTTCAAGGACAGATAGAAAATTTGATGAAATTTGGAGACTACTCTGCAGGAAAGGGAGCATTCTTAATAAGACTGGAAGTTGTAAAGTAATATTCAATAGAATCAGATAAATTGATTTCTAAATAATTTTGCTAAACAGGCAGTCCTCAACTTACAAACTGTAGCTTCACCAATGGCTTAAACATATAACATGGCATAAGTGAAAGTGAAAGTCACTCAGTCGTGTCCAACTCTTTGCAACCCCATGGACTATACTGTCCGTGGAATTCTTGGGGCCAGAATACTGGAGTGGGTAACCTTTCCCTTCTCCAGAGTGGGGGTTCCAATTCAGGACCTCAGTTCCTGTCTTCTTTTGAAACAATGATTTATGCAGTCATGATGTTCAACAATTGCCTCTGTTTTTGACAGATATCCCTAGGGAAAAGGCTTTTCTCTCTTTGCACTGGGAGAAGTAAAATTAGGTCAGGTAATGGGATCTTTCTGGGAACCACCAGAAATGACAATTCTGTGGGGATGGGGCTTTGAAGAAGCTTCAGCCTGGTTCTTTCCCTTCCGGTTGCTGCTATGCTGCTGGTCTTTACCTTGATTGTGAGTTGTTGGTTTTCAAGGCTGCTGTAAAACTGAGGAAGGGTGATGAGAACAGAGCCACAAACCACTTTGTTCTAACAAAGATTCAGTCTTTTTTTCCCCCAAAAAATACATTTCCTGGATTGCTGCAAACCCTTGCTTAATTTCTAGAGTTCTAAAAAGATTGACCATTTTTGTCAATGTCTTTGGTGCTTTTATGGAGGAGAGGGATTTTGGAGGTTCTTATTCCACCATTTTTGCTGATGTTGCTGTCTTCTATGTTTTTAAAGGGTTTGCCTGGTGATCCTGGTTACCCTGGTGAACCAGGAAGAGATGGAGAAAAGGTAAGAATTTTAGAACGCCTAGGGAACTGCTTTTATTCTGATTAGCACAATTCTTTTCATCCCAGTTATAAATGAAAAATTTCTAAGTGACTAGATTTTGTATTCAAACTACACCTTCTTTATCCATCTTTTGATAGTATTCCCTTTTCTCTTATACCAATTCCCTAAATTTTATTCACTATCCTGAATCACAGTCCATCTGATAGAAACACATGGAGAATTGTTTAACTTTAGCATTTCCATTGTTAAAAGCTGATGCCTTTACTTTGAGCATGTATTGGCAAAACTTTTGTTCTCCAGAAGGAGGATTCAGCACTATTTTAGTGAGGCCCTCATACTAAAAAAGGCTTATAGCTGTGAATTTAGAATGTTGGCACTAAACATTTCCATTCTCTAGGCAATTATTGTCTGGAAGCCGGTGGCTAATCCTTGTTGTTGTTTTTTGTTATTGTTGTTGTTGGCTGTTGTTTTTTCATTTGGCCATGCAGCCTGACTGAAGTTATTTATTTAGTTCCCTATTTTAAAAGTGACTTTGAAAAAAATGTATGAAGCCCACAATTTCCATATTTATAGCAGATCACAAAACATCCATTTTTCCAATCTCTGGTCTTTAATTGCTTTCTATGAAAAGCTTTGTTTTTCAGGGACAGGAACGTGTGAGAAACTTGAATGTACCCAGAGGGCACATGTTTTAATGATGATTTTATCTCTAAACTAGATCCAAGTTCTAGACTGGCTTAAGAGGCACAACTAGAATAAAGGAAGATAATAAATAGTCAAAGAATAAAATTTTGTTTTTCTAGTTGTATGTGAAGTTATAGGACAGAGTATCTCCTTCAACTAAAAGAAGCTTATAGATAGATGAAAGGTTTCTATGAATAAGTCTAGAATGAGAGTAGAGATGTGAGAGGTACACCTATTCTTGGATCTTGGCCAGTGGAGTAACAGTTGAATACTGTGATCTTCACCGGTTGTATCTACTGGTTAAGGGTAATAGTTTTGTCTAAACTTGTCTTTCAGTATAGTCTAAGAGCAAAGTCACAAACCAATTATGATTTATTAGCTATTCCTGGTGATAGTTAACTCCATCAGCTTTAAAATATGTGTTACTAATGGAAATGACACTAAATTTATGCCCCTGACAAGTTTTTTGAAAAAAACATGGCTAAATGTAAGAAAAGGGTAAAGATTTTAGCTGATTCTAGTAATACCAATTTTTAAATTCAGTGTCTTCTCTATGTTACAGCTAGAAATACTTTAGAAGTCTGGTCTATATATAAGGCAAAGAAGTTAATTGATTTGGTCAGCATCATATAGCTTGTAAATCTGACGTAACAGCACAGGCTTTCCTAGGCTTAGCTAAGTAGTGTTTTATTAACTCATTTTGTATTTCTCTTTGACATTTTTTATTATGGATTTCTGGGTCTTTATGAAACTTAATTATCAGTTATATTTTTGAGGAAATTGATGTTTTCATGTGATTTTTACTAATCTATTGTATAATTGTATTGAACAGGGTCAAAAAGGTGACACTGGCCTACCTGGGCCTCCTGGACTTGTAAGTTTTTTTTCTCTCAGTTTTTATTTATTAAATTTATTAGTGCATTTAAAATTTTGTGTCTTAATTATATACTCCGTACCTTTTCCTCATAGAACACAAAATTCCAAGTCTTTATCAACTCCTCCTGTCTTAAAAGTCTTTACATCTAAAACTTCAGTGAGGTTGACCTCAAAGTCTTTGTATTGGTCTGCCTGTGTATTATTTCTCCATAATAAAGCTCCAAAATTATGGTATTAGGTTTTTTTGCATAATGATTGCCAAATCATTTCTCAAGTAACCAGCAGGTGGTGCAAGTGTTGCTTACAAAGATTCAAAAAATGAAACTTGGGGAACTAGGGATTGGTCCTTTCCCCTGCAGGGCTCAGAAGAAAGATGGATTTGGTCTTAATAGCTTTTCTCAATTTGTAATTGTCTGATTCACACCTCTTTCTTCCTGGAGTGTGTGCTTTTAGGGGCTCTTCATAACAAATGCAGGAAACTATTCTATGAAAGAATACTTGAGGGGTTTACAACTTTTCTGTCATATTTGTATTTACCATGAAATTCTAGTCACATATGTTTTCATTCTTATTAAGAATAAAATATCTCTGTTGCAGTTGACATATTGGTTTTCCTTTCATTGAAATTTGCTAAGACTCCTGGCTTTAGACTTCACTAAAGTTGCAAAGGGGCAAGTGCCATAAACCCTATATGATAAGACATTTGAATAAAGTTTATTTAATTATTTTTGTCCATAGTGGGTCTCAGATATTGATACTTGGTACTTTATCAAATCCAATGATGAGGGTGTGTTATATTTAAAGAAGATCTTAAGATAATTTTTATTTGCTTTCATTTTAAAATCAGAATTTTACTTTTCTAACAAATATTTTTTCTAAAAAATGAGATGATACAATTTTGATGAGCTTGAGAAGAAATGGAAATTTTGAGAGTGTGTCCTGTTCAATAGCTCACTTCCCCTTTGAACTACTATCCCAATTCTAGGTCCGACAAATGGCCATTTGTCTGAATATTTCTTGTATCCAAAAGAGCCAGGATGAATATTGCCAGTAGGTGATAATTTCTGTCTCAGACTGATAGTTGCTTAAAAGTAAAGCTTACTTTACCTTTATAACTCTATGAAGTTAACCTCTTTATATTATTTAATATAAAATTCTTTAGGCATGAGGTTCTAAGAAGATAGAAAGGGAATTATTAGCTAGTTGATTTTAATTAATAAAGCCCTCCTGGAAGAATGACTTTTCTTTTTCTTTTTAAGAAGAAGAAAAAAAAAATATGAGTTGACAAAGAGAAAGATTATGGGAAGGCATCCTTAGAATGCCATATTTAAAGGAAAAAGCAGGAATGTGCAAGATGCATGAAGTGGTTACAGTCAGACTTCGCTCTCCTAAAAAGTCATTGCTAGAACTAACAGGACATGAAACAGATGAGAGAGGTATTGGGAGTGAGAAGTATGTTTAGAGTCCAGGCTATAAAGTGACATAATATATAGTGAGAAGTAATGAACAATTATGAGTGCTCTAACAGGAAGCGTAACACAGAAAAATTGCTTTTTGAGGAAGTATATCCTAGTAGTAGATTTGGATTTAAAGGGAAAAGCTCAGAGTTGTTTCTGTTAGTCCAAGTGTGAGGTAAGGATAGAAGGTGTCACAGAAAAGAAGGGGACAAATTGGAGAGACTATTTTAACAAAGAATTATAGGGCTTAGGTGATTGGAATGAATTGAATGTAAATGATAAGAGACATCAAACATAATTCTAACTCTGTAAGCCTGGGGCTCAAGTGGATGGTAATATTGATACTGACATTGAACATTTTCTAATCTGTTGAAGTGTGCTGCTCACAATCTATGTAAGATAGTCTTGATGATTTTGCATCTGAACACTTTGTGAAAACGATGCATTGTAATCATATGGACCTACCAGGTTATTTTCAGAAAAACAAGTCTCTTCCTCTTTGAATTCCTTTATTTTTTCTTTCATAATAAAGGTAATACCTAGGCCTGGGACTGGTGTAACTGTAGGAGAAAAAGGAAACATTGGGTTACCTGGCTTGCCTGGAGATAAAGGAGATCGAGGATTTCCTGGAATACAAGGTCCACCCGGCCTTCCTGGACCTCCAGGTAAATGAGACTGTACTGTACTTAATACACTTGTGTTTATAGTATCTTTACTAATCCATGTATATAATATTATCATACTATTTCCAGGGTGAGCATGGCACTAGAAGACATAAGTATTTTTTAATTGATAGGAACGCCTCAGCTCTTAACTATAACCTTTCCAAGTTCCTCATGTATACTTAAAAAAAAATCAGAATTACTTGAATAGTGTTGTCTTACAATAAAAAATATCATTTCTATCTTTTGTTATTAATAAATTACACCAAACATTACTGTGAGCCAAATATTAATCATTGTACCTTTCATGCTGTTATGGTAGGAAACATTGTACTAATGATGCCTAGTTATGTAAGATTTACTGTATTTTTATGTAGTAAACAGCACTATCCACTTAGAATGCCAGAAACATCTACCTAGAAATCCCCATGGCGATTTTGCTGTGCAGTAAAATCTTGGAGCTCAGTACCAATTTTATATCACTTCCTTATTGAAGATACACAGTACAGTAGAGCACTTCTAATTTGGCTGCTAATTGAGCAGTGCTCTTGTTTAGCATGTTTATTTGGATGTTCTCTGAAATGAGGTGATAGTATGCCTCTCATGTAAAATTTGAAAAAAAATCTGGTACAGTATCTGTCACACATAAGTATTTAATAAATTATGGTTACTTTTCCATAAAAAATATTTGCCTAATGAAATGTTAACATGATAAGATGAGTGCTGCTCAGTGTTTCTGCCAAGAAGAAAGAGAATAAGTTGTGGGTCCCATTTTGCTCAAAGTGTATATAAAGTATATACACTTTATATACTTTATATACTATATATACACTTTATATACTATATATACACTTTATATACTATATATACACTTTATATACTATATATACACTTTATATACTATATATACTATATATACACTTTATATACTTTATATACTATATATACACTTTATATACTTTATATACTATATATACACTTTATATACTTTATATACTATATATACACTTTATATACTATATATACACTTTATATACTATATATACACTTTATATACTTTATATACTATATATACACTTTATATACTATATATACTATATATACACTTTATATACTTTATATACTATATATACACTTTATATACTATATATACACTTTATATACTATATATACACTTTATATACTTTATATACTATATATACACTTTATATACTATATATACACTTTATATACTATATATACACTTTATATACTATATATACACTTTATATACTATATATACACTTTATATACTTTATATACTATATATACACTTTATATACTTTATATACTATATATACACTTTATATACTTTATATAAAGTATACCCTTTGGATTTCTATCTTCAGGGTAGTGGACTAAAGATATAACTGTGTCTGGCAAATTCAGATAAGGAATTCTCCAGGGATATAGCAAAAAATTTAAAGTGTTGGATAGTATGAAATAAAATGTAAGACACACAAAGGATAAACCTAGATGTGCCAAAATCCAACATGAAGGAGTTCAAAAAGAGAATAGGACAAGAACCAATATTCGAAAAATTAATGGTTAAAACTTCTAGCTATTTAAAAAAGGCATATTTCCCTGTAAAAAGGCTTATGAATTACAAAGCAAAAGTAATAATACAAAATTAATACAGAATACATACCTAAACACATTGTAAGGACATTTTAGAATTTAAGGATAAAAAGAAGTTCTTAAAAACTGTCTGTGACCCAAAGCAGATCACTTACGAATCAGTGAGAGTCAGATGAAGATAATGGGGCAAATTTTCAAAATAAATAGGAAAAATAACTATGAATTTGAGATCCTATATTACATCAAACTGTCATCCTAAGGTGAAGATGAGGACCTCCAGATCTCTGAAATAGTTACTGGAGCTTTTACTCCAAGAAGAAGGAAATGAATTCAGGATGAAGTTGGGAGTAGGGGTGGGTAACACAGAAGAAACAATGGTTAAGAAAGATGTTAATAAAGCATTTTAAGTCTAAATAAGTATTGATCATAAAAAATAACAAATATTTTGAGTAACAATATGGAAGTATAATTGTACATACTACTAACATAGAATGTAGAGATACAGAGAGAATGGGGAAGTGAATTATATGGTTTATTGTCTTGTTAGAGGGAGAGAATATAAACACTACTAACTATATAAGGTTTTCAAAAAATACATATTTTAGTTCCTAGGTTAAACATTTTAATAGTAACCACTAGAAAATAATTAAAATAATATATATTACTTACTTGTTGAAGAAAGAAGATGACCAAAATCTTGACCTATGTAATACAAGTTAGGTTTGGGACAAAACAGACACAGATAAACCTGGATAAATAAAAAAAACATAAACTGACAAGAAGTTAAAAACAAATCAGTAACTTCAATAAATGTGAAAGGACTAAACACTGATTAATAAACAAAACCTAAAATAAAATTGGAATAAAATCTATATGCTGTGCACAGTAGAGACATCTAAAGTAAAAGAATGTAGAAAATATGAAATTTAAGCAATGAGAGAATGTTAAGCAAATGCTACCCCAAAAAAGCTGGTTTAGCAATTCTAATATAGTATGAAATAGAATTAAATGCAAAAATGCATTACAAAGAGATATTTCATATGGATAAATAGACAAATTATACCACAACTATATAAAAGTCATGACATTTACTCATCTAAAATTATAGCTTTGAATATGTGAAGTGAAAACTGATAAACAACAAGGGATAAATTGGAAATTCCCCAGTATATCAAGGAAGTAAAATATAAATATGGATATAAATGATTTGAGTAACACAATCAAGCTGTATTTTTGAGAGAGAGAGAAAAATTTTGTGCAGCAGAGAATGTACATTCATTTCAAACACACATGAAGCATTTGTGATGTGTAGCTTTGAAATTGTGTAGTCAAGAAATTGACTCTATTAGACCAGAAAAAATCTTTTAAAAGTGTATGCAGGATACTGTACACAGAAAACCCTAAAGATATTATCAGAAAATTGCTAGAGCTAATCAGTGAATTTAGCAAAGTTGCAGAATACAAATCAATACACAGAACTCACTTGCATTTCTATATATTAACAATGAAAAATCAGAAAGAGCAGTTAAGGAATCAATCCCATTCACCATTACAACAAAAAGAATTAAATATATAGGAATAAACTTACCTAAGGAGACAGAAGAACTGTACACAGAAAATTATAAGACACTAATGAAAGAAATCAAAGGTGACATAAACAGATGGAGGGATATTCCATGTTCCTGGGTAGGAAGAATCAATATTGTGAAAATGACCACAGTACCAAAAGCGATCCCTATCGAATTACCAATGGCATTTCCACAGAACTAGAACAAAAAATTTCACAATTCATATGGAAACACAAAAGACCCCAAATAGCCAAAGCAATTTGAGAAAGAAGAATGCAGCTAGAGGAATCAAGCTTCTTGACTTCAGGTTATATTTTTAGATGAGTAAGTTTCATGACTTTTATATCATTGTGGTATAATTTGTCTATTTATCCATATGAAATATCTGTTTTTAATGAATTTTTGTATTTAATTCTATTTCATACTGTATTAGAATTGCTAAACCAGCTTTCTTTTTGGTAGCATTTCCTCCCCTGGAGGAGGAACCCACTCCAGTATTCTTGCCTGGAGAATCCCACGGACAGAGGAGCCTGGTGGGCTACAGTCCATGGGGTCACAAAGAGTCGGACACGACTAAAGTGACTTAGCACGCAACATAGCCTGCACACAAAGCTACAGTCATCAAGACAGTATGGTACTGGCACAAAAACAGAAATATAGACCAATGGAACAAGATAGAAAGCCCAGAAATAAACCCATGCACCTATGGGTACCTTATTTTTGGCAAAGGAGACAAGAATATACAATGGGGCAAAGACAGCTTCTTCAATAAATGGTGCTGGGAAAACTGGACAGCTACGTGCAAAAGAATGAAATTAGAACACTTCCTAATACAATACACAAAGATAAACTCAACATGGATTAAAGACATAAATGTAAGACCAGAAACTATAAAACTCTTAGAGGAAAACATAGGCAGAACACTTGATGACATAAATCAAAGCAAGATCCTCTATGACCCACCTCCTAGAGTAATGGAAATAAAAACAAAAGTAAACAAGTGGGACCTGATTAAACTTAAGAGCTTTTGCACAGCAAAGGAAACTATAAGCAAGGTGAAAAGAAAACCCTCAGAATGGGAGAAAATAATAGCAAATGAAACAACTGACAAAGGACTCATTTCCAAAATATACAAGCAGCTCATACAACTCAATGCCAGAAAAACAAACAACCCAATCTAAAAGTGTGGAAAAAACCTAAAGAGACATTTCTCCAAAGATGACATACAGATGGCTAACAAACACATGAAAAGATGCTCAACATCACTCATTATTAGAGAAATGCAAATCAAAACCACAATGAGATATCACCTCACACAGGTCAGAATAGCCATCATCAAAAAGTCTACAAATAATAAATGCTGGAGAGGGTGTGGAGAAAAGGGAACCCTTTTGCACTGTTGGTGGGAATGTAAATTGATACAGCCACTATGAAAGACGGTATGGAGACTCCTTAAAAAACTAGGAATAAAACCACCATATGTCCCAGCAATTCCACTCCTGGGCGTATACCCTGAGGAACCCCAAATTGAAAGAGACACGTGTATCCCATTGCTCATTGCAGCACTATTTACAGTAGCTAGAACATGGAAGCTTCCCTGGTGGCTCAGAGGTTAAAAGCGTCTGCCTGCAATGCGAGAGACCTGGGTTCAATCCCTGGGTCAGGAAGATCCCCTGGAGAAGGAAATGGCAACCCACTCCAGTATTCTTGCCTGGAGAATCCCATGGATGGAGGAGCCTGGTGGGCTACAGTCCACAGGGTCACAAAGAGTCGGACACAAGTGAGCGACTTCACTTTCACTTTCAGAACATGGAAGCAACCTAGATGTTCATCGACAGGTGAATGGATAAAGAAGTTGTGGTACATATACATAAGGGAATATTACTCAGCCATAAAAAGGAATGCATTTGAGTCAGTTCTAATGAGGTGGGTGAACCTAGAACCTATTATACAGAGTGAAGTGTCAGAAAAAGAAAGATGAATACTATTTTCTAACACACATATATGGAATCTAGTAAAATGGTACTGAAGAATTTATTTACAGGGCAGCAATGGAGAAACAGACATAGAGAATAGACTTATGGACATGGGGAGAGGGGAGGAGAGAGTAAGATGTACGGAAAGAGTAACATGGAAACTTACATTACTATATGTAAAATAGATAGCCAACGGGAACTTGCTGTATGGCTCAGGAAACTCAAACAGGGGCTCTGAATCAACCTAGAGGGGTGGGATGGGGAGGGAGATAGGAGGGAGTTTCAAAAGGGAGGTGATATATGTATACCTATGGCTGATTCATGTTGAGGTTTGACAGAAAACAGCAAAATTCTGTAAAGCAAGTATCCTTCAATAAAAAATTAATTTAAAAAAAAGTATATGCAGGCCATACTCTGTGACCACAGTAAAATGAAGTTAGAAATTAACAACAAAAACCACCAAATATTTTTATATTAAAGTACACATTTGTAAATAGCTCTATAGGTAAAGAAGATACAGAAATGGAGATGCTGCTGCTGCTGCTAAGTCACTTCAGTCCTGTCTGACTCTGTGTGACCCCAGAGATGGCAGCCCACCAGGCTCCCCCGTCCCTGGGATTCTCCAGGCAAAAGAACACTGGAGTGGGTTGCCATTTCCTTCTCCAGTGCATGAAAGTGAAAAGTGAAAGTGAAGTCGCTCAGTTATGTCAGACTCTTAGCGACTGCATGGACTGCAGCCTACCAGGCTTCTCCGTCCATGGGATTTTCCAGGCAAGAGTACTGGAGTGGGGTGCCATTGCCTTCTCCAGAAATGGAGATGATGAACTACTAAATGCTAAACAATTTCATATCAAAATTCATTAAATATAGCCAAAAGTCTTACACTTAATTGATCACAAAATTAGAGATCCTAAACTTAAATGAGCTAAGTTGTAAAAATAGTAAGAAATAAAACAAGCACATGCCATTTGAAACAACATGGATGGACCTAGATATTGTCATATTAAGTGAAGTCAGAGAAAGATATCATGTGATGCTGCTTATATCTGGAATCTAAAAAAGTACAAATGAACTTATCTACAAACAGAAATAGAAGAACACATGTAGAAAGCAAACATATGGATATGGGGGGGGGGCGGGATTGGAAGATTGGGATTGACATAGCACACTACTATATATGGACAGAGGAGCCTGGCAGGCTACAGTCCATGGCATCTCAAAAAGCTGGTCACAACAGAGACGTAGCACATGCATGCATGCACACACACGTATAAAAATAGATAACTAGTAAGAACCTACTGTATAGCACAGGGAACTCTACTCATATGGAAAAATAATCTAAAAAAGAGTGGATATATGTTTATGTATAACTGACTTACTTTGCTGTATACCAGAAACTAACACAACACTGTAAGTCAACTATATGCCAATAAAATTTTTAGAACAGAAGCATAAACAAAATAGATGGAAAACTGATAAAGGTAAAAATAAAGTAAGATCAAGATAAAGGCAGGAAAAGACTCAAAATCAGTAAAGAAAAAAAGATACCATAAAATACAATTCAAATTCTTGAATTATAAGAAAGCTATAAAATTGTCAATATTTTTGAAATTCTATATGAAATATACATTCTTCATGAAACAGAAAACATAATTTAATAAAAATTTTCCTGAGAAAGTAGGACACCTAAGTAGATCAATTGCCATAGAAGATTTTGGAAGGTTAAAGGTCTCCCTGAAAAAGTATTAGTTTTGTGGGTTGGTTTTATGAATGAATTTTACCAAGTTCCTGAGCAGGCAATTCTCATAGTTTAAAAACTGTTCCAGAACACTTTTTTAAAAAGGAAATTCAATTTAACAATTGATACCAAACTATGAATGTTTGGTATGATACCAACTTATGAATGTAGGAGTAACAATCTTAAATATTATCAATTCAGAAGTATATTAAATAATGTATTTGTAACTGAATAGTATTTACACTAAGATTACATGGATGGTTCAACATTACTTTAATTGACTACATTGACATATTGAAAAAGAATAGGACAATAGATAAAAAGAAAACAGTCAAAATTTAATACCTATTTATTTTTAAAAGGAAAAAAATTCTTTTTTTTATAATTTTTTTTTTTTACCTTACAATATTGTATTGGTTTTGCCATACATCAACATGCATCCTAAGACTGGAAGGGAACTATCTCAATTTGATGAAGCAGTCTACTTCATACAGGAAGTATAGGACTGTGCAGGAAATATACTTTGTGGTGAATCAGGAGTATTCCCATTCAAGTCAAGAATAAAATAAAGATGGTCACCAGTGGTCACCAATGTTATTTGTTCTTAAACTAAAGATCCCAGCCAGTAAGTCTGGAAGAAGAAAAAGAGGTATATGGATGGAAAACAAACCCCCCCCCCACATTTTGGTTATTCAAAAGCCATGTGATTATCTACTCAGAGAACCTAAAAGAATCAAATGACGAATTATCAGAACTTAATGTTTGCAAGGCATCCAAATATGAATTGAAAATTTAAATGATTTGCTTTAAACCAGCAAGAAATGATTAAACATACAAGAGGGGAAAAAATCAGTTAACAATAGAAACAACAATAAAATTCACATTAGCAATCAAATTTACCCATGAATAAACCTAACAAAAGATGTATAAGATCTCTTTGCATAACTTTATAAAATATTATTAAATAATATAAAATTAATGAATAAATGGAAAGATACATGTAATTATTACTTGATGTGGGAATTCAGTATTATATACAAGTGATTCACCAAAATTTAATCTTTAAATTCAAATTAATCTCATTCAAAATACCAGTGAATTTTTTTTAAATGTAACTGATAAGCTGGTTCTGAAATTTATTTAGAAGAATAAATTTGTAAGTGTAGTGAAGATGGTTTTAAACAGAACAAAGATAGTTTTAAAAAGAACAAAGATGAGTATATTTTCCTTGCCAGTTTTGAAAATATTATAAAGCTGCAGTAATGAAAAAATGTGTTAGTGATGCAGGAAGAGACAGCAGAACAGAAGAATGTCCAGAAACAGAGCCATGTTTACCTGAAAACTTTGAGGTGCCTCTTCTCTTGTCAGTGGCTTTCTAGTATTTCAGAGATTAAGAGATCGTAGTGTCAAAGTGTAGAGAGTTAGTTACTAGTACGTTTCCAAAAGTAATGTGAGTGTTAGTTGCTCAGTCGTGTCTACCTCTTTGCAACCCCATGACTGAGGCCCTCCAGGCTCTTCTGTTCATTGGATTCTCCAGGCAAGAATGCTAGAGTAGGTTGCCATTTCCTTCTCCCGACCCAGGGGATCTTCCCGACCCAGGGATCAAACCTGGGTCTCTCACATTGTGGGCAGATTTTTTTTTTTTTTTTTTTGACCACCTGAGCTACCAGGAAAGCCCTCCAAAAGTAATAAAACTACTTTATTCTTTCTTATATTCAAACTGGTACTTACATTATTGGGACTTTTCATCTTTTCTCTACATGTTGATTCTCATAGAAAAAAATAAGAACATAGCTCGTATTATACATAGAAAAAAATAAGACCATAACTGATATTAATACATTAAAGAAAGATTTTATCATTACTTAATGTCTCATTGAGACCCAAAGTAATATGTCTGAAATAAGATCATTTTGATCACTTTAATGGGTATTTGTTTTTATCTTAGGACCTGCAGTTATAGGTCCTCCTGGACCCCCTGGCTTTCCTGGGGAAAGGGGCCAGAAAGGTGATGAAGGCCCACCTGGAATTTCCATTCCTGGATCTCCTGGACTTGATGGACAGCCTGGGGCTCCTGGTCCTCCTGGCCCCCCTGGCCCTCCCGGCCCTCACATCCCTCCTAGTAAGCTATAGACTTTTCTCCTACTAAGTTCTGTTGTTGTATTTGTTTTATCTTCATTTATAAGTGAATCTGATGGTTTGCATCATTCTTGTATTTCTGATAAATAAGAGTCTTCTGCTGCTTCTACTTTTTATTTATGGTGATTATTTGATATTTAAATTTGTTCTTCAAATTGTCATTAATATCATAGAAACAACCGAAAATAAATCTTTGTTTTTCTAGCCTATCAGATTTTCTTTTTGTTGAGTCTTCTGGATATTTTACAATTGGCTTGCTATTATTGCTTTATCTTATCTCAGGTGATAAGATATGTGAAGCAGGCCCTCCTGGCCCTCCAGGATCTCCAGGTGATAGAGGACTCCAAGGAGAACAAGGAATGAAAGGTTTGATCCCCATATTCCTTCATTCTTTCAAGTCATTAGCAAAATTCCCTATATCCTCCACCCTTCCTCAGCCACTCACTCCCATGGTCAGACCCCAAGACCATACATTACCAATAGTGAACACTTCCAAATTGTGATTTCCTGACCACTATATCCTATCTATCTAGCTCACTACCTCTAATAACCTGACTCCAACATTACTTCAAACTCAGTGAAACCTGCCAACCTTTATTATCCCTCAGCCTTTTGAAGTTTTTTCTTATCTCTTAACCCAGCTTAAATTCCATGATCAATCCTTGTAGTCAATCCCATGCATAAACTTTTGACTTCTTTGCCCTCCTCTCCTGCCATTGGAACCAAAACATAGCCCTGGTAATTCAATAATTGTGGGAAATAGTGAAGGACAGGAAAGCCTGGCATGCTGCAGTCCATGGGGTTGCTAAGAGTTGGGCAGGACTAAGTGACTGAAGAACAACAAATTCCAAATTACCACCTCTTCTGAGCCTGCACCTGGTTTTCCCTTTTCAAACTTCTAACACATCCTCTTCTATTCTTATTTTAGGATTCTGACTTAGCTTCCTCCTCCACAGACCAGTTGAAGCAATAACAAGAGAACTTTCACAAATTGCCACCACCACCACATTTATTCTGCCTCCTGCTGATCATTGTTACTGCTCCTATCTAAAACAGTTCTTCTTTGTACAGTAGATTCCATTTCCTCTTGTTTCTCTCAAAGATTCATTTGAGAAATTCTTATCTCTCCCATATCATCAATTTTCCCCTTTCACTGGATCATTCCTAGCAGTATACAAATATGTCTTTGTTTACCCATCTAAAAAATATCTTATAATAATCTCACTTCAGCTGCTAGATACTACTCTATTCCTGTTCTTTCATTTGCAGCAAAACTCTTCAATAATTTTCTACTCACTGTCTCTAGATAACTCTCCTCTCCTCTCATTTTCTGTTAGTGAAATGAAAGTCGCTCAGTCGTGTCCGACTCTTTGCAACCCCATGGACTATATAGTCCATGGAATTCTCCAGGCAAGAATACTGGAGACGGTAGCTTTTCGCTTCTCCAGGGGACCTTCTCAGCCCAGGGATTGAACCCAGGTCTCCCACATTGCAGGTGGATTCTTTACCAGCTGAGCCACCAGGGAAGCCCAAGAATATTGGAGTGGGTAGCCTATCCCTTCTCCAGTGGATCTTCCTGACCCAGGAATTGAACTTGGGTCTCCTGCATTGCAGGCGGATTCTTTATAAGCTGAGCTATTAGGAAAGCCCATCGTTTTCTGTTAAACGTACTCCAATCAGGACTCGCCCCCCGCCCCAAACACACACACACTCGCATCACTCCATAAATGCTGTTTTTGTCAAAGTCACCAGTAGCCTGTGTGTGTTAAGTCGCTTCAGTGTTGTGACTGTATGGGCTATAGCCCACCAGGCTCCTCTGTCCATGGGATTATTCACTACCAATTCAAATATTGTCTCAGTCCTTATTTTACTTGATTTTTGCATTCTTTAAACAGTTTATTCACTTGGTTTTCAATAAATAACCTGCTCTGTTTTTATTCCTTCCTCCCTGGCATATATGTGAAAGGGAGCCATTGTGATTGGAGTAGACTGAGCCTAGGTCAGGGTGCATGGCAGGGCTGGGAGGAGAACCGTAGAATATGATGTAATATCATTTGAGGGGGGGCAGTCTGTGGCAGATCATACAGGACCTTGTAAGACACTGTGATGATTTTATCTTCTATGTGGAAAGTGTTGAAAGTGAAAGTGTTATTCTCTCAGTCGTGTCCAACTCTTTGTGACCCCATGAACTGTAGCCCGCCAGGCTCCTCTGTCCATGGGATTCTCCAGGCAAGAATACTGGCGTGGATTGCCATTTTCTTCTCCAGGGGATCCTCCTGACCCAGGGATCGAACCCGGGTCTCCTGCATTGCAGGCAGACTCTTTACCAACTGAGCTACACACACACACATACACACACACACATATATATATATAGTAGATATGTCTCTATCTATATAGATATGTCTCTCCCTATATACACTCTGTCTCTATATGTGTATCTCTATATGTGTGTCTATCATCTCATATGTAACTGCTATCTAAATCAAAATATAGAACTTAACCAGAATTCTAGAAGACTCTCTTGTGCATCCTAATCAGCACTTGCAAAGGTAACCACTGTTTTGTCCTCTATCAGTTTGCCTTGAACTTTGTAGAAATGGAATCATATAGGCCCTTTTATGTCTTAATATTTTATCTGGTTTGTTTTGCTTAATATTATATGTATTAAATATTCCTAAATATCCATTCTAATGTTAATGGGCATTTGGTCTGGGGCTATTATGAATAAAGCTGCCATGAACATTCATATATATATTATGTCATATATACATATATGTGTGTGTATATACATATATATACATATATATATATATGTATGTATTATAGGATATAAGCATTCATTCCTGTTGTGTAAACCTTATTGGAGAAGGCAATGGCACCCCACTCCAGTACTCTTGCCTGGAAAATCCCACGGATGGAGAAGCCTGGTAGGCTGCAGTCCATGGTGTCGCTAAGAGTCAGGCACGACTGAACGACTTCACTTTCACTTTTTACTTTCACGCTTTGGAGAAGGAAATGGCAACCCACTACAGTATTCTTGCCTGGAGAATCCCAGGGACAGGGGAGCCTGGCGGGCTGCCATCTATGGGGTCGCACAGAGTCGGACACGACTGAAGCGACTTAGCAGCAGCAGCAGCAGGATAGGTATAGATTTTGATTCTATAGATATCACCAAACCATTTGACAAAGAGAATTTAGTTTCCACTTCTCTCACAATTATTGATGCTGAGCCTCTTGTATAGTTTGTACATTCTCTTTGTAAAGTACTTATTTTTTTCTGTGTTTAATTGGGTTGTTGGATATATATATCACAAATATATTCTCCCGTTCTGTGACTTGATTTTTTACTCATGTCTTTTCTTGAAGAGAGGTTGTTAATTAACAGAAATCAAATTATAAATGTCCTCTTTTATGATCAGTGCTATTTCTGTTCTATTTTAGAAATCTTTGCTTACCCCAAGGACCTGATGATATTCCTCTGTTTTCTTCTAAAAGCTTTATTGTTTTCCTTTTTATTTTGATTTTTGATGTATATTGACGTCATCTTTTATTCCCCCCTTCTTTTGCATTCTTTATGTGATCCATGAGAAAATCCCATTGGCTCTACCTTCCAATATGTCCAGAATCTAACCAATTCTCATCATGTTCATTGCCGTCACTCTGGAATGAGCTTCCATCTCTCCTAGATCACTTCAGCAGTAGCTACTTACATAGTTAATATGTTTCCATCCTTGTACTTAGATCACATTCTTAACATAGCAACCAGACTCCTCCTTTTAAAACTTGTCATATCATGTTGCTTTTCTGTTGAATTTCTTCTCCTAGATTCTTATTTTACTCACAGTAAAAGCCACAGTCTTCATGGTGGCCTATATGATATTTTATGATATACCACTTGTTATAACCTGTTAATGGTCTGAGCTGGTTTCCCTTCCTCACTCTATTCCAGTAATCTCTTCTCCTTGATGTTCTTTCTGTGTGCTAGAAGACATAGCTACTCTTTCTGCCTGGACTGCTCTACAGTTGTTGCACACATGCCATGTCCTTTAAGTTTTTATTTTTATCATATGTCATCTTCTCAATGATTTCTATCCTGACTATCTTATTCAAAATTGCAACCTGCCACCCATCCCTAAGTATATCCAGTTTGACTTACTCAGCCAATGGTAGAATGTGAGCACCATGAATGTATGGATTTTGTCTGTTTTGTTTATCATGTATTATAGACTCCTCTAATAGTGCTTGGCACATAGTAGGTGCTCAGTAAATATATATCAAATGAATTGATTCTAAATATAAGCTTCTCTAACTACACTGTTGCATGGGAATATTGTCCTTTAGTGCAAACTTCCTTGTGTTCAGTCACTCAGTCATGTCCAACTTTTTGCAACCCCATGGACTGTAGCCCGTCAGGCTTTTCTGTCCATGGGATTTTCCAGGCAAGAATACTAGAGTGGGTTGCCGTTTCCTCTTCCAGGGGATCTTCCCAACCCAGGGATTGAACTGGCTTGTCCTGCATTTGCTGGGGTATTGTTTACCATAGATCCCCCTGGGAATCCCCGCTAAGTTCTTTAGAACCTGTCTAAAGAAAATATATGTAACCCTTGAAGTAAAATTTGTTTTTTATTATGGTTTTCTCTAGGTGACAAAGGTGACACCTGCTTCAACTGTATTGGAACTGGTGTTTCAGGGCCTCCAGGTCAGCCTGGTTTGCCAGGTCTTCCAGGTCCCCCAGGTAAAACATTCTGCCTTGGGACAACCTTTAAAATATTTCTTGCTAGATACTGGTGAGCTTATAGCTTTAGAATGATGCCAGATTTTCCTTTTATAGCTAGTCATTCATATTCATAAATAATTGAATATGAAATATCAGTATCTGCTATGAAATAAATTATGCTCTTGCTTTCTGTACCTGAAGCTACCCACATTTTCTATTAAAGCATTTCAACAATATTATTCCAGGAAAAATATCGTCCTTATTTTCCATATGGTGAAGAAAATAACTTAAACAGAGTCAGACTTTTTTATTCCAGAAAACTGGGGAAAATATTCATAATGCTTGACCCCTGAATATCATTTCCAGTGTCAGATTCTAGTCATTGGGATGTATCATATGTTATCATTGAGAAATGGGGTTTTTACTAGATTTTGGAAATCAACTGCCAATATCCCTCTTTATTTATTTTAATTTAAAAACCGTTCCTCTTTTTTTGTAATTTTCATTGGAGTACTGTTGATTTATAATGTGTTAATTTCTGCAGTGCAAAATAAATCAGACACATATACATACATAGATCCACCCTTTTCTAGATTCTTTTCCCATATAAGCCATCACAAAGTATTGAGTAGAGTTCCCTGTGCAGAAGGTCCTGATTGATAAATTATCTATTTTATGTATAGTGGTGTGTATGTGTCAATCCCAGTCTCCCAATTTATCCCCCACTTACTCCCAGGTAGCCATAAATTTGTTTTCTACATCTGTGACTCTACTTCTACTTTGTAGATAGGTTCATTTGTACCCTTTTTTTTTAGAGTCCACATGTAACCAGTATCATATGATATTTGTCTTCCTCTTTCTATATATAACTCCTTCCCCATTTCCAAGCAGAACTGTATTTGATATCCATCAGACCCACAACACTTTCACTTAGCTGCTTCTTGGAATACCCCAATATTCTCTTGAAATCACACTTTATGTCTGAGTCAGTCAGGGCTGAGAATAGACACCAGATCTCTTATCTTTCTGTCTAGTGTATCTCCCTAGTGAACCATTTCATTTGGTGCTTGGAAATAGATTTTCAGCAAGTCTAATAGCTGCCCCTGGAAGTTCATCATCTAGCCTTGTACTTCTGGTCTAGTGATTTTCAAGCTTGGGAGTGCATCAGAATTATTTGGAGGGCTTGTTAAAACCCATATTGCTGGGTCCCACCCCCCAAATTTTTGATTCAGTAGACCTGAGATGGAGGGCCCAAGAATTAGCATTTCTAGCCAGTACCCAGGTGGTGCAAATGCATCTGTTTCAGGGAACCATTTTGAAAACACTGCTTTAGTAGTAGTTCCTCTAGTCTTTGAGCACCAATCCTTTTTCATAAAGTAAATTTTAGGGAGTGATAAACCAAATAAAGAACTGGTAGGAATCTAGGAAAATTGTTCAAGTAAGAACAGAGAAAAATATGCAGACTTTGTCCTTATCTCATTCTGCCTTTGACAATGGGATGCTTATAGAAGCCGAGTACTTCTATGCATAGTACTTGGTAGCTACAAGCTTTGAGACACTTTGGAATTGGAAATACACTGCAGATGGTGATTGTAACCATGAAATTAAAACACACTTACTCCTTGGAAGGAAAGTTATGACCAACCTAGATAGCATATTGAAAAGCAGAGATATTACTTTGCCAACAAAGGTCCGTCTAGTCAAGGCTATGGTTTTTCCAGTGGTCATGTATGGATGTGAGAGTTGGACTGTGAAGAAAGCTGAGCACCGAAGAATTGACGCTTTTGAACTGTGGTGTTGGAGAAGACTCTTGAGAGTCCCTTGGACTGCAAGGAGATTGAACCAGTCCATCCTAAAGGAAATCAGTCCTGGGTGTTCATTGGAAGGATTGATGCTGAAGCTGAAACTCCAATACTTTGGCCACCTCATGCGAAGAGTTGACTCATTGGAAAAGACCCTGATGCTGGGAGGGATTAGGGCAGGAGGGGAAGGGGACGACAGAAGATGAGATGGCTGGATGGCATCACTGACTCGATGGACATGAGTTTGAGTGAACTCTGGGAGTGGTGATGTACAGGGAGGCCTGGTGTGCTGCAATTCATGGGGTCGCAAAGAGTTGGACATGACTGAGCGACTGAACTGAACTGAACTGAAGGATACAATGTTGTGTATACCATGAAAGGTTAGATCTACCTAAAAGAAGGGATTATCTCTGTATCTTGAGAACATAAAATAGAGAAATCAACATGTGACTTGTCAAATGAGATTGAATGATATTCTTACTTTAAGACTTGACTTCCTGACTTGCTGATGTTTATATAAGCTTTATCAAAATTTCAAGCCCAAAGCTCATTTGACTCTCTCTCTCTCCTCTCTCTCTCTCTCTCTCTCTCTCTCTCTCTCTCTGTGTGTGTGTGTGTGTGTGTGTGTGTGTGTGTGTGTGTGTGTGTATTAGGATCTCTTGGTTTCCCTGGACAGAAGGGCGAAAAAGGACATGCTGGTGCAACTGGTCCCAAAGGATTATCAGTAAGTTTTGAGTATATTATAGAGCAAAAGAAGTAGAAGAAACCCATTTACACCTTGAGTTTTCACTTGTGGATATATATAAAGGAAATGTAGTTTTTATATTATGATTTATTTCTTTTACTCTTGCTGGCTCATATGTCTCATTTGACTCATAGCTTTGTATACTAAATGTTATTGGGCAGGTTGATTGGATAAACTGGAGAACATATTAGAAAAAAAGAAAGAAACTGATTTTCTTCTCTCTCCTCTTTTTTTCCTCTTTTATTTCTTTTTTAACCCCTCAGGGCATACCAGGAGCTCCAGGTGCTCCAGGATTTCCTGGACCTAAAGGTGAACCCGGTGACATCCTCACATTTCCAGGAATGAAGGGTGACAAAGGAGATTTGGGTTCCCCTGGAGCTCCAGGGCTTCCTGGTTTACCTGGCACCCCTGGACAGGATGGATTGCCAGGACTTCCTGGCCCCAAAGGAGAACCTGTAAGTTGGCTTGATATTCTTGATTTTGTGGTGTCAAATTGTTAGTGATGTTTTCTAGGATGGGCCTGGTGCTGAGATGAACATCTAATCAATGCTTAAAAGAATGTGATTATATGTACTAATGGCACATTGTTATTGACTATGTAGAGTTTCTTTATAATTCTTTTCTCTAAGTGGTTTTGTTAATTCTTTCTGCTTAACCCACTATTATGTTGAGTACTGTTTGCTATGACCAAATAGGCAGAAGGTTAAGATGCCTGTAGATCAGTGTAAGTTTCCCATTTTCTTATCCTATATAGCCTTGTGTGGTTTTGTTTAGACCTGACAATAAAGGTCTAATTTGGTTTATATACAGTAAGCTTAGAGATTAGTGTGAGTAGATGGCTGTGTTAAATGTGCCATGGAGCCTAAAGATTGAACATAAATGAGTAGAGCCTTATTTTGTGCGCAACACACAGCCTAGGATATTTAGGTAGAAAGTGATACTTTATGAAATGTTAACTAGCCTGTAAACTTCTTGACTTAACACTAGAATGTAAGCTTAATGAACATAGAGACTTTAGTCTATTTTTATTCTTTGCTCTATCACCAGTTCCTGGCACATAGTAGGAACTCACAAAATATTTGTTGAATGAAAGAATGTATAAATAGAGTGATCACACATACCATCCCATAGTAACACACACTCAGTTTTTAAGAAGAACTATTCTGGCTGTATCATTTCTCTAGCTGTACTAAGTAATACCAACCTACAGATAGCTGTTATATCTATGTATTTCTGTATTAAACTTTTCCCTTTCAGGGTGGAATGGCTTTTAAGGGTGAAAGAGGTCCCCCTGGGAACCCAGGTTTGCCAGGTCTCCCAGGAAATAGGGGGCCTATGGGCCCTGTTGGTTTTGGTCCTCCTGGTCCAGTAGGTGAAAAAGGCGTCCAAGGTGGGGCAGGAAATCCAGGCCAACCAGGAATACCAGGTGAGTTTGCTATGGCTGTTTCATTTTTAGTTTGGTGCTTACAAACAGAAATGCATTATCTTTTGACCATTTTGGGTTCCTTTCATGAGAGGTGTTTTTCCCTGGCTATTTATATTTGGGCTTTCCAGAGCTCCTTAGCAAGGAAACATAAATGCGTATGTGCATGTGTGTGCATGTGTGTGTATGTTTTAAGAATGCCTTCTCTTTAAAGTTTCTCTGACTGTATTTATTGTTCCTGTTGTTGTTTTTAAGTGCATGATACGTAATGCAAAGTTTAACAAATAATTATAATCGAAACACACACGTAACTACCACATGTGCCAAGAAATATACATTGCCAGTATTCTGGAAACCTATGCTCCCCTCTCTGTCTTTTCCTGATAAAAATCTTCTTCCATTTCTCCAGAGGTAAACACTGCCTTCACTTTTGCATAATTTTCTTCCATAAATAGGTTTATCACCTAGATATATATTCCTAAATAAAGTACTTTATGCTTCTTTTTGAACTTTATGTTAATCATAGGGTAAGTATTCTTTATGTTAACTTTGTATATGGATATAGCATTTTTATTGCTGTACAGTGTCCCACCATGTGTGTGTCACCATTGATTTATGCATTCTATTGTTAATGGACAATTGGATTATTTATTGTTCGGGCCTGGTATTATAATGCTTCTATGTGCATTCTCTTATATATTCTTGTGCTCTGTGGCAAGGATCAGCAAACTACAGTTCATAAATCAAATCTGACCCTCCACATTGTCATAAATAAAAGTTTTATTTGAACAGATTCACACCCATTTGCTATTGTTATGCTTGCTTTTGCACTACTGCTGCAGAGGTAAGTTGTTGCTACAAAGACCATGTATGGCCCACAAAGCCTAAAGTATATGCTGTCTAGTCCTTTACAGAAAACAATTGCCAGTCACTGGGTTAGGGTATATATTTAAGATTTGCATTTTTGAGGCACAGAATAAATACATCTTCAGTTTTACCAGATAATTCCAAACCATGTCCAAAGCAGTTGTATCAATTCATACTCCCACCAGCAGTATTAGAAATTTATTGTTGGTCTGTATCTTCAAAAACATTTTGTATTGCTGCTTTTACACTTTTGCCAGTCTGTTGAGTGTGATATATAGGGTGGCAGATTTATTTTATATTTCTCTGATATATAAATGAATAAAAATGAATATGCAATATCCATACACAAAGTTAACATGAAGAATACTTACCCCATGATTCCATTAACATAAAGTTCAAACATTAATATTTTCATATGTTTGTTGACCATTTGAATTTTCCATTTGTGACATTTCTATTCAAGTGTTTTGACCATTTTTTCTTTGGGATTGTTTTTCTTACTGATTTGGAGGGGTGTGTGTGTGTGTGTGTGGATTCTGTGTATTAGTTCTTTCTTAGCTATTTATTTTGCAAAATTTTCATTCACTGTGACTTGCCCTTTTCACTCTCTTTATGGTGTCTTTAATGAACAGAAATCAGTTTGAGTGTAGCCAAATTTACCAGTCTTTTCTCTCATGGTTAGTGCTTTTTATGCCATGATTAAGAAATCCATCTTTATCCTCAACCTTTTTCAAAGTCTTATTTCAATTAATGAGTAGTATGTGTACTTGGACTTTGCACACATAAAACCTTAAAGTACCAGTAGTTAACCAAAAAGAAATATTTTTCTTTTGAGCTGCATTTAGAAAATATTTTTACAGATGCCTAATATTTTTATAGATGCTATCTTCATGAAAATTCTTAAAACTGTAATATACTTTTCTCTTTGAAATTTCATTCTTCTGTTTAGTATCTTCCTTGAAAATATATATAAGATTGTTTTTCTCTTGAATTTTTATTAGTTTGCATTTTCAAAATATTATAAATATTTTTTTTGTTTTAATTAATGGAGGTCTTTAGTCAAGTGAACACTTCCTATTCACTATTAATTCCCACATAGGTCCTAAAGGTGATCCAGGTCAGACCATAACCCAACCAGGGAAGCCTGGCCTGCCTGGTCACCCAGGCAGAGACGGTGAAGTAGGTCTTCCAGGTATGTGAGGAATTTATTTGACCATGTCCTCAACATTTGTTGGCTTCTTTCTTTGGCTACTTCCAGAAAAAAACTGCTGTTTCTCCATAGGTGAACCTGGACTCCCAGGCCAGCCAGGCTTGCCAGGAATACCTGGTAGCAAAGGAGAACCAGGTATCCCTGGAATCGGGCTTCCTGGACCACCTGGTCCCAAAGGTATGTAGGACTGGGTAGCAGCCAAGGTAGGTTAACTGCTTAAAGTGATATTATTCTGTGATATAGTTTACACAATAGATAAAATATATTAGTTTTAACTTTTTCTATGTGTAGTTTGCTCAGTGCTCAGTCACGTCTGACTCTTTACTATCGTTTGGACTGTAACCCACCAGTTTCCTGTGTCCATGGAATTTTTCAGGCAAGAATACTGGAGTGGGTTGTCATTTCCTCCTCCAAGGGATCTTCCCAACCAGGGATTAAATGCATGTCTCCTGCATTGCAGGCAGATTCTTTTATCTGCTGAGCCATTAAGGAAGACCCTTTGTGTAATAAAAAGTTTTAAATGAAAAGTCACAGAATGTGTGCGCTAAAGTTTTGTTGTCTTTATCTAAAACTTTCCAGACAAGGAAACATCTAAATCCTAGATACGCAAAAATGATATATAAACTTTAAAAATCACAGTAATGTGTCTTTTGTGTTCACCATTATATTTTAAGGACTCAAAAGAGTTTTTGGCACATAGTAAGCACTCAGTAGATATTTGTTAAATGAATGGATTATATTAAACAGAAAACTGATTTATTGCACACATTTATCCAAGTAATGTTTTATCCTTAAGTCATATTCTCATGATTCACTGAAACTTCTAGGGCTGTTGCTTCAGTTCTGCTTTATTCTTCACAGAACTTTTTCTCATGAACTGCAAGCATATGTCTTAATCTGAGAACAGTGCTTAAACGTGTCCTTAATCATTTATACTAAATGACATCAAAAGAGTCAGATTTGATTTTATGTGTATATATGTGTATAACATCTGCGTTGTTTTTAGCTCATTTCCAGAATTATGTGGTAGGCCTTTTATCATACTATATCAAGATGTAAGCAGAATAAAAGTTTCTCTGCATTTTTGTGTGGAATTCATCTCTTAAGTTTAGTTCTTCTATCTCACTGGTAATAGCTTTTACTTTCTTTTAGAAGAGCATTAGCCACAAATGCTATTTAGCCCTGTATGAAAATAATAGGACCACAAGGTGATTGAGAGAGAATATCAGGTATTTGTAAGGCTTGGTCTGAAATAGTCATCTAGAATGTCATTGTGCTTTTAACATCTTACTGTAGTCACTAAGCATGATATAATAGGGTGAAATGTGGGTTTAGGAGTTTGGGTATCTTTCTTACAGTGTCTTCTCTTTGGGGATTAAAAATGACTTCTAATTTACAGGTTTTCCTGGAATTCCAGGACCTCCAGGAGCACCTGGATCACCTGGAAGAATTGGTCTAGAAGGTCCTTCTGGGCCACCAGGCTTTCCAGGACCAAAGGTCTGAGACATTTTACTTCCTTCTTTCTTCTTTTTCTATTCCGCCTACCTTTCTTGTGTTGTGCTTAGTTGCTCAGTTGTGTCCGATTCTTTGCAACCCCGTGGACTGTAGCCCACCAGCCTCCTCTGTCCATGGGATTCTCCAGGCAAGAATACTGGAGTGGGTTGCCATTCCCTTCTCCAGGGGATCTTCCCAACCCAGGGATCGAACCCACATCTCCTGCATTGCAGGTGGATTCATTACCATCTGAGCCACCAGGGAAGCCTTTCCTTCCCTTAGCTTTCTCTATTTTGACTTAGACATCATCCCAAGTCTGTACTATATAAATAGAACTTAACTTACTGTATTTTTATTTAAAAATATTTAACTCCAAACACTTTTTTAATAGTCCAAGAGGTCGAATTTGAAGCAAAATTAAAAAAAAATTCTGAACTTGTTTTAGAATGACTGGTTATTTGATGAGAATGAGAGAATACAATCGTCAGCTTCCTCTGTGCTTTACTGTAGTATCGCTATTCCACTTAATCTCTGCCCATGTCTGTATGGTGGTTGGTTGAAATGGTGTTGAATATCACAAGTGGGCTTCACTGGTAGCTCAAGCAGTAACGAAACCGCTTGCAATGTAAGAGACCTGAGTTTGATCCGTGGGTCGGGAAGATCCCCTGGAGAAGGGAATGGCAACCCACTCCAGTATTTTTGCCTGGGAAAATCCCATGGACAGAGGAGTCTGGCATGCTACAGTCCTTGGGATCACAAAGAGTTGGATATGACTAAGTGACTAACACACACACACACACATCATGTCAAGCACGTCTCATACTTTTTCCCTCTGTTCCATCCCAGATACATAATTCAAATCACTGCTATTGACTTAGTAATAATAATACTGTGTTTAAGTTGGTTTCCTCTCCTCTTATAATATTTTATCTGATCTAAAATTTTCCTTAGTCAGTCTTTAGCAAACTATTGTAGTACATAATTATCCTAACTGTTCCTGTATTTTCTCCGTGCTTAATTAATTTAAATTTCCTGTGTTTTTATCATTACTACCTTTTTTCCCATGGAAAGAAACATTGATCATGACCACAGTTCTCATGAGAAATCACTTCTCTAGTAATTGTTTTTATTTTATTATAAACCTTTTCAAATGAACACAAAACTGCAAGGAATAATAACAATGAACTTTCATATACCTGTCACTCAGATGCCAAATTATCAAGATTTTATCATATTTGCTTCATCTACTCTTTTTTTTTTTCCTTGCTGAAGGATTTTAACCTAAATCTCAATATTGTGTCATTTCACATATAAATATATATGTTTTTCTCACTCAGTCATGTCTGACTCTTGTGACCTCATGGACTGTAACCCGCCAGGCTCCTCTGTCCATGGGATTTTTCAGGCTAGAATACTAGAGTGGGTTGCCATTTCCTCCTGTAGGGGATCTTCCCTACCCAGAGGTTGAACTCATGTCTCCCGTGTCTCCTGCACCGGCAAGCAGATTGTTTACCACTGAGCCACCTGGGAGGCCCATAAATACATATAATACTTCAGTATTCACCTCTAAGTAAATGGACATTTTATACAAAACCCACAATCCCATTATCATTCTTAGTCAAATGTAAAATAATCACCTAATCTGTAATCTGGAGAAGGCAGTGGCAACCCACTCTAGTACTCTTGCCTGGAAAATCCCATGGACGGAGGAGCCTGGTGGGCTGCAGTCGATGGGGTCACGAAGAGTCAGACACAACTGAATGACTTCACTTTCACTTTTCACTTTCATGCATTGGAGAAGGAAATGGCAACCCACTCCAGTGTTCTTACCTGGAGAATCCCAGGAATGGCAGAACCTGGTGGGCTCCCGTCTATGGGGTTGCACAGAGTCGGACACGACTGAAGCGACTTAGCAGCAGCAATCTGTAATCACATTTCCTCACTTGGGTTCTTTAGTCTCATGCTCTCTCAGATATTTCTTTCTTGTCCTGAAACAAGACCAAATAATTCAATTTGTTTTACTAAGCCGTTTCCTGTCCTTCCAGATGTTCTGTACTGCGTACCAATTACTTTTCATTTATTTATCCTATTCCCTGTATCATAGCAGGGGGGAATATTACCTTGTGTTGTCTGCTTTAAATTCTCTATAGTAAACAGTAAACACCAAGAAAGTCATGAAAATTTTGTTGTGTTTTATCATGTGTATGCTCTAGGGAGAACCAGGATTTGGGCTACCTGGGCCACCTGGGCCTCCAGGACTCCCAGGTTTCAAAGGAATACTTGGTCCAAAAGGGGATCGTGGTTTCCCAGGACCTCAAGGTCCTCCAGGACAAGCTGGCTTGGATGGGCTACCTGGACCAAAAGGTATGGAGGCATTTACTGCTTCTTAATTTGCTTTTAACTTTTGAAGAAATTGAAACTGTTGGTAAAGTTTATGGGTGATAAATCAAATTAACTAGAAAGCCCATGTTACTCCCCATCATGGCTTTTTAAAAATCCTCCATTGATATTTTTGTGTTTTATTTCATTGTATAGGTGATATATATGTATTGAAGTAACACTTTTATAAGAAGTTTTCCCTTTATCTCATCTCCATCTACTATGTTCCTCCACATCACATGTATAGATATTTTTTAGTTATTTATCCTTCTGGTGTTCCTTCATACAAATACAAGTCAATAGGAATATATATATATATATATATATACACACACACACACACATATATATGTATATATATTTCCTACCTTTCTCGAAAAATAGAGCACTACCTTTTGACTCTTTGCATTTTACTTATTTCATTTAACTTTATATTCTAGAGATCCCTCCATATTAGTGTATAGAGATCATGATTTAAAAAAAAATAATTGCCTAGTATTGAATTGCTTGGGTATACCACAGTTTGTTCTACCAGTTGCTGGTTGCTAGATTGGGATTTTAGCAATCTTCTTATTAGAAATAATGCTGCAGTGAATAATCTTGCATACATGTAATTTCATACGTATAATGTTAGAATAGAACAATAAAAATGGATTTTCTGAATGGAAAGACAAATGCATTTCTATATATTGAGAGATTCCTCTCCATTTGTACCCCTTTACATTCCCAGCAAAAATGTATGAGTGTGCTTGTTTCCCCACAGCCTTGCTAAATGAGTATGTTGATGACCTCTTGGATTTTTTGCCAAACTGTTGGAAACAAGTAGGTATCTCAGTATAGTTTTCTAAACATTTTATTGTGAGAAGTTTCAAACACACATAAAATACTAACAATAATTGTACAGGGAAAATCCATATATCTACCACCTAGATTCTACACTAGTATTTTTTCTCTCTTCCAACATTTAATTTTTAAAAATTGTATTTATACAACAAAGTAGAAAGAATTTGATAGTTACTACTTTATACCCACCATTGATATGCTACTATCAACATTTTACTATGTAAGATTTGCCAAATATTTGTCCATCCCTTTCTCCTTTCATTGACTTATTTTTAATGCAACTCAAAGTAAACTACAACAGCAATAACTTCTCCTTCAGTAGTGCTGCATGCTTGTCATTCATTGCAATTCTATGGTGGTTCTTTTTCTTTGATACAAAATTCACAGTAAATGAAATGTGCAAATCTTAAGGGTACATTTTCTGGATTTTAGCAGATACGTAATTCTGTGTCACCAAACCCCTATCAACATATAATGCTAGAAATTTCCCTTTTGCCCCTTTCCTCAGTTCTTACCCTAGCATCCACAATGGCAACCATACTGTAATGATTTTTTATCATAAATTAATTCTGCCTATTTTAGAAATCCATTTGGAATTATACAGCATGTACTTTCTTTGTAAGGCTTCTTTCGCTCAGACTATTGTTTTTGAAATCCATTCACGTTGTTGTGTTTATCAGTAGTTCTTTATTTTTTTTTATTGAGCGTTTTGTTGTACAAGTATATCAAAGTTTGTCTATCCATTCAGTGTTGATGGATACCTGGACTGTGACAAGTTTTGTATTATTATGAGGAAAATTCTTAAGAACATTATTTTACAAATTTTTAATGGGTATATGCTTTCATTATGCTTGATTAAGTAGCTGAGAGTAGAAATGTTGGGTCATAAGAAAAATGTGTGTTTGTTGTATGAGAAACTACTAGACGTTTCTCAGGGAAGTCTTGTACTCTATTGGTAGGAACATAAATTGGTATAGCCACTATGGAAAACAGTATGGAAGTTTCTCAAAAAACTAAAAATAGAACTACCATATTGATCCAGCAAATCCCACTCCTGGGCATATATCCAGAGAAAACTATAATTCAAAAAGACACATGCCTCCTAATATTCACTGCAGTGTGTGCATGCTAAATCGCTTCAGGTATCCAACTCTGTGCGACCCTATGGACTATAGCCCACCAGGCTCTTCTGTCCATGGGATTATACAGGCAAGAATACTGGAGTAGACTGCTATGCCCTCCTCCGGGGGAATCTTACTGACCCAGAAATTGAACACGGTGTCTCTTACATCTCCTGTATTGGCAGGCAGGTTCTTTACACTAGCACCACCTGGGGAGCCCATTCATGGCAGTACTATTCACAACAGGGCTTCCCAGGTGACACAGTGGTAAAGAGTCTTCCTGCCATTTTAGGAGACTCAAGAGACACTCTGGAGGAGGAAACAGCAACCCACTTCAGTATTCTGCCCTGGGAAATCCCATGGACAGGGGAGCCTGGTGGGCTACATTCCATGGGGTTGCAAAGAGTCATGACTGAGCACACGTGCACACACAGTAAAAAAAAAAAAAAAAAAAAAGGCAAAATGAAGTTTTGCCATTTCCAACAACATGAATGGACTTGGAGGATATTATGCTTAGTGAAACAAATCAGACAGAAAAAGACAAATACTGTATGATAGGGCTTATATGTAGAATCTTAAAAAAAAAAAAAAAAAAAACTGGTGAATATAACAAAGAGGGAACAGACTCTTAGATATAGAAAACAATCTAGTGGTTATCAGTGGGGAGGGGTAAGATAGGGTAAGGGATTAAGAGGTAGAAACTATGTATAAAATAAGCTACAAGGACATACTGTACAGTACCAGAAATATAGCCAGTATTTTTATAATAGCTATAAATGGACTATATAACTTTTAAAATTGTGAATCACAGTACAGTTGTTCTGTAATACTGACTATAGTATTACAGAAACCCACACAAAATTATAAAGCAGCTTTCTACCACTTAAAAAATAAATAAAATTTTTAAATAAATAAAAATTGAAAAAAAATTGTGAATCACTATGTTGTACACCTGAAACTTATATAATACTGTAAATCACCTATACCTAGTAGTAAAAAAAGAAACTAATAGACCATTTCCCAAAATGATTGTATCATTTTCTAACCAATACAGTATGAAAGTTTCAGTTATTCTGCATTCTCTCCAGCATTTGCTGTTATTGATCTTTTCATTTTTGAATTTTAGTAGGTATGTTGGTAATGTGTTTTGGTTTCAGTTTGCATTTCCCTGATGACTATTGATGTTGAGCTCTTTTGCATGTATGTGCAGATTAGTTACACATTCAGATATTTCTCCCACTTTGAAATATGGTTTGTTCCCCCTTTTTATTCATAAGTTGGAAGTGACCTTTACATATCCTGCATGCTGGTTCTTTGTCAAATATATGTTTATGAGTATTTTATTCCTGTCTGGCTTGCCTATTCATTTTATTATCAGTGTATTTTGATGAGCAAAAGTTTTAATTTTATTGATTTTTCATTTATCAGTTTTTTTGTTGTATGATTATTATTTTCTGCGTTTTGCCCAAGAAAACTTTCCCTGTTCCAAAGTTACAAATATATTCTGTTTTATTTTTATAAGTTTTACAGTTTTAGCTTTTATATTGGAGACTGTCATCCATTTTAAATGATTTTTGCTTAGCATCATTTATTTAAAATAGCTCTCTCCCCATTGGATTATGTTGGTGCCTGTGTCAAAAATCAAATAATTTTTATGTGTAGGTGTATTTCTGTGCTCTCAATTCTACCTATTTTACTATCCTAAGTCAGTACCAACTGTTTACATTACAGTATTTTTATAGTATGACTTGATGTCAGGTAAGGTAAGTTCTCCAACTTTGTTCTTTTAAAAAAATTTCTTTGGATATACTAGGTCCTTTGCCTTTACTTTCAGGGTAATTTAAATTTATAGTGAAAATAATGGTATTTCCATTATTATGAGTGAAATAGACCATCTTTTCATATGTTTAAAGGATATATATTTTTCATGTAACTGGCTCATGTCCTTTGTTCATTTCTTTATTGGTTTCTTCTATCCCCTTGATTTTGATTTCCCTAATTATATATATGAATAGAATTCATCTTAACTGGTTTGGCAATTGTTTCTTTTTTCCTTTCTGGCTTGCAAGGAACTAGACTCTCCTGGTAAACAGTTTCGCCCCCCAAGAAAAGTCTAAACAACCCCATGCTCCTGAAAAAAGTTGGATTGATTCTGATTAAAGCAACAGAACAGCAGAACAAAATTTAACCAGGCTATATTTTGCCAGCAAAGGCCCCAAACTGAACCAATACAAATTCTTCTCAGATAAGCACTTTTAAAAATACCTTCCTGGCAGTCCTAAGATGGTGGAGGAATAGTACGGGGAGACCGCTTTCTCCCTCACAAATTCATTGAAAGAACATTTGAACACTGAGCAAATTCTACAAAACAACTTTTGAATGCTGGCAGATGATATCAGGCACCCAGAAAGGCAGCCCATTGTCTTCGAAAGGAGATGAAGAAGTCTTGAGGCTACTGTAAGAATAAGACTGAAAACCAGAGGCAGGAGGCCAAGTCCAAATCCTGAGAACAACAGAGAACTCCTGACTCCAGGGAACATTAATTGATAAGAGCTCATCAAAAACTTCCATACCTACACTGAAACCAAGTACCACCCAAGGGCCAACAAGTTCCAGAGCAAGACATACCACGCAAATTCTCCAGCAACACAGGAACATAGCCCTGAGCTTTGATATACAGGCTGCCCAAAGTCACACCAAACCCATTGACATCTCAGAACTCACCACTGGACACTTCATTGCAATCCAGAGAGAAGAAATCCAGCTCTACCCACCAGAACACCGACACAAGCTTCACTAACCAGGAAACCTTGACAAGCCACCCATTCAACCCCACCCACAGTGAGGAACCTCCACAATTAAGAGGAACCACAAATGCTAGAATATGGAAAGGCCACCCCAAACACAGCAATCTAAAGATGAAAAGGCAGAGAAATACCTAGTAGGTAAAGGAACAGGATAAAGGCCCAGCAAACCAAACCAAAGAGGAAGAGATAGGGAATCTACCTGATAAAGAATTCCAAATAATGATGGTGAAAATGATTCAAAATCTTGAAAACAAAATGGAGTAACAGATAAATAGCCTGGAGACGAGGATTGAGAAGATGCAAGAAATGTTTAACAAGGTCCTAGAAGAAATAAAAAAGAGTCAATATATAACGAATAATGCAATAAATGAGATAAAAAAAACACTCTGGAGGGAACCAACAGTAGAATAACAGAGGCAGAAGATAGGATAAGTGAGGTAGAAGATAGAATGGTAGAAATAAGTGAATCAGAGAGGAAAAAAGAATTAAAAGAAATGAGGACAACCTCAGAGACCTCTGGGATGATGTTAAATGCTGCAACATTCGAATCATAGGAGTCCCAGAAGAAGAAGACAAAAAGAAAGACCATGAGAAAATACTTCAGGAGATAATAATTGAAAACTTACCTAAAATGGGGAAGGAAATAGTCACGCAGGTCCAAGAAACCCAGAGAGTCCCAAACAGGATAAACCCAAGGTGAAACACCCCAAGACACATATTAATCAAATTAACAAAGATCAAACACAAAGAACAAATATTAAAAGCAGCAAGGGAAAAACAACAAAGAACACACAAGGGGATTCCCATAAGGATAACAGCTGATCTTTCAATAGAGACTCTTCAGGCAAGGAGGGAATGGCAGAACATACTTAAAGTGATGAAAGAGAAAAACCTACAACCCAGATTACTGTACCCAGCAAGGATCTCAATCAAATATGAAGGAGAAATCAAAAGCTTTACAGACAAGCAAAAGCTGAGAAAATTCAGCACCACCAAATCAGCTCTTCAACAAATGCTAAATGATCTTCTCTAGACAGGAAACACAGAAAGGGTGTATAAACTCGAACCCAAAACAACAAAGTAAATGGCAACAGGATCATGCTTATCAATAATTACCTTAAATGTAAATGTGTTGAATGCCCCAATCAAAAGACAAAGACTGGCTGAATGGATACAAAAACAAACCCCCTATATATGCTGTCTACAAGAGACCCACCTCAAAACAAGGGACACATACAGACTGAAAGTGAAGGGCTGGAGAAAGATATTCCACACAAATAGAGACCAAAAGAAAGCAGGAGTAGCAATACTCATATCAGATAAAATAGACTTTAAAATAAAGGCTGTGAAAAGAGACAAAAAAGGATACTACATAATGATCAAAGGATCAATCCAAGAAGAAGATATAACAATTATAATATATATGCACCCAACATAGGAGCACCACAATATGTAAGACAAATGCTAACAAGTATGAAAGGGGAAATTAACAATAACACAATAATCAGATCAGATCAGATCAGTCGCTCAGTCGTGTCTGAGTCTTTGTGACCCCGTGAATCACAGCACGCCAGGCCTCCCTGTCCATCACCAACTCCTGGAGTTCACCCAGACTCACGTCCATCGAGTCGGTGATGCCATCCAGCCATCTCATCCTCTGTCGTCCCCTTGTCCTCCTGCCCCCAATCCCTCCCAGCATCAGAGTCTTTTCCAATGAATCAACTCTTCGCATGAGGTGGCCAAAGTACTGGAGTTTCAGCTTTAGCATCATTCCTTCCAAAGAAATCCCAGGGCTGATCTCCTTCAGAATGGACTGGTTGGATCTCCTTGCAGTCCAAGGGACTCTCAAGAGTCTTCTCCAATGCCACAGTTCAAAAGCATCAATTCTTCGGCACTCAGCCTTCTTCACAGTCCAAGTCTCACATCCATACATGACCACAGGAAAAACCATAGCCTTGACTAGTGGGAGACTTTAATACCCTACTCACACCTATGGATAGATCAACTAAACAGAAAATTAAGAAGGAAATACAAACTTTAAATGATACAATAGACCAGTTAGACCTAATTGATATCTATAGGACATTTCACCCCAAAACAATGAATTTCACCTTTTTCTCAAGTGCACATGGAACCTTCTCCAGGATGGATCACTTCCTGGGCCATAAATCTAGCCTCGGTAAATTCAAAGAAATTGAAATCATTTCAAGCATCTTTTCTGATCACAATACAGTAAGATTAGATGTCAATTACAGGAGAAAAACTATTAAAAATTCCAACATATGGAAGCTGAACAATGCGCTGCTGAATAACCAACAAATCACAGAAGAAATTAAAAAAGAAATCAAAATATGCGTAGAAACAAATGAAAATGAAAACACAACAACCCAAAACCTATGGAACACTGTAAAAGCAGTGCTAAGGGGAAGGTTCATAGCAATACAGGTTTACCTCAGGAAACAAGAAAAAAAAAGTCAAATAAATAACCTAACTCTACACCTAGGGCAACTAGAAAAGGAAGAAATGAAGAACCCGGGGGTTAGTAGAAGGAAACAAATCTTAAAAATTAGGGCAGAAATAAATGCAAAAGAAACAAAAGAGACTATAGCAAAAATCAACAAAGCCAAAAGCTGATTCTTTGAGAAGTTAAATAAAATTAACAAACTATTAGCCAGATTCATTAAAAAACAAAGGGAGAAGAATCAAATCAATAAAATTAGAAATAAAAATGGACAGATCACAACAGACAACACAGAAATACAAAGGATCATAAGAGACTATTATCAGCACCTATATGCCAATAAAATGGACAACTTGGAAGAAATAGACAAGTTATTAGAAAAGTGCAACTTTCCAAAACTGAACCAGGAAGAAATAGAAAATCTTAACAGACCCATCACAAGCATGGAAATTCAAACTCTAATCAGAAATCTAGCAAACAAAAGCCCAGGACCAGATAGCTCCACAGCTGAATTCTACCAAAAATTTAGAGAAGACCTAAGACCTATCCTCAAACTCTTCCAGAAAATTGCAGAGGAAAGTAAACTTCCAAACTCATTCTATGAGGCCACCATCACGCTAATACCAAAACCAGACAAGGTGCCACAAAAAAAGAAAACTACAGGCCAATATCACTGATCAACATAGATGCAAAAATCCTTAACAAAATTCTAGCAAGCAGAATCCAAAAACTATTAAAAAGATCATACATCATGACCAAGTGGGCTTTATCCCAGGGATGCAAGGATTCTTCAATATCTGCAAATCAGTCAATGTAATACCCCACATTAACAAATTGAAAGATAAAAGCCACATGATTATCTCAATAGATGCAGAGAAAGCCTTTGATAAAATTCAATATCCACTTATGATAAAAAACCTCCAGAAAGCAGGAATAGAAGGAACATACGTCAACATAATAAAAGTATGACAAACCCACAGCAAACATTGTCCTTAATGGTGAAAAATTGAAAGCATTTCCCCTAAAGTCAGGAACAAGCCAGGGGTGCCCACTCTCACTACTACTATTCAACATAGTTTTGGAAGTTTTGGCCTCAGCAATCAGAGCAGAAAAATAAATAAAAGGAATCCAGATGGGAAAAGAAGAAGTACAACTCTCACTGTTTGCAGATGACATGATCCTCTACATAGAAAGCCTGAAAGACTCCACCAGAAAATTACTAGAGCTAATCAATAAATATAGTAAAGTTGCAGGATATAAAATTAACACACAGAAATACCTTGCATTCCTATACACTAATAAAGAGAAAATAGAGAAATTAAGGAACCAAGCCCATTCACGATTGCAATGAAAATAATAAAACCTTAGAAATATATCTACCTAAAGAAACAAAAGACCTATATATAGAAAACTATAAAACACTGGTGAAAGAAATCAAAGAGGACACAAATAGATGGAGAAATATACCATGTTCATGGATTGGAAGAATCAGTTTAGTGAAAATGAGTATAACCCAAAGCACTCTATAGAGTCAATGCAATCCCTATCAAGCTACCAATGGTATTTTTCAGAGAAGTAGAACAAATAATTTCATAATTTGTATGGAAACACAAAAAACCTCAAATAGCCAAAGCAATCTTGAGAAAGAAGAATGGAACTGGAGGAATCAACCTGCCTGACTCCAGGCTCTACTACAAAGCTACAGTCATCAAAACAGTATGGTACTGGAACAAAGACAGAAATATAGATCAATGGAACAAAATAGAAAGCCCAGAGATAAATCCACACACCTATGGACACCTTATCTTTGACAAAGGAGGCAAGAATATACAATGGAGAAAAGACAATCTCTTTAACAAGTGTTGCTGGGAAAACTGGTCAACCACTTGTAAAAGAATGAAACTAGAACATTTTCTAATGCCGTACACAAAAATAAACTCAAAATGGATTAAATCTAAACATAAGACCAGAAACTAACTATAAAACTCCCAGAGGAAAACATAGGCAAAAAACTCTCAGACATATATCACAGCAGGATCCTCTATGACCCATCTCCCAGAATAATGGAAATAAAAGCAAAAATAAACAAATGGGACCTAGTTAAACTTAAAAGTTTTTGCAAAAAAAGGAAACTATAAGCAAGGTGAAAAGACAGCCTTCAAAATGGGAGATAATAATATCAAATGAAACAACTGACGAAGAATTAATCTCAAAAATATACAAGCAACTCCTACAGCTCAATTCCAGAAAAATAAACGACCCAATCAATAAATGGGCCAAAGAACTAAACAGACATTTCTCCAAAGAAGACATACAGATGGCTAACAAACACATGAAAAGGTGCTCAACATCACTCATTATCAGAGAAATGCAAATCAAAACCACAATGAGGTACCATTTCACGCCAGTCAGAATGGCTGCTATCCAAAAGTCCAGAAGCAATACATGCTGAAGAGGGTGTGGAGAAAAGGGAACCCTTTTACACTGTTGGTGGGAATGCAAACTAGTACAGCCACTATGGAGAACAGTGTGGAGATTCCTTAAAAAACTGGAGATAGAACTGCCATATGACCTAGTAATCCCACTGCTGGACATACACACCGAGGAAACCAGAATTGAAAGAGACACGTGTACCCCAATATTCATCGTAGCACTGTTTATAATAGCTAGGAAATGGAAGCAACCTAGATGTCCATCAGCAGACGAATGGATAAGAAAACAGTGGCACATATACACAATGGAATATTACTCAGCCATTAAAAGAATACACTTGAATCAGTTCTAATGAGGTGGATGAAACTGCAGCCTATTATACAAAGTGAAGTAAGCCAGAAAGAAAAACACCAATATAGTATACTAACACATATATATGGAATCTAGAAAGATGCTAACGATAACCCTATATGCGAGACAGCAAAAGAGACACAGATGTATAGAACTCTGTGGGAGAGGGCGAGGGTGGGATGTTTTGGGAGAATGGCATTGAAACATGTATATTATCATATGTGAAATGAATCGCCAGTCCAGGTTTGATGCATGAGACAGGGTGCTCGAGGCTGGTGTGCTGGGATGACCCAGAGGGATGGGATGGGGAGGGAGGTGGGAGAGGGGTTCAGGATGGGGAACACATGTACACCCGTGGTGGATTCATGTCAATGTATGGCAAAACCACTACAATATTGTAAAGTAATTGGCCTCCAATTAAAATAAATAAATTTATATTTAAAAAAATAAAAATACCTTCCTGTCCTTGAGTAGACAGTTCTGGCCAGCTATAAACTGTGATAGTCAAAGTTATAGGTAGTGTTTCCTATCACCTACCTTCCCAGGCTTAGACCCGTGACCCCAAAACTTACAGATAGAAACATTTCAAATGATAAGCTATATGGCTAACAATCTCTATATGGAAATTGTTCTCTCGCTATACTTTGTTTATAATAACAGCATTGAGACAGAGGTTGGGAAGAAAGAGGTTGAAGCCTAGTTTAAATATCAGCTCCCTATGAATCACTTGCCTAACCACTGAAGTATAGAATCCCCATATCCTACATAGGATTCATTCTCAAATATTAAAACTCAGTAATGTTCTAAGGTGCTAGAAAAAAAAAAAAGAATTGGGGACTTTCTGCTATGTAATTCCTTTATTCCTCAAACATTTAGTATGTTCTTATTGTATGCCTACTACTTTAATCACTTGAAACACAAAGGCATTGATTCTGTTCTTGAATATCTCAGAGATTGTACTCTACTGTGAAAAAAATAATCATAGAAGGCATTACCATGATCTTGGTTATCTCTATAGAAACCTTTATGAATATGTATCACTAATGTTTTGGACCAATAGACCACAGTCAAAACACAGCAAGCAGATCACAGTAAAAGTTAACCCACTAGATATATTTATACCAGTGATTGGGTATTAAAACTTAGGAGAAATTGATACAACATTTTCAAGGCAACATCAGATCAGGTCAGATCAATCGCTCAGTTGTGTCTGACTCTTTGTGACCCCATGAATCGCAGCACGCCAGGCCTCCCTGTCCATCACCAACTCCCGGAATTCACCCAGACTCACGTCCATCAAGTCAGTGATGCCATCCAGCCATCTCATCCTCTGTCGTCCCCTTCTCCTCCTGCCCCCAATCCCTCCCAGCATCAGAGTCTTTTCCAATGAGTCAACTCTTCACATGAGGTGGCCAAAGTACTGGAGTTTCAGCTTTAGCATCATTCCTTCCAAAGAAATCCCAGGGCTGATCTCCTTCAGAATGGACTGGTTGGATCTCCTTGCAGTCCAAGGGACTCTCAAGAGTCTTCTCCAACACCACAGTTCAAAATCATCAATTCTTCGGCACTCAGCCTTCTTCACAATCCAACTCTCACATCCATACATGACCACAGGAAAAACCATAGCCTTGACTAGATGAACCTTTGTTGGCAAAGTAATGTCTCTGCTTTTACCAATAATAAATTAGTAAGGCTAATATCCATCAGGAAAGAACCATATGAAGGAGAAAATGTGCTTAAGATTGACCATTGGAATCATTAAACAAAAATGAAAAGATGACTTTGGAAGCATTCAGTTTACCTCATGTATTACTTTTGTTCAGGGCCTCTTCTAAGGTGCCTTGGGAAGCAATATAAGAGGTGACATTTGAACTGAGTCTTTAGGGAAGGATGTTCCAGGTAGCAGAAATAACATGCAAAATATCATTGTGACAAATGGAATGGTGTGTTTGTAAATATCAAAATAAATAGGAACTAAAGTGTAATTTGCAAAAAAAAAAACATCTGTGTCATATTTGGAAATGACTAAAACATAATGTGCCTAATGTATTTGTGGAAAAAAAATTAAAACTGTTATTAAGAACTTGGTAAGTCTTCTGTGTGGATGGGAAGACATAGTCAATTCTCCCTACATTTGTCTGTCTATACATATACTGCATTTTCAATGAGAATTCAAGTAGGAATTTTTGGACATGACATAACTGATTCTGAAAGTTAATGTTTAGCAAACATAAGTTAAAACATACTACAAAATCACTGTAATTATAACTTTGTGACCCAATGCTAAAGACGAGTGACTCAGCTGTTGTTTTTAATATCTAAACTATATTTATTCCTTAAAGGTGACATTGGACCAAATGGACAACCTGGGCCAATTGGACCTCCTGGGCTGCCAGGAACAGGTTTTCAGGGACCACCAGGGCCACCAGGAATTCCTGGACCAATAGGCCAACCTGGTAAGATTGGAGTAAATATGCATTTTGTAGCACATTTATATAGAGGTTGGTTAGCCCCTCAATAAAGTGTAACCTGTGTAATAGTCTTACAGAAAGCAGATCTGAGAGTTAACATGTCCACGTATATAATTATATAAAAGCAAAAGAGCACAGATCACAGCAGAAGAGCTAATATTACCTGATATTTCCCCTCTCTGTTCATTTAAGATTGATCTATTAACAACAGTGCAGTTTAGCAATTGCAGTATGTTTCCATGGCTTATAATCGTTGAGCTAATCATATACCATTGGAATCTTAGGAACTTCTGGTGCTAATCATTTCAGACCTGAGTAGCTATATGGCATTAGTAGAGCTTTGTCTGTGAAACTTCATAACATTTCTTAGCACAGGATTAAAAAAATACTTTTTTGCTGTCTCATATATAGGGTTATTGTTACAATATTGTAAAGTTAAAAAATAAAATAAAATTTAAAAAATCCTGTTAAAAATATTTTTTAGGCATCCTCAATTTTTTAAATAAGTGAGTTTAATTGAATTTTCTCTTCTTTTGCCCATAAATCAACATTTACTTTACAACTCATAAGCATGCTAAGGTTATGAGTTTTTTAAGGTTTTTAAGATTTTTTTAATATGAATACTCAAAAAAGATTTGTCAGCTTGTAACCTCATAGAGAATCATATGATTCCTCTGTGTTCATGTGAGAGTTTACAGATTCTGAACTATCTGGTGATATGAATTACTTTTATCTTAATCTAGGAAGATATAGTAAGGGTCACACGTGGGCCAAGATTTTGTTATTGCAAAGTACTATAATAATATATGAGATTAAAGCAAATATGGAACATTTAGTCATTCCTTAATTCACATGAATACATCGGATGACTTAAATGCACCGTTCAGATATACAATCGTTGACTTTGAAGCAATGGAATATGTTTCTGACCTTAAATGCCAATAGGTATTTTGTTAGTTTATTATGCTAAAAATATAGAAACACTGATTAACAATATAAAAAGCCTGAAAAGTAAAGGTTATTTTTGCTTATGCCCTATTTTAAACATTTGTTTTATGGCACATTGTACCTCTTTTTAAATGGCCCCTAACATGTCACTACTGATTTAGAAATAAAAAAGAAAACTTACGGTGTTGCTTTGAACCAACTGGTTAAAAAGCAGGTGCTTCAACATTAATGAGAAACCCTTCTGTCTAGCATAGCAGAGGGATCTTGAGAAAAAAACAATTTTTATGTTTGGTCATTATAGTCTTGGCCTGCTATTTCACAAAATGGCTAAAAAGAATTTATGATTTCTGTTGTGTTTTTTCATTTTGTTTCCCAAAATTACATAAGGTTTCAGAAGCATTTTGAACTCTTAAATCACAGCTGAGCAAGAATAAAAAAGAGATAATTAAAGCAATTAATACCAATCTGAACAAAATAAAAATACATTTATTTGTGTTTTAATGCTTTTTAAAATTTAGCTAATATTCTACAATATTTTATTCATCTAATGTTCTCTCTAATTCATGGATATATAGATATATTTATAAAGTCTATATAGGATGGGCAGGGGGAAAAGTAATGATGCTGAATTTAATCACATCTCTTTCTTCTGTAAATATATATTTTGCCATACAACTGAAGATCTGAACTAATATGGTTCAACAAATAAATGAAGTTAACAGCAACTGCCACAAAAATGTATTGAATATATTCTTATTAATATAGAAATATTCTCAAATCACAATTTTTTTACCACTGGATGACTATATTTTGTATTTGATAATATCTATGTATACTCATTTTTAAAGTAAATTTTACATGAATCACCAAAGCAGAATATTGTCTTAGTGCATTTCAAAAATACCATTATTTTCGTTTGTACATCTCAATAACAGGACTATCAGCAAGGCTACTACTAATATCTTGATACACCCGACTTATACTGCATGGCTGAAGTTCTAACTACCTATTTTTAAAATAAAAACCTTATTTAATATACTTGCTGTGTTTCATTTTGTAGTAGAAAACTTACTGCTAAGTATTCTATCTTGTCATTTTTCCAGAGATATATCCTTTTCAGGCTTTTCTTTTGACTCCAGTTTTCTGCTATTATTTAATTAAGCTTTACTATTTGTCACTCTTCTTTCCAAAGCAGACTGTACGGTTTAATGCATGTTTTTAAGTTAAAGATTTGTTGAATATCAATTCCTCATTTGGAATAGGTAAAAATGCCAAAGGACAAGGAGCAGAATGCTTTTCATCTTATGCCCTAGAAGGCAATGACACCCCACTCCTGTACTCTTGCCTGGAAAATCCCATGGACAGAGGAACCTGGTAGGTTGCAGTCCATGGGGTCGCTAGGAGTTGGACACGACTGAGAGACTTCACTTTCACTTTTCACTTTCATGCATTCGAGAAGGAAATGGCAACCCACTCCAGTGTTCTTGCCTGGAGAATCCCAGGGATGGGGGAGCCTGGTGGGCTGCCGTCTATGGGGTCGCACAGAGTCGGACACGACTGAAGCGACTTAGCAGTAGCAGCAGCAAGGGAGAAATGGAAGTTGTTGGTTCTTATTATTTGGTCTGGCCAATAGCTGGAAGATAATTGCTTTAGTGAATCTTTTTAGAGGTCAGTTAAATATACTCAATTCCATATTCACAGGTAATACCCCAACCTGAGTCAAATGTGTTGTACGCTTGTCCAGTCTCAGGAACACGTGCATGGCTAAATGAGTTCAAACTTATCACCACTAATGTGAATCAAAGAAACAAGGCATTATTCATGTCATTTTCATAGATGAAGGAGAGTACATTGTCATTTTCTAACTTTTTTTGGCTATAAAACCCTTGGACTGTGTGTGTGTGTAACATTTTCACAGATAATGCATGTTTTTGGAATTTTCTTTTTTTTCCATTAACTTGTTCCATTTGGATGTCCATAAATTAAGAGCATTATACACCTCTAATGCACTTAGGCTCTATAGATATATCCATATAATTCCTGTTATTGTATAAGATTCAGCAGAACTTTTGAATTTATATTGACTTTCTTCATCCTGGATTTTACCCGGATGCCAATTCCTGACAATAGTCATGGAAAAGATCTATGCTGTGAAAAATACAGCATAACATATGTTACTGTTATTACTAATAACAATGAAGAGATCTTAGCCTAGAATATGTAGTTTGTTTCATCATAGACATGCACTAATAATTATTGAGTTCTCTGTACCTAACCTGTAAGGGCTTCCCTGGTGGCTTAGTGGTAAAAAACCCACCTGACAATATGTGGGTTTGATCCCTGGGTTGGGAAGCTCCCCTGGAGGAGGAAATGGCAACCCACTCCAGTATTCTTGCCTGGGAAATCCTATGGACAGAAGAGCCTGGCGGACTGCAGTCCATGGGGTCCCAAGAAACCGGACATGACTTGGGGACTAAACAACAACCTAACCTGTTAGAGTACAAAATCAAGTTTAATTTTATATTTAACTAACCTTTAAGAGCTTAAATTCCGAAATGATCATTCAAAGCAGTATAAAGATCAGAAATAAACAAGAGTGTACTGCTGATCTTCATCAAAAAGTATTTTTCTGAAGTAAATATTTTATTCTATTGGCAAACATATTTATAGTATAGGTTTATGAGCATCTGAGCAAATGCCTAAAACAAGTTTCTTTACTCATTACTAATATGTTAGTAGTGAATCAATATCTAATACATTCTATTTGTAGACTTTTTTTGTTCTAATCTTTACATGGTTAGTTTTGTTTCCTAACCTAATTAATCTTTTTGTAACTTGCTTCTGCTTGGGTGGTTCATCTTGCTCTGAACTGTAACTTCCTGCCTCTTGAACTTCAGGTCTACCAGGTATTGTAGTTCTCACTCAAAGCCATATTTTTCTTTTTTAATATTGAAAATTTATTATATTAGAACAAATAGTAGAAAAAAAATCATCCAAATATAATAGCATCATCATAAAAGGTGCAAAAGATAGCACATGAAAACAGTTCTGAGAAGCTGTAAATAGGATATTTATTTTTCCTTTGATTTATTTTTTGAGCTTTATTGAGGTATAAAAGACATAGACAATTATAGTATATTTCAAATGTACAATGTGATGATTTGATATATGTATACATTGTGAAAGAATCTTCGCAATCAAGTTCTCACATCCATCACCTTTACATATTTACTGATTTGTGTGTGTGAGAACCCTTAAGTTCTACTATATTAGCAAATTGTAATTACACAATAATGTTATTAGTGATAGTCACCATGTTATTACATTAGATCCTCCTACCTTATTCATCTGTTTTTTTTTTTTTTTTCCAAAAGCCATATCTTCAAGCTTTAAACTTGGAAAGCAGCAAGATTTATCCACATTGAAGTCTTTTAATTATTTTGTAGAACTGCTCTCTTAGAGAATATTTAAAAGGACAAAATAGTTACCTTGAAAACTCAGCTATTAAAAACTACTTGGGCTGTAATATAACAATAAACAGTGATCCATGTAGAGCTATAATTGTGTACATTATCAGGTATCTCATCATATTTCATAAATATAAAATATCTCTCCCCTTTAATAGTATTTTTTACTATGAAATGGCAGCATTGGAATCATCACTACTGTGCCAACTAAATGGAAATCTCTAATCTTCAAAGTGAATTTTATCAGTTTAAAGGCATGCTGGTAAAATGACACCAAACAGGTCTTAAAATACCAGCCATCTTGTTCTCTTATAACAATAATTGCTTGTGAATCTTCAACAGTAAAACTGGTCATATTGTTGAAGAAATGCTTGGAATGGTCACCTGTTTCACCCCTAGCTTTCAGTCCATTATGGCACATCCCCATTTACCAGAAGAAGACCAATAACTTTAAGTGACTTAAGAAGTCACATAGCTGATAGGTGTTGGTGTGGGAACTTGTACTATATTTGTAGTGTAATTCCTTTCACTAAACATATTCACTAAACATATTTTAAGTACCTTGTTTTCTGAAGTGTATTTTTGCATATCATAATTTTTCTATAAAATCCTGGCTGAGTTACTGAGAAACAAAAGTTAACAACAAAAACTACTAGTAATGTGTTATTAAAACAACACGTTAAAACAAAGCCAAACTAAAGTCAAGAGGGCCCATATAACTGACTTATTTAGTAATTAATTTTTTATGGATTATAGAAATGTATCTTAATAATTCATAATACCTTAGAAAAGTGGAAATCCAAGTGTGGGCAGTGGATCGGTATCAAATCACAGACTGTTTGTTACTGCACTGGAATTAGAAGAAATTGAGAGTAAGCATTTGACTGTATAACTGTATTAATATATTATTTGACGATAATAACCACGATATAGGATTGAATTTTTATGTCTTTTTTATTTCAGTTTTTTGGTATTTTTTATTACATTTTATTAAAAATAGTACATGATTGTAGCAATTAAGAAAAGATTGGTCTTTTTTGAGAAATAATTTCAGAAGTCCATTCTTAGGGAAATATACTTGAAAATCCTAAAGTTTTATTATTAGATTATATTCTGTGCATGATAACAAAAGTATCCCTAACTCACTGTTAGGTTTGTTATATACAGGATTCTATTACCTGTTTGCTAGAAAAATAACCAGATACATCTCTTAAAACTGCTTCAATACTTTTTAATATTGGTTTGTATTAACTAGGCTTGCATGGACTACCAGGAGAGAAGGGGGATCCAGGGCCTCCTGGATTTGATGTTCCAGGACCTCCTGGTGAGAGAGGCAGCCCAGGGATCCCTGGAGCACCAGGTCCTATGGGACCCCCAGGATCACCAGGGCTCCCAGGAAAAGCAGGTGCCTCTGGCTTTCCAGGTAACTTTTTAGCCTTCCCTGGTTTTGGATTCCAGAAATTAGAACTAATATGACTCTGATGTATTATTCTCTTGTACTTTTCTCTATAGACACTATCCTTTAAGGAAATGTATTAAATGTCTCTGATTGTGGGAAACTCACTTTGCTATTTGCATTGCACTTTTTCTCTTTGAGAGCTCCAGCTATATATTGCTGTGTAACAAATGACCCCAAAATTTGATGATTTAAAGCAGCCTTTTAATTTTGCTCAAGATTTTGTGAGTCAGGAATTATTGGATGACTTAGACAGGGTTGTTTATCTCTGATCCACATGGTTCCAGCTGGAGTGGTTGGGATGAAGGATCTACTTCCAACGTGGCACTACTGTGACACCTGAGTGTTCATTGGCCTCTTCACATGGTATCTCATTATCCACAGAAGTACCTCACATTTGCTAGTATCAGGGTAGTTGCTCTTTTTCCAGGGCAGTGGGTTTCCAAAAGAGAGAATCCCCAAAACTGAAAGTGAGTGTTCTAAGAGCCCCAGGTGGAAGCTGCAAGAATTCTTATCATCTAGCTTTGGGAGTTATACAGGGACACATAGTCAATGTTAAGGCATAGAGTCATCCCAAATTCAAGGGGAGAAGGGTACACAGAGCTGTGTGTACTGGGAAGTGCAGTTCATTTGGGGACCATATTTAGAGACTAACTACCACAGTGATATAGACAGTAATGGTCACTAAGATTACAATAGTTGGAAAGGGGGAAACCTTATAGTACCTTCCCTCTAACTCAGTAGTTTTCTAGTTGACATCTTTAAACTGATCTTTTATCTTTCCAAGGTCAAAGAAAGGTAAAAAGGTACCTATTGATATTTTTAAAGGTGCCAAAGGTGAAATCGGTATGATGGGACCTCCAGGCCCACCAGGACCTTTGGGAATTCCTGGCAGGAGTGGTGTTCCTGGTCTCAAAGGTAATATTCAGGGTTTGCGGGCAGATTTATGAAAGAAAGAAAATTAAAAATTTTGCTTTACATCAATGCAGAATACTTTTATTTGACTACTTAAAAATGAGCAATGCTTTACTTGTATTTTGTTTCTAGGTGACATGGCGTTTAAGTAGTTCCTGTTTTCAGTTTGATGGCATGCTTAGTTGAATACTATGAAATATGATAAGCATTAACTCAAAATAACAACATACAGGAATTTAATTTTTTTTTTTACAGTCTGTATTTGTCAGAGAACACCAGGAGAGAGATTGTTGTTTGAGTGTAAAAGTGAGCTCGAGTTATTTGTAAACAATAAATAAGGTGCATGAGTGTTTTGGGTGGTCAGTAGCCTACCCAACTGTGTAACATGTGAATAATCTTTATATGCATTAATCCTGGATGGATGAACCTGATCTGCTGTGTCTTCCCCACACATGTTGGTTTTAGGTGATGATGGTTTGCAGGGTCAGCCAGGACTTCCTGGCCCTGCAGGAGAGAAAGGTAGTAAAGGAGAGCCTGGCCTTCCAGGCCTTCCTGGGCCAATGGATCCAGATCTGCTGGGCTCAAAAGGAGAGAAAGGGGACCCTGGACTACCAGGTGAGTGAATGCATTTATTTGAATTTTTCTCCTGGTGTGTATGAAGTTTAATTTTTATTAGCATGGAAAGTGACTTGTAATCCAGGATTAAGGCAATTAGGTATATCAAATTTTGGTAATGTAAGTTAGTTTTCACTGATTTATACTGTTTCACTGATCAACTTTTGCTTGACTATTTACTTTGTAGTTTATCTATCACAAACTATGAGACTTTAAAATAAACAGTCACTTTCAAGCCTTCCAGAAAGTAGTGTATAGAATATGATCAAGAGAAAATGGATAAACAAACAGAATTACTTGGAAAAGAGATTTCAGTGTTTGGAAAATTTCCTGGCCCTTTAAATTCTTTTTCTTAAAAACCAAATGAGGATGAGTGGTACACTGTTGTCCTGCAGATTTTTTTTTTTTTGTCCTGCAGATTTTTGATACCCATATCATACTTGATTTTTAAGTACAGTTCACTGTTATTCTAACCTAGAAGAATAAACAAATATTGGACTAAGAACAGCCAAACTCACCCCTGGGGAAGGTTGCTGAAAGTAGGTCTAGGGAACAATTGTATTATTACAGTTATTTTATTAGAAGCAAATGAGATATGAAGAATAACAGATTTTTAAAATAAAAATCCTTTATTCTTTTTATAAAACTATAACATATTCATAACAAAGCATCAGAAAATACATGAAGTAAAAGTCGCTCAGTTGTGTCTGACTCTTTGCAATCCCATGGATAGTCCATGGGATTCTTCAGGCCAGAATACTGGAGTGGGTAGCCGTTCTTTTCTCCAGGGGATCTTCCCTACTCAGGGATCGAACTTAGGTCCTCCGCATTACAGGCGGATTCTTGAGCAGCTGAACCACCAGGAGAAAAATATGAATAAGCACAAGTCAATAAATAAAACACAATCCAATCTGCATAGAATATCCTTTCAAACAACGTGGAATTTTTAAACTATGTTTATTTGCAGATTGAGGTAAGGTTTGTGGCTCTTTCTGTGTTGAAACCATTACTATTGTCAGTCCATGTATGTGTGTGAGTGTGTGTGCAGGTGTGTGTGTGTGTGTGTGTGTGTGTACATAGATGTTATAAGTTTCCCTGAGAGCAGGGCTTGGTGAGATTTCTCCTCAAACAAGAACTTTAAGACATTACTGTAATTTTGTATATAATCATGAAAGAGGCAAGGCCACCTAATTTTGTATTATTGTTAAAATGAGTTATATTTCTTGATTTACTTCTTGCAAAGCTTTTCTTTCCATTATACCTTCTGCAAAATAGTGTCAGTAAACTGTATTTGCCTTGATATAAGGTTATAAAAGATAGTTATAGAATCTAAGAGATAATGCAGAGACAGCCTGCCCCAATTCCTTCATTTTACAGTGTAAGAAACTGAGGCCCAAAGAGGAAAGTGGCTTAATTATTGAGTGCTCCGAAGTTCTTAATGGTAGCTACATTAAAAAGTGGGAGATTTTAATGAGTCCAGTGCTATTGGTTCATACTATATCAGAATATCACTGGTTCCTATATTTCATTCATATTTCAGAGTATGGATAGCTTGCTTTGCCAAATGGATTTAATGATTAATAATACCAGCCTAACTTGTCTTTCTTATACTCATCCTTGGAAGGTATTCCTGGAGTTGCAGGGCCAAAAGGTTACCAGGGTTTGCCTGGAGACCCAGGGCAACCTGGACTGAGTGGACAACCTGGATTGCCAGGACTAGCAGGTAAGTATGATAAACCACCTGTAGCAGTTGGTGGCTGATCCTGACCCTGGAACAAAGTAATCATGTATTTATCATGTGTAGTGATAATTGAAGCAACTGAGATATGGACCTCCCCTTAACAAAAATGTTGCCATTGGCACAAATGTCAACAGAAAAGACTTGTAGGATATTTTTCTTTACTCAATTTCTTCTTTTTTGTGGCCTCAGAATATACACAGAATCAGAAGTACATCCAAGTAAGGTGCTATATTTTATTTATATACGTTGTAGCATATGTAAATTAGACAGTTATCTGTTAGGAGCCTAAAGAATTCACCCTTTTCATTTTTTTACCTTCAGACAAGTTAATCATTAAACCATGTAAAACAGATGACTACCATTTCTAGTTTTAAAAGTTTCTAGGAGTAAGAATTTCACAACCTTCATTGGTAATGTTTTATAGCATTAATCACTCTTACAATAAATGTGGATTTTTTAATTTCTAATAAAACTTTTTATTGCTGCTGCTTAAACCATTTTTTTTTTTGGTTGGACCCCTAAACAATAAAGAGTGGCTGGTTACCATCCTCCTAAGAGCCCTTTAGATCAGTTATTCTGCTCTGAACTGTATACTATATTATCTTAATGTAGTTGGAAGAATTATCTCCGTATCTATCTTTCATATACTTTGCATTCTTTCCCAAGTGAGAAGACAGTGTGAAAGAAAAAATAAAAGCAAATAATGTTGAAGGCAACATTGTGATCCTTGGAAAATACCTAGGTGACACCACAGAACTGAAGTATCTAAGCTCTGGGAAGAATGCAAACACAGCAGCCATGACTGAACACAGTAGCCATGACTGTTGGGGGAAGATAGTCCAGTACATCTCCATCAACTCTTACCTAACCCTGGCTTAATGTGCCAAAGGTGTATGTATCATGACAGGTTACCACTTTCCTCTTCTGGTTGCACATGATAAGGCTTTCAATGGGAAAGCTTCTGAATCTTTTTAAAAGACTCTCTTTAAATTGGATTTATCTGTGATAAATATGGTAAGGTAATTATATACATATGACAGATAAGACTTCAAGTGTTTGGAATAGTTTTAGGGCAAGAAACAAGATGTCCTGGTGATAGTTATATGTGTACAACAAATAAGACCAGTTAATTGGAGTAGTTTTAGGGCAAGACACAAGATTCTTGCATTTTTAAATAAATGTGTATTGGGAGCCCTCTATTGCTGTGATTATATTGTAATATGTTCCTAAGGAGATTTCTTGATAATTTTTGCCTATCTTATGTCCAGTTAGATCTGTAGAACTTTATCATATATTAAGATTTGGTCCATTCAGCCTCATGCTTTCATTTTAATTACGACCCATTCCAGGAAACCAAGCAACCATAATATTGCTGACTTGTCTTAATTTTAAACAATTTGACTTTTCTAGGTCCCAAGGGTAACCCTGGTCTCCCTGGAATGCCAGGACTTACAGGACCTCCTGGACTGAAAGGAAACATGGGTGATATGGGTTTTCCAGGTGAGTGATGAAAATCTCCCAGATATTTAGTTCCATTAATGGAAGATGGTTGACTATCTTTGTTATCAGAAAAGAAACTGTTGTTGACAGAGTCAAACTGAGGTGATAACTAAAGTAGTCAGTGGGTAGAGCTCTCTCATTACACAAGTATTTGAAGTAGGAATTGAGAGACAGAACTTTAGAAAGAATTCACAAACTTACATTTTTTTCTCCAACTATACCCCCTTTCAACCCACTCCAGTATTCTTGCCTGGAGAATCCCATGGACACAAGAACCTGGCAGGCTACAGACCATAGGGTCACAAAGAGACTGACATGACTGAAGCGACTTAGCATGAACACATACTCCCTTTCACTTAAACTTCCTTTAAAAATAGGCTTTTATACAATTCTGATTATAAAGCTCTTTATTATATAAATCAGACTTTGTGAAATTCTTTTTAAAAATCTTTTTGTGTGGTCATGTGCATTATATATATCCTATACAATATTTTGTAAAAGATTGCATGTTATGTGTTTTTAACAGGCCCACAGGGTCCAAAAGGGTCTTTCGGACCTCCTGGAGTTCCTGGACAACCTGGCTCCCCAGGACTACCTGGACAGAAAGGAGAAAAAGGTGATCCTGGTATTTCAGGCATTGGTCTTCCAGGTCTTCCTGGCCCAAAGGTAATCCTACTCAGGTATATGCCTGAGCAGATATGACTTTTCTTTAACACTGTGCTTGCTCCTAATTCTTCCTTAAACTATAGTGTGATATAGTATAGTGTGACATGAATCTCTGGGCAAGAAATTCATCCTTTCTCTTTTATATTGTAAGGAGATTTGTTTGTTTTTTTATTTTATTTTATTTTATTTTTAAACTTTACAATATTGTATTAGTTTTGCCAAATATGGGGAGGGAGGAGGGAGGAGGGTTCAGGATGGGGAACACAGGAGATTTGTTTTAGAGTTTGCAGCCAATCCAAAGAAGGATGAAGGGGGGATCTTTCTGATTTCTTTATTTTCTCTCTATCTTGCTCTTTGAGTATGTTTCAATAACTGAAAGGCATATTTCTGCCTAGTTTTGGTTTTCCTTTCCCTTTTAGTGATGGAGTTGTTGGTCTTTGTCCTAATATTATTATCAACTAACTTGAAGAGGCTTACAAGCAAAGTAACTTATAAAATTAATGAAAGTGAAATAGTATTCTTAAATGCATGTATGAAGTGGTTCTCCGAAACAGTTTTACATATCCCTCTATGCCGCTAGTCACTGTGAAAACTTTGGTGTTATTTCTCAAGGGATCAAATTTAGAACTTGTTTAAGAATCACTGAACTTTCAAATATTTGATAACTGCTTAATTCCATGTAAAAGGGTAGTAATTCCTATTTGCAGAAGTATTTTATAACTAACCAAGATGCGTCCATTGTCTATTATATACATTGCAAGTGTCTTCTCACAGTGAATTGTTTGTCTCATAATGGAGAAGGCGATGGCACCCCACTCCAGTACTCTTGCCTGGAAAATTCCATGGATGGAGCAGCCTGGTAGGCTGCAGTCCATGGGATCCCTGAGAGTCAGACATGACTGAGTGACTTCACTTTCACTTTTCACTTGGAGAAGGAAATGGCAACCCACTCCAGTGTTCTTGCCTGAAGAATCCCAGGGGCAGTGGAGCCTGGTGGGCTGCCGTCTATGAGGTCACACAGAGTCAGACACGACTGAAGCGACTTAGCAGCAGCAGCAGCAATGATGTTCAATCATTCAGTTACAACACAAAACTTGAGAGTATTAGAAAAGTAATTGTGGAATTAGTGAAAGCTCTCACTGAGATAAGAATTCATTGAATATTTTTAAGATAATTTCTTGTTAATAGTATGCAAAAGGCTATATTTTGATTGCCTAGTCAACTTATTGCAAGAAGTAATCAAGAGAAATTTCTGCTTATTAATTACAGATTAGCAGTATAGAGCTTAAATTTTTCTTTTCTATATGTTGTGTGAGGTGAGGAACTATATATTTTTCCCAAATAAATTATCCGTATAACTTAAAACCATTTGTTACAAACTCCATTCTTTACTCATTGATTTTAAATTTCATTTAAAAATTTTATAAATATGTTTATCCATATTTTTTCTAGACTGAGCGAATTTTAGCATCCATATAATGGAACCAAAATGACCATAACAAATCATCTCTGAAATTATAATAAATTCAGCAGAAAAACATGTTTCAGTTAGCCAGTGTCCACAATGTATTCAACTCTCTAAGTAAGATGCTAACTCTTAGTTTTTCTATGCAGCCTACAAATGTATTTCAATAAGCAAATTCTACACTAAGCTTGGATACTTGCAGAGTTGATAAAACCAGGAAGTCATGTATTTGAAGTATTCTGTTGTTTCTTTAAGATGGTATTATTTTATCTTAAAATGATGACACATTTAAAAAATAAGATCTTACACTCAGTTCTAATAGATGCAGGCAGTCTTTGCTTTGTACAGTCTGACATGCCAAATTTGTTACCACAAATTAGTTAAATGACATCAGTCCACAACAATACAGATCAAGTTTAAGTCACCATGATATATTAGTCTTCAGTCCCTAAACCACTATGTAAAGAACTACTGTGCATCATGATCAGTGAGCAGTCATTTCACTTCTTTCAAATTCTGTCAGTAATTAGTCACTGTGAATCTGTTTTCCCATCATGCATTGACAGCAAAGCAATGTAGGTGTGTTGCCTCTGTCTCTCATTGACAAACCAACTTGAAATTTAACAAAAGTGAATAATCAAAGAGAAAACTGATCAACAGTGATGAAAGTGCAGTTTAAAAAAGGAAAGGTAATAACACTGGAAGTGAAATTTATATCTAATGTAGATGTAATTAGAGACGAAATAGCCAACCAAAGAAATGTTTACATTGCCACCATTTTAGAGACTTCAGATGTGCAGCCAAGAAAGCTAGTGAAGACTAAATGATCAACATATGAACTTGACTGTCTTTATATATGTAACTGATGTGAAGAGGATTTTAATGTTATGAGAAAAACTTTTAAAGGTCATAGAATCATGTTTTTCCCATTGATTTTTTAAAATCTTGTTACATGGTTTCATCTTACATTTTCATTTTTGTAGTCCCATACTATTGAGCAAAATGAGGACTTCCTGCCTATTACTGTAAAAGAAGAGTAGAATAAAAGTTTCAGGAACATGATAGTATGATCAGGAGATGTCAAGCATAGAAAAAAAATCCTGTAATTAGTGAGTTGTTAAGAAGTAAGGATAAAGTGGTAAAAGGTCAGATGGTACTTTGTTTTACAAATGACACACTTTATAAGAGAGTGTCCTTGTTAGTCAAAAAGTATAATTAATATAAGTACACTGAAAACCCTGGACAGAGAATTAATAGGCAGAAGCTTGAGTCCTGAGTCTGTCTGAATGACCTTGTAAGTCACTTAATTCTTTTCTATCTTCATTACTTTGTCAGTAAAATAGAAAGAAGAATTATATAACCTATTACACAGAGATATTGTGAGGTTTCAACTAGATTAAAAAACACTTTATAAAGTATTCTATACATAATCTTTGTGAGATGAGAGAGGTGGACTAGATAGTATCTAAGATTTCTATAACTTTTATATTTAATGACTATATTCTTTTAATGTGGCATAATGTTTCTAGCTCCCATTACTCCTTCTTAAAATCCAATCATACTATAGACAGAACAATTCTTGTTATAATCCTAGATAGATTTTTTTGACAAGCAGAAAATCTTAGAAGAAAACATATCCTATGACCTTGGGTTAGGATAATTATATCTTAAACATGGCACCAAACACACAAGCAAACAAAGAAAAAGAAATAAATTGAACCACATTAAAATATTATGCTGCAAATGATAATGTCAAAAAGTGAAAAGACAACCCAGAGAAAGGGAGAAAATATTTGCAAATGATATATCAGACAAGAGATTTGTATCCAGAATTTATTTTTTAGAAAACTCTGATTCAATAAGAAAGTAGACCAATTTTTAAATGGGCAAAGTCAATCAGGCCTAACAGGCTTATACAGAACATGCCACCCCAGTTATTAGAGAAATGCAAATCAAAACTACAGTGAGATATCACTTCACACCAGCCAGAATGGCTATCATCAGAACAGGCCATCTCACAACATCAGAGTGTACAGCTTTTTTCAAGTGCACAAGAAACATTCTTCAGAACAGAGCATACATTAGGCCACAAAATAAGTCTTAATAAATTTTAAAACATTGGAACCATACAAAGATCCTTTTCTAATTACATTAGATTGTAAACAGCAAAAGGAAAGCTGGAAAATTCACAAATATGTAGAAATTAAAGGACATACTCTTAACAACCAGTGGGGCAAAGATGAGGACACAAGTGAAATTAGAAAACATCTTGAGACAAATGAAAACACAAAATTCCAAAACTTATACGAGCCAGCAAAAGTAATGTTAACAAGGAAATTTATAGTGTAAATGCTTGCATTAAAGAAGAAAGATCCTAAATCAGAATTTAGCATTACACCTTCAGGAACTAGAAAAAGAACAAACTCAACCCCAAAACTGGTAGAAGGAAGGAAATCATAAAGATTAAAGCAACAATAAATAGAGTAGAGATTAAAAAGAATAGAGAAAATGAATAAAACCAAGAGGTTGTTCTTTCAAAAAGATAAACACAATTGAAAAACATTCAGCTAGACTGGCTAAGAGAGAGAGGACTCACATACTTAAAATTAGAAATGAAAGAGGGCACATCACCACTAAATTTACAGAAATAAAAAAGAGAGTACTGTGAACAAGTGTACAATAGCAAATTGGATAACTTTGAAACAGACAAATTCCTAAAAACATACAATTTACCAAGGCTGCATGATAAAGAATAGATTTTTCTGAATAGACCTATAGTTACTAAAGATTTTAGCTTCCTTGGGTGGTGAAGGATACCATGGGGCCTATTATGTTACAAACGTAGTTCATAATATTTTTCTCTAAGTTGATCACCTTTTCTCTAAATTCATCACCTTAACATGTACTTTGAATCCCGTGTACCATATTTTGGCCTACTCAAGCAACTTTGAGCCATTATTTATCAATTTGTCCCTATTAGCTTAAAATTTCACTACCTGGGAGAGGTAAGTAGCATGCAGACTTGAAGATATTATTTTATACTGCCTTTGCTACATCATTTAGTAAAATGTTAACTACGAGTATCTCTGCATTCACTCTTTAGTATCCCTATCATTAATATTTCCTAACTAAAGAAGAACTTATGTATGGCTTGGTTCATCGTATCTTTAATCTGCAAATATAAATTTAACTGTAAAAATTTAATAATTATGTGGGAACCACAGCTTCCAAATGATTGGACTATTATTGTAATACTCTTCTTGCCATAAAACAAAGTATGGTTTTTATTCTTTCTCATCAAATATTTTCAGCTTATCCTATTTTTTTTTCCCTTACTAGCAGTGCTTCTTCAATATTACAATGGAACACAATAACAAAGAGTATTAGCTATTTCACCAACTTTGATGTCTTCTATTTTGTGTATTGGGGTCAGCATGGTATTTTATTCCAAGTCTTAAGTTATTGCATGGAATGGAAGGGAGATCCTGTTATTAAGAGATAGTAGAGAATGACTATGATCTAAATGCTCTTAGTTTACCAATTTGAATTTTAAAAGCAAAAAAAGTTATCAACCTGACAAGTATTTCTACATGGACTGCCTGTTATACCACACAGTGATCTTGAAAGCAGTTCTAGTTTCAGGCTTGTTAAAAAGCATTCTATTGTATGTTCTTGCCTCCTTTGTCAAAGATAAGGTACCCATTGTTGTGTGAGTTTATCTCTGGGCTTTCTTTCTTCTTCCATTGGTCTATATTTCTGTTTTTGTGCCAGTACCATACTGTTTTGAGGACTGTAGCTTTGTGGTACAATCTGAAGTCAGGAAAGTTGCTTCCTCCAGCTCCATTTTTTCTTTCTCAAGATTGCTTTGACTCTTTGGGGTCTTTTGTGTTTGCATACAAACTGAATTTTTTTTGTTTTAGTTCTGTGAAAAATACCATTGTTAGTTTGATAGGGATTGCATTGAATCTGTAGATTACTTGGTTAGTACATTCATCATCACAATATTGATTCTTCCATTCCAAGAACATGGTATATCTCTCCATCTGTACACCCTCTTCAGTAAGTGGTGCTGGGAAAACTGGGCAACAACATGTAAAAGAATGAAACTAGATCACTTCCTAACATCATATACAAAAATAAACTCAAATTAGATTAAAGACTTAAATGTAAGGCCAGAAACTATAAAGCTCTTAGAGGAAAACAGGCAGTACACTCTATGACATACATCACAGCAAGATCCTCTTTTACCCACCTCCTAGAGTAATGGAAATAAAAATAAACCAATGGGACTTAATTAAACTTAAAAGCTTTTGCACAGCAAAGGAAACAGCAAACAAGATTAAAAGACAACCCTCAGAATGGGAGAAAATAATTGCAATTGAAACAACTGACAAAGGATTAATCTCCAGAATATATAAGCAGCTCATACAGCTCAACATCAGTAAAACAACCCAATCAAAAAATGAGCAGAAGACCTAAACAGACATTTCTCCAAAGAAGACATACAGATGGCTAAAAAAACACTAGAAAAGATGCGCAGCACTGCTCATTATTAGAGAAATACAAATCAAAACTACAATGAAGTGTCACCTCACACCAGTCAGAACGGCCATCATCAAAAAATCTACAAACAATAAGTGCTGGAGAGGGTGTGGAGAAAAGGGAACCCTCTTGCACTGTTGGTGGGAATGTAAAATGATACAGCTACTATGGAGAACAGTATGGAGATTTCCATAACAAAAAAAAACCTAAGAATAGAACCACATGACCCAACAAATCACACTCACTGGGCATATACCCTGAGAAAACTATAATTGAAAGAGACACATGTACTCCAGTGTTCATTGCAACACTATTTACAATAGCTCGGGCATGGAAAAAACCTAGATGTCCATTGACAGATGAATGGATGAAAAAGTTGTGGTACATATATACAATGGAATATTAGCCATAAAAAAACACACATTTGAGTCAGTTCTAATGAGGTAGATGAACCTAGAGCCTGTTATCCAGAGTGAAGTAAGTCAGTAAGAGAAAAATAAATATCGTATATTGATGCATATATATGAAATCTAGTAAGATGGTATTGATGAGCCTATTTACAGAGCAGCAGTGGAGATGCAGACATAGAAAACAGACTTGTGGACACAGTGGGAGGACAGGGTGGGATTAATTGAGAGAGTAGCATGGAAACATATACATTACCATATGTAAAACAGATAGGCAGTGGGAATTTGCTATAGTACACAGGGAGCTCGAATCGGGTGCTCTGTGAGGGGAAGGATGGTGTGGGAGGGAGGTTCAAGAGGGAGGGGACATATGTATTATACCTATGGCTGATTCATGTTGATGTATGGCAGAAACCAACACAATATGAAAAGTAATTATCCTCCAGTTAAAAGTTTTAAAAAATGGCTTTCTAGTCTTATAGTGCTACTGTATTTGTTAGTTTCACAATGTTAAATTTGACTCATCAGGGGTGATATATATTCCATTTTCAGTTATATGAAAGCTCCCAACAAACAAAAGTCTAGAACCAGATAGTGTCATTGGCGAGTTCTACCAAAAGTTTAAAGACGAATTAATACCAATCCTTCTCAAACTCTTCCCAAAAATTAGAGGACAAAGGAACATTTCCAAATTAATTTTATGAAGCCAGCATTACCCTGATACCAAAATCACACAAGGACGCCACAAAAGAGAAAATTACACTAGTAAACATAGATGAAAAAATCCTCAATAAAATATTAGTAAACCAAACTCCAATGCATTAAAAGGATCATACACCATTATTGAGAGGAATTTATTCCAGAGTCACAAGGATGGCTCAACTTCTGTAGATCAAGCAATATGATACACTACATTAACAAAATGAAGGATAAAAATCATATGATCCTCACAATAGATGCAGAAAAGCATTTGAAAAAATGCAACACCCACATATTTAAAAAAAAAAAAAAGCAAAGTAGACATATAGTGAACATACCTCAGCATAATAAAGGTCATACAAGATAAGCCCACAACTAGCATCATTCTCTGGAGAAGGCAATGGCACCACACTCCAGTACTCTTGCCTGGAAAATCCCATGGACGGAGGACCCTGGTGGGCCGCAGTTCATAGGGTTGCTAAGATTTGGACACGACTGAGCGACTTCACTTTCACTTTTCACTTTCATGCATTGGAGAAGGAAATGGCAACCCACTCCAGTGTTCTTGCCTGGAGAATCCCAGGGACGGGGGAGCCTGGTGGGCTGCCGTCTGTGGGGTCACACAGAGTCGGACACGACTGAAGTGACTTAGTAGCAGCAGCAGCAGCAGCAGCAGCAGCATCATTCTCAGTGGTGAAAACTTGAGAACTTTTCCTCTAAGATTAGGAACAAGCAAGGATGCCCACCCTTGCGCTTTTATTCAACATAGCATTGGAAGTCCTAGCCAGAGCAATTAGGCTAGGAAAAGAAGTAAAAAGCAATCAAATAGAAAAGGAAGAAGTAAAACTGTTCCTATTTGCAAGTGACATATTATATATTTAAAAAACAAAAAACTATCAGAATAAACAAATTCAATTTGTAGGACGCCAAATAAATATTTTAAGAATCTGTTGTGTTTCTATACACTAATCGAATTAGCAGAAAGAAAACTTAAGAAAACAATTCCATTTATCACTGCATTAAAAAGAATAAAAGATCTAGGGATAAATTTAACAAAGGGACCTATCCACTGAAAACTGTAAGACATTGATGAAAAAATTGAAGCAGACACAAACAAAAGTAAAGATATTCCATGCTTATGGATTGGAAAAAATAATATTGTTAAAATGTTCATTCTACCAAAGCAATCTATAGATTCACGGCAATCCCTATAAAATTCCAATGACATTTTTCACAAAATAGAACAAATAATCCTAAAATTTGTATGGAATCATAAAAGACCCCAAAATAGCCAAAGACAGCATTAAGTCATGTCCAACTCTTGCAACCCCATGGACTGTAACCTGCCAGGCTTCTCTGTCCATGGGATTCTCCAGGCAAGAATACTGGGGTGGGTTGCCATTTCCTTTTCCAGGGGATCTTCCCAACCCAGGAATCGAACCCAGGTCTCCAGCATTGCAGGCAGATTCTTTACTGACTGAGCTATGTGGGAAGCCCCCAAAATAGCCAAAGCGATAGAAATGTACAAAACTGGAGGCATCATACTCCCTGATTTGAGACTATATTTCAAACCTATAGTAATCAAAACAGGATGAAAACTATACTTTCAGGGATCATTTCTGTCGTTTGTTACTAGAGAAGTTTCTCTGAATGTGTGGACTACCCAAAACCACAAGGAGGAGGCACAGCAGTCTCTCCTGAATATGAAGCCAGCTGTTGGTGTTGCTCCTGCAACTGCCATTAGTCACTGATGATTGTTCTCTTCCTTTGGGAGAGTAAGAGGGAAAGAACGTTGTCTGAGCTGAAATAAAACAAGCAGTATGGAATTCACACAAAATGGATGCATGGATCAATGGAGCAGAATAGGTGTCCCAGAAATAGACCCAGGCATGTATGGTCAATTAACTTATAACAGAGAAGCCAAGATTATAGAGTGGAGAAGGGACAGTCTCTTCAATAAATGGTGTTGGGAGAATTGGACAGCCACATGCAAAAAAAGAGGAAGAAACTGGAGCATTATCTTACATCATACACAAAAATCAGCTCAAAATAGATCAAAGATTTGAACATAAGACCTGAGACCATAAAACTAAAAGAAAACACACATAGTAAACTCCTTGACACTGGTCTTAGCCATGAGCTTTTTAACTGGACACCAAAGCGGAGGCAACAAAAACAAGAAGAAATAAATTAGTGGGATTACATCAAACTAAAATAGTTCTGCACAGGAAAGGAAACCAACAAAATGAAAAGACAAGCTACTAAATGGGAAAAAAATTTCCAAGTCATACATCTGATTAGAGGTTAGTATCCAAAATATATAAAGAACTCAAATAACTCAATAACAAAAAACCAACCTGATTAAATAATGAGCAGAGAATCTGAACAGACATTTTTTCTAAAAAGGCATACATATGGCCAACAAGTACATGTAAAGGTTCTCAGTATCACTAATCATCAGGAAAATGCAAATCAAAGTCATAATGAGATCTCACCTCATACCTTTTTGAATGATTATTATCAAAAAAAAAAAAAAAAAAACAAGTGCTGGCAAAGATGTGGAGAAAAGGAACCCTTGCCTCCTGTTGGTGGGACTGTAAATGCGTGCAGCCACTATGGTAAACACTACCAGGGTTCCTCGTAAAGTTAAAGATAGAACCACACCATGTGATCCAGCAGCGCCCCTTCTGGGTATTTATCCAGAGAATAACTGGAAAAGATATTTGCACTCCTCTGTTCATTGCAGTATTATTTGCAATAGCCACGCTGTGGAAGCAACCTAAATGTCCACTGGCAGATGAATGGATAAAGAAGTAGCGTATAAAAAAGAATGAAATCTTGCTATTTGTGATAACTTAGATGAACCTTGAGGGTATTATCCTAAATGAAATAAGTCAAAGACAAATACCATATGATATCATTTATACGTGGAATATAAAACCAAATAAACAAAAACCAAGTTCATGGGTACAGAGAATATATTGGTGGTTGCTAGAGGCAGGGGTGGGTGGAGGTGGGTGAAATAGATGAAAGGGGTTAACAAGTACAAACTTCTAGCAATAAACTAAGTAAGTGATGGGCATATAATATACAGTATGGTGATTATAGTTACAATTCTATACTGTATATTCAAAATTGTTTAAAACTTTTCATCACAAGAACAAAAGTTGTATAACTATGTGTGGTGATTAGTATTAACTTACCATGATGATCATTTCATAATATATATGAATACTGAATCATTATGTTGTACACTTGAAACTAATATGTCAATTATATCTAAATTTTAGAAGAATTATATCAAAGCTTGATATTAGAATAAATGTAGATACTTATGGCTTAAGTATATTTAAGTCATGCCTTCATCTCACAAGCTAGTAAAGTAATGCTCAAAATTCTCTAAGCCTGGCTTCAGCAATATGTGAACTGTGAACTTCCAGATGTTCAAGCTGGTTTTAGAAAAGACAGAGGAACCAGAGATCAAATGGCCAACATCTGCTGGATCATCGAAAAAGCAAGAGAGTTCCAGAAAAACATCTACTTCTGCTTTATTGACTATGCCAAAGACTTTGACTGTGTGGATCACAATAAACTGTGGAAAATTCTGAAAGAGATGGGAATACCAGACCACCTGACCTGCCTCTTGAGAAACCTATATGCAGGTCAGGAAGCAACAGTTAGAACTGGACATGGAACAAGAGACTGGTTCCAAATAGGAAAAGGAGTATGTCAAGGCTGTATATTGGCACCCTGCTTATTTAACTTATATGCAGAGTACATCATGAGAAATGCTGGACTGGAAGAAGCACAAGCTGGAATCAAGATTGCTGGGAGAAATATCAAGAACCTCAGATATGCAGATGACACTACCCTTATGGCAGAAAGTGAAGAGGAACTAAAAAGCCTCTTGATGAAAGTAAAAGAGGAGAGTGAAAAAGTTGGCTTAAAGCTCAACATTCAGAAAATGAAGATCATGGCATCCAGTCCCATCACTTCATGGCAAATAGATGGGGAAACAGGGGAAACAGTGTCAGACTTTATTTTTGGGGGCTCCAAAATCACTGCAGATGGTGACTGCAGCCATGAAATTAAAAGATGCTTACTCCAATACAGTATACTAACGCATATATATGGAATTTAGAAAGATGGTAACAATAACCCTGTATACGAGACAGCAAAAGAGACACTGATGTATAGAACAGTCTTATGGACTCTGTGGGAGAGGGAGAGGTTGGGAAGATTTGGGAGAGTGACGTTGAAACATGTGAAACGTCATGTATGAAAAGAGGTGCCAGTCAAGGTTCAATGCACGATGCTGGATGCTTGGGGCTGGTGCACTGGGACGACCCAGAGGGATGGTGTGGGGAGGGAGGAGGGAGGAGGGTTCAGGATGGGGAACACATGTATACTAATTAAATAATTTTCTATTAAAGAAAATAAATAAATAAATAAATAAAACAATCTATAAAAAAAAAAAAAAAGATGCTTACTCCTTGGAAGGAAAGTTATGACCAACCTAGATAGCATATTCAAAAGCAGAGACATTACTTTGCCAACAAAGGTCAGTCTAGTCAAGGCTATGGTTTTTCCAGTGGTCATGTATGGATGTGAGAGTTGGACTGTGAAGAAAGCTGAGTGCCGAAGAATTGATGCTTTTGAACTGTGGTGTTGGAGAAGACTCTTGAGAGTCCCTTGGACTGCAAGGAGATCCAACCAGTCCATTCTGAAGGAGATCAGTCCTGGGTATTCATTGGAAGGAATGATGCTAACGCTGAAACTCCAATACTTTGGCCATCTCATGCAAAGAGTTGACTCATTGGAAAAGACTCTGATGCTGGGAGGGATTGGAGGCAGGAGGAGAAGGGGACGACAGAGGATGAGATGGCTGGATGGCATCACCGACTTGATGGACATGAGTTTGAGTAAACTCCGGGAGTTGGTGATGGACAGGGAGGCCTGGTGTGCTGCAGTTCATGGGGTTGCAAAGAGTTGGACACGACTGAGCAACTGAACTAACTGAACTGAAGTCATGCCTAGCTTTTGCCGAGAATATTACATAGACTAGAATTTTCCCTTCTCAGAATGATTTACAGGATTCTTGGCCAGTTTGTTGATTTTCTGAGTGCTCTCTTCTTTTTCACATCTTGCATATATTTTTTTGAAACTCATTATTTTTTCTGCAAGTGTATAAATAATAAAAGCTTAGATGAAACTTAAGCAAGAAAATTTTAGTCCTTTTCAGAAGTTTTAGTGAAATATTTCCTTTCTTTTTTACAATTTAGTTGGTTTGAAGGAGTAAGCCATAGGGTGGTAAGAAGAACTGTATTAGGAAACAAGTACTGGTTGAAACTGCAATATGGGGTTTTTTGTAGAATTTAACATACTTCATTATAAATAATCAAAAGTTTGTCTACTGCCTTGTATGTTTACCACTAGCAGGATAATGTTATTTTCTTCTTGTTTTTTAATTTTGATATATAAATATCATTGGTTCATGAATAACAAGAATTATGATACTTTATTCGAAGCTTTTTGTGTAAATACCCAAGATGGAACCAGTTCAATCCAAATTTTAATTGTATACCTATTATGTGTGTAAAAATGTGCCACATGTTTGATTTATAAGTGTTCAGACAAAAATACATGTATTCCAAATGTGAGATTGTTAACTTTTTTAAAAATAGGATGTAAGGAGAAAAGTCATTTATTTAAAAAGCTTTTAACATAATGTGGAAACATTTGAGTTACAAATAGATGATCTTATGCCCCTAGACAAGCAGAAGCACTAAATGAAGAAGGAAATATTCAGTAGGTGATGTTGAATACTTTGTTGGACAGGTCACAGTCCTCATGAGCAGAGCAGGGAACACTGTGGTAGATTTAGTATTATCATATATATTCTCATTGTTATTGGGAAAAATTGTTTTAATTGTGAAAATGGGTATGAATTCTTCTAAGGCTTCATTAGAAGAAAACAATGCAAATATTTGTTGAGCAAAAGTAGCTATATATGAATTATCTCTGACCACAAAGAAGTTTTCAATGTAGTTGAAGAGTTAAGACATGCATATGTGAAACCATTATAAACATAATGGAATAAGAACCTACCCTAATTTTTAGGGTTAGCTGTCTTTATCCTGGAAGTTTTCATGGACAAAATGGGGATTTGAGATGTCTAGTGAAGAATTCATAGACCTCTTCATGTGAAGATGAAATTTTTCTTTTACAATAGAACCTACTGTGGTTATTATGTGGCACGCTTATTGTAAGCAATTAATTTCAATGTAGCATGCTAGGGATGATGAACACAGGTTTTGAAATCAAGCTACCTGGACCCAAATTCGGATTCCACCACTTATTAGCTATATCACTGTAAAATGGGGATAATAGTATCTTTTTTATAGAGTTGTTAGTATTAAAGAGAATAATGCATCCACGTTTCATGGGAATAGCATGAGATCTGGAATCTGACAGACCTTGGTTCAAATCCCAGTTCTGCTACTTACCAGAGACCTTAGGCACTTGAGTTTCTCTAAGATTTCAATCTTCACATTTCTAAATAGAGATGATAAAGCCTAACTCAAAGGGCTGTTTTGATGATTAAATGAAGCAATTTATGTAAAGCACTTAACAGAATACCTGACATCCAGTAAAAGCTCTATGAATAATTTTATGTTGTTATATAATCCAAATCATGTAGAGACTTCAGTTTTATCTTTTTATTCATATTTTTAGGGTGAACCTGGTCTGCCTGGATACCCAGGGAACCCTGGTACCAAAGGTTCTATGGGAGAAACTGGTTTGCCTGGATTACCGGGGACCCCTGGAGCAAAAGGACAACCAGGCCTTCCTGGATTCCCTGGTAATACTACTTTTCTTAAATGCTTCTTTCTTTCCTTCCTTATTTACTCTAATCTGTGTCATAAAGCAACTTCTTAGTTGACAGACCTCTGTTCTATTTCTCAGATACTGACCAGCAATGCAATCTTGAACTATCTCTTTTACTTTTCTTTTTTTGCCCACATTGCTTTCCATAGAAAATGAAAATGGGCATTACCAATTCAGCAGCACAATATCCTGTGGGCAGAGAGACTGGTGGAGCATTTTTGAGTCTAACTGCTAGCCACAAGTCAGTTAAGAGGCCTTACTATTTTTGTAGGTGGTAATGTACACTACCGTTCTGTAGCCTGCTGCTGATTCTCTTAGAGTGTGTCCTCAGGCACACAGTCGGTAGCTGTTGGTAGAACAATTATACAGTTTATTCAAATGATAAGGACTGAGTTGTGCAAGCAAAGGGTCTTAGCACTATAATCAAGTAGGTGATCTGAACTTGATAAAGTATCTGCTCTGTTTATGTTTGTGTTTATTTTTGTTTGATTTTTGGATTGCACTGTGGCACAGATGGAGTGGGTCTTTGATTATCTTTTCCTTAACCTTTTTATTAAAGTATAGCCTAGATACAGTAAAATGTACAAGAAAATAGATGAATATTTACATATATATATATATATTCATGTACCCACCACACATATCAAAGTATAAAACAATTCTCTTACCCCATGAAATTTACCTATTCCCCTTCACAGTGAGTCTCCCTCTCCCAGGTAACTACTACTATAACTTCTATCACTGCCAATTAACTTTACCTGTTTTTGAAATTCACATTAATGGGATCATACAGTATATATCTTTGTGTCTAGCTTCTTTCACTCATCATTATGTATATAAGATAAAGTTATCTTGTTGCCTGTCAGCAGTTTGGTTTTTTAATCATTGCTCCATAATATTCCATTGAAGAAATAAACCATAATCAATTACCTATTCTCTTCTTGATGGACTTCTGGGTTGTTTCCAGTTTGGAACTATGAAGAAAAAAGATGCTATTAATATTCTTTAACATGTTTTTTGGGGACCTACATACTCATTTCTCTCACACAAAACTTTATGTGATAGAATTACTGAATCATAAAGTAGGTGTACATTTAAGTTTAGTAGATGGTGTCAGTTTTCCAAAGTGGTTTTATACCTTAGAGTCCCACCTGCAATGTATGAATGTCTACGGGTAGTTCCTGGTGGCTTGCCATGATCATATAGTGGTTAGTACTTTGTATTGCGAAGTGTCCATTTGTCTGTATCCTTACCTCATTTGATATTGTCAGTCTTTTTAATTTTAGCAATTTTGGTCAGTATATAGAAGTATCCCAATGAAGTTTAAACTTACATTTTCCTAATGAACAATAATATTAAACACCTTTTCATATACTTATTGGCCATTTGGGTAGCATTTTTATGAAGAGCCTGCTCTAAGTCTTTTTGCTCTTATTTAATGAGTTGTTTGACTTTTTTTTGGTATTGATTCAGAGCAGTTCTTTATATATTCTGGATATGAGTTCTTTGTCAGATACATGTATTACAAATAGATTCTGTCGCAAATTTGCCTTTCACTCTTAATGCTGTTATGTGATGTTAATTTTAATAAAATCCAATTTCTTTTTTTTAAGTCTTCTTGTTGTTTAGTCAGTTAGTTATGTCTGACTCTTTGCAACCCCATGGACTGTAGACAGGCTCCTCTGTCCATGGGATTCTCCAGGCAAGAATACTGGAGTGGATTGCCATTTCCTTCTCCATTTTAAAGTCTAATTTCTTATATTCTTTCATGGTTAGTGCTTTTTGTATCTTATTTAAGAAATATTTGCCTACTCAGGTTTATGGAACTATTCTAATTTTTTCTATAGCTTTCAGTGTTTAAGGTTTGATATTTAAGTTTATAGTCTGTCTTGAATAAAAAGAGTTTTATCATGTGATTAGGGATCAAGGTTAATTTTTTTTCATACAAATGTCCGATTGCCCCACACTGTTTTTTTTATTTTAAAGAAACTGAGTTCTTCTTTACTTCTGATCATCAAAAGACACAATTAAAAAGTGAATAGGGAAGCTACACATTAGGAGAAAATACTTACAAAACATATATCTCATAAATAACTAATGTCTGAGATATATAAAGAACTTCTGCAACTCAATAATAAGACATGCAGTCCATTTTTTTTAAATGAGGAAAACTTGGAGCAGATATTTCACAAAAGAAGATAAGATGAATGTCCAATAAACACATGCAAAAGTGATCAATATGAGAAATGCAAATTAAAACCATAATGAAGTAGCATTACATTTCTGCCCAGAATGGCTATTATTAAAACAATTGGATCAGTATATGTTATATAAGAACCTGGAGCAGCTGGAATTCCCAAATATTGTTGTTTGTTTATAAATCAGAGCATATAACTATTCTCTGACTCAGCAGTTTCACCCCATCTAAGTATTTATCCAAAGATAAATTAAGACTTGTGTCTACAAAAATACCAGTGCAGAGATATTTATAGAAGCATTACTCATAATAGCTAAGTAGACCAGGTTTCCATAAATAGAATAGTGTTCATAATAACTAAAACCTGACAACAACCCAAATGTTCAACAGTACACGAATGGATTTTTAAAATTTTGGTATGTCCATACAATAGAATCCTACCAGTTAACTCTACAAGTATAATATGATGGTAATTATTTTTATTATGAATATATAATAATGCCAGCCTCTGAATAAATCAATATAAAACTTAAAATTATTCTTAAATCATCAAGCAAACACCAGTATGTTTGGGGGTTTTCTTTCTATTCTTTACTGTTTCTATGCTAACATTCTAAATTGTAACTTTGAATTGTAGCTCTCAAAGCAATGCAGTTTTTGTTTATCATTAAATTGAGCTCTTTACTCTAGGAACCCCAGGCCTTCCTGGACCAAAAGGTATTAGTGGTCCTCCTGGGAACCCTGGCCTTCCAGGAGAACCTGGTCCTGTAGGTAAGAATGAAAACTAAGGGTTTGCCATGCTATAAAATTAAGGCTTATTCATTTTTGGAAAGTCAAATCATTTCTGGGAGCTGTGCGCGTTTTCAAGACAAACATGCTGATCATTCACTCCATACTACTTGCTAGATACAAAATGAACAATTCTTAATAAGATTTGCTTAAAATTATTATTATGGGACCTTATTTTTCAGGCTCACTTTTTCCAAGGAGAGTTATTTCAGGTATCCTATAATAGTAGATAGAAGTTCTCATTATTTTAGAATGGCAAAGTGTAGTTTTGCTTGTTTACTGTTCTGAGCAAATCACTCCTTTTGGCCCCCTATGAGGCCTGTAATTCACCCCACTTCCATCCTCCCCACCCCCACACACACCTTGCTTTTTTACATATTCTAAAGGTAGGTTAAATGAGAAAGTGAGTTTGAATACTGAGTGGATGATAAAACAGTTCCTTATTCTCATTATCCTTTATTTCTTTTTCACAAGGTATCATTACTTAAAGAAATGTCCCAGAGACACTCTGTGTCTTTTGGCTAGAATTATTTGAGGCTAAAATCAAAAGAATTGTGAATATAGGAGAAAAAGGAAATTGAGAAGAAAAGTGTAACCTGCTATACCCTGTTCTTTAGGTGGTGGAGGTCGTCCTGGGCCACCAGGGCCTCCAGGTGAAAAAGGCAAACCAGGTCAAGATGGTATTCCTGGACCAGCTGGACAGAAGGGTGAACCAGGTACTATATTTTTTTAATTGTCCTTAATTTTCTAATTTCTTCCTTGTCTACTTTAGCTTTTGCCCTTAAGTACCCATAGTGAAATTCTTCCTTATCCTCTAAGCTACTATACACTTCTCCCTTCCTAATTACCTTCTTCCTGAGAATATTACCTCACATTTACTGAATCAAGTTGCCTCCCTCTTATGAAAAACTCCATAATCTTTTATTGCTCAATTTTCCATGTCAAGAAGCTATCTAGCTTTTTTTTAACTACTCTGGATGACCTTCTTTCACCATGCAATGTATATAATATATATAAACATATATATATATATGATATGTGTATTTAAAAATATACTTAATACTCATCACAAGTAGAATATAAGTTTATATAATTTTTTCATGTTCAAATTGTAGTTCCATGTTGGAAATAACTCTTCTCCATGTTTCGTATGATATACATTGCAACATTTGCTAAAAACCTAAATAATCCAAAAATAATTTCTTCTTATTTCAGTTATTATTATCTGTTTGAAAGTTTTGGGTTTATGTTCTGACAGGTCAACCAGGCTTTGGAATCCCAGGACCCCCTGGACTTCCAGGACTTTCTGGTAAACTTTAATAAAGCATGTTAAATCAGTCAGTAAAAAGATAATATTCTCCAGTACACTTTTTTCATCTCCACATACAACCCCAGACAACTCAAAGCTAGAGTTACATCTTGAAGCATTTATTAATTAGCAACTTAGTATAAGCTATTGTACTATAAAAAATGCACAATTAAGAAAATTAATATACAGATAACTCTTCATTAACCTCATAAATAAATGTTAAGGAAATGATAAAGAAAGCAAAATTGTATGAGGAGTTAGGTTTCAATAAGTTTTTCTTTTTTTCAGTAATTTTTTAAAAGCTCTTTTAGCCAGAAGAAAAATACATTTTTTTTTCCCCATGGAAACCAAAACCAAGATAATATAAGTAAACTGTAGAAATATGTACCAATCATAAAAATGTCTATTGAAAACTCCATTTTAATTTATATCTTGCATCTTGGATGGTATGTGTGCACACACATCTACCTCCCTCATTTGTTTTTACCCTCATTGTAAGCCCCAAGTAGTTAATTAAATGACTAAATGTGTACAGATACGTATTTTTGTGTTCTGAAATGACCATCAGCTATTTATGGAGGATTTTTTCAAACCACACATAGATCACTTAGAAATTCCTGTATTCCTTTTATGAATCCAACATAAAAATTATTACTCTAATGTACAACTGTTATATTGCTCTCCGGCATGTCAGTGGTATAGAAAAGCTGTTGAAAACAGTTTGTCTAGATTGTGATTCTAAATCTTGGATGGAATGGTCATTGGGGACTCACAGCAACCATTGAAGATCCATATCTTCCAATGGTCTCAAAAATTTGTCTCAAAACAGATGGGGGAATACCTGTACACCCATGGCTGATGTTAATGTATGGCAAAACCACCACAATATTGTAAAGTAATTAGCTTCCAATTAAAATAAATAATTTTTAAAAAATATTTTGTGTTAGGAATTTCCTCTAGCTATCTCTAACCTATTCTTGTAAATATTTTATACTTTTGTTTTTTTCTCCTTTTTTTCCTCCTAACTACTGGTCATGTGATCATTGCTCTATCTCCTAACACAAAGGATATCTTTTAGAATGCAAGTTATTATTGTTTCTATATTTCTATACATACTCTAACAAATAGTTCTGATAACAGATAAACCTAATAGAAAAAATGGGTTTTCTGGATGGGTTGGGATTTGGTAGGAGGTAGAAATGACCTTAGTAAATCCTGTTATTTTTTCTAATAAGTGGGAGTAGCTTTAGTCTTACAGGCAAGCCTAATTAGTATTCAGTATCACTTAATATGTTCTATAACATGACTTTGCTTTCATAGGTCAAAAGGGTGATGAAGGATTACCTGGCATTCCAGGAAACCCTGGCCTTCCAGGTCCAAAGGGTGAACCAGGCTTTCATGGTTTCCCTGGTCTGCAGGGTCCCCCAGGCCCTCCTGGTTCTCCAGGTCCAGCTCTGGAAGGCCCTAAAGGCAGCCCTGGACCCCAAGGTCCTCCTGGGAGACCAGGTATGTACATGAGTGGTAGGGGAATGGTCTATTTATTAGTCCATTTTTGCTGGCAGGTTATTCAGTCTTTAGGATGTTAAAATCTGCAATCCAAAGAACTTCTTAAAAAGAAATAGCTTGTTTTATTCCTGGCTCCATCCATTTCCATGGCATCCAATAATTCTTTTCAGTAATGTATTTCATCATTTACTTAAAGTTGAGCTAAAACAAACCAACTTGGAGGAAAAAAAGGAAATAGTGAATTTATTAGTCTTTTTATTAAAATAAAGCTATACTGAGGGGAAAAAAAAACTATACTGATAACCTGACAGCAAAATGCAAGCTGCGTTTTTAATGTGAGCTGCTCAGCATGTTATCACAGAAATCATTTTAGTGATCACCCAATAGATGCTTGTGGTCCATACCAAAAATGTTGCTATGGTTCTGTCATATGATCAGCACATGTCACTAAGCACAATAAAAAAATTTATCTTCTCTAGGAGCTAGGCAATCAAATTTATCTTCAACATCACAGCATGATTAAATTGAATAGTGATCTCTTCATACCAGCTTCATGTCTATACCTCATTTGTCTTGTGTTAACTGCTCTAATAGTCTCAGTTTTGCATCCAATGTTCACTTTTCCTTTTGTGTTTGTGCTGTTTCATTTCATTTTACTAAGTTTGGAAATGCTCATTTTCATTCTGGATTAATGTCGCTGAGCCCAATCGCTGAAGATAGATTATTAACAGATACTTGAGACTTAATATTCAGTTTTTTAATTTCTAATTATTGAAAATTTGGCCCTCATTGATTTTTTTAAAGTAAGATAAATGTAAAATTAAAGAAACAAAAAAATTGCCTTTTTATCCTTTGAAGGTCTGACTCATTTTTATAATGTATTTAAAAGTGCAAATTTCCATAAACTCTGAAGTGATTGCAGTCAGTTTTAATAAGATATTCTGTAAAAACATGAATCAATGGCATCACATACTTTGTTCAGAAGATCATTTTCAAAACCAGATTTTATCTGATCTGACTATTTATAGAAGGTATAATTTATAAAGTTTTCCTTTGCTTTACTATTGAAGAAAATCAGTGAAGCTCTCAGCTATGTTAATTATCTGGCATGTAATGTAAAGCATTGACACGAATATCTTGCTTGGTTATGCATGTAATAATTCAAATAAACCAAACTATTCTCCTTTTTAGTATTTTAATCAGCACTGTGGCTATTTATTATCAGTAATGGAGTTCAATGTTAAAAATTATTTTGAAATATGTCAACATAAAGGCATCATTCATAAAAGTTTTTTTAAATTACCATTTCTAAAAGAAATAATAACAAAAGTAGTCAGAAGAAGAACACACATCTGATGAGTATTTGTAACCTTTCAACATGTTCATAAACTACAAATTAAAATGGAATTTTAAACCCAGTTGCTCTTAGAATTGATTGTTGTCTGCACTTATAGTAATGATTATTATAAGAATGATTTTTGGCTTTTCAAAATATGTCACATGTGCTGTTTTTATTTTAATGTTGATGTGAAGTGGCAATAATTTGGTTTATATACAGATGCATGAATATAAACTTGCAGGGTATTCTTTTATTGAATTAAAGTTTAACTTGAAAAAAATTAGTGTAATGCTTTAGTTTCTTGATATTTCTAACAATTTTGATATTTTTCCTTTTTGTTAATGATGACATTGGGCCTTGGTGAACTTTGATCCCTATCCAGGTCCTACAGGTTAGCTCCTTAACTCCAAAGTAGTATCTGCATGAAATATGAAACTTTTTCTTTTATTTATATATATATATTTATATGTATGTGTATATTATTTATATACACATGTGTATGTGTATATATAGGTATATATACACATGTGTCTAATGTTTTCAAGTATTTGAATATATTTTAAGAGCATATATGCCAATTCAGTTCTTACATGTTGGTCTATCTCTGAAAGTTGTTAGGAATTTGTACAGTCCAGTTTTTCTGTCTATTGGAATAACTCAAAATAACCTACTTAGAAAAACTGATTTATCATTTTAAAATTTATATATTTATGTTTTTTTTAGTTGGAAATTTATAGTATTCAAAACTATATTATATACTATTTTACATTTTCTGTGTTTTTCCTATTTTTGCTTCATATCTGCTAATATTATTGAAATTAAACTATTCTTCAAAAAGATATTTTTAAAGAATAATATATATTATCAGATCCTGCAAATATGCAATTCTTGATGAACCATACCTCTTGTAACTTTTCAAACCATCCCACCTTCACATTTTTGTTTGTCACAAAGTTCTAAATTCTGCTACTATATAAATGAACTAATAGGCTCAGAGTTAAAAATAAATTTAGTGTAACCAGCAAAGATTAGAAACCTCTTAATCTTATTTTCATCCTATACATATAAACAGTACACACCTAGAAATAGTTACCAAGAGCTGCCCATTAGAAAATTGCTGATTAATATTAAAAGATTTTCACCTAATCAGAAGTAAAAAGAATCACAAATATCTGAATGTGTTTATTATTCAAGATAAAGAGCCCTTTTCACATTTCTGAGGAGCAGCTAAAAGGGGAAAAAGTATAATCCTGAGTTCTAGCTACTGGGAATGGCAGGAAATTTTCTCTTCTTCTTATTTTAAAATTTATACTTTTTCAAGATGCTTTTTAGGAAGCAGTCTATCTCTATCTGAATTGATTCCTTGATTTATTACTACCCCACAAACCCATTATTTCATATAACTATATATTATCACTCCAGAAGGACCTAAGTTTTACATTAGTCAAACAGATATTCACTAGATACCAGCTAATGGTAGTAAGACAGGTTTTATTCAAGACTATTGCATTAGGGGAAAGACTATTGCAACAGGAAAGAGAGACTGAGCTCAGGTCGGAGTACAACGAGGTCAAATGGGGATTTTATTCAACTAGTAAAGGATCTTCCCTGGTGGCTCAGACGGTAAAGCATCTGCCTACAATGAGGGAGACCTGGGTTCGATCCCTGGGATGGGAAGATTCCCTGGAGAAGGAAATGGCAAACCACTCCAGAACTCTTGCCTGGAAAACCCCATGGACAGAGAAGCCTGGTAGGCTACAGTCCATGAGGTCGCAAAGAGTCGGACACGACTGAGCAACTTCACATTCAGAGTAAAGGACTCAGTGGATGAAAAATTACTAAAAAGAGATATCAAGGGTAAACAGATTCTTGCTAAACTGGCCTATTAGAGTTCTCACCAAAGGTAGTCTAAGGGCTATCAGGGTCCTTGAGGTCTTGCCAAAGTCTTGCTAGAGTCTTGCTAAAGGCAGTCTAAGGACTTAGACATTAAGGATGAGGAATAAGGAACGTGATCAGATATCGGGGGCGGGGGCAGGGGCAACTCACCCTAAACTGACTTAGCAAGATTCTTGCTAAAAGTGGACTCAACAGACCAAGGACAGGGCCCAAGGAGTAAGGCCTAATTGAGAAGAGGGCTCAGAGGACTCTGTCTGAAGTTTAGTCACAGATAAGAAAACTAAGGCCCAAAGAAGTGAATAAGCTTGCTCAAGGTCATATTGTTAGTTACTGGCATAGCAGGGAATCTGACTTGGGGTTCCCCAGTACTTAGTTAAGTATCTGTTCTACTAGTAAAATATATCATCTTTCCACACAGACAGCTACATATCTTGATGCTTATGATCTGGCCTCTTACTCTAGTTATAAATATGATAAGTGATTGAACAAAGCTGCTTCTGCCATTTTAGGAGACTTTTAGCACAGCAGACTGGGCCTTGCCTTTGCTTTTTTGTTTTCTGTTAACTCTTAAGTCTCCATCAACCCCTACTGTTTCTTGTGTTTTCCTAAATGGATGTCATCAAAAAGATTAAGACAAATGCATGCTATTTAACTATTGCCAAGATAAAGAGAAGACTAAGGTATACTTTGAAGTAATTTTGAGTCCCCCCCTGTCTGACTTGCATAGAAGTTGCTGCCTTGATCACTTCCAGACTTTACTGTCAGCCACAAGATTGTTTTATTCCAAGGCTCTAGAATATATTCAGAGAAAAAAAAAAGGAAAGTAGCCATATTAGTTTAAAACTGATTTGACAACTTATTTACAAGATGTACTCTAAATTACAGTTATTGGAACCCGGTATCTGTAGTATTCTCTTCTTTGCAGCAATTGGAGACTGCAACCCTAAGTGGAAACTGGATTTAAAATTTACCAATCAATTCATTAGCTTATCTTTAATTATTACTACTCATGTATAAGAGATTTTTTGTTTTATTTGGTTTTTCAGTTAAACTTTGTTAGGTCATTTGAGAAATAATTAATTTAGAAACTCGTGTACAAAATTGACTTGGCATATAACTCATTAAAATGTTACCTTTTAGAAATTAAAGTCTTAGAAGTTTTGCTATGATATGATCTGAAGTTTTCCTTGTTACTTAGACTGAAATATCATATATTTCAATGAGATATTTTTCTAAGAGTTCTTATTTTGGTCCTTCTATAGCAAACACATATATAAAATGTCTTTACTCAAACTGAATTATCTTAAGTAGAAATTCTAATTTATCTAGCTAATAGTGTTGCCAGACTCTGCTCAAAGTGTCGTCTTGAGTCAGTTTGCTGTATGTGATTTAGAAACCATTTAAACAAACAGAAGCTGATTTTTTTGCTTCCTGGATTTCAAATTGTCAAATGCTTTAAGAGTCTTATTACTTGGTATAGTAATGTTTTATATTTATATGACACACCATCATTTATATCACGCTCCGTGAAGGCAGAGTTTGGGTCTAGCTAATCTCTGTGTTCCCTGTGTCATCTTGCACATGGCAGGTCAACATTTTAAAAAATATATTTCATCTTTAAAACAACTCTGAAGGACATTAGGGTAGACAACACTATTCCCATTGTGTGGGTGAGAAAACAAGCTCAGAGAGATTGAATTGCCCAGAATCTCATAGATATAAGTAAGTAGTAGAGCCAAGAATAAATCCTCGGTCTTCTAATTTCTAGGATTCAGTATGCTAGTACAATTTATTCTCTCTGCAAACCTCAACCTATAAATCATAGCAAGACTTGTAAGAAAAGGAAATTGGGTTTATAGTCAATTAACATTAACCAGGAGTTGTCCTGTTTGTAAGCTTTTTATCTTTTTAATGATCCTTCTTTTTATAGTTAATAGTCTAATTTAATATGTACACTGAATAATATAAAGTAGATGTGATATTTTCTGTAGTTTGGGGTGGGATATTGCATGCCAAAATATTTTTGAAGGGCCCCTTCAGTGATGGTCTTCACATCTTTGGAAAATTCTACTCTTAGTTTTCAAGTTCAATGGTGAGCAAACATATATTGGTTTTTCTCTTTGAGTATATTACAAGTAATAATGGAAGAGAAGAAAGCTTCTTGATGGATTATTTTTAAAAATCACGATCTGTCTTCATGGAATGATTTTCAAAGAAGACAAACAGAAGTACAGTTGGTAATGGCCATTGTATATTTGTGTTTTAATTTCTCTGTTAGGTCATCTGTGATCTTTGTATATTTGCCTGGTAAGGTCTTCAACCGTAGCTCCTTGGAGCAGTCTGCCTCTACCAAGAAATTTGCACCTTGTGTTTTTGCTAAAGAATGGCAGAGGCCAAGATAAACTTTTACCCAAAAGTTTTACCCAAAGGAGTAGAAGGCTATCAGTGAAGTGGTACTCCCTTTCCAACTTTCATATTTTGAGGTTCTAACTTTTGGAAAGCCATTGTAGCATTTCATTTGAGTTAATGAAAACTAGCAGCTTATTTCATAGAATAAGCTCTATTTTAAAATATTTGGCTCTCTATACTCCTGTATGGTTCTGTTTGCATACTGATTACGCTGTAGGTGTAAGAAATGCTGGCAAAGAGAATTATTGTTTAACTTGTGCTATAATGTGAACCACTTCTAACTCATAATCTTATTTTGTACTGTGTGATGTCTGATACTGCTAACATCGATCTTTGGGCTTTGGTGAACTCTGATCTTCCCAGGTTTTCAAGGTTAGACTGGTCAATTTTTTTTTTTAATGCTTTGTATGTGTGACAAGAGAAATGCACTTTTTTTTGCTATAATTCAGAAGTCATTGAAGAGTGCTGTTATCCTCAAATAACTACGTGCTCTGGTATTTAACATTTTGGTGAAGGTAATGTGACTTGTTTATAATCAAGTTTGAAATAACATTAGGTCTTTGTGCTTTCAATTTTTTATAATAGGTAATTCATACATAGAAACATGTTGAATTTTAAATGGAAATACACTTATTTTTATATTTAAGACGCATTATTTAGGCAGGCATCTGACCCATTTGTAACCTTTGTGTGTTGATTTTATTTTCTTGAATTTTTTTTGCCTGAGATTGATCAGAGCTGTGCTTTCATGGCTATTTTCAATAATGAAAGAGGGTAACTTTCAAGTATTGTTATAAATAAAACTTACATGCCCCTTGTGTTATTAGCAAATCAGTAATTTAAATTTGAGAGACACTAGAACAATAGGTCTGAATCAATAACATGTAAATTTACCCAAATTTCCTTTTAATTGCAAACAGAACAATGCCTAAAACATACCTACTTTTTTTTTTTTCAAAATGATAAGTGTTCTGATTACTTTTCAGATTGGGGAGAGAAGAATAAAATGTTCCTTTTTTTTCTCCTCTTAATCTTACCCTAGTCACTGGTAGATTGATTCACAGATAGTTTACTTTTCTCTTAATAATCTGATTTGCTACCTGATTTCTAGTCTAAATTACACATTATGGAAGAAGGTAACAATTTTTGTCCAAAAACCCTACCTAGGGGTTTGAACTCAATAATTGTTTTTATTTGTTTAAATTCAAAATACCCAACCCTTTCTTTATGATTGGGAAGGGAATTTCTGAGAGTGTCTATCTGGTTGCTGGGCTAGGGTGACTGTATGATTTAAACTGTTTAAAGATAAATGATTGTTGTACTGTTGTGAACCTGCTTCCTCTTTCTCAAGTGACAGTATTATATTATGAAATCACATAGAAATAGCTGAAAGATTAAAAACAGGTTCATATTTTTAAATATGTTCTTACCTTCAGTTTTACTAGTAATGAAGATAATAATTGTTTAAAAATTCTTATATAATTCTTACTATGTGCCAGGCACTGTGTTTATAGATATTATCTTATTTAATTCTTGGAACATCCTGATAAAGTAGGTTCTATTCTTATTTCCATTTTAAAGAAGTTGAAATTGAGGCCAAGGTGATGAATAAAACTTACAGAGGTCAAATAGCTAATGATTGATTAATGAGTCCAGCATTCATGATCTCTAAGCCATGCTGCATTGTTAGCATGAAGCCACTGATTCTGAGTCATAAGAGTACTGGAAAGGACGGGATCAAAGATGTGACCTTTTGTCTGTATGTAAACATGAATTCAGTATTCTAAATTCATATGCCTGTGAAATTTCCCTTAAAAATAAACTCTACGTATTTTCCTTTTTTGTTGAAACCAGTGAAAAACTAAGATTACTGGAAGAGAGAAGGTATAGGTGCTCACTATGTACTGTTCATTATTTGGGACTTTGTAATTATTTTCTTAAGGCAGGGCTGTTTAGTCTCCACCTCAGCACTCTGCAGGCAAGACAGCTATTTCCCACCTAGTGAGGAAAAATGTGGCTATTTATAAGATCTTCTCGGTCACTTAATGAACCCGATACCTTTATTTAGAAGGAACATTTTAAAACATAGTATAAGGAAGGAGCTTAGCAAAATCCCCTTTTAAATTATTTATTTATTCAGAAGTTATATGCCAAGTCCTTTATTTTTCTTCAGAAATATTTAAAATGTAAATAACACAAAAGCATTTTTAAATTAAGTTAAAAGTACTATATTGACTCCGTGAATTTCTGACATTAAAATATTCCCATGTTTTAAGCATATCACTAAAATGAAATTAGGCAATTAGTTTGCTTAAATAACTATCTTAATTGCATAGTAATACAAACTGAATAAAAGTAACTACTTACAAATAAAGCAACTTTATTTTAATCATAATGAGGCAAATGATGTGAATCCCTGATTGCCCTACAAAATGTGGCGGTGTACCAGCAGCTTTAGCTACAGGACACTTTTTATTTACAGGGCACTTGTTAGAATGGAAATTCCTGGGCCCCTCTCCAGCCTAACAGAATCCAAAACTCTGGGGGTATATCCAAGAATCTATTTTAACAAGCCCTCCCGGGGATTCTGATGCATTTCCAATTTGAGAACAGTGCTCTATGGTATCTGTTTTGGTTCACTTAAATCAAACAGTTAAGGATTACAGAAGCAATCTTTATTACAATGTCCGAAGTCCTTCCTTTAGATATGAGCTTATTGGATTTAATGTATAATAAAATACAAAATTAAAGAATCTGCAACCCAGTGTTCATAACAAAAAGAACCCAGCCCAGTTTACATTAGAGAGTCAGCATTGATCTATATATTTTAATGTACTCTGGATTTTATTCTGCAAACTAATAGATGACTAAGAGTATTTGGATAATTTAAAAGCCTTTTATGCTGTTCTTATGTTATACTGAAATGTGGCTATTTGTTGTGCATTATCAAGGTCCACCAGGTCCAGAAGGTCCCCGGGGTCTACCTGGAAGTGGGGGTATTAAAGGAGAAAGAGGTAACCCAGGCCAACCTGGGCAACCTGGTTTGCCTGGTTTGAAAGGTGATCAAGGTCCTCCAGGACTCCAGGTAGGAAATAGGAATAGATATTTGATGAGAAATGGATGTGGGTGTTTGCATTCAAAATGAGAATTCCAAACTGCATTGTTTTAATTCGCATTTACTGGTCAAGGCTCTTTGCATGGCTTCCTGGTGAAGTACAGAGAAAAAGGCAAGTTCCTGTCTTCTACCAACTAAAGGGACTTTGCTACCTTATAGTTAACGGGTTCCCCAAAAGATAGTTTTAACTGGAGTTCTTGGTGTGTATAGATTTTGATTTCAGAAACTTTGATTTCAGCAAAAGCAAATTATAAAAGGATATGTGGTATGTGTGTGTGTGTGTAAGCATTGCATGTGGATGAGTCTTCCATAGAGAACTGATCATGGTGAGTAGGGATATGTTAGACTTTGTAGTTAGAGTCACTTTGCAGCTCCACTGTACAGTTGTGCTCTGTGTCTATGAGGAAGGCAGACAGATACTTTGTGTTTCTGTCTTTACCTGTAAAAGGAGAATAATAACATATCCCCACGTCTATATTCATGCGTTTTCCACCTTGGTTTGAGTGACCCAGAAAGTCACATGTTTATTTATGTACCCTCAAAGCTTCCTTCCTTCATTCAGGAAGGTTGTTGTTAGATTTGACAGCCAACAAAGTCTGGGCTTAGTCTTTTAGCTTTGATGGCTGCTTTATAGCAGAAAAAAAATCTAAAGAAATTGTCCTTAAAGTTTAAAACAACCCACCTTTTTCCCTGTTATTGCTATTCTTTTAGACATCTAGACTTAAATTTTTAATCCTCTTTTTATTCATTCTCTACTCACTCCCTACCTCATTCATTTCCAATGTAGTTCCAATTTGCATGTCACTTTGCCAGATTCAAGACTACTGTCTGATACCAACGTTTTATAAACATGGTATTTTCAAGTTCTATTCATTTTCTTTTATGCAAGTTCTTACATTTGTACCCTTTCTAATTTTCATTTTGGAAATAATACTAAACTTATAGAAAATTTTCAAGAATGGTAAAAAACCCTATTTACCCAAATGGACCAGTTGTTAATGTTTTGCCCCATTTGCTCTCTATGTGTATTTTCTCTGTGTGTATATGTATAATTATGTATTTTTTTTCTGAAATAAGCCTATTTTTTTCTTTCATGACCTGGGCATTTTTGAAGAAATATGTGTAGCCCCTTCCCATTAAAAAAAGAATGTTTCTTCTTTTGCCTGCTGTTTCTTCATAATTAGATTGAAGATGTGCCTCCCCAGATGGAATACTCCATGAGTGGTGTGTTCTCAGATATGGAGGCCCACAATATTCATCTGCCCTTAATTAATTATCTTAATTTTTATTTTCCCATTAAGTTGTTACCTGATTTCTCCACTACATGGTTACTGTTTTTCCCCTTGTAACTAATAAGCAAAACTACAGGAAGACACATTAAGATCATACAACTATACTGTTCCACATCAGAATTTCTTCTTAGAATATCTGTCTATGATTTCTGCCTCAGCCATTCAATTCTGTGATAGTGGCAACTGATGATTGTCCCACTCTAGCACTGCCTCCACATATTCCACTTGGCCCTTCTGTAACCAAGAGCCTCCCTTCTCTTCCATATATTGGCTATTTGTTATCATCATAGACGCATAAACTCTCATTCTTTTCAATGATTTGTAATTTTTAAACTATCCTTACTTATTTTGATTCTCAAACTGTCCTAGATTTGGGAGCCCCTTCAAGCTGGATCCTATGACTATGACATGGCCCCCCTTTAAGCTCTTTCTTACATTTTTGCTTAAGATGTTCTAGACTTGTCTCTTTGTTTGTTACTATTAGTAAACTTCATTGTTCCACACTTACTCTTCCTTTAGGTTCATTCTAGAGTTATTCTCAACTCTTCCTCTCCCCATAGTTTTCCTGGCCCTCAAACCCAATTAATTAACAAGCCTACTCTATTTTTTACTTAGTCTGTTAGACTTCATCACTTCTTGGATTTTAATTCACGCACTTATTACATCAGGGCTACACTCAAAAGAAGTGCCTTTGTTAATGATAATAAAATATTATTGTCATTATATAATTACCATTATATTATAAAATAATATAGCTATTATAGAATAATAACTACCATTAAGTACACATCATAACCAGTTTTCTTAGTACTTAATATCAATTATCTCATTTAATCGTCACAACAACTTCATGAAGTAGATACTATTATTTTCTCTGTTAGAGGTAAGAAAATGATGCAGCAGAAAGAATAAACAATCAACTCAAGGTCACACAAGCTACTAAAAGGTGAACTGAGATTTGAATCCTAAAAGTTTGACTCTAGAGCCAGTTCTGCAAATCACTGTGCAATACCACCTATGCTCTTCCTTCCCTGCCCCCAATATTGTTCTAAAATTAATGATTTTATTTATTCAGGGTAACCCTGGCCGGCCAGGTCTCAATGGAATGAAAGGAGATCCTGGTCTCCCTGGTGTTCCAGGATTTCCAGGTATTTGAAGGGATGTTTTGCAGTTTCCCCCTTTACATTAAATTCCTTTGGGAGAACACACACAGTTCCTGATCTGGCTGGGTAAAGGCTATGGCCCTGTTGCTTTGCTGTGCAATTGTACCTTCTTTGTAGGCATGAAAGGACCCAGTGGAGTACCTGGTTCAACTGGCCCTGAGGGGGATCCAGGACTTATTGGCCCACCAGGTAAGACTTATTTCTGGAGCTAGTTATATCTGATACTTAAATTCATTGAAGAATTTGAAAGTTTGCATTCTGCCTTTCAGTTGAAACTTTCAGAGTCTCAGTCCCCAACAACTGAGGGGAAATAGGCAGGACTTTCCCTCTTCTTATTATATTAATCTCTCAAGCTCTCTGTTTCAATAATGTAATATCAAGAACAGACTTTTTAAATTTAAGATAGATACAGGACCAACAAGAATGCTTCATTGAGTTGTGTTTTTTTTTTTTTTTTTTACCTTTTATACTAACTTTCCCATATTCAATAGAATAGATCACAAGAGCAAGTCTCATAGGTATGTTTCTATATTTTTAATATGAAAATAGTTCCTTTTGCTGAGAGACTTATAGACATTTCCTATAAACTATGAAACAGGGTATCTACTAAATTCCTCTACTAGTTAGTTCAGTGGCTCCCTTGACAAACTCAACAAACAAGATCTGCAAATGACGTTAGAATCAGAATGGATTCATCAGGAAACAGAACTGTCTTCCCTTGACACCAGTGTTCACAGATTTGCAATCACACTTCAAGGCTTGAAAATAGGGACTATATGTCTAATTTGTCCGTAGACCCTAATCTATGGACAAATAAGACCCTAAGAAATTATTTTTTTTTGGCTCTTTGGGGGAAATAAAGGTAATTTTCCCAAACAGATTTCTGTTGGACATAGTAAATTCCAATACATGTAACTCATTTCTCTCAAACCAATTCTTATTCTGATCTGAGGTTTATTTTGGCATTCATTCTTTCCAACCTTTCTCTTCCCTACCTTCAACTTTATATATTTTGCCTCTTAGGTCCCCCTGGATTACCTGGTCCTTCAGGACAGAGTATTGTAATCAAAGGAGATGCTGGCCCACCAGGGATTCCAGGCCAGCCTGGATTAAAAGGTTTACAAGGACTCCCAGGACCTCAGGGTTTACCAGGTACCTTTGTAGATCATCTTTTTCAAGCCTTATGTATTTGCAAACATTTCCCTCATTCTCCTTTCACTTGTCAGAGTTTGTCTTTGACGACAGGAGTCTCAGCAGCTAGTAGAATACTACACCACCATGGGTTGCACTTTCTCTTTTGAACCTTTCTTGAAAGGTTCATTTCTCATGCCCTAATTTCTTTTAGGCCCAGTCCAATTTTTTCTCGCTCATCTGGCTATCCTAATTGAATGATTAGGTTAATGTTTTTAAAATCTCTATAATGAAATTCATATGCATTTAAGATCTGATGCTTTCTCTGTCCCAACCACCAGAAGGATAGAAGGCTGATTTGATGGGCTGTTAGTTTCCACGCTGTGAGGTTGTATGATTTTTAAACTAAATCCTGTCTAGTTGGCCAATTCACTCTATACTTGCAGCCAACTGTGATTCTAAAAGAAAACTAGAAACTAACTTCAGTCTTTCCAGTTTATTAGTGGCTTAACAGCAGTCTTTTCATAAATGAAGTATACAGGCAGCAACAGCCTTGCCTTTTGTTGGGATATAGAACAAAAGTTGGGCCTTGTGCTATGTCTTATACTGAAGGCAAGGAGCACACAACCGCCATATTATAGAATTCTCCACAGAGGCAAATGGATTGTTTAAAATTAAACCTAAATCCTTGTCTGCATCTTTTCATCCTGGGCTTGAACTATTCTTTCATTTATCTGAATTAAAGACAAAACCAGATTATGAATTCAGTGCCACTCATGGATGTCAAGTGTCCTAGCTCTATCTGGATGTGGATTTATTCTACGCACATTTGAAAACCCTACTGCTTTCTCCTGTAGGTCCAATTGGCCCTCCAGGAGATCCTGGACGCAATGGACTCCCTGGCTTTGATGGTGCAGGAGGACGCAAAGGAGACCCAGGTTTGCCAGGCCAGCCAGGTGAGACAAGTAAAACACTGCTGCTGATAGTAGTTTTTAAGTCTGGGAGACCTCTGGACATATCCCTCCAACTGGAGCTGTGAAAGCCTCCTCTTGAGAGAGCACAGCTAGCTGGGGAGTCTGTTGCTTGGGAAAAATACGATGACACAGATTTGCCAGTATAAGAGAAACACAGGAAGGCTGTTTTCATTTTAAATGTTTTTACAGCCCTAGAAAGTCAGCTTTTCCTCAAGATGAGGATTTTTCAGGTATTCATTGTGCTTAACTGTTCTGATAATTTTCAGTGTTTTTACAACTGTAGATAATGTAAATATAACTCTAAATAACAAATGTAAAGGTTTGTGTTGGTAAAACAAAACAAAACAAAAAAAACAGCAGTAGCAGCAAAGCAGATTGGTGCTGTCTATGTTGCTCCTAGAACCAACACCCTGCCATCTCATTAACTGTCTTTCTAGGGAAGAAACAGGTCAGTGTCACCTTCATCACATACAGGCATCCTGTGACATTTCCCGCAAGTGAAAATCTATACACACAGTGGCCAAAGGCCTGTATATAGAGAATTTTTTAAAAATAAGCTCAAATCGAGTGGCCAAATAGAGAACAGAAACCAGTGACAGATTGAAATTAAACATTTTAAAAAGTTTCCTCAGAGTACCCTGCCTATTCTCTAAACAAGAATGTATGCCTGAGAATAATTCTCTAGACAGATTCAAAGGAAAATGTTTTTCAGCACTGAAGCTGGCAGACTGACAGCAACCACACCCTTCCTTTCTAAGTGATGAACTAAACAGCAGACTGAGATTTTGTCATTGGGTTTGGACTCCTTTAGTACAGTGAGAGACTAGGTAACATACAAATTTCCCAAATGGGCATCACTTCTTCCCATCTAGTATTCCATTCACTCAGTATTTATTTAGTGCCTAATGTCATCAACCAATTCCAGAAGGGAAAAAAAAATTAATCTCTTTGAGGACAGGGACCATGTTTTGTTTGTCTCCAAATCTGTGATATCTGACAATGCCTGTGTAGACATTCTATAAATATTGATTAAATTAACTAATCAAACGAGGTCATAATGTTTTGTCAATAGCCATAATAGTGAATCAGAGCTCACTTAATTTTGTATACTGATGGCTTTTTGGAAAATAGGTACTCGTGGCTTGGATGGTCCCCCCGGGCCAGATGGATTGCAGGGTCCTCCAGGTCCCCCTGGAACCTCTTCTATTGCCCATGGGTTTCTCATCACACGTCACAGCCAGACAACAGATGCTCCACAATGCCCACAGGGAACCATCCAGGTGTATGAAGGCTTTTCTCTCCTGTATGTACAAGGAAATAAAAGAGCTCATGGTCAAGACTTGGGTGAGATAATCAGCATCTTATTTCTTACTATGCATTTCTATTTTGTTTTGAAAATCTTGTTAGGTTCTAGAGTAACCTTGGACAAAGTGCATCTCTCTATTCTTTCACTCACAGTCAGTCACTCAGCCGTGCCTGACTCTTTTGCAAACCCATAGACTGCAGCCTGCCAGCCTCCTCTGTCCGTGGAATTTTCCAGGCACGAATACTGGAATGGGTAGCCGTTTCTTTCTCCAAGGGATCTTCCTGACCCAGGGATCAAACCCCAGTCTCCTGCATTGCAGGCAGATTCTTTACCATCTGAGCCACCTTATGTAGAATCTTTTTCTAATTTTACAATTGACAAATCTTCATTGTAAATATACTCTTATCTTTTAGATAATGTTCTCTACTTTTTTCCCTTCAGTCCATTCTCTCTTTACTGTGAGAATCTAACTTCTACCCATAATCAAGCTTATAAATGTTAAACTCCTAACCTAGTAAGTGAACAGGAAGCATTAAAAGTTTTTGAACATCATGAAATTCACAAATGTAAAGCAAAGAAAAAATAGGATCTCTTATCTACTATGTCCCTATAACTTTTCAAAATGTGTGTATTTGGTCAAGCAAGGGCTGTCATAGTATGTATTCAGATGCAGAGGCTATAAACTAGACCTGACTCAAGTACAGCTTAGGCCTCAGCCATAGGAACATCATGATAGTACCCAATATTTCAAGTGTGATACAGGATTGCAGGGTCTCTGCCAGGGCTCATTCAGGGATCAAATTGGAGATATCTTGATGCCTAGGCAAAGAATAAAAATAAGAAGTTTGATGTTAAAGAAACAATCACCTCACTAAATACATACATAGTCTGTGCTGAATTAGTGAAAGGACTATGGTGTATAAAAAAGATGGTAGTGGTGGAGGAAACAGACAATGCTGAAAATGTTCTGTCTGAAAAACAAAATGCATACCCAGAATCACTAGTGTATTAAAACTTTATAGTTTCAAAATATGAGAGTATTGAGAGTTCATGAGATCACCCTATCTTTGAATGCTTGGAGACTATAACCGGAATTCTGCATCACTGTAGGTAGCCTACAGCGTAAATGCAACCAAACACCCATGTTCTCATCATTGTAGACCTTCCTTTTATGTACACCTTCCTAGTCTCTTCTTTCTGAGACCCAGAGAGATTTCCATCCCTGTCCCTAACTAGTAATGTTAGTTTTATTTTCAATTTATAATTCAAAAGCACTTTCAGGGACTTCCCTGGTGGTCCAGTGGGAAGGACTCTGCACTTCAACTGCAGGGGGCAAAGGTTTAGTCCCTGGTCAGGGAACTGAGATCCCACAAATCATGTGGTATAGCCAAAAAGAAGTGAAGTAAGCCAGAAGGAAAAACATAAATACAGTATACTAACGCATATATATGGAATTTAGAAAGATGGTAACAATAACTCTGTATACGAGACAGCAAAAGAGACACTGATGTATAGAACAGTCTTATGGACTCTGTGGGAGAGGGAGAGGGTGGGAAGATTTGGGAGAATGGCATTGAAACATGTAAAATATCATGTAGGAAACGAGTTGCCAGTCCAGGTTCGATGCACGATGCTGGATGCTTGGGGCTGGTGCACTGGACGGCCCAGAGGGATGGTATGGGGAGGGAGGAGGGAGGAGGGTTCGGGATGGGGAACACATGTATACCTGTGGCGGATTCATTTTGATATTTGGCAAAACTAATACAATTATGTAAAGTTTAAAAATAAAATTAGAAGAAAAAAAAAAAATAAAAGCTGATTCTGAAACTAGAAAAAAAAAAAAGAAAAGCGCTTTCAAAAAAAAGAAAGAAAAGCACTTTCATATTCATTAGACAATTTGATTTTCAAAACTAAAATAATCAAGAAAGTTATAGGGCAAGTACTGTATTTATATTTATACACACACACACACACACACACACACACACAAACTGGCTAAGAGGTTAAGTGACCTGACCTATTCAATGCCACAATGGACTGCCAGGGAAGTCTCTGAAAGTGTTTTTTAATTATAAATTAATTTAAAAATAAAACTAGCATTACTAATTAGAGACAGGGATGGAAATATCTCTGGTCTCAGAATCACAAAAGAATATATATGTATGCATATTTATATATATTCTTTCTATTATGATGCATCTCAGGATACTGAATATGGTTCCCTGTGCTGTACAATAGGAACTTGTTTATCCATTCAATATGTAACGGTTTGCATCTATTGACCCCAGACCCCCATTCCATCCCTCCCCGAACCCCTGCCCTGCTGGGCATCCACCGGTCTATTCTCTGTGTCTGTGAATCTGTTTCTGTTTTGAAGATAGGTTTGTTTGTAACACCTATCAATTGCAAACCCATCCATTTTTCAATTATGTCAGTTTTCTCATTTGCTCTCACATGACTTCGAGTCATTCACCTCTCTGAGCTATTTTTTTTTTTCTCTGAAAAAAGTATAAATTAGGCTAAATCAATGATTTTCCACCTGGGGAAATTTTGAAAAGATTCCTAGGTCCATTCCTAAACTATAATATAAAAATTCCCAGTGATTCTGACAGTCCACCAATTTTAAGAATTATTGATCTTTTATCAATCATCCTCAGCCTGAGATAAACATACTCCATTGGATATATGAGGAATTTCCAATGTATAATTTTAATGGTATTAGTTTATAAATCCTCAACTTTCATATGTACTTTCTCCTAAAGTTGAACTGCCTGTGTATATGCTTTAGATAATCTCTTTTCCTATATCCTCTTTCTCTACCACCCATCTCCTATTTTATAAAAGACTCATACCATGGCATATTGCCTTGAAACATAAAAACCTCTAAGAGACAAATTCAGAGGAACAATTCAAAATAATGGCTTTGTTAAAGTATCTGTTAACTCAGGTTCTATAATTCACTTCTAATCCATCTCATTAGAAAATGCATTTCTAATAAAAATTTAATTTTTAGTCAGTATCAAAATTTATAATAACCTATTTTTGATCAGTGTGAATTAATAGTAATTATGATCATTCAAAATAATATGTAACATGTAAAGCCTTAGAGTCACAGAAAATCAGTTCAAATTATTTTAAATTCTTGTTTCAGAGAATATGATTGGATCCTCAGTAAAAGACATTGAATAATAAAAAAAAAATACATTAGGATAAAACTGTGTGAGAGAAGTAGAATGGAAATACAATGTAAAAGGAGCATTGTATAATTTCCAATTGTTAAATATGAGTTTCTGTACTTTTAAAAAGGTTTATTGTTTTAGGTTTCAAATAATTACATTGGATACATTTAAAAGAGTGATGTCAAAGTTTGCTTTTAAATATAAATATTCACAAAACACTGGAAATGACAGCTGGTAATGTTGAAATGTGGTTTGCAAAATTCCAGACTCCAGTATTACCGAGTATAGAAGGGTGGGTTTGGGTCCAAGAGACAATAATATCTTAATAACTGGCACAGTATCAATTTAAACTTCTGATGAAAAATTTGAGGTGTCAACTTAAAAATGTGAGGGAGATACATCGTTTTTCATCATTCTTTGTGAGTAAATGAGAAAAGAAAAGCCTGATCGCAGGTAGAGATATTATTGTCCCTACCAGCTCAGAAATTTCAACGCTCTAGTTCCTTTCTCCCACCCCCCACCCCGCATCTTTCGTTCCTTTCTCCCTCATTTATTTTTCCCCCTTGTATTATTTACTTCCAAACCTGTCCATGGTTGCTGTGCCTATTAGTCAGCACTACAATTGTCCCTAGGCTTAAAGATATGGGGAACCCACATAAGACACATACTAGGGATGTCTTGGAAGAAGGGAGGGCATACTGGAGAGGAAATCATATTGTAAGGACTAAGTGTGTGCCCTTCATTTTTGCATAATAAATTACTCAATATTCTCCATAAGGCACCACTGTTTATAAGACGCATAACTGGTTTAAAAAGAGTGTTGGGGAATATATAATGAGCTAGCACAATAAATGTCTACATAAGTTGTAAGATATATCCTGATTTTAGAAATGTTAAAATATGAGTAAATGTACATCTTTTAATTGAAGAATTAAAGTGTAGTTATCATCTAGAAAATGAAAGTGTTAGTCACAGTCATGTCAGACTCTTTGTGACCCATGGACTATCGTCCACCAGTCTCCTCTGTCCATGGAATTCTCCAGGCAAGAATACTGGAGTGCATTGCCATTTCCTTCTCCAGGGGATCTTCCTGACCCAGGTATCAAACATGGATCTCCTGCATTGCAGGCAGACTCTTTACTGATTGAGTCACCAGAGAAGACCTGGTTATCATCTAAGAAATAGGGAAAAGTTCCTCTTTGAAAGGTTGTTTGTTAGTATGTTAGAAGAAACTAATTATCATGACACTTTTCCTTTTTCTCCCTAATTCTTCCCAGGAACAGCCGGCAGCTGCCTTCGTCGTTTCAGTACCATGCCTTTCATGTTCTGCAACATCAATAATGTTTGCAACTTTGCTTCAAGAAATGATTATTCTTACTGGCTCTCCACCCCAGAGCCCATGCCAATGAGCATGGAACCCCTGAAGGGGCAGAGCATCCAGCCATTCATTAGTCGGTGAGACATGGGTACCGTTGACATTTGCTGATATCCAGTTAGTTTAGCTAGTTAGAAATGAGTCCAGAGATAATGATCTGACCATATTCCTCTCAGGTTAGGTAGAACAGAGGAACTTTATAATGTTCAATATGTAGTTTGATCCATATTTATTGGGGATCTTCTTTTGACCAGGACCAGTGATATACTAGTGTAATATCACCAAAAAAAAAAAAAAAAAACCCTCACAATCTAGTCATTAGGCAAGTATACATAAATTAATATGTATCAGGCTTGGGCTCAATGCAGCAATAAATCTAATAAAGTATTATGAAAGTATTAGGAAAGGGATATTTAATTCCAACTGGAGAAATCTGAGATATGGAAGAAATGTGTTTTGAACTGTTTAGCCCTTTAAGGATGTAAAGGACTTGAGACAGGCATTTATAATGGAGAAGAGCATTCTAGGTAGAGAAAATGGGAATGGATTTGTAGACCGATGTGTCTAGAATATACTATTAGTGTCCAAAGGGTGCAGAGGGAGAAGAGATTGGAAAGTTAATTTGGACCCAGTCAGTAGAAGGCTTTCAGTGTCAGGTTTTAGTTTGAACTTTATTTGGTATATAATGGGGACCTTTGAAGTTTTTGAGCTACATTTCAGGGAAGATTACAGAAGCATAAATGTGTAACATGACTCCAGAGGGGATAATCCAGGGGTAAGAGACCAGATAGATTAAGCATATTGCTATAGTCCTTGTAGGAGTGGTTTGGAACTCTCAGTGGGGTACGTGTATCACGTTAATAGAATAAATAAGATTTGGCAATTGATTAGTTATGGGAAGGAAACGTGATAGCTGAGACTTGGAGCATGAGTATCTAAGAGGAGGGAGGTACTGTTAATAAAGATTTCCTAGAATGTTGCCACATTAGAACCCGGGTAAAACTCTACCTCCTAAGCATATTAGGTATCGCCATCTTCATTCTGATCATGACCCAATTGATCTAGGAGTCTAGTAACCATAAAGGATGAATCATTGGAAACTTTAGTTTCTTTGACATTAAATATAAAGGTTAAGCCTAGTTCAGCCACTCTTTTTTTTTTATTTTATTTTTAAACTTTACAATATTGTATTAGTTTTGCCAAATATCAAAATGAATCCGCCACAGGTATAGCTGTGTTCCCCATCCTGAACCCTCCTCCCTCCCCTACCCTCCCTCTGGGTCGTCCCAGTGCACCAGCCCCAAGCATCCAGTATCGTGCATCGAACCTGGACTGGCGACTCGTTTCATACATGATATTATACATGTTTCAATGCCATTCTCCCAAATCTCCCCACCCTCTCCCTCTCCCACAGAGTCCATAAGACTGATCTATACATCAGTGTCTCTTTTGCTGTCTCATACACAGGGTTATTGTTACCATCTTTCCTTTGGGAATTCATTTTTATAACGAAATAAAGCTATCTTTATTCACAGGTGACATGATAGTCTACATAGAAAATCTTACCCTTTCCTTCACAAATCTATAAAATATTTTCTAATACTAACAAGTGAGTCTATTAAAGTTGCAGGATATATAATGATTATATTCCTATGATAGAAAAATCATTTGCAATTGCCATCCAAACATAAAATACCTGGAATAAGATGAACAAAAGCTGTACAATGTTTGTAAACTAAAAATCTACAAAACACCGAGAAAATTTTTTTAAAAGAGCCAAGTAACTTAAATTTAAATTAAAAAAAAAAAAGAGCTAAGTAACTATAGAGATATACTATGTTCAGGGAATGCAGAATGCAATATTTTTGACATGTCAATTCTGCCCAAATTGATCCACAGATTCAGTATAATCGTTATTGAAATTCTATAAGGTTTTTATATTTCCCGTAGAAATTGGCAAGCTGATAATAAAAGTTATATGGAAAAGCAAAGGGCATAGAGGAGCCCAAAAAATTTTGATAAGGAAGAACAGAGTCAAAGGACTCACATTTCCTGACAGTGTGAATTACTACAAAACTACAGTAATTAAGATAGTATGAAATTGGTGTTAGAAGAGGCATATAGACTAACATAAAAAATAGGGAATTCAAAAATAGATCCAAATTCATATCATTAACAGATGAGTACAAAACAGGTATTCAGATAATTTTATAAAAAGATAATCTTTTCAACAAATGGTGCTGAAACTATTAGATAACCATATGCAGTGAATAAATAAAAAAGATCCATAACCTCACATCTTACATATATACAAAAATCAACTTTAAATGGATCATAGGCCTAAAGGTAAAACCAAAACTATGTAAGTTTTCAAGGAGAGGGTAAGGTAAAAATCTTATGAGTTTAGTAAAGATCTCCTAGACAGGGACAAGAAGAATAAATCATAAAAAATGATAAATAGGGCTTCTTCTGGGAATTCATTTTTGTGCATGTGATTTTTTTTTTTTTAACAGTCCCAATTCTTTGGAGTAAAAGATCTCCTAAAGGCATTCCCTATTTGGTAGATAAAGTTTGCCAAATTGGTTTAGTCATATTTCAAAAGGTCCCGTCTTGCTCTTTATTAAAGATTTGGTAGACTTAGCTGCACTGTACTTGATTTTATAGACAAGTACCCAGACACCGCATCTCCAAGTGCCTTGGTACTTGTCCAGTATTCTGTTTATGTTGTACTTCTAAAGAGAGAGCCAAATGGTTAATAAATATCCCTTGGGCCAAAAATAATGGGCAGGGATTAAGAAAGTGTCTTGTTTCTTGTCTTCTTCAGTTTACCAGACATTGTTCTTAGCACAGTTTCAGTAGTACTGAATGTCTACCCTCAAGTTGGACACTTTGACAGCAAGTAGTATGCGCAATACGCCAAGCCAAAGTCTTGCAGCAGTTATGACATTGACTATTGCAAGTATGAATACAAGTTTAGGGCAGGATAGAAAATGAAAGTGCCATAGCAGTGGTTCTGTAGTTTCTTAAAAAAAAAAAAAAAACTTACAGGTTTCATTTATAACTTTATTACGTATATTGGGAGGCTGGGCTTATTCAAAAGCAGTCCTCAAAGTACATTTCTCTCCTCTTTTTTCTGAGCACTGTAGACCCCTTGATGGGATTTTATAACAGGAAGGCTTCCAAAGAAGAGGGACTGCTATTTCCTGTGTGCTCACTCTGTAGATTGTGTTCCTTCTGCCTTTCTCTTACCAGATGTGCAGTATGTGAAGCTCCGGCCGTGGTGATTGCAGTCCACAGTCAGACCATCCAGATTCCCCGTTGTCCTCAGGGATGGGATTCTCTCTGGATTGGTTATTCCTTCATGATGGTATGAATCACTCTTCCTTGGCTTTGTCATCCTAGCCAACTGTCCACCATATCTACATTTCTTCCTAGTATGAGGAATCCCTGTCATTTGAACCTCGTATAGCTTCTATCCAAGCACTGTGTTCCCTTTCATACATTTGCTGGAACAGATGTTCACAATCTACCTGTTTGTTTTGTTGAGAACCTTTGGTGTGGATTCTGTTCTCTTAACTTTGGCTCTATTTACTTCACTGGATTTGAATATTTGGCCAAGGTCAGCACTTATCTTTGGATACTCACTAAGGTTCATGGGTATTGTGGCACATTTTCCCTTGTCTTTTCTAGCACACAAGTGCAGGGGCAGAGGGCTCAGGCCAAGCCCTGGCCTCCCCTGGTTCCTGCTTAGAAGAGTTTCGTTCAGCTCCCTTCATTGAGTGTCATGGGCGGGGGACCTGCAACTATTACGCCAACTCCTACAGCTTTTGGCTGGCGACTGTAGATGTGTCAGACATGTTCAGGTAAGGCGCTTATGGCTTTAGTTTAGGTCTTAAGCCTCCTTCAGAGGTGCTGGAGGAAGAGAGAGGCAGTTTGTGAATGGTTTATACCCAACAAATGTTAGAAATTTAAAGGACCATGTACTTTATTCTTGCTTGTTCTCCTCATATAACAGACTCAGGTCAGAAAAACATACTTGACTAATAATAGGTGTATGTGGTTTGAGATGTCATGATGATAATTCTTTAAAAGCAAAACAGAGCAAGAAAAGATTGTGTGACCTTCTCAGTAACCCATGAGCAACTGTTCGACTAGACTGAAGCCACCCTAGAAACTGAAGTAGTCTGTGTTGCTTCCCCAGTCCAGTAGTCTCTTTCCCAGGTGGTTTTCAAGGCTTTCATCCAAGTATTTGAATGAGTAAGGCCACCTGTAATACATGTGCCTGCAGGGGACTTTATTCTATTGGTTTTTTTTTTATTTCTATTTTTATATGTTGCTTCTTTTGAGTTATTAACATTTTTCTTATGTATTATCTTTCTGTAACCGTTATGTGTTATGTATTATCATCTATTCATCATCAATTGCCCCTCGTTCTAGGACTGTTAGAAGAATTTATAAGAGAAAGAGAGGGAGAAACAAATAGACGAGGATGAGAGTGGTGGGGAGGAGAATCACTAAGATACCTATAACCACTAATGGCTCTTAGGCCATACCAGTCATTGCACTAGATTGCATTGCTCAAAAGTTAACCATTAAGTCAACTACTTAAACACAATAGAATGTTAAAGTATGAATTGAACCAATAATAGAATTAAAATACCAGAAAAGGCTAATTTGATAGTCTTGTTTTTTATTTCCCAGCAAACCTCAATCAGAAACGCTGAAAGCAGGAGACTTGAGGACACGTATTAGCCGATGTCAAGTGTGCATGAAGAGGACATAACATTTTGAAGAATTCTTTGTGTGTTTTTAAATGTGATATAGATATATATATATATATACATATATATATATATAAAATTCCCAGGATGCAATGTCTCACTCTCCCCAATTTTACCACTGCTGCCACCCATGGTGCTACTATATATGACCAAGAGAACATGCGGACTAGTAAATCATGAAGATTCAGATGTACCTCAGCAATGTGCCAGAGCAAGGTCTCTATTTTTCTATGAATGAAATGAGGAAATGAATTTACTTTTTGGGTCCAGGATGACTTTCTCCAAGGATTATAAGATGAAGATTATATATTTTGCCCAGTAACTAAAATGGCACGTTAAAAATTCAATTAAGAGAAGAATCATACTGAGTAAAATAAAAGACTGCAGTTTGGGGGAAGAATTATTTTTCATGGTGCTACTAATCCTACTGTATCCCAGTTTTTTAATATAAAAGTGTTAAGCTTATTTTGCTCTGTAAGTAAAGAATGTGTATATTGTGTAAACAGCCTTTTAGTGCAAAATGTTGTCATTTACAGGTGACCTGACATGAATCACTTTTACAGAAAACTTAGGAAAATCTAGAATACAGACAGCAAGATTTTATATCCAGGTTTATCAAAGTGAGAGTTTATATTCTTGTATCAAGTCACTACTGAGAGTAAATTTGAGTTTTTTCCCCAAAGTTCTCATTTGACTTTTTTAAAAAAGGTCATTTTTAGTCACTTTAATCAGAATTTTAAATGTACATCTTACATACCAAATGATAATATCTAATGATGCAACTTCTCTTTTGCTGTATTCTCCAAGACACTCAACACTAGACGCCCCCAGCTTTGATGTTTCTTACATCTTGATTTTGCTCATCCCTGACTGGGCAAATTCTCCCATATAATTTTGTAAAACAAAAACATTTAAAAAGTTGACGATTTTCTTCCCTGTGCTTTTTACATAAGAATTATTCTCCTGTGGTCTCTGCTTGTTCAAGAACTGGGAAGACAATACTTAGTTTGTCTTCTCTCTTCAATTACAAAGCCAACTGATATTTCTTACTGTTTTATTTTAAACACTATTATAGTCATAGAACACCTTATTTCCCTAGCTGTCATCTTCTCACTAAATGTTTTTAACTCACCAATATCAATTTAATTAAAGATATCATATGTTAAGGATGATTTGTTGTGTATCTCTTCAGCCTATGTGTAAAAATACTGCTCATTTACAGATAGACCACACTTCTGCACATCACCAAGTAGTCACTCTTCTCAGAGAACCATTTAGAACAGTTCAAAGGCAAAAGAGGTTTCTGCAGACTTTGATCACTCTGATACCTGAAAGGAGACTTACCAGCTGAGCCACCAGGGAAGCCCAATAGGAGACATAGTAAAGCACTTTTTCCAGTGAAGAGAACAACACATTGGGAAGTATTTTGAGGTGATAAATTTATTAACGTTGTGTTGATGGCTAAGAAAGGAAGCAGAACTATTTTTCATTTTGGGAATTCATTAATAGTATTTAAAGCGGATTAGTGAGTTAATATTCCTATTGATTAAGAGTGAACACATGTAGGTCTCTAAAATAGTCGTAGACTTGCCTCTATAATAAAATGTGTGTTACAGTTAAGATATGAAACAACCAAAGGATTTTGAGAAGTTTAGACCCTAATGTGAGCTCATGCTCTAAGCTCTAAAGCTTAGAGCCTATAGTTGTAAAATTTAGGTTCTAAACAATGGTAGATAATACTGCTGATTTCCAGTAATGCTGTTGATTTCAAGGCTAATCAATTGCAAATTCTAGCTTTATTTTTCTGTGAGCTACACACACGAAAACACTAATGGGTTATTGTAAGTGAAATTCCATATTACATTCTATGCATTTTTCTATATGCTATACACCTGAAGGTTGCTCCTTGAGTTATAGCTGCAAGCACAGATTCCAGAGATTTTGCTGTTTGTAGCGTTCTCTTTCATATTTAGCTGACTGAAAATCTTGGCTCAAAAAGAACCTCCTAGATTTTAATAGTAGCATGTATAGCTGGTCTTTGTGTTTCTTGAATGCCCTAACTATTCCCAACCCTGTTTTGTTGTTTAAAGTACATGAACCAAATCCCTTCCAGAGCCTTAATGCTGTTAACTCACCCTTGCCACTGAATATTCAGATTATTCTGATGTAACTGCTCTAGTAGTTACCTATAGTGAGTTTTGCAGTCAAACAGTTAATGGTTTTCCCACATAGGCAGGCAATTTTCTACTTAATAAGATATAGTTATTACATGTAGCAACCAAGTGAGATTGTGTGTGTGTGTGTGTGTGTGTGTGTGTGTGTGTGTGTATGCCACGTTGCTATCACACTGATCACTTCCAAGCTTCCGAAGTGTTTTTACTGGACACCTTGTGGATTGTATAGTGTCTTTTTTCACCTGGCCAAATTTGAAAAGTACTTTCTTATGGTGCTAGTGAGGTTCTTTGCTTCAATTGACATGTATAATCAAAAACTCACTGGTCATGCCAAGCCATCAGAAGTTTATTCATATGTTAATCACAAGAGGGCACTATAGCCTATAAAAATAAATCAACATGGAAATAACTCAGCATGTATTTGTTGAGCTCATTGTTGATGATGGCGGTGGAGTTGTCTAAAGCCCTACCTTTTAGATTCCTTGTTTTGGTTTCATGTATTCTTTCATCTTCATGAAGATCAATAGCAAGTATATCAAGAGATGGCCCAGTTACCCAATATTTGCATCCAAAATAAGGGACAGCTCTGCTGTCAAAGATTTTCTTAAGAGCTTGATTAGGAGTTGGCTCTGGTAGTAATTCCTGTGCCTCTCAACACAGAAGCAAATGTCCTTGCTCCTCTGTGCAATCACTTTTGTTTGGCCAGGATTTCAGTTGGCATCTTTAGCAGAGAAGCTCTGTTCTCAGGCTGGACTTTAAAAACATGTTCATCCCTAGGCAGTTCCAACATATATTGAATAATATTTTAAAATCATATGTCATTTCAATTTTACAGCAGTGGTTTCTAAAGTATATTTGGGATGTTTGGAAGCTTTTTATGGTGGAAGCACTCATAAGTTGGGACACTGAAGGAAAAAGTCAAGTTAGGCCTGTCTCCCAAGTTCCATAACAACAAACATTCATTAGATACTTATTAGCTTGGCACCCCACTCCAGTACTCTTGCTGGGAAAATCCCATGGACAGAGGAGCCTGGTGGGCTGCAGTCCATGGGGTCGCTAAGAGTCAGGCATGACTGAGCGACTTCACTTTCACTTTTCACTTCTATGCTTTGGAGAAGGAAATGGCAACCCACTCCAGTGTTCTTGCCTGGAGAATCCCAAGGACGGGGAAGCCTGGTGGGCTGCCATCTATGGGGTCACACAGAGTCTGACACGACTGAAGCGACTTAGCAGCAGTAGCAGCAGCACCTTGTAGGGCACAATGATAGACAGCAATCCGAAATCAGCTCAACCAGAAAGGTCATCACTTTAATATATACTTCCAAAAAGAGGTATGCTGCTCTGTCTTTGACTACTAAATCTTTCTAATTCTAGGCCAAACCAGAACAGATCCTAAGGCTTTTTGCTGACTGGAGGAAGCTGATTCACCAGTCCATTCTCTAATACATGGACAGACTAAATCACATTTGATGTGAAAGTGTTAGTCACTCAGTCGTGTCCGACTCTTTGCAACCCCATGGACTGTAGCCCACCAGGCTCCTCTGTCCATGGGATTCTCTAGGTGAGAATACTGGAGTGGGTAGCCATTTATGTAACTGTAATTCTCTATTTTTCTATGAGTAGACAGCATGCCCAACACCTGACTCCATAGGATGACGAATTGCTGATAGCATATTCATTTATGTCAGATATCGTCTTGTTTTTCTCCTCCAGATTCGTATTGCATTCTTCACCCTACTTTTTGCCCCCAAAGGTTCCTGTGCTCTCTGACTTCTGCTTGGGGTCAACCAATGGGACTCCTCAATAGGACAGAGTGACGGCCAAGACTGAGATTATGGTATTTATTTTTATGAGGCCTCTAAGGTCACCTCAGATTGGCTTGTATTTTTCAATCGAATGTCTCTTCTCCTCTCAAGATGACCTGTTTTTAATTATCTCCCCCTCTGATTTTAGTAACATCTCTTACCCCTTCAGGTCTCTGTTTATGATGACAAGTCTGCTGCTCCTGGGCTGCTCACCCTGGATTCCTGTATTTTGTGGTTTCCCAACAGACTACCTATATCTTTCTATACTCTCCACAGACTTGTCCTAATATAAATGTATTATCTGTTATTGATAACCTGATGAATGCACAACCACTTCTCATTTCCAAAATCTGTGGGAGGTGCTTCATTCTATAGGTGGCAAAATGAGGCTGAATTGATAAAGCTGACATGCATGATTAGCATCTTTCCACATTGTGCTGAGGGATAAGCCAGAAGAAATGACTTAATATCACCTAATCTAAGACCTATTTACTAAGCTTTATTGGAAGCTGTGTTCCAAGGTCTTAGGGTGAAATGAGGCAAAAATATATGCATTATAATCTTCAACTATATGCCTTTTTTTCAAATATTGTATCACTGTGTCTCAAAAGAATGCGTCTTGACTTTCCCCCCAGTTGGTCATTTGGTTTGCTTCACACCACACCAAATGAAGAATCTCAGTTGGCACTGACAATTTGATTCCTGAAAACTCCTGAAAGAAAACTCCTAGAAGTACTACTTCCACCCAAGAGATCTGCCAAGTCTGGTGCACATGCCTGCTGGTAGTGAAAAAGTCCCAAAGTGTTACTAAGCCAAGAAATAGACAACTTTAAGCCACCTAAAACAAGTGGTTTTCTAACTTCAAAGTTGGTGGTTTAGTTGCTAAGTCATGTCTAATTCTTGTGACCGCATGGACTGTAGCCCGCCAGGCCCCTCTGTTCATGGGATTTTCCAGCAAGAATACTGGAGTCATCATTGAATGTACAAGAGTGAAGACTTAGGCTGGGGATTATGGAAGATGAGACAGCCTCTAAAACCAAAGGCAGTCTGAGACTACCTGCAAATTTCAACCAGGGCCACATAGAGCCTGCCAAGAAGTGATGATACTTTCATTTAAAGTGAAGTAGTTTTATGGTTGACTTCCTTAGGGCCACTAGAGTCTATCACAAAGCCAGAATGGTAAATGAGGTGCCAGATTTTTTGTGTCTTTCTTGAAGCAGTAATTTGACTCTTGCTTGGACTGTAAGGAACACTATTCCTGATGCCTCAATGGCAACAAGAGTAACATGTTTATATAGTTCTTGTTGAGGCAGTCTGAGTGTGAGTTGGAAAAGAATTTCCAGACAGAGTATTGCAGAAAGGAGTGAGTTTATTAAAGAGTAGAGATAAAGTGGGTACTGGGAGTACAATGGGGTGACAACTTCTGACAGGCCATGGAGAGTTGACCCTTTTCGTGAATAGCCAATTTTTATAGCCTCAAGACAAAGAAACTTCCTGCTGGAAGGTTGACGTTAGGTGATTGGTTGGGGCATAATAGGTTGTTTACTGGAGTGGGCATCTTTGCCTAATTGGGAGTCAGGAAGCTTGTTAGTGATGAACAGGGGGTCTTCGGCAGCAGTTACAAAGGGGCTCAGTTAGCTTCGAAGATAACCTTGGTTCTGGCCTCTGCTTCTGTGGCCTTGGCACAAGGCCTCACACCTCTGGCCTGAGGGCAGGACTCAACAGTTCTCATTAAAATGTCCTTGGGGGCAGGACTCAACAGTTCTCATTAAAATCTCATTCTTCACACATTATTTCATCTGAGCCTCGGTGAGGCTGATATATTCAAAAGTCCATTGTCCATTTTATAGATGCAGAAGCTGAGCCTTATAATGGTTAAGTGACTTTCCCAAGGTCACAGAACAAACTATTAAGTTCTTTTTCACTCAAAATCTAATAATCACTATCTAGTCATTAGGAGACCTATATCAAAATATTCAAAATCCTATGTACTAGAGATGCTTGTCACTACAGGGATCTCTGCCTCCTGAGAAATGATAAGTTGCATGTTTTCGAAATCTTGGTCCCTAGTTAATGAAGAGTGATTTTCCCAGCACCTTTGTAGCACCTGAGACCCTCTTGAATTAGCTGTTCAACCTAGGGGACTCAGTAAATCCATGGTACCTCATGATATTCTTCTCTGTCTGATCTGTCTGTGCAATGAAAGGAAACCTTGTGACTCTGGCTTGGTATTGGCCTCACATAACCTTTCTTGGGGATCTTGAATCCAAATGAGCCCCTGGAATTTGAATGCTCTGGTTCACAGATGCTCCAGTGCTACCAGTGTCCAAGTAAGGAACATTGTGTATCAATTGCTATGAAACCTGAGACCATGAAGATACTATCTATCATTTGATTTAGACAATGTAAAAAGTACCCTGGGGGAGGGGAACTTTTCTTCCCTGGGAAGTTCATTATATTTCATTAACACCAGTATAAATAAACACAGAAGCAGCTAGAGTTTGCTAACTATGAGATGCACTGGTCATGTTTTACATGTAGTAACTTTCCTCATTTGGTTTCCCTCAGCAGAAATTTAGGCTGGGAATCAGGTGAACAAACATCAAACCAACTGAGCTAAGGAGTATGAGATTACTTAGCAGAATAGAGATACAGGAAGTGTTAAAGACAAGTTGGAAAACATCTTGGCTAAAATAGGGCCCTGCTTAGCTTATAGTAATCAGTAGAGTAAGAAGGTGGACTTTGAGATTACTAGGCTTAAATATGTTAAATTATCTGTGAATCCAAATGTGGCAGCTGTTGCCCACCTTAAGGCCAGCAATCGCACAGAAAACCACCCATATAGAATGGAGAGAGAGAACAGCCTAAAGCCATTTTAACAAACATATCCTCCTGCTCTGAGAAAGTGGTATTTTCTTTTTTTCCCTGTATTGTTTTTTTTAATTGAAGTATACTTGATTTATAATATTAATATGTCTCAGGCATATGTTGTAGTCATAATTTTAAAGGTTATATTCCATTTATAGTTATTACAAAATTTCAGCTATATTCTTTGTGTTGTGCTAAATATCCTTGTTGCTTATTTATTTAATACATAGTAGTTTGTACTTCTTAATCCTCTACTGCTGTCTTGATTCTCTCCACTTCCCTCTCCACACTGATAGCCATTAGTTCGTTCTAAATATATGTTTCTCTTTTGTTATATTCATTTGTTAGATTCTACATATAAGTGAAAACATTGTATTTATCTTTGTCCAATTTATTTCACTTAGCATAATGCCCTCCAAGTTCATCCATGCTGTTGAAATGGCAAAATTTCATTCTTTCTATGGTTGAGTAATATATTGTGTATATCTATATAGATGGATGAATGGATGGATGGATAAATATAAACCACATCTTCTTTATCCATCTGTTGATGGGCATTTAGGTTGCTTCCGTATCTTGGGAATTGTAAATAGTGCTGCTATGAACTTTGGGGTTCATGTTATCTTTCAGATTAGTATTTTCATTTTTTTCCTGATATATATATACACCCAAGAGTGGAATTGCTGGCTTATATGGTAATTCTGTGGTGTTGGAGAAGACTCTTGAGAGTTTCTTGGACTGCGAGGAGATCAAACCAGTCCATCCTAAAGGAAATCAGTCCTGAATATTTATTGGAAGGACCGATGCTGAAGCTGAAACTACAATACTTTGGCCACCTGATGAGAAGAACTGACTCATTGGAAAAGACCTTGATGCTGGGAAAGATTGAAGGTGGGAGGAGAAGGGGATGCCAGAGGATGAGATGGTTGGATAGTATCACTGACTCGATGGATCTGAGTTTGAGTAAGCTCCGGGAGTTGGTGATGGACAAGGAAGCCTGGCATGCTGCATTCCATGGGTTCACAAAGAGTTGAACACGACTGAGGACTGAACTGAGCTGATGATAATTCTATTTTTAGTTTTTAAGGACCCTCCATACTGTTTTCAATAGTGGCTACACCTATTTACATTCTCACTACCAGTGTACAAGAGTTCCCTTTTTTCCACATCCTCAGTAACACTTGCTATTCGTAGGCTTTTTGCCGATATTCTGACATGTGTGAGGTATTATCTCATTGTGCAGAAACTATTTTTTTTTTTTTTGTTCTCTCTGAGCAAGCAGAAGCAGCCACAGGCACAAGACAATGTACTAAGGCTTTCCCATTGCAGCTATATCAGGTTTTTCTTCTTCTATTTTCAAAATCTCTTATTAGGTACATTAAGTATTTACTACAGTGGATGTAAAGTGGTATCTCATTGTAGTTTTGATTTGTATTTTCTTAATGCCTAATGGTGGTTTCCCAGGTAGCACAGGGGTAAAGAATCCGTTTGCAGTACAGGAAACATGGGTTTGATCCCTCGGTTGGGAAGATCCCCTAAAGAAGCAAATGGCAACCTACTCCAGTATTCTTGCCTGGAAATCCCATGGACAGAGGAGCCTGGCAGGCTCCATGGGGTTGCAAAGAGTCGGCCATGACTGAGTGACTAAACAACAACAACAACAATACCTAATGTTGTTGAACATATTTTGTGTGCTCGTTGGCTATTTGTGTGTCTTCTTTAGTGAAATGTCTATTCAGATGTTTTGCTCATTTTTAAGTTGAGTTATTTTTCTGTTTACTGTTGAGCTGTGAGAGTTACTTCATATACTCTGAATACTAGTTCCTCATCAATATTTCCAAATATTCCCTTCCATTCTGAGAGTCATCTTGTTACTATCTCAGTGTCTCTTAAAGTACCAAAGATTTTAATTTTGATGAAATCCTATTTATTTATTTTTCCTTTTGTTCCTGGGTCGGGAAGATCTGCTGGAGAAGGGATAGGCTACCCACTCCAGTATTCTTGGGCTTCCCTGGTGGCTCAGCTGGTAAAGAATCTACCTGCAATGTAGGAGACCTGGGTTCAATCCCTGGGTTGGGAAGATCCCCTGGAGAAGGGAAAGGGCTACCCACTCCAGTATTCTGGCCTGGAGAATTCCCTGGATTGTATAGTCCATGGGGTTGCAAAGAGTCAGACACAGCTTTTACTTTCACTTCGTTGCTTTTGCTGTTAGAGTCATATCTAATCCAAGATCATGAAGATTTGCCCCTATTTTTCTTCCAAGAGTTTTATTGCTTTGCTCTTTCACTCAAATCTTTGATTCATTTTGAGTTAATTTTTATACATGGTACGAGGTAAAGGTCCCACTTGATTATTTTGCATGTGGCTATTCAGTTGTTCTAGCACAATTTGTTGAAAAGACAGTTTTCCCCAACTGAATTGCCTTGGCATAATTTGAAAAATCAATTGATCACAAATGTGTTGGTTTATTTCTAGACTCTCAATTCCATTCCATTGATCTATATGTCTGTCTTTATGCCAGTACCACACAGTCTTAATTACTGTAACATTTGAGTACGTTTTGAAATTGTCAAGTGTGAGTCTTCCAACTTTGTTCTTATTTTTAAGGATTATCTTGGCTTATTCAGTCTCCCTTGTGATTCCATATAAGTTTTGGGATCAGCTCGTCACTTACTTCAAGGGAAAAATAGCAAATGGGATTTTGATAAATTGCATTGAATCTGTATATCACTTTGGGGAATATTGTATTTTAAGAATAAGTATTACAACCAATGAACACAGGGTGTCTTATCATTTATGTAGGTCTTCTTTAACTTTTCAAAGGTATTTTGTAGTTTTCAGTAAACAAATATTATACTTCTTTAATTTATTCCTAAGTATTTTATTTTTTCCACTACTATAAATGGAAATTTTGCCTTAATTCTCTCTTTCAATTGTTCATTGCTTGTGTATAGAAATACAATTTTTTGTATATTGAGCCTGTATCCTATAACTTTATTAAATGCATTTGCTAGCTTGAATGACTTCCCAGGTGGCGCTAGTGGTAAAAAACCCACCTGCCAATGCAGAAGACATAAGAGACAGGGGCTCAATCACTGGGTCAGGAAGATCCTCTGGAGAAGGAAATGGCAACTCACTCCAGTATTCTTGCCTGGAGAATTCCATGGACAGAGGAGCCTGGCGGGCTACAGTCCATCGGGTCGCAAAGAGTCGGACATGACTGAAGCTACTTAGCACACACAGCTTGAATAGCTTTTAGTGGATTTCTTAGAATTTTCTATATATAAGGTCATATCATCAAAACAGAAGTGATTTTACTTCTTTTCCAATGTTTATGCATTTTATTTATTTTCTTTTACTAATTGATCAGGCTAGACACTCTAGTACAATATTAAATAGAGATGAATGAAAAGAGACATCTTGTTGTACCTAATCTAATGGGAAAAGTTTCAGTCTTTCACCATTAAGTGTGATGTTAGCTGGGGTTTTTCATAGATACCCTGTGTCAGGGTAAGAAACTTCCTTTCTATTCCTAGCTAGTGAGTGTTTTTATCATGAACAGTTGTTGAATATTGTCAAATGATTTTTATGCATCAATTGAGATAATCATGTGGGTTTTTTCCTTCATTCTATTAATTATGTGTATCACATTGATGAATTTTAATATGTCAAACCAACTTTACATTCCAGTAGAAATCCCACTTGATTATGGTATATAATTCTTTTAAGATGCTTTTGAATTTGTTTTGCTAGTATTTTGTTGAGGATATTTTTATACCAATATTCATAAGAATCTGAATCTGTAGTTTTCTTACAATGTCTTCTCAGCATATTACTGACCTCATAGAATGATATAGGAAGTGTTCCTTCCTCTTCAATTTTTTTGGAGGAGTTTGGCCAAGGTTTTGTTAATGCTTCCTTAAAAGTTTGGTAGACTTCACCAGTGAAGCTATCTGGTCCTGTGCTTTTTATATGTTGCTTAATTGGATTTGCTAGTGGCATTTATTGTTCTTTTTTGAGGTTTTTTTGTCTATATTCATAAGGAATATTGCTCTGTAGTTTTTTCATCATGTGTCTCTTGTTTTGGTATCTATGAAGTTTTAGCCTCATGGAATGAGTTGAAAAGTTTTGCCTCTTCAATTTTGGGGGGAGAAATTTTGTGAATGATTGGTATTAATTCTTCTTTATATATTTGGTAGAATTCACCAGTTATCTTGTTCTAGGGTTTTATATGTGGGAAGTTTTTAAATTAATTGTTCTATCTTTTTACTTGTTATATCTATTCAGTTTTTTCATTATTTATTGTCAGTTTTGGTGGTTTGTGTTCTAGAAGTATATTTGTTCCAATTGATGTGTCTAATTTATTCACATACAATTGCTCATAGTATTCTTTTGTAGATGGGCTTCCCTAGTAGCTCAGATGGTAAAACATCTGCCTGCAGTGCAAGAGACCTGGGTTCGATCCCTGGGTTGGGAAGATGTCCTGGAGAAGGAAATGGCAACCCATTCCAGTATCCTTGCCTGGAAAATTCTGTAGACAGAGGAGTCTGGCAGGCCATCGTCCATGGGGTTGCAGAGAGTCAGACATGACTGAGTGAAAAACACACATTCTTTTATAGTCATTTTTATCTCTGTAACATTAGTAGTAATGCCTCTCCTTTATATCTGATTTTAATAATTTGGATCCTGTTTATCTTTTGTCTTGTCTATCCCATGAATCATAGCCACACTGGCCTCCTTGGAGTTAGAGGTCCATATCTTTAATTCAAGGAATTGGCTTAGATTATCCATGACCCAGCTCCATGGCCTGAAATTGTTCTGAAGGCAATAAGACAGGGCAGATGTAGGTCTTATCAAGTTTGTTTCGCCCTCTTAGGGATCACTGTTCTTTATTACTTGATATGTAGTGTCTTGAAACCCCTTGTTTCATATTCTGAGGTTCTTTCTTTGGTTGTTCAAGTGGGAGATTAAATATGGTCCACCTTGGTCAGAAGTAGAAGTCTTAATATCTTATTATTTACAATTACTTGGTGCCAGCACAGGGTAAATATTTATTACAACAGCAGGCCTAGATCTTTGTAGAGGATTTTGTTTACTATATGGCACATAGGCCTTTAAATGTAGGGTCATCTGTTACCTCTTATGAATATTTTATTAGGATAGCCTGGTCTTTTGTCTCAGCTGTGACTTAACAATTGGAGTTTCAGATATTATTTTCATGAACTCTAGTAATACAGAGTTTCACTTTATCATAAGTGGGAAAAATAGAACAAAAATGGTTTTAGGCTTTGATTACACAAAGTGAAATATTGTGAGCACTACTGGTGAATGAACACATTTCTTAGTGGGGGTGAGGAGTATGAAAGCAGGGAAGGAGGAGTGAAACCCTCCTTTCAAGTCCTACATAGCAAACTGTCAATGTTTTCATGTACCATGTGTCATAGAACTCTAGACTAAGAAGAAATCTTTCCAATCCCAATCCTTATATCCTATTCCACTAGACCTCTTATCAGGACTTTAATAGCTAGGAAAGATGGTTAAAATAACTTCTCCAAGGGAGAAAAGTGGATGAAAAGAGAATTATTTGGAAAGGTCATAGGGCTTGGTCTATAGCATGTCTAAGATCCCCTGTAGTTCTAAACCTATTTCCAGAATATCAACTCTATACAAACAAAGCAAGAGTCAACTATAGTTTTCTAAGACGTAAAGTAACCAACTGAAACCCTTGACAATTAGAATGTTGACCTATTGTCATTGTTGTGCTTCTACGAAAGACATGGTAGTCTTGCAAAAAAATAAGTTTTTGCAGTTTCTATATCTTATATGAAGTATATCTACTGTGTAATGTGAGATATTTAGCTATAATTCTCAGTACTAAGCACCATCACCTCCTGTCATCCCAGAATGAGCATAATCTTCATATAAAGAGGAAAAAAACATAATAAAAAGGCAAGGTTGGAAAGGTGGTTCCCAAAATGCTTCTGAGAAAGTTAAAACAATAAGAAAAGTTTAAGCATAGATATATTTTAAATGGCAAACATGCATTCAATTCCCTGAAATGTTGTAGAAAGCACAAAAATGTTGAAAAACTTCTTGGGAGTTACAAATATGGAAATATAGAATGAACTGTGGGCATCACATTTTTCTGTACACACTTAAGAATTTCCTTCCCATTTCAGTGTTTTCTTGCTCATTTTGTTACTGAAATGATATTTCAGGTAACTGCCAGTGAAACAGAACACCTTATAATGCATATTCTGAGATTAAAAACTCAAATCATTAACAAAATGAACAGGCAACCTACTGAATGGAAGAATATATTTGAAAATCATATATCCAATAAGGAATTAATATCCAAAATATAAAAAACTGCACAACTCAATAGCAAACAAAACAAAACAAAACCAAACAAAAAATATCCCAAAACAATCTGATTTTAAAAATGTACAGAGGATATGAATAGACATTTCCCCCAAAAAAAGACAGTCAATGGGTACATTAAAAGATGCTCAATATTACTAATCATCAGGTCAATGCAGATCCAAAAAAAAAAAATGATATATTTCCTCACACTTGACAGAATGACTATCATCAGAAAGCCAAGAAATAACAAGTGCTGGTGAGGGTGTGGAGAAAAGAGAACGTTAGGTCACTGTTGGTAGAAATATAAATCGGTATAGCCACTAAAAAAAATGTACCGAAGTTCCTCAGAAAACTTAAAACTGCCATAAAATCCAACAATTCCACTTCTAGTATTTACCCAAAAAATTCATACTAATTTGAAAAGATATATGCACCCTTATGTCCATTGCAACATTACTTACCAAATAGTCAAGATTTGAAAACAATCTAAGTATCCATCAATGGATGAATAAAGTTGTGGTATATATGTACAATGGAATATTGCTCGGTCACAAAAAGAATAAAATCTTGCCATTTACAGCAACATGGATGAACCTTGAGGGTATTATGCCAAGTGAAATAAGTCAGACAGAAAAAATGACATGTGGTCTCACTTATATGTAGAATCTGAAAAGCAAAACAAATGAACAAAGAAAACAAAATCCACAGATATAGAAAACAAAAAGGTGGTTATTGGGGGACAGGGGATGGAGGATGGGTGAAATAAGTGAAGGGGGTCAACAGGTACAAGTTTCCAGTTATAAAATAAATCATGAGGATGTAATGTACAGCATTACAGATGACTTATAATCAGTACTGTAGTTCTGATTTGAAAGTTGCTAAGAGAATAAATCTTAAAAGTTCTCATGGCAAGAAAAAAATTTGTAACTTTGTATGGCAACAGATGGTAACTATACTTATTATGGTAATAGTGTATGCCAATGTTGAATAATTACATTGTATACCTGAAACATGGTGTTACATGTCAATTACACCTCTATTAAAAAAAGAAAAAAACAAAACAAGAAATGTCAAGGAGGGGATTGTTTCTGTTTCAGTTCGATGGACACAATATTTAAGTTAAATCAGTTGTCTCCTGCTAAATTCTTAGGACTTTATTCTAAATAAGTTTTCCCCATTTATATAGCACAGCACTGATGTTACTGACAAATTCCAATGTAGCATGCAACAGTGGTTCCTAATTGCTTTAGCATTTATCATTCACAAGAGACAGGAGGGAAATTTGTCTCATTTTGTACAGCTCAGTTGCATTTCTTATCTCTGAAGTACACTTAAGCAGCAAACTGGGACTTAAGGTAGCTGCCTGAAAACCAGCAACCATTAAAATGCATGTCTTAGAGGAAAAATGTATTGGTTTTTCTAAAACAGAATACAGTTTAGCCTCATTCTGTACATTAATTTTGCATAATTTCTTTTGCACATTTTATAAATTAGGGGCCATGATTTGGTTGACCCATATAGCCATACTCACATTTTCCAGGTTCTGCCTTGAGTTCAAAACATTTAAAAAAGCATTTTGGTGCATTTCCAAGATGCCCTTTGGGGTCAATTAGCACCTAGTAATATTTTTCTAAGCAGTCACTGGAGGTGCTTAACTAGTGCGTACTTAGGCATGTTTTACCTGACAAGTCTTCTGAATAGGTTTTATGCTTTAAAGAAACAGTATCCCTTCACATTCTATAGTTAGCATGTGGCTGCTATATGTGATTAAGGGAGTGGAGACGCTAAAGTTCTGTTCACATACTCTTCAATGTAAATCTTTCCAGCTGTCAGGTTCTTTTGATTGTCAAAGCAGCCACACTGACTATGCCTACTGTTCCAGGAATCCAAGTTCCATTAAAATGTGAATCACCAAATGAGTATACAATGATTATATAGACTAAAAAGCACAGATGTGCCTGTTTCTGAGGGGCTGTTTGGGATGAAAAAATATCTCTGGGCTATGCCATGATAAATACAGATTGCTTCCCTTGAAGAGAGGATTAGAGTTCCTATATATCTATGTAGGTGTGTAGATATACACATACATATACACACATACGGGCTTCCCAGGTGGCACTAGTGGTCAAGAACCTGCCAATGCCAGAGATAAGAGACATGGGTTTGATCCCTGGGTCAGGAAGATCCCCTGGAGTAGAAAATGGCAATCCACTCCAGTATTCTTGCTTGGAGAATCCCATGGACAGAGGACCCTGGCAGACTACAGTCCATAGGGTCTCAGAGAGTCAGACTTGACTGAAGCGACTTCACATGGATGCATACCCACAGCTTCCCAGTGGTAAAGAACTTGTCTGCCAATGCAGGAGACTTAAGAGACAGGGGTTCCATCCCTGGGTTGGGAAGATCCCCTGGAGAAGGAAATGGCAACCCACTCCAGTATTCTTGCCTGGAAAATCCTGTGGACAGAGGAGCCTGGTGGGCTACAATCTATAGGGTCGCACAGAGTTGGACATGACTGAAGCGACTTAGCACACATGCATGCACAGATACACATTACATATTTTTAAGATAATCTCTGTTGTGGACATTTTCTAATGATAAAGGCAGTCTGTGCATTCCCAAGGTGATATTCTTTTACACACAACTGCTCAGGTACATCAAGTCAAGCTGTACATTGAACTTTATTGTCCACAAACACAACCCATGTAGCTTGTAGATTATGCACATGATGTGGGAACTGCTTCCTACCCTGTAGTCCATCCGACTCCACCAATCCCCTCCCCTTTCCCGCACTGATCCTTGAGCAAGCAAGGAGGTAATCATTTGTCTAGTGTTCCGTTAAACCTTTGGCTTCTGATTAGGCTGACAATAAATGTGCTAATATATTCTTGACATTCAATTCATTCATTGATGCAGAAACGTTTTTTGCCTGTTCACTGGTGTATTTTCCATGTACTCATATTCGCCTTCCCAGTGGTTAAAAATAAGTAAATGAAAAGGGAGTCATTTAAAGGGCATGAGTAAGTAACAAGAGAAGATGAAAAAAAACTGTAACTGCTTACCTTAACCTTATTGACCTGTCTCTTCTACTTAGGATTCATACATTATCAGAATTGACATGAAAATTCAAGTTCTACACTGGAGACTTCCCTGGTAGTCTGTGCTTCCACTGCCGGAGGCACAAGTTCAGTCTCTGGTCAGGCAACTAAACCCACATGCCACGTGGCATTACCTCCACATTTGGAGAATGAACACTTGAGGTACTAACTATTAAAAAGCCTCCAGTTTTGAGGCATAGTAACTTTAACCCAAACCCTCAGTTATCCCAACTGCTTTACTCTGAAAAATGCAGTCAATTCTTAATGGGGCAGAAAAAAATATATTTAAAATGAAGTACTGGAAGCAATGGGCTTCCCAGGTGGAGCAGTGGTAAAGAATCCACCTGCAATGAAGGAGACAGAGGAGATGGGGGTTCAATCCCTGGGTCAGGTAGATCCCCTGGAGAAGAAAATGGCAACCCATTCCCATACTCTTGCCTGGGAAATTCTATGGAGAGAGGAGCCTGGCGGGCTCTGGTCTATGGGGTCGCAAAAGAGTTGCACATGACTGAGCAACTAAACAACAGGTCGAGATAACAGTATTCATTAAAAAAATGAATCTCCACACAAATAACATTCATGAACACATTTATTGCGAGTAGCTCTATGGAAAGGCAAGTCAGATATATATATAAACACTATACAGAGTTGCAAGGTTGTCTCCCCAAACTGCAAATGAGATGCTTACAAAGAAAAAAGGAATAGAAGAGTATTTACAAAGGAAGACAAAGCCAGAGCAACTCAAAGCAGATCTGTGAAAGCAGAAAGAGCAAATTAATGAACTGTTGGAACTGGAACATTTTAGTTTTTACTGACCAAGTTAACTATGTCTGATACCAAATAAAGTGGAGAGGTCACAAAAAATCGTTCCATCATTGGTTTTTCTTAACAGCAGCATAAACTCGTAGCTGAAAGGTAAGTGATATGTTGGTACACTGACTCTAAAAAGATTCTTCCAGCACAATACTGAATAAATTAGTTGTGTCTGTAAACTAAGAAGTTGTGTCATAAGATTGCATATTTGTTATGCTGTACCTGTGACTATTTGTACCTGTTACTATGTGTACTGTTGTGTATGAGGTTTCCCCTTCATTTATTCAGCAAGTGTTACGTCTGTGCTGTACCCTGTCGGCAGCCTCTGAACCTAATATGCAAATAAAGCAAGAAAGCATTTTCCCCCCGAATAATCTTTTCTTTCCACAATTCTGAACGATTATGACGTAACTTGAAAAATAAAATGGTGAGAGAAGGCTTGAGAAAGGCTGCCTAAAGACTGCATTGTTACCATAATGAACAAAAGCCACACTGCATTTCTTTGATTAGGTTGGGAAAAAGCGAAGAGTCTGAAGGAACTGGTGAGACTGATGCCCTAGCAGTGACCAGTAACTGGAGTAGTGATTGGTACTGCAGCCACATCCTCTCCTCAGCACCACTCACAAGGGAACAAACAAGAAAAGAGCCCCCACCCCAACCCCTTGGTTGACAGGCAAGGAAGAATAATAGAAGTCAACTCGGTTTTTCAGAAAAGTTAGTGTAGCAACACATGTACTAGAAGCCTGCTTGACGATTGAAGTACACGTTCAAAGACATCAGAACCGAGTGGCAGAAAACTTCAGGTAAATACTACACTACTTCAAAGTTGCACATCAAATGTGAAGCAATTTTTTTTTAAAACAGAGTTATGCACAACAGGTACATCTACAATCACATGTACACAGGTACACGAATGTGTGCACACACGTTAGCACTCACACAGTTATTACACTCACACCCATCGGTGATGAGGTTTGCCAGTGATGGTACAACAAGTTGTGATTTGTGTGCCACCACGTAACAAAGCTCTAAGCAAGCTTCAAGACCTTTGTACCTTTCCTCTGTGATCACCACCTGTTAGTGTCATGTTCTCAAAGGTCCAGGTTCCTAAAATCTTAATACAGTTTCCATCAGAGACAAGCAAAAATAGGAAGGGGGAGCTTGCTCTGATTCTTTTTTTTTTTTCTTTTTTAATTCTGTTCATCTTATATAGTCTTGTTATCCAAAGGGAAACAAAACCTTATAAGAGGTTCCTTTTGGCTTAAGTTTTGGTCAGAATACTGATTGATTTGTACACACTAATTTCTTGAATATGGGAAACTGATCTCTTTATAGGAGCCCTGGGCATAGGAGGGAAAGTGTGTCAAGGAAAGAACCAGAAAGAGGGGGGGAATGGAGGGTGAAAGGGGGAGGCCCAGAGTGGCAGAGGGGGTCTTTGTGGAGAGACTTTCTGAAGAACTTTGCTTCATTTAGGGGGAAAATGTAGGTTTTAAAATTTTTTTTAAAAATAATGGTTTTGGAAATGTTCAATCAATTTGCAAGCAGAACATCACAGTATTGTATATGAAGAAACAGATCCTCTGTTCTCCAGTTCTGTCTTTATAACGTTGGCAAAGTTCAGTCAAGATATTAGTTAACATTGAATGTGGACAGAAAGTTGCAGTTCTGTTCATGAACAAAACTGAGATAATCTGCCCTTTGGTCCTGCATTTAAAATATTAGAAATGTCTCATTCAGATATCAGTCTAGTTGAGGTTTAAGTCTTTGATCAAGAAAAGTTTTGTATACATACTACTCAGAAAGATTCCAGATCATACCTACCTTCTCAGGAAGATAACCTTCTTTATCTCCTCTTATTTCAAGGGTTTTCAACCTCAAAACTAAATCTAAGTATTATACATTAGTAAAATTGGTATTGGCCACATTTATTCATAGGTCAGTAACATTCTTAAGAAGGAGCAAGTTGTGAGATGTTCACTTTTATACATTTGTTTCCTTTCAAAATGACACATTAGAGATGGAAATTAGAAAATAAAAACAAAGTAGAGTGAATTTCTTAATTCAAAATCATTGGATCTATAAGGCAGCACTAAGAATGATCTGTGTTAAGATTATTCAACTGCCAGCATCCACTTGTAGGCTTTTAGAAATTCAGGTTGCTTTCTATTCAGAAGCCTGTGAATTCTCTTTTAGGCAGATCTGGAGTAGACAAAGATGAAATTCCATAAGCATCACGTTTCTTCTAAATTTTTTGTGGCAATGTAATCACTCTAGGAAAAAAATAAAAGATGACAGAATAAATGTTACTTTCAGGATTAAACTTGAAGCACTTTTACCCCCACCCTGTTCTAAAACAAAATTGAACTAGTAGTTTTGAGAACCATATTGAGGACACTTCCTTGGCCAGGACATACGTAACTAGGCTGAATGCCTATGACAAACACCAGCACAAGCCCGACAAAGACCTAAGGGCAGTTACTCCTTTTGCCCCCAGGCTTCACTCTGAATTTTCCAGTGGATAGCAGCTTTGTCAATGTGCATGCACTGCTCTACTTTCTCCCAGTGAGGCCAGCAAGTCAGCCTGGCACTGGGTGGACAAAGAGAAGCTTTTTCTTCTCTCACATGTTTGATTATGCCTTAACCAGTTATGTGGCATGAGTCAAATGATTCAAGCACAGCCTTGGTGCTAGTCTCCAGATTCAATCACTAAAGTGTTAGTCTCTCAGTCGTGTCTGACTCTGCGACCCCGTAGACTATAGCCCGCCAAGCTCCCCTGTCCATGGAATTCTCCAGGCAAGAACACTGGAGTGGGTTGCCATTCCCTTCTCCAGGGGATCTTCCCGACCCAGGGATTGAACCCAGGTCTCCTGCACTGCAAGAAGATTCTCTTACTGTCTGAGCCACCAGGATTTCATCTAAAAGAGCAAGGTCATACCTGCAAAGGAGATTTGAATGAAATCTCCATCTGTCTAAAACAAAAGAAGAAGAAAAAGTTCTGGTATTACTCTCTTGGCCTTTTGCTTATTGAGAGGGTATATAATTGGGAGTGGAGCAGAGGAAGGGTGTCCGGTATACTGAGGAAGGTGCTGGATTGCAGAAGGGATGGGGATAAATGGTCAGCAAATTGATTACGGGATGTGAGTGTTAAGACCAGGTCACACTGAAGAACCAAATATTCCATTTCATTACAGCTGACCTAAAAGAATCCATGGAAAGCATCCCCCAAAGTAGGCTGCTAGTACAAGATCTGGTGTTAAAACAGGGGTCATAAAGCCAGACCTGACTGAGCAACTGAACTGAACTGACACATGTTAACTATTCACTCTTTCATCAGAGGTTTTCAAAATGTAACCACTTGCATCTCCATACAGCATCAAAGCTCTCCACTCCCCTCCCACCTACTTATGGCCATTCATCATGATTTACTCTATAGGGCTGTTCCTCCATGTGAAAAAAATTTTTAATTAACACCGTAGATTAGGAAAGATATTGTTTTCCTGTCAGCAGTGGGCTTAGGAAATTTTAGACTCTATGTATTTATCAAGTTTACATGCGATGAAAGGTGTGATCAGTAGAGGTTAATTAACCATGATGGTCCATGCTCAGTTATCTGCTGCAAAATTAGACTCTACTAGCATTACAGAATTTTGAAGTACTGTCAGCTAGAGGTTTTTAACAGAAGTTTAAGGTTAGAAAGGTACTGTACCTAATTTGGTTTGCTTTGTTTTAATATAAAAACGTTCATACATAGTATACTGACTATGCTTTAAAGGAGATTTCTTACTACTCCCTGTATTTCACTAGTGTTTTCCTAGAAACATACAAATTAAGCTCCATCTGACTACCCCAACAACATTACACTAAGCCTGAAATTAGGGGCATTTGTTCCTATTAGAGCTTTCTTTCTTTACTTTTTTAAAAGTGACAGGGATTCTAATAAAAATTTGATTCATATTTCAATTGCTTTCCTATGACACCTACACACCAGCATTGAGTGAATGCTTGATAACATACTAAAAACTAGCAAATAATGGTGTGATTTCAAGTTTACTTTACAAAATATATTCGTCAACTCTTGATTAGCCTTGCCAGTAGAAAGAAATAATGCTATCAAAAACAAGATAATCCAAAAATAATTTAATTTGCTTTTGAAATGCATTGTGGGAACTTGAGCCACAGATTTACCTGTATAATCCTGTTTTACTTAGGTCAATATTAAAATGAGTTTACATTCCCCAAGAACATTTCAAAGAACACCATAAGAAATAACCCAGAAGCTTGCTGGCTGGCAAAGGAAAGCAATTTGGGATTAACACTCCATCAGAAACAGTCTGCAAAATGAATCAAAGGGCTGACAGTCATATCTGAGTTCTGTTTCCTGTTCATTTTGATATCATTTCACCACCAGGAAGGTAAATGGTGATGCTTTTAATAACGTGATCTGATTTTGATGTATTACTTCCACTTGAGACTGATGGGTTATAAATAATTACTGTATCAGGTATTCTAACTTTCTGATTAAGCAAAGTCTTTTTAATGACAAGTTAATTTCACCCCTTCTCCAGAAGGGAGAAAACCTCAATGGACTCTGATGGGTCAAAACATTTTCCTATTCATGGCCCCCCAAATCTGACAGATATCATTTTCTTCTCAAAAGCAAATGCAGCAAATGTTTCTCTCTGTTTTTATAATTATATAAACCTGACCATTAATCTTTAATATACTGATAAAACACACATGACATCAATACTCCCACAAATGTGTAGGGTGAACAATGTAGGCAGTTCCTCCAGGGCATTCCAGGTCTCTTCATATGAATCTCAAACATGCTTCTACTACTGCCTGAAGTCCAAAGGAGCAGTGGTTCCCCTGCCCAGAGAAGCCCAAATAACAATACATCCAGTTAGTCTCTAATTCTTTTTCCACTCTCCCCAATCCCATGGCCTCAGTTATCTTACTTCCAATCTTCCTAGAACTAAAGAAACAATTCAAGTTCTTTTGAAAATTTTATTAGACAACATGCTATCCATCCCCATGGTCAACTGGTGATCACAAACAAGCAGGGGCAACAATAAGCACTGAAGATGAACAAAGTAAATGAGAAAATGGAAGCATTTAACCCAAAGATGAGTGTATAATAATACAGTTATATTACTTAGCTTAGCATTGCCTCTGGCTTATATGTAGATTTTTTTTCCACCAATAAGAAACAGATCATCACATCTTTCTATGCCCTGTAAATACGTAGGAAGATGACTCTAAAGAGCTTAATTGAAGTGCTGTCCCTCAAGGGTGAAAACTAGCAATAACTGCTGCTAGTCTTTACAACACCAATCATAACAGACTGTTGTCTCCTTCATAGATTAGAAGCTCAAATATGCTTCTCCCTTAACTGGCAATGGTTTTGTGATGGAATACTCAAAAGAATCTGTTAAGGAAAATGAATGATGCTTGTAAACCTCCATCTCCTCAAAGGTCAGTTCAATAGCTTCACACCTGCCATTTGAAAGCAGGCCCTGGACCACTTATGCATGCTCATTCAGGTCTTGATCATCCGGATACCAACTATTTGGGGATCAGCTACAGGATTTTCATCGCAGGTCAGCTTCTCCACTACCTCCCAATACACACTCAGGCCACTTCACGCTGCTGCCTAGTTACTGAAGACTCGAGGAATGCAAGTTACTGGAATTCTAATACAGGCAGTCTCTGATTTACAAGAGCCATATTCCAGGGCTCACTGTTTAGTTGAAACTCAAAATAAATTATCCTGTGAAAACAATGTCATAAATAAATAGTGGACAGATTCGTAGGTTCGTCCACTCAAGCAGATCCCAAACTGAGAGGGGAACGATTTTGACTGCACCCGACGGTCGTGTATAACATCATTTCTGTGGGGAGACAGGTTCGAAGTTTCAATACGAGACTCCAGGAAAAGATCTCTTCAAGCCATAGCAGTAAGAATAGGGTCTCCTAAATTCAAGCAGCTGTAATAACAGGGCCAGGGTGGCAGTAGAAACTATGGTCAGAGTCACAGCCACAATTAAGTCCTTCATGGGTGGCAGTAGTGGGTGGGGTTGGGGAGGTCTGAGGGTGAGGACAGAGGCATAACTTATGAAAAAGCAGGAGTGGGAATTCCTTGGTAGTTCAGTAGTTAAAATTTCATGCTTTCATTGCCGTGGGCACGAGTTCGATCGCTGGTCAAGGAATTAAGATCTCACAAGCCACATGGTGTGGCCAAAAAAAGAAAAAAAAAAAAAAAGGAAAAAGCAGCAGCAGGAGTTTAAAACCATATTTATTGGTCAGACTTTCAAAGGCACCACGGGTGCAGGTGTGAATCATTTTCAAGGTGAATTTAGAGACAGTCTTCATTGATATTCTCTAAGTTTCAAGTCTACAAGTAACAAATTAGTAATCATAGAGAGGCAAATGATATAAATTGTGAAAACTAAAGTGACTACAATTTATGGGGAATTGGATATTCAGTAAACCCAGAAGATCTGGCTAGCACCAAACATAGTGTGGTCAATCCAACCATGAAAACTGCTTTAAACACCAGCCCAGCTGCCTGTGTGCCAACAAGCGAGACCAGGGCAGGCAAGCAATGCTGTTCCTGTGAGCTGAGCACAGGCAGGCTGTGAACTAGGAGCAGCAACTTCTCAGGAAAGCAGTCTTCCCCTCTGAGGGCCTCCCTTTCCTTGTGGAACTCCTCGTGGAAAGGAGAGTGGCCTCACCTTTACTGCCAGAGAGAGGCTAGGAAAGGCATGTTTTCCTGAAATTATCGAGGGTAAGACTCATAGAAAACCACCCATAAGAAAGGGGGTGTCAGGAAGCTAGAGGAAAAGTGCAATAACTTTCTCATTTCACTAAATATTTCAGTACACATTTTCATTAATTCTAAAAGGAATTAGTCAGAAATAGTAAGGTACCCTCTAAAAGAATGCAAATCTGAACTAGGATATAGGTCTAAATTAAAAAAAAAAAAAAACTTTAAAAATCCCTATTTCTCAAGTGTGCAGCCTAACATCTGAAAAAGAAGATGAAGATCTAAGACCTGTTGCTGAACAACCAATAACCAATGCAGAATTGCTAGGGAAGGCATTTAATGTCATATGGTGAACCTATTGTCTTGGCAATTTTTATCAGTAGCCTTAAAATTAGCAATCTGATAGTTGTGATAAAAACTGAGTGTGCTGTATTCATTTCATTATTATAAAATGTAGCCTTTTTCATCTCTCATTTCTCACTCAGGACCACGCAGTGTTTTCCAGCAAATGATCTTCACCATCTTCGAGCCTGGCAGCACCTCTTAGAAAAAACATACTGCAGGCTTTAATTAAGCATTTTACAAAAGTTATTTTCCAATACTGCCAATAAAATGTCTGAGCTATTTTTACATAGTCGTAAAGCATTTTTAAAAACGGTGCTAAGCAAAATGAATTTATTTTTAAACAAAGGTTTTTATGTCCCTAGGAAAGGATTTGATTTTCGAGGCTTCTAAAATCTTCTTCCCTGACTGCCAAGAACAAATTTGAGTTTTAAACAAATGAAGAGCATCTCTTACTACAATGCTTTTTTCCCCACCTGTCTCATCTTATTCTGTGTTTTGTTTGCACCATGATGGTGCCGACTAGAATATCAGATTTTATACATATGGACAAAAAGGAATTGAAAAAATTTGGGCAATAACTGGCAAATGTCAATGGATTATTTGGAAAAACCACACACAGGTGACTTTACTTAAGGAAAGGACCATTAACAGAAGTTTATTCTGTTAAATTAAGAAAGTTTATTCCTTTCAGTGTTTCTGTGAAATCCAAATAGATACACAGAATATTTGTGTTTGGGAGGTAAAGATGAGCAAACTCCTCCTGCAATCAGATTTAAAACCTTCAATTCCAATACAAGTTCTATTCTTTTATTCCAAAGCTATAAACAGTTCAATGTAATGAAAATGATCCAATCTCTGGTGGATGGCTCACAATTATAACACTCTGAATGAATTACTTACAAGCAAATTGGATACTATCAAATTCAAGAAAACTTGGAAATTTCCCCAACCTTGCCTATATCATAATCTTCATCAATAGGAAAATAGCAGATTGAACATCTGATGAAAGGGCAGTGTGGTATGCTGGGTGGAGCACTGGACTTGAAATCATATGTACAGGAAGCTTGGGGCTGGTGCACTGGGATGACCCAGAGGGATGGTATGGGGAGGGAGGTGGGAGGGGGGTTCAGGATGGGGAACACGTGTACACCCGTGGCGGATGCATGTTGATGTATGGCAAAACCAATACAATACTGTAAAAACAAAAAATAATAATTAAAAAATTAAAAAAAATAAATCTTATGTATGGGTTTGATTTTCTGCTCTGCCACTTACCTCTTCGACAATGGGAAAGTTCTTAACACCGGCTTCAGTTCCAGTACCTACTATCCCCCAGTAAAATAATGAATGTAAATATGCTTTGCAAATTATAAGGCAGTAGGCAACTGTAAAGCATTTCCTCCATCAACAAGTTAACAATGATCCCTTTTAAATCACACACAAGATGCCCGATTTCTCTCTACACTGGTTATCCTCACCTATTTCAACATGAAAACTTGGGGGTCACTCAAAGAGTTTGTTTCACAAATAGTTTCCTGTCAATGACTCTGAAGCCTCTTAGTTCATGTTTGGTAATTAGGGGGAGGAAAAGAAAGCAAGAGATCTTATTTGAGTATTGATGCATGTGTGCTAGTCCTTGTTTAAAGAGGATACTTTGCTAGTGAGTAACCAATATTCCAAAATCACCTGGGATGCATTACTCAAAAATAGAATGAATCCACATAAATAATGATTGCCAATAGCTTTAGTTAACTTTAACAGAATGAAATCCTCTTTAATTGTTATAGATCAAATACCTCTACTCCAAATAACTGTCCTTTTTTTTTTTTGGTGCGGATGAATGTTGTCTAAAGTAAGTGACCCAACAATGGTGACTGAGAAATCTCTGCTATGCAGAGATTTAACTCTAGTAATGTATGATAAATAAGTCCAATAAACAAAAAATTTGCTCTCAGCATCCATAATTTATATCAAGAGGATTTGGCAGTGGTACACTGAAAAGAAGCTTATACCTCCTACGTGTTAATAACAAGGACTAAAATTTCAAAAGGTAATTAATACAGCTTTTTTTTTTTTTGCTTTTTAATACCAAGTACTATTATAACATTACTAATTTGCCCAATTCTCTCACCCCTCTGAGAGCTGCTCTTACCTTCTCATCTTTGGAATGGAAAATCAGTGAAATTTTTTAACCTTAACTAACTTCAAACTATGAATTCTCCATCAGATACAACAGTAAAAGAAGTAAAAATGCATTCATAAATCAAGAGCCAGAATAACCATATAAAAAAACTGCATTCTCCTTATAAATGTTAATACTTATAACCCATGTGTTTAAAATCTGAGGACTTCACACTTCTTAAATTATTTATTAAAAAGTCAAGTCCAGTTTATATTTCTGGGTGGTTCCAAGTGTCTTAAACAAATGGCTTTGAAGTACTTACTTACATGCAATATGACTTGTGGGTAAATGAGATTACATGTTAATTTTGTGTTATATGAACAAAGCTGTCTCACTGCCTTATGGGCTCCCTTCATTTCACTTAAGTTAAAAACAGATCCCAACTATAAAGATGCCAATTCTGAACAAGCATGTAAACCATTTTAAGTGAAAACTTAAAAGTGGGATTTGGGGACACAGAACTTTAGCTTCGTGTTTTTTCTAAATGTAATAACAACAACAACAGTAACAACAATGACAGTAGTTGCATTAGTTGCATAATAATTCATGTGTAACACTTACTACGTGTCAGGCACTGTTTTAAGCATTTGCAAAAATTAAAATTACCCCGAGAGATACCTAACTCCTAATGAAGACTGTGCTTTTGTTCCTTTGTCAAAGCATTTTTGTTATTTTCTAAAGTGATTTTTTTTTTTAATTTTGTTAGGAAGGTGAAGCACGATCAGAAATGGGTGAAAACTATTCTACAGCTTTATAGTCACAAAATGATCATAATCAGCCAGCTTGTTCTTAACCCTTCACAGACAACATTCCACCATATCAATTTGCATTAAGGTGGTAGTAAAAGTAATTTCCTTCAGTTTCTTTCTATATATCCTTCCTTTTATATATCTCAGCAAATAATGTGCCTTAATCAATCTCAGGACCAATCATTTTTGCAAGAAACTAAATCACCTGTTGAAATTGTTGAAACGTCAATGTTTGTTAATCCAACGACAAAATTAAAATATCTTATATTTGCAAAGTGCTTTAAAGGCACAAAGTCCTTTCACATTCGCTCTCTTGTTTTAACCTAATCACTTACATCCCTTTGAGATACAGCCTCCTTGCTCCATAAAGTTAGGAATTTCCTCAAGGAACAACACGTTTACAGAACATTAGCCTCCAGAATAGCTACAAAGTTATTTGAAGTTATTCATAAATCAGTAACCTATGCTAAAATAAATGTTAATTATTTCATGATCTAGATAATATTTGGGAAGACAGGATTTATTTAAGGAACAAGAAATTTTCACTAATTTTCATCTTTGCTGAAACAAAGAGTAGTGGAAAATACAGACAAACCTCTATGAAAACTTGTCCTTTCCAAAGCACCACAGGGACATAGATTGCTATGGAACACCCACATCAATATCAGTTAGGCTCAAACAATGGCTTAAGACCAATTTCCAGGTGTACTTTACAGAATAAAATAGATCTGTTCTTGAAAAGCTTGGTATGAATTAAATGCTTGGAAATAGAATTGTATATTTTAAATGCATGGTTCTGTTAGTGCTGATGATTGTGTGTGTGTGCCCACATGTGTGTGTGTGGGGGGCAGGGGCCCTCACAATTTAAAGGAGACCTGAATTGAATCCTTTGGCATGCCAAAGCATCCTTTTGTCGTTTTAATGATCACTCCTTAATGTGTCCATGCTACAAACATGAGTTTTTGTAAGGCAAGTTTTCTAAAGCAGGGGGAAAGAGGGGAGGAGGGCTACACCTGCACTAAATAGGGAGCTTGTTAGGTGACTGTTGTGATCATTCCCCGACTTGTTCTGCCTGATCAAGCACAGTGGGCAGAGATCCAATCACAAAAGCATTCCACAAAGCAAGCAAAGCAAGAATCTTCACTAAACTGACTACTGGAATGAAAACTGCTGGGGTCCATCCCTTCTCTTTCCTGGAAAAGAAGCACATATCAGTAAAGAGGGGAGGCAGTGGAGACTATGGAGACATCATCTCCCAAAATAGTTTCTCAAGGATATCTCCAGGGACACTGATAACAACACTGCAAGATGTATACAACAGATTTACTTGAAGTCTTATTTCCAAGTCTGACAGATCCTATTCTTTCTTATTTCTTCCTTTGGAAAAGTAACCCTTTAAAAAAAACTTTCACTCTTCCAGGGTAAGCTGCCCCTGGGGTCAGGTCTGCCCCCAGCCTGCTTTACTGAATTGCCCAGAAAATGCACCAATTAGATATCTTAAATGGTTTTTAAACCTTTCAAACAAATAGTCATACCCATTATTGTGTTGTCACCATACCCTCTTTGGTGGGGGCGGGGCGGGGGGGAATTACATGAAGAAAATGTGGCACAGCAGATGACTTGCCTGTCACTATTAGTGACATAGAAAAGGAACTCTCAAGGTTTCCGGCAATTTATCCTGTGTAAAAACAAAACAAATCAACACCAAAACACATTCCAGAGTTAAACACCATCTTCTTTCAATTACCTGTTGTTCTGGATTATTTACCTTTGGTTCCCGCCAGACATTCACACTAACAACTGAGATTCAACCTTCTTGGTAAATCTCAGCAAACCAACATAACCATGACTGCTTCTTTAAAAAGTAATTTTCTGAGAAGCTCATCAACCCTCAAAGGTTAACGGTTGATTATTACTGCTTAATATCCAGTGCTCTTATTAAATGACCTGCAATTAAATGTGGTCATTTGTAGAAAAGCAGCTTTTACATGTTGATTTGAAAATGAGTTGATGGGATTCAACGGACAACGACGTCCTGTTTGCGTAAATCAAAGGCTATCTGAAAGCATCACGTTACACATCCTTACGTTTAAACTACTTCTAAAAAGTCGAACCAATGTTTAATCGATGATCAGAGCTTTCCAGGTAAAGAAACTTACTATATTAAAATTTAAGTTTTAATATAATAATGATTCACATGAATGAATGATTAAAACAGAATTCTACTTTCCATTCTAAATAAGCACCAGTGAATGAAACATACTCCTAACACTGTAACAGGGGGAGTACATCGATTTATTAAGGAATCACCACTAACTTCAGGGAAATGAATTAAAGAATCACCAACCTCTTTGGGGAGAGTCGAACTTCCCGTTGTCACGTCTTGCAAAGTCCATTCTCACGTACGTGTCGTCGTCGTCAGAATCTTCTCGCTCTGGGGGTCTGGGCACCCGGCCGCGGCCAGGTGATCGAGGCGCAGCGGCGACTGCAGCAGCAGCCCCACCGGCTCGGTTCTCACCTCCGGCCAGGTCTGCTGATGGGTTTGGGGGTCTGGGGTTCGAGCCACCCGCAATGTCTTGGGCCCCCCTGACCGCGGCACCAGCAGCATCGGCAACAGGTAGGAACCAGCGGACGGAGGCGGAGTCAAATCCAGCGGCGGCCTCGAGGCCGGCGGCTGCTGCGCCGATGCCGGGAGCCGCGACCAAAGCGGAGGCGGCGGCTAAAGCCCGGCCCAGGGCTAAGGTTGGCACGGCGGCCGCGGCCGCGGCGAAGGAGGCGGATAGGTCTCTCTCGAGGCTGTCTGTAGGGAAAGCAGAGATGGCGGCTCTGGCGGCTGCAAAGAAACTTTGCGAACGGCTTTGTGGGCGCCTTCGATCGAGCTCTTCTAGCAGTAGCAGCCTCGCTACAGGTGGTCGTTCGGAGCAGCGGCTGGGGGAGAGAGAAATGTTCATACAGCACTCAGAAAATGGGTCGACCACGTAGATGCGACCAGTTTCGGCATCGTAGCGAATGGCACTGTCAGCAAAAGGCACAGCTGGTGTCATCGCTGGGTTGAAAATCACTTCGATGTAGTCACCTTCTTCCCTATTAGCACTGCTCCCGGTAGCACCGTCCAGAAAGAAGGGATTGGCACCTGGGATAGCTCTGAAGAAATCTGAGAGGTTGTCTGCTGGATTTGGAAATGGCACTCCGAACTCAACATTCACGTAATTGGAAAAGGCAAACTGTCTGGGGTCGGCAATTATGCCCCACACACCTGGAAGTCTTTGAAGACATGGATCTGGCATATTATAACCTCTCTTAGGGAAGTCAATGTTGACGTAGCCCCTGGGGCTGTCGGCTTCTCTCTGCTCCTGTGTGGGCTTTTGTGGTTTTGGCTTGACTTTGTTTCCTTTTGTCATAAAAGGAAGTCGATTAGGTCTCTTAGCCTTGTTCTTGGGGGGCCCGTCACCTGAACGCTTGGAAGGTGATCCCCCATCTCTAGGCTTTGAGAAAGACCCTTTGACTGAAGGCTTTGAAGCTGTATCTTTGGGGCCTCTGTTAGATGAGACTTCCTTCTCTAGGCCCTTTCCTAGGAATTTTCCAGGTAACATTGGTACATACTCACTGTGGTCACTCTGTCCCAATGGGGAGCTCCGAAAAGGATTTGGCAGAGAGAAGTAGGAGCTCCAACTTTTGGAGGAAGAGCCTCCCTGAGGATTTCTGGGGTTTTTAGGAATGGCACCAGCTCCAGGGGCCATGAACATATAGTCACTGTCACTGTCATTGTCCTTTGAGTCGTCCTCTTTAGCAGGATCAGGTTCTTTTGGAGGACTTGGCACAGGTGGTGGGCTCACTCTGGGAAACATCATCATGTACCCTCTAGAATCTTCAAAAGGTGATCGAGAGTGGCGCTTTTTGGACACAGAGACATTTTGAGGAGCCATGGGCATGTAGTCACTGGAGCTTGCGAGAGGAGCAGCCACGCCTGGCCTCATTGGCACATACGGATCATCCTCGTCTTCATCAAAAGCTCTGGCTCTGTGGGGACCCCGAGCTGCACCTTCTGGGGGCTCTGTGTCTTTCACTTCTTTGGCTTCTTTGCGTTCTTTTGTGGCCCCTCTGTCTGCACAAAAATAAAGTCGGAACCTTCCCCCAGACTTCCCTTTGCCACCAGTTGCTGCACCTGGTGGGGGTGGAGGGGGCGGAGGTGGTGGCATTTGCTGTTGCTTGCTTTGAGTTAATTTGCCAAAGTAGGATCTTTTCTTCAGAGATTTCCCACGATCACCATTGCCTTCAGGCCCCTTCCCACTCCCTGAGCCTTTGCCCCCTCCAGAGTTCTTGCCACCGCCTGAGCCATGGCCATCTCCGGCTCCCTGGTCACGGCCTGAGCCATGCCCACCTCCAGCTCCCTGGCCACTGCCTGAGCCATGCCCAGCGGTGCCCTGGCCATCCCCAGAGCACTGGTTTCCTCCTGCACTCTGGTCCCCGGAACCGCTGCCACTTGAGCCATGGCTGCTACTTGAGCCCTGACCACCTCCGGAGCCATGCCCCCTGCCTGAGCACTGACTTCCCCCGGAGCTTTGGCTACTGGAGCCTTGCCCACTTGAACCCTGTCCACTTCCTGAGCCCCGGCCATTTCCCGAGCCCCAGTTGTTCATGGGCATATAGTCACCTTCGTTTTCTTCCTGATCCTCTTTGCGCTGAGGACCGCCTTCTTCCCCTGAATTGCCAGAGCCAGAACTAGAGGCTTCAGAAGACACGGGATCTCGGTCGTGGAGGGCTTCTGCAGGGTACCGGATGCGCACAGGGCTGGGAGCGGCGCGGCGGAAAAAGCTGGCTGGCACTGAAGTCGCTCTCCTGGATCTGCGCCCTCTGGGCAGGTGTAGTCTTCCTCGTCTGGAGCGGGGCACTGGCTCACTGGGTGTTATGTAGCGCCCGGCGAGGAGCATTTCGTCTTCCCCGTCACCGATGGCCCGAAGGTGGCAAAACTGCTCAAAGCGGGACCTTCGGAACCAGCCGCCGGGCTCGAGCGGCAGCATGTCCAGGTGCCTCCTAGTGGACAGCAGGGTTAACAGGTGGCCGCCGATGCTGATGCTGTAGCTGCGGCAGCGGGCTCTGTATTCGTCTGCACACAAGGCTCTCATCTTCTCCAAAAACAGCTCGTGCATGTTTTGGGCCACGACACAGTCATCCACTTGCATCCAGAGCTCCCCCGGACCGATGACGGTGGACCTGCCGACTTCCAAGAAGAAATACTGCTCCGAGTGCCCACAGCGACGGATGCTCAGGAGCTGGACAACCACGCTGGCCACTTCGGTATTTAACCTCACAAACAGAACCTCCTCGTCGGTAAGACAGAGCCGGAACACGCCGCTCAGCTCTTTTCGGTGCCCCAGCCCCCTGGGTTTGACTATTACTTGCCACACATCTTTGTAGAAGGGTGGCTCTGCCGCCGCTGCAGCTGCTAGCGCGGCCGGCTCTCCCTCCGGCTGCGCGCCGAGCCTGCCGCAGCGGCGGCGCTTGCTCTCGAGGATGAGGCGGCTGAGCAGCAAGTACCAGCTCTCTTGCTCCGACTCATTCTCTGCCACCATTGCGAAATACTCGTTTTGGGTGAAAAGAGCGATGAGGTGTGGGTACCTTGCGTCGGCCCGCTGGCTCACCGAGAAGCACTGGTACAGGGTGATCACGCGCCGCGGTGCAATGAGCGCGGGGACCGTGGCGCCAGAGGCGGCCGCCGCCGCTGCAGCCGCCGCGGCGCGGACACTGTGCCGGAACTTCCTGGCATTTTCGTAGTATTCCAGCCGAGCTGGGGCGTCGGCTGTCTCGAGTTTGAGCACGAAGTAGCGCCAGTGCCCATGCTTCTGCTTCCGCAGGTAGCCGCGTTTGCAGACTTCGTCCCCGACGGGAAGGTCCTCCTCGTCGGACTCCGAGTCTGACCGGGAGCCAGTGGCCGTGGAGAGCCACATGGCTCCCGGACAAGACGACCCGGTCCCAATGAGTGCGGTGGGGGTTCCCGAGGAAAGAAATGGGGTGGTCGCCGCCGCAGCTAGACCCGCCGCTGTTGCCGCTACTGCAGCTCGCAGTCTCCTTGTCGCTTGGTCGCGAGCGAAGGAGCAACTAGCCATGGTGATGCACGAGGGTTTTAAGGTGAGCGAAAGGCGCGGGGGGGGGGCTCGGGGACGGGAGAGTTGGGGGAAGAGGCCGTCTACCCCCTCCGCCCGCCCCCCCCCTCCCCTCCCCCTAGGCCCGCGCACCCGCCCACTCCACTCCAAGCGCGCGGCGGCGGGCAAAACAACACGTGACCGCTGCCTCACGCGGCGGCCGCTGCGGCTCCTGCTACAAGCGCAGCAGAGGGGCGCGAGCCGCCGCCAGCGGAGGTGTGCGAGGGAGGGGGTGGCCGGCCGGAGAGGTGGGGCTGCCTCCAACCCCTCCTAGACCCTCTGGGAGAATCTCCCGGCCTGTGGGTCTCGGGAGGACCTACGGGAGGAGGCGGGGCCCTTGGCCACGCTGGTCCTAACGAGGACCCCAAGGAGGCACGGACTGGGGGTGGGGGGAGTATCAGGAGAAGTTCGAGAGGGGCGGAGGAGAGAGCGGCCGGAGACGGCGGCGGGGCGGGGGCACCACGGGCGGGCTCGATTGGCTGGAGGGGGCGAGAGGTGGCGGGAGGGGGCGGAGCACAACGATCTCGGGCGGCGCCGGGGAGGAGAGCTGGCAGGGTCCCGGGACGGCTTGTTTGTTTATTTGGAAAGTAGAAGCCAGGTGAAACTGTTGCAAGATTCTCATTGGATGGGGTGGGAGCCAATGGGAGGGCCTAGCAGGCAGACCGCCTCGAATTAATTAGTTTGGGGGGCAGGAGGGGTGCTGAGGGGCAAGGAGGCGTGGCTTGGGGCGCAGAGTGGGCTCCGCTGTCTGGTTGTCGCGCGTTCGGCGGTAAACAACCCTCTGCAAATAGCTGTTAATGGTACTGATAAATTCGTGCAAATCCCCGAGCCACGCTGACCCGGGGACCGTGTCGGGTGCCCTCTCTTCTTCCAGTCCCTCACATAAATTCTCTCTTTCTGTCACAGTCTGGTTCACTAGTTCCCACCGCGCCCGGAGAGCCGAGAGTCTCGGGAGAAAGTGTGGGCAACCCCTGGAAACGTGTTAACGACCAGGGCCCTCAGACCTGCCGCCCACCGCGCTGCAGGCACTCGCGAGCCTGCTCCAGCCCTGATAAAAGCCCGCGGGTGTGGGGCACACAAATAACAGCGAGGTTTTCAAAATGAGCCTCCTCTTTCATCAGGGTGCGTTTTTAGTCCACGAAACGTAGGTTGGCTAAAGAGGGTGGTTCTGGCTGTTTGATTAATGCTGACTATGAAAGCACAAATTTGGGGGCCTGCAAAGTATACAGCCATGTTGAAAAAAAAAATCGGACTCGATTCTTACTCAAAAACAGCAGTGTTGAGCTGTGGTGATCTTTTCCCGTGGGAGAGGCTTTGAAAGGCGCCTTTAAGAGAATTTCAAAATAATATTGTTTCCCTTTGCTTGATCAAGAGCGAAAAACTTTAGAAAAAGAAAAGCTCATACCTAGAACAAAGGATCATACTTAACACATATCCTAGAATATATTTCACATTCCTCACGTTAAGAAAGGAAGCTTTTTGCTGAATCTCAGTGTACAGCTTGACACCACAAAAATAAGAACTACTGCCTCCTCTGTTTCTGGACAAACTGCTGGAATGTGGAGTGTAAGTGCAACCTCCTGAAGTGTTTCTCAGTATCTCTCTATCCTGCTCTCTCTTTTACTAGGATTTCAGCTTCCTGAGGGTGGCAATGGGTTGATGTTACATTAAAATGTCAAAGGAGTGACCGCAGTTGCAAAGAGGGATTTTGGAGAGGGAGGGTGGGATGTGGGAATGGAATGTCAGTTCACCTTTGTCCTTGGGTAGATGCTGCAAATCGTATTATTTATAAAATCTAACAGTAAACCAGGCAAGGTATACATCATAAAAAATAACCCCCAACCCTGCCCTCTTAAGAATTTGTTCTCTGTTAGAAACAGAATAAACACATTTGGATGAATGGCTCCTTTTTGATGCTCCGATTTTGAGAAAAAAAGATTTGGTTTTGGCTATCTCAAAAAAAAAAAAAAAAAACAACCATTATCATTCCCTCCGCTGCCACCGGTTTATAAACACAGTATATTCACAGGTGCTAGGAGCAGCCGTGATTTCTGAAAGAGGCTGGAAGTAGGAGGAGAGTGGATGCTGACAGAACTCTGACTGGAGCTGCTACCCACGTTTCAGCTGCTTGGTCACATTATGTAGAAGATTCCCTACTCTTATAACCAAAATGATAATTAATAAAATCATTTGAGATTTTTATGATAGGTGTTATAATATTTCATAAGCCTTTACAAGCACCGGTTTTGCTTTAGATAGACGTATTTTGAAAACAAAGCAGTGCATTTGAAAGTGCTTTGAGTAAAAAACAAATGACATTTTAAAATGTATTGAAAAACATTAAACTGCATGTTGAATATTTGGGAAATACTGAGAATAGTAGATTTAAAAATCCTCATGTCTTTATAGAATTTTATCGTAGAGTGGTATGCTTACAATGTATATAATATTTTATCTTTTTTTCACTTAACATTACATGATAACATTTGCCCATATGATTACAGATTAGCCTAAACATCATTTAAAATGCAGTAAAATATTCTAGGCAGTTGTATATTAATGTACTTAATCATCCCTCTGTTTGAGGTATTTAGATTGTTTTCATTTTTTCCAATATTAGAAATAATGATGCAGGGAACATCTTGGAACCTATAAATTTTTTTTTTAATGTTGAGAATTATTCTCTTGGGTAGAAACCGAGGAGTGGAATTACTGAGTTGAAATATATGAATATATGAATCTCATGTGTTGTTTTTCAAAAATATATCAGTTTACCTGATTACCACACTGATTGCCAGAGTTGTATATTGCTTTTTTAAATAAAATTACTGATAAGATGGGTGAAATGGTATTCCATGTTTTTTTTTTTAACTTGCAGTGTTTTATACTAGTGAGAATTTAAAACTTTTACATGTATTTGTGGACAATAGATTACCTTCTGTAAAGTGTCTTTTTGTGTCCTTTGCCTTCCTTAGTTGTTGGATTCTTAGTGTTTTTTTCTTATAATGTGTGATTTGTTTACATAATAAAGATATTAAAACTTTGTCATATTTGTTGCAAATTTCCCCCAGTCTACTGATGAAAAACCATTACTTTTAAACTACATTCTCTTCTGTTTTGAAAGATGTGTAAATTTGACATAAGGAGGTCTGTAGTGCAGTTGAGAAGGGAGATATTGAAACACACATCTCACCATGATCACTTCTAACCTTCTTTTAAACAAATTCACATATCTAAGCTTATGTGCTATTTTGAAGACAGAACTCAATTTATTCTCATATCAACAAACTATAAGAGAGCATCTGTACTTGTTAAATGTTATGCAGCACTCAAATAAGCAATACTTCGTGTTAACAAGACATTATTCTCTAGGAGAGAACCCTTCGGACTTATCAATGTATTTTAAAAAAAAGCATGAAAATAATTTTAGACAACTACTGTAAAAGTTTAAGAATGCTGATTATTTGTATCCAAAGTGTGTTATTTGACTGCAGCAGAATGGAACTAGAGATGTAATGAAATGTTTTATAGAGGGATTGATTTTACTTTGTATGTTTCCTACAATGGGAGAGGATGTGGCAATATTAGTATTTGTGAGTAAGGAGAATGTATGGCTTGAAGAATGTTTTTTCCTTTACATGGGTTAACCAAATCTCTTCAGTTCTAAAACTTGTTCTAGTACTGAAGCTCTCTGGAGGAGACAATCATTACTGAATTGCACCAGGTGCTGTAGCTTGTCTGACATATATTTAAACATTCATTTTCCTGGACAACTTAATGATATAGAATAGTTGTTTAGTTTAGGTCAGGTTTCCATAGGCAAAATAAAGCAGAGAGCTGATACAGACCTCTAGATGGTTCAGGCAAAATGGAGAGACTTTGTGTTCAGCCTGAACTTACCAGATGGTTGCTTTTAATGTTCTACTCTACTTTGGTTGTAGATTCTTATCTCTAAAATTTTCTGTTTTTATATTTAGGACAAGTTACCCCAGAAAGCTGAAAGTGTCATAATTTCTGTAAAGTTTGGACTCTGAAACAAGAATCTCCAACACAGATTTTTAAAGCAACAGATAAGAAGTAATAAAACCTATAATATTTCTTATTTGTTTACTAGAGTAGCTGAGGGGAGAACTCAAGCACTTCAGCTGATATTTTACACTTAGAAACTAAGGTAAACAGATAAATACAGCCACACTACCTTTGAAATAGTTTCTATTGAAAAAATATGCCTTGAGTGGGGTTTGCCTTTAAAAGGAATTTCCTGTGAATCCTGTTTTAAGAAAACAATTGTTTGACTGAATTGAGTAGTCAGTAGTAATAAAACCTCATCTGCTTTTTTTCCTTATACACATGATCATCAGTCTTCTAAACTCCACTTGTACTGAAATCAAAATGGATAAAAGAAGTGTGAATTTACTTAGCTTGCAAACTGTTACATTAAATATGGACATTATTCAAGAGAATAAAGCCTAAGAGGAAAAAGTAAGCAGTATAAAAGCACTATTATTCTTGCCCAATATATAAATTGTTCTTTAAGTACTAACTCTATAGTCTTTGTGAGCTAACATCCAATTATGTTGATAAAAATGTGGTGCTACCTTGATATTAAAAATGATGCTAGTGATGATTGCTTTCTCTGTGTTAGGACATGAATAAAATGATGCATGATAAATGATGTTTTCTACACTATTCAGGCAAAAAGGGCTGCCCTGTGATTTCTAGCTGCAGCCACCACTTTGCAGATGATGGCTTTTCATCTCAGCTTAACTTCTGTGCTACTCAAAATCTCTGCTGGAGAAAACAACTGTCAAATGCCTGGGTGTTGCACACAGAGCAGGTTTGTTTGCTGCTTTTGTTTCCTAGCAGTCTGCAGCTAAAGTAATTAGAGTAAATACATGGCTTAATTAGGCTCCTAAAGCTTCCCTGTTATCTTAGGAGTCAATTGAAAATTAACTCAGTTAAAAATCAAGCATTTCTTCCCACCTTCAAAAGATAAAACTCATTTGGAAGTGACTTTTAGTAAGTAAACAGAACATCAAAACAATTAAATCTAGCAGATTTCAGATACATGTCAATGATTTCATACTATATACATTTTCTATGTTAATATCAATAAACAGTAAAAAAAAAAAAAAAAACTTAACGCTCTTCCTTGTTGGTATAATACAGCAGCCTCATTCTGAGTGTCAAAAGATTATCAATTCATACTGCCCCATCATCAGAAGTTAGGATCTTTATTTTGTAAATTAAATAGGATTCATATATGGCTAAATTGCTGTTCTTTAAGAAATTAGTATTAGAGACTTGTATTTTTCTTTGGGCATTTAGAAAACCAGCTGTCATATTTAAGATAATAGATTGTGCTTATCATCTGTTCCTTTTTCTCCAGTCCTCACATGGTCTTGCAGTATCTATCAGGTTGAACCCTTCCTTTCATTTCCATAGTCAACACACTGGTTCATGCCCTAATGAACTTTACCAGGGCTGCTGAAATAGCCACTTAAACTGGCTTTATGCTCCTTCAGTCTACATATAGTCAGCAGAATATTTTTCCTCATATGTCACATTCATCATATTAGGACAAACAGAGTAGCTCCCCCTTTTTTTCCTGCTATGTCAGAACTAAGCTTGTAACCTAGCACCACAACCACCGTTCCCCTTCTGCCTTGCTGCTTGCACACAACCCATTCTTCCATGTGCACTCTTCATTCTAGCGTAATACATTTTCACTGCCTACATTTCCAGTTAAGTAGGTCCCTTTAATGACATTCTGTATATGGTTTATCCATTTCCACTGTTACTTGGGCCATTTCTCATGTCTGAATGTCCTCTCCGTCCTAGTCACCAATTAATGGCAATCTTCTTTCTCAAGACTAAGCTCAGGACTCACTCAGCAGAGCTTCCCTCACTCACGTAATCTCACTACAACCACTTCCTTCTTTTCCTAAGCATTGGATGTAGGTAGAGCCAAGGATTTAATTGGTACTCGTTGATACAGTCATATCATCATTAAATGACAATCATTGTTAACATGACTAATACTTTTATAGCATCTGGTAAATAGTTACTATGGTGACCCCCCCCCCCAAGTACCGTTACCTCCCAATTATCCTGGTTACTCCAGCTCCTGGCTCAGGAGCTCCTCCCACCTCTCCACTATACAGCTATACAAGGCTATCTACAGTGCATTTCCGGGATTCTACTCTGGAACCTAACTGGCATATATTTTCATTGGTAGGCTTGTGCTACATGGGTTATTAAGTAGTTAAAAGTGCCTATTATACAGAGTGAAGTAAGCCAGAAGGAAAAACACCAATACAGTATACTAACACATATATATGGAATTTAGAAAGATGGTAACAATAACCCTGTGTACGAGACAGCAAAAGAGACACTGATGTATAGAACAGTCTTATGGACTCTGTGGGAGAGGGAGAGGATGGGAAGATTTGGGAGAATGGCATTGAAACATGTAAAATATCATGTAGGAAACGAGATGCCAGTCCAGGTTCGATGCAGGATACTGGATGCTTGGGGCTAGTGCACTGGGACGACCCAGAGGGATGGTATGGGGAGGGAGGAGGGAGGAGGGTTCAGGATGGGGAGCACATGTATACCTGTAGTGCATTCATTTTGATATTTGGCAAAACTAATACAATTATGTAAAGTTTAAAAAAAAAAAAAAGTGCTTCCTCTGGATATAACTAATCCCTGAGTTGGGAACACTCTTTTAGACTCTTAAGTTGCTTCAGGACCAGGCCAGGACTGTGTCATAGGTTTTTATCTCTAACGCTTAGGATTGTGCCTGGTAATCACCAGTATATGTTTGCTTCAAAAAAGGAAGGAGAGAAGGAAAGAAGGAAAAAAGGAAGGAAGGAAGAGAGGGAAGGAGGGGATGAGGGAGGGAGCAAAGAAGAGAAGGAGGGAGGGGAGGAGGGAGGGAGGAAGGAAGAGAGGAATGGAAGCACAGAAGGAGGAAGGGAGAGAAAGAGGAGAAATGTCCAAGACAGGTTTAAATGGTCAATGAAAACTGCCTCCTCCTCTAGATTGCTTTTAACAGTGCCCAAGCTCTCCAAGGCTTGGTGATTTCTGCCTGATGTAAAATAACACCCTTCCCATCAAATGAATCACACTCATTTTTTCCCCTCTCATTGATCATAACAGAAGTAATCTTTTCCAACATACTTCTTTTTCCATCTTGTGGTTGTTGCCAGAAACCCTAGGAAATGTCTGCACCCTATACTTTCCCCTCCCTTCTTTTTAGTTCCATTTAGGACAAAGAGACATTCCAACCCTGACCATGAAGGTGAAGGTGAAGGTGAAGTCGCTCAGTCGTGTCCGACTCTGCGACCCCATGGACTATAGCCCGCCAGGCTCCTCTGTCCATGGGATTCTCCAGCCAAGAATACTGGAGTGGGCTGCCATTTCCTTCTCCAGAGGATCTTCCCAACCCAGGGATGGAAACTGGGTCTCCCGCATTGCAAGCAGATGCTTTATCCTCTGAGCCACCAGGGAATCCCGACCATGAAGGTAAATATAAAATTAATATTTGTTATAATCTTGAGTAATGTTCAAGATGAAGCAAGGAAAAACACTTATCTCTTCTTGACACTGTTGTTTTTCCCTCCCAGCCCCGACTAGAAGGGAAGCTCTGAGTTCACCATGCTCTCTCCCCCGTGTGTTCCCAGTGCCTAGAACAGTGCCTGACACATAGTAGAGATTCTCAATAAATACTTGTTGAATGAGTGAATGAAAACGAAAAATGTATATTTTGAGTTGAAATAGAGCTACGTCTTGGACCACAAGTGCTTCTGATAGTGATGCCTTTCCAAATCTCCACAGCAGTCTTCATCTACCTGCTTTAATTATTAATAAACACACTCCTTCTCAAGCATCAGCATTCAGAATATGTCAAGATGTATTTTACAAACCTATTTCATACCCATTTTTGTTTTCCAGTTTTTGTCTAATAGTATTACAACACTTTTGCTTTCTACTGTATTTTCTTGGCAAATATACAGAGAGAATTTCCATATATTATGAATTAAATGAGTTTCTCTTGGCAAACCTATAAATCCAGTCAGCGTGTATTTATAATATTTCTGTTGGTAAAATGTTTGAAATTCAAAAGAGCACCCTTACAAACTCCTTTTGACATACAACCAATTTTTTAGTTTCGTGAGTTTCTATAATCAGTCTGTGCTTTACTCTCAGACAATTGATTATGGATTGTAAGTATTTTTTCAGTTGCCTCATTAGTGAATGCTTTAGCTTCCCCAGTGTTTTTAAGCTCCCCTGAAGGCAGGGATTATGTTTTTCTACTTTTGTTCACTTCTTCATGGTGCTTAGTACTTCATTGAACTCAGTAACTACTTGTTGAATGCAGGATTTTACCTTAATGCAAAATATTACATAAGGTGATAAGCCCAGAAGACAATGGATTATTTTTTGCAAAAGAAGAAACAGTCATTCAATGCACTTTTCAATATTTAGGGCCACTGTACTTAAAAATCATGTTAGAGACCACATTTTATTTAGGCTTGTTAATCATTCTTCATGGTCAAACATTTTCACAGGAGGCTTTAAAAACATTAGCAACAATATAGGACAATAAATCACAATTATAATTTATAAACATCAACAGCATAGGTTTAAAATAATTTGTTCTTTATTAATTATATGTTGCCTCTTCCCCTTAAATACATCAAGGAGCATCATAAACTATTAGGTAAAGAATTTAATTTGGATTTAGGATGTAAGATGTTTGCACTTGTTTACTGTTTACTTCAGTGAACAAATTTGGGAGTAACATGTCAAAAGAGAAATGATTAGGGGAATTTTTCATTTCTGATTAAAGAACAACAAGGAAATTTAGACTCTCTCATCATAAATTGTTCCCTTCCTTCTGTGACAATACATTAAAAAATACCTAGGATCTTATTTCTTAACCTGAGTGATGGTTACATGAACATTCAGTAGGTAGTTATTTAAACAGCACAATGTATTTTGTACAGCCTTCTGTATATATGATATATTTTACAATCAAAGAAAAGATATCTTAAAGAAAAATCTGAGCCTAAGAGGAAAACATCAATATTTCACATTGATTCAAAATCAAGAACCAAGTATCAAACATTTCTTCTTTTTGTTAATTAGCATTCAGAAAGGTATAATGTTAACATCTGAAAGGAGTGTTTAAGGAATAGTTACATTTGCATCTGAAAAGAGGTGTCTGTTGGAAAATAAAAAAATGCTTTTAAAATTAAAAAACAAAAGCCAAATGAAACAAAGTGTTTTGCCTACCTGAGAAGATTTCTTTAAAGATTATTTCAAGATCCACCTGAAGACTTTTGTCACATGGTTCAACACTCTTCTGGAATCTTTGAGGTGTTGTAGAATCAAAGCTGAGAGCACTCCAAAAATTGAGACATGTGAGCTGAGAAGCCTTATTCATAGTACCTAATAGTACAAGCTGATATTTATCAGGGAAGAGTTACTTTTCTCTAAAAGTTTATTTACTTTCTATGATTTTTCCCTCTGTGTATATGCGTGTACAATACAATTGTAGTTTCTGATATAAATTTTTTTCTCATCAACAACTGTAAATTTATTGGGGACAGGGATAATCTATTATCTTTCACACTGAGTGTCCTAGCTCTGTGATAGTCACTTAATACTTTTGCTTGATTTCATATGCATACATGTCATATTCTGATAGCTTGTGACTCCTTGTTTCATCCATTTTATACCCAAAAGAATTTCTGCTGGTGAATATAGGGATCAGCCTTCTGTCCTGTGATGCATATGATCTGGAGACATTATAATCATTAATTGTATGTTTCAGGGGTTTTGTACAATGAAAATAATTGAAGTATAAATGTGGAAGCATGCTGTGATCTGGAAATCTTTTAAAATAGTATTCTATAAATCAATTTTGAAGATTTTCAGATATCTAGGTTACATTTTTGTGACTCTGACCCTAATTTAAAAAAAAATCTCACTCAACTACTAGAACTATCGGCTTATGCCCTTTCAAAACTTCTGTTACATGAAGTGGAAATTGATTTACTATATACAATCTTTCTGTGAATTGAAAATGTAATATGTTAAAATTTAATCATCTGTCACATTTTGCAATGTTACAAATTAGTTTTAGCAACTGTATTGCAATACATCTCTAACTTTTAGATGTCATCATTCAGTTTTAGCTAAGTGTTAGTTTTTCATGAGGATTGAACATGTGTGATTTATTTTTGTTTTACAATGTTAAGTTCTCACCCATAGCAGACCATATACTCATAAATAAAGCATTCTTTAATTCATTAATTCTTTTCATGAAAGACCTACCTTTGACGTTTTGTTATATCATAGTAGAGTAAGTATTTGAAAAAAAAAAAAAGAGAACAAGTATTTGATAATGAGCAAAGTGTTTATTTTTAATAATAAGAAAGGTATGGAAAGAACACTATGTCAGAACCCAGGCGAGGTGGGTTTCAGTCCCATTTCTGCAACTTACTATCTGTGTGTGCATTTAATCTTATTTATCTGTGTTTACTCTTTTGAAAAATGAAAAGTTAGGAACAAGTGATTTCTAATGTTTCTGAGACAGATATATACATCACAATTGCCATATATTTAGAGTGTTATTTTGAACCACCCACAGACAGTAAGCTTCACTGTGTGCCCTTGGATCAAAAATTTTAACAATTGAATATCTCTTTAAATTATTAAACACAAATTTGTTTCCATCTTCTTTTTTCATTCACTTAAGAATATTTATCATAAATCATATATGTTACAGATAGTGCTTTAGAAGCTGCAAATAAAGCAGTGAATAAGATAATGTCTTTAATCTCATGGAGTTCACATTCTAGTAGGGAGTAGCCAAATAAATAAATGCATAAGAAAATACCAGATGGTGAAAAGTGCTGTTTAAAAAATGGAATTGGGTGATATGATAGAGAACATAACTGAGTTGGGTGATCAGAAAAAAGTGTCTCTCAGAGGAGAGGACATTTGTTCTGACATGCAAATACCAAGAGGAACTGAGCCATGCAAAGATCAAAGGAAGGATTCCATGCAGAGGAACAGAAAGTACAAGACATAAAAAGCAGGTGTGAGCATGGAGCGTTGGGGGAACAGAAAGATTGCAGGATGCTGGACCGTAGTGGGGTCTGACAGCCAAGGGCCACATCAGGGAAGGGTTTATATGTTAGGGTAAGGAGTCCAGAAATTTTTCTAGATAGACAGGGCAACCATTGGAGAGGTTTGAGCTGAAGAATGACATTATCTGATTTATGTTTTAAAATGGACACCATGCGACTGTCACTTGGATTAATGGTGGTTAAAAGTGAAAGCTGACGACCAACTAGAATTTTTTAGTGTTCCAGATAAAGGTAGATGAAATAGTGGTGATAATAGTGGAGGCAGAGATAACTGGACAAAGTTGGGATGTATTTTGGAAGGAAGGTCTACAGAAGTTGCAGAGGAATTGGATTTAGAGTGTGAGAGATAGGGATGAATCAAAGGTAACTCCTAGGTGTTTGGTATGAACAGGTTTAGTGCAAGTATTTTTATAGAATATAGAACAGTTGAACTTTACACTCTATAGGATTTCATAACTTCTTCCATTTTAATATACTCTCATGATTTTGCATAACTGTAATAAATGAGGCAGAAAGTTTGAAAAGTTAGATGTTACTTTTTAACTTGACCTTATTTTCAACATGACTATCATTCTCATACATTCCTCTGTTTTATGGACACACCTTGTACTTCACTTTATTGAGCTTCACAGATCCTGTGTTTTGTTTTGTTTTTACAAATTGAAGGTTTGTGGCAACCTTGCATCGAGCAAGTCTATCAGTGCCAATTTTCCAGCAGTATTTGCTCTCTTCTTATGTACACATTTTGGTAATTCTTGCAATGTTTCATACTTCATTATTTAGTTATATTTGTTATGATTAGCTCAGATAAGTCATCTTTGATGTTACTATTGTAATTGGGGGGCGCCATGACCCATGCCCATATGAGATGACAAACATAATTTGTAAATGTTGTGTCTGTTCCAACTGCTCTACTAACTGGTTGTTCCCCATCTCTCTCCCTCCACTTGGACTTCTCTATTCCCTGAAACACGACAGTATTGAAACTGGGCTAATTAATAACCCCACATGGTCTTTAAGTGTTTAAACTAAAGGAATAATTACACATTTCTCACTTTAAATCAAAAGCTAGAAATAATTAAGCTGGTTGAGGAAGGCATGCCAAGATAGAGCAAAAGGTAAGCCTCTAGCACCAAGCAGTTAGCTAAGTTGTGAATGCAAAGGAAGGCTCTTGAAGGAAATTAAACGTGCTAACTCAGATGAACATATGAATAATAAGAAAGTGAAACAGGCTTTTTGCTGATATGGAGAAAGTTTCTGTGGTCTAGATAGAAGATCATTCCCTTAAGCCAAAGCTCAAGCCAGAGCAAGGCCCTAACTCTCTTCAATTCCATGAAGGTTAAGAGAGGTGAGGAAGCTGCAAAAGAAATGTTTGAAGATAGCAGAGGTTGGTTCATGAGGTTTAAGGAAAGAAGCTGTTCCCATAACATAAAAGTTCAAGGTGAAATAGCAAGTGCTGATGTAGAAGATGTAGTTTATCTGTATCTACCAAAGGTCATTAATGAAGGTGGCTACACTAAACAACAGATTTTCAGTATAGGCAAAACAGCCTATTGAAAGAAGATGCCATCTAGTACTTTCATAGCTAGAGTGGAGAAGTTAATGCCTGGCTTCAAAGCCTCAAAGAAAAGGCTGACTCTTAGGGGCTAGGGCAACTGGTGACTTTAAATTTGAAGCCAATACTCATGTGTTGTTGTTCAGTCAGTAAGTCATGTCGGACTCTTTGTGATACCCATGGACTGTAGCATGCCAGGCTTCCCTGTCCTTCACCATCTCCTGGAGCTTGCTCAAACTCATGTCCATCAAGTTGGTGATGCCATCCAACTGTCTCATCCTCTGTCATCCCCTTCTCCTCCTGCCATCAATCTTTCCCAGCATCAGGGTCTTTTCCAATGAGTCAGCTCTTTGCATCATGTGGCCAGAGTACTGGAACTTCAGCTTCAGCATCAGTCCTTCCAATGACTATTCAGAACTGATTTTCTTTAGCATTGACTGGTTTGATCTCCTTGCAGTCCAAGAGACTCTCAAGAGTCTTCTTCAGCACCACAATTCAGAAGCATCAATTCTTTAGCACTTAGCCTTCTTTATGGTCCCACTCTCACATCCATGCAGAACTACTGAAAAAAATCATAGGTTTGACTATACAGACCTTTGTCAGCAAAGTGATGTCTCTGCTTTTTAGTATGCTGTCTAGTTTTGTCATAGCTTTTCTTCCAAGGACCAGGTGTCTTTTAATTTAGTGGCTGCAGTTACCATCCACAGTGATTTTGGAGCCCAAGAAAATAAAATCTGTCACTGTTTCCATTTTTTCCCCATCTATTTACCATGAAGTGGTGGGACCGGATGCCATGATTTTAGTTTTTTGAATGTTGAGTTTTAAGCTAGCCTTTTCACTCTCCTCTTTCACCCTCATCAGTAAGCTCCTCTTTGCTTTCTGCCATTAGAGTGATATCATCTGCTCACTTACCATTCTGAAAATCCTGGGGTCCTTAAGAATTGTGTTAAATTGACTCTACCTGTACTCTATAAATGGAATAACAAAGCTCAGATGACAGCACATCTACTTACAACATTGTTTACTGAATATTTTAAGCCCACTGCTGAGATCTACTGCTCAGAAAAAAAAATATATATATATACCTATTAAATATTACCTATCATTGACAATGTATCTGATCATACAAGAGATCTCATGAAGATATACAATGAGATCCATGCTGTTTTCATGCCTATTAACACAGCATCCATTCTGCAACTCATGGATCAAAGAGTCATTTCAACTTTCAAGTCTTATTATTTAAAAAATACATGTCCTAAAGCTATAACTTCCATAGTGATTCCTCTGGTGGATCCAGTCAAAGTAAATTGAAAACATTCTGGGAAGGATTCACCATTCTAGATGCCATTAAGGACATTTTGATCTGTAGGAAGAGGTCAAAACATCCACATTCACATGAGTTTGGAAGAAGTTGATTCTGATTGTCATGGATGACTTGAGGGGTTCAAGTCTTCAGTGGAGAAAGTAACTACAGATGTGGTGGAAATAACAAATGAATTAGAATTGGAAGTGGTGTTTTAAGGTGTAAGTGAATTGCTGCAGTGTCATAAAACTTAAATGGATGAGGAGTTGCTTCTTATAGATGAGCAAAGAAAGTGGTTTTTTTAAGACTGAATCTACTCATGGTGAAGATGCTGTGAAGATTGTTGAAATGATCACAAACTGTTTAGAATATTATGTAAACTTAGTTGATAAAGCCGTGGTAGGTTTTGAGAGGATTAACTCCGATATTGAAAGAAGTTCTACTGCAGGTAAAATGTGATTAAATAGCATTACATGCTAAGAGACACTATTCATATAAGGAAGAGTCAGTTGATATAGCAAAATTCATTACTATTTTAAAGAATTGCCACAGTTACCCTAACCTTCAGCAACTACCACCCTAATCAGTCAGTGGTTATCAACATCAAGACAATACCTTCCACCATCAAAAAAATTATGACTGGCTAAAGGCTCAGATAATTGTTAACAATTTTTGGCGATAAAGTATTTTTTCATTAAGGCATTTACATTGTTTATGAGACATAATACTATTACACTCTTAAAGAACTATAGTATAGTATAAACATAACTTTTATGTGCACTGGAAAACCATAAAAATTATGTGACTTGATTTATTGCAATATTTGTTTTATTGTGGTAGTCTGGAATTGAATTTGTAATATCTCCTATTATCACACCAATCTTAAAATACATGTTTTTAAAAACACCACCACTCTAATTCTGGGGCCCTTTCCATACTACTCTCCCAGGTCTGCTTTGCATCTTTATCAAGCATTTATTAAACACCTTTACTTACTAGGTAACTAACCACATCATTTTATTTAAAATTAAAAAAAAAAAAATACTGTGCAACTCTGGAGGAGGTTAAGTACATGGAACACCTAAAAGCAATCGAGGAAGTTTTATCCTACTTAATTCAAAATACAGTATTAAGCCATTTTATAACTAATATTGTCATACATGATATGAATTAACTGGTGGTTGTAGCTATTTTCATGTGTGGCTAGACCTATAGGATTCTGTTGCACAAAACCAGTACACATACAGAGATGGTTCCCACCTTTATGATAATCCTTTTTTTCAGATTATAGTGGTGTATGTTAGACCCTTTGTTTGGAAGTAGTCGTTCAGTGTCTGAGAGCTACACAAACCAAACTGATATACCTTCTATTGCTATTATTTCTCAGCTGAACATAGAATGCTACATTGTTTGAAGTTTTGATTTTTTTCTGTTTAATTCAGAATGCCCTTGAAGTGTTTCTTCTGTTCTTCTTCTTATTTCCTTTCTGAAGATTGCTATGTCTGCTTTCATCCATCCTTCTCATTTGCTTTGCAAAGATTATGTCTCATAGAAGAGACTAATGAAAAACTCCAAAAGGCCATCAGGCTCTTTATAGTAGTCTGTGATTGACAGTCATAAAAACAATTGAGTGCCAAATTCTAGTGCTTCTGTTTAATCTGAAACCAGTCAGCCCTCCATATCCGCAGGATCTGTATCAGTGGATTCCACCAACCACAGATTGAAAAATTTTAAAGAAAATTCCAGAAAGTTCCAAAAAACAAAACTTGAATTTTCCAAGCACCTGCAACTATTTACTTAGGGTTTACATCATTTTTAAAACTATTTACATAGCATTTATATGGCGTTAGGTATTATAACTAATCTAGAGATGATTTAACAAGTATATTGGAAGATGTCCATAGGTTATACAAAAATACTACATCATTTTATATAAAGGCTTAAGCATCTGTAGATTTTGGTATCTTTGGGGCTCCTGGAATCAATCCTCTATGAATACAGAGGGATGACTGTATACTTAACTTGTAGAATCCTGGTAGGGTGGTAAGTGTTACATCTTTGTTCTTGTTGCATTTGAGCACATGGCTTAAAAAATAAATATCTCTACAAGCTTCTTAAAAAAACAGAAGGGCTCTTCCATTTTCTCCTCTCTAGAGGAACCATGTTTACTCTTTATAGCTTAATTTTTGCTACTTACCTCATTATTTCTGAGCTAAATGTTTGTTTTCCTATTCTTGATTTTTCAGTTTTAGATGTCTGTTGGCTTTTTTCTATGCCATATAAGAATTTTGCTCTTTTTCACATATATGCTCATACCCACACCACACACATACACACTTCCCATTTCTTCATTTTCCCATTATAAATACAATGTATTCTCAGTACTTCTACTATGTAAATGCAATTAACAGGTGAGTGAGGTACTATAATACTTTCAATGTCATCTATAACTTTGTTTTTTCTGTTGTATTAATAATTATTTTGTTGTTTAATTTTTTATGTTATTATCTCTAATTCATTCATATATCCGCTACCTATTTTTTAAATATGCTTTCATTTCATTTAGATACTGGGAATCATTGCATTTTCTTTGCTGTCTCATTTTTCATATTTTTACTCTTTGCTCTTACTGTGTTTCTAGTTCTGCTTTCATATTTTTAATTATCTTAGAGTTCTTTGTTCATCCTCTAAATCTTCCTTTTAAAATAGCATCATTTTATTATTTCATAGTTGCAATATCTTCTCTAATATCACTGGAGATATTGATTAGAGCTATAATTATTCTCTGCATGTGACAGAAAATTCATGGCCTCTTCATATATTGACAAAGTAGGGATGGCTAAGCAGCAGGTGTTAATGGCAGATTTTTCAGATCAAGAAGACAATAGACTTTCATTAAAGGGGAAAGAGTCACCTAGGATATCTTGGAAGTCAGACTGCATGCTGCTGACTGAACCTGCAGGGTTACAGGAAATGATTTTTAAAATTCAGTATGTTGGTATGTCTTTTGCTTTGTGCTACTTTTAGCTACTGGGTTGTCTTCCAAGGGAGACAGTGCAGTCCAGAGACAGGCAGAAGGAGGCATGCTGTACTCACGGTTTATAATCTGATTTTCTAAGATTCCTATAATTTGCCTACCTTTCAGGGTTAAAAAAACCCAACCACTTTTAATATCCTAAAAGAAATCAATGATAATCAGTAAGACAATACAAGCAAGAGATAAAATTTTGGCCCCAAGTAGTTTTCAGGAAACTCCACTTAAGCATTCTCTTTCCTGACAATGGGATCTAGCAAAAATCAAAGAGAATTTTCTTTACTCTCAAATTTATTTTTAGATGACCTCCATGTGTCCACCATTGCATTGAGGTAGAGTCAGGCAAACCTCAGAGGCAAAAACAGAAAAAAAAAAAAAAACCAGAAGCCTTCATCCCCCACCCCCCCACCAAAAAAAACCCCAAAGTAAAACAGAGAAAGGATTAAAAATTAAGTCTAGAGAAGGTCTTTGTGCTTACTCCCTCATGGGACTGACCAGAAGTAATGAGACTAGAAACCTTTAAGCTTTCTTTTTTTTTTTTTGTCATCCTTGTTGTTTCCCAGCTTTTTTGACATATAGCGACAACTGACATATAACATTGTGTAAGTTTAAAGTGTACAATGTGTTGATTTGATACACTTGTATATGGTAATATGGTTACTTTCATAGTGTTAAGTAACACCTTCATCAAAACACATAGTTACCATTTCTTTTTTGTGGTGAGAAGCACTTAAAGATCTCTCTTGGCAACTTTGAAGTCTATAGTATTACACAATATTGTTAACTATGTTCACAATACTGTGTATTAGATCCCCAGAACTTATTCATCTTTTAACTGGAGGTTTGAATCCTTTGACCAACATCTCCCCATTCTTCCCTCCACCCCCAGTCCCTGTAACCACTGTTCTACTCCCTGTTTCTATGAGTCTGGCTGTTTTAGATTCCACATATAAGTGAAAACATATAATATTTGTCTTTCTCTGCCTGATTTATTTCACTTAACATAATGCCCTCCATCCATGTTGTTGCAGATGCAAAACTTCATTCTTTTTTATGCCTGAGTAATATTCGTGTGTGTGTGTGCCACATCTTCTTTATCCATTCATCTGTTGATGGGCACTTAGCTTGTTTCCATATCTTGACTGTAATTGTAATTGTAATTAGTCCTGCTATGAACACTGGGATATATGTTATCTTTTCAGAATAGTATTTTCATTTACTTCAGATACAAACCAAGGAGTAGAATTGCTGGATCATATGGTAGCTCTATTATTAGTTTCTTAAAGAACCTCCATAAGCTTTTCCAAGGTGACTGTACCAATTTGCATTCCCACCAACAGTGTATTAGGGTTCCATTTTCTCCACATCCTTGCCAACATTTACTATATGTTGTCTTTTTGAGGACAGTCCATGGGGTTGCAAAGACTTGGACACGATTGAGTGACTTCACTTTCCTTTCCTTTCACAGCCTATCACAATGACTTCTCATTTGGGGATTTGAACCTCTCTAAGGATTTGTGATGTTGAGCATCTTTTCATGTGCCTGTTGGTCATCTTTATGTCTTTTTTGGAAGAATGTCTATTTAGGTCTTCTGCCCATTTTTTTGTTTTGGTTGTTTGTTTCTTTGATATTGAGTTGCATGAGCTCATTATATATTTTGGGTATTAGCCCCTTATCAAACATGTGTATGTGCTCAGTTGCTCAGCTGTGTCTGACTCTTTGAGGCCCCATGGACTGTAGCCCGCCAGGCTCCTCTGTCCATGGAATTCTCCAGGAAAAAATACTGGAGTGGGGTGCCATTTCTTACTCTGGGGGAGTCTTCCCAACCCAGGGATCGAAACCTTGTCTCTTTCATCTCCGGCTTTGACAGGCAGATTCTTTACCACTAGTGCCACCTGTAAAGCCCTTATCAGACTTGTCACTTGCAAACGTATGCTTCTATTCAGTGGGTTGTCTTTTCATTTTGTTGATGATTTCTTTTGCTGTACAAAAGCTTTTCTAAGTTTAATCAGGTACCATTTATTTATTTTTGCTTTTGTTTCCCTAGCCTGAGGAGACAGGTCCAAAAAATATTGCTATGACAGAGTATACTGCCTGTTTTCTTCTAGGAATTTTGTGGTTTCCAGTCATAAATTTAGATCTTTAATCTGTTTGAGTTGATGGATGAAAAATGAAACCGTGGAACATATTTGCAAGATATCTATTTGACAAAGGGCTCTATCCAGAATGCCTATGAATCTATAAAATAATGGGCATGAATATGCTCTTCCCAAAGCAGGACATCCAATAAATGTATGAAAAATTGTTCAACATCCTTAGTTATGAGGGAGTAAATAAAAACCACAATGTGATAACATAATTGATCAAATAAAATGGTTAACACCAAGTGTTTACAAGGATATGTATGGGTTAATCAAAACTCTCAGTGCTGAGGGAATGTATATTGGTACAGTATTTTGCAAAATTACTTGATCTTACCCACTAATTTAAAAATATTTGTACCTTTATTTAAAAATATATCCAGCAAAGATGTATTTCCAGTAGATACATATGCATATATGCATAAAGGAACATGTACAAGACTATTTATAGTAGCATTATCTAATTAGCTAAATTAGAAACAGTCCAAATGTCCATTAATTAATAGTAGAATGGATAAACAAGCCATGGCATATTCACACAATGGAATATTACATAGCAGTGATTCTTAAAGTGTGATTCCTGGATGAGCATAGAGCATTACCCATAAAGTGAGTAGAAAAGCAAATTCTTGGGCCCCATCCTAGACCTTCTGAATCAGAAACTCTGGAGGTGTGGGCCCATACATTTGTGTTTTAAGAAGCCTTCTGGATGATTCTGACACTTGAGTGTGAGAACCATGTTGTTGTTCAGTTGCTAAGTTTTGTCTGACTCTTTGAAACCCTATGGACTGCAGCATGCCAGGTTCCTCTGTCTTCTACTATGTCCCAGAGTTTGCTCAAATTCATGTCCATTGAGTTGGTGATGCCATATAACCATATCATCCTCCACCATACCCTTCTCTTTTTGCCTTCAATTTTTCCAAGCACCAGGGTCTTTTCCAATGTGTCTGCTCTTTGCATTCAGGTGGCCAAAGTATTGGAGCTTCATCAGCAATCCTTCCAATGAATATTCAGGGTTGATTTCCTTTAGGATTGACTGGTTTGATCTGCTTGCAGTCCAAGAGACTGTCAAGAGTCTTCTCCAGCACCACAATTCAAAAGCATCAATTCTTCAGCAGTCAGTTTTCTTTCTGGACCAACTCTCATATCTGTACATGACTACTAGAAAAACCATAGCTTTGACTATATGGACCTTTGTCAGCAAAGTGATGTCTCTGCTTTTTAATACACTGTCTAGGTTTGTCATAACTTTCCTTCTAAGCAGCAAGCGTCTTTTAATTCAGTGGCTGCTGTCCTCATCTGCACTGATTTTGGAGTCCAAGAAAATAAAATCTGTCACTGTTTCCACTTTCCCCCCATCCATTTGCTATGAAGTAATGGGACTGGATGCCGTGATCTTAGTTTTTTGAATGTTGAGTTTTAGATGGCTTTTCCACTCTCATCAAGGAGCTCTTAGGTTCCTCTTCACTTTCTGTTATTAGACTGGTATCTATCATCTGCATATCTGATGTTGTTGACATTTCTCCTAGCAATCTTAACTCCAGCCTGGCATTTTGCATAATGTAATCTGCATGTAAGTTAAATAAGCAGGGCCAGGCTGCTCTGTCCATGAGATTTCGCAGGCAAGGATACTGGTGTGGGTTGCCATTTCCTTCTCTAGGAGATCTTCCTGACCCAGGGATCAAACCCATGTCTCCTGCATTGGCAGGCAGATTCTTTATCACTAAGCCACCTTGGAAGTCCTTGAGAACCATGGGTCTACTATAATGAAAATGAATGAGCTATAGCTATATACAACAACATAGGTGAATCTCACAAACATTACGTTGAGTGTAAGAAGCCACGTGTAATGTATGCTATTTGATTTTGTTTATATGTAGTTTAAACAGGCAAAACTAAACTGTATTTTTTAGAGGTGAATACTGAGATAGAAAGAAAAATCAAGAAAATACTATAGAAATCCATATAGTGGTTACTTCTAGGTAAGGAAGGAGCAGGTAGAGATTTAGAAGGGGCTTTGAGGAGACTTCTGGGGCTGATGGCGAGTTTTCTTCATTTGAATGGTGGTTACTCAAATGTTATTTGTGATCATTCACTTGTTTGTTTATCTATTATATGTATTATATCTAAAATATACATAAAATATTTCACAATACTTTTTTAAAAGTGATTGTAAGTTTTAAGGTAATTTTGGTGAGAAACACCAATGTTTCTTTCTCTAAAACAGTTCTTTTGGAGAGTCAGATTTCTGAGAAGAATTTTTAAATCTCTTACCTTGGAGCCCTAGGCCTGGCTTCCAATATTCTGGGAACTGAGTCAGGAGAGAGCACTTTCCTCACGATTGGCAGTTACCAATTTTCTATCTGCTTACCTGAATTCCTGCAGCATTTTATCTACTCTTGATATAAATTTGCATGTCTCTGTAAGTTTAAACCTTTGCATAATTCTTACTATTGCTCTAGTGGGGTTTGAGGAAGAAGAAAAATAAATGTATACATTCAATTATTCATCTTTGCTTGGAATCCCTTTCTCATTAGGACTTTATTTTACATGCTGGAAGACTTCATAAGGAAGAGTTCCTTGGCTATGTTCATAACTTAAATATTAAATACATTCCCATTGGGTAATAATTCCCATGAGAAAATCATAAGTATAAACAAGAAATTAAAAATTAGTCTTCTTTAATCTTTTTAATATTTTTCTTAATTAGAAGCATATTACAACTGCAATTCTATTTTTTTTCATTTAACTTTGTGTTTTCTCATGTTATTTAAACTATACAGAGTGACATCAGCAAAATGGCAGAGTAGTTCCCCTCTTCTTATATCTGCTCAGTGACAATAGTTTGGCAGTCACCCACAGATAAAACTTTCTTTGTGGGAGCCTTGATATCCAGGTAGTAGACTGTGACAGCCCAGTGGCGACAAAGTCAGGAGGACCACTTTCACAGAACTGGCCTTTGTCAGAGTGGCAGGTTCAACCCACTGTGGTCCTGGAAATAGACTGTGCAATAACCCTGTCCCCCTGTGAACTCAGATACAGCCCCATTTAGCCTTGCTCCTACCACTAAGTGATACCATCTTTCAAGGGACTTGAAAGGAGACACATCTACCCATGTCTCATGTAACAGGCCCACCAACCTTTGCCCTGTGGTTGTGGACTTGAAGTGGCTAGTGGCCTGACTCCAGTCCCTTTTAGCCATGATCAGGGAACAGTCCTGCCCACCCAGGGATCCACAGGAGACACACCCATCTGTGCTTTTAGAGGTGGCACACAGGCCTCAACTCAACTGCAGATCTTGAAGTGGTATTGTAAGCTAGCTTCAGCACCTCCAAGCCAACATCTAGGAGCAGTTCTGCCTGCCCAGCAACCCTCCTGGAGACTCATTTGTCAGTGCTCCCAGAGACAGGCCCACCAACCTCAAGTCTAAGTGCATATTCTTAAGCAGCCCAGTGAACCAGCTCCAGTCCCACTTAGCCCAAGTCAGGGAGAATTCCTGCCTATCCAGGGACTCATTGGGTACTCTTCTGCCATGTAAGGATACAGCAGGAAATCAATTATCTGCAACTCAGAACAGGGCTTTCACGAGAACCTCCCCATGTTGGCATACTAATCTCAGACTTCCAGAACTTGAGAAATAAATTTATGCACTCTTGAATTCATTGCAGCATTATTCACAGTAGTGAATATATGGAAATGACCAAAGTGTTTGTCTGTTGATGAATGGATAAAGAACATGTGGTATATAATTTCAATGGAATATTATTTAGCCATTGAAAAGAATGAAATCCTGCCATTTACTACAACATCTATGAACTTGGAAGACAGTATTTGAAGAGAAATAAGCCAGAGAGAGAAAGACAAATACTGTATGATCTCACTTCTATATGAAATCTAAAAAAGTTGAACTTATAGAACCAGAGTTATGGTAAAACAGTAGTTGTCAGGGACAGGGATGTGGTGAAATGGAAAGATATTGATCAAAGGATATAAACCTACAGTTATAAGATGAGTAAATTTGGGGGATTTGATGTATAGCATGGTCAGCATAGTTGATAATACTGTATTGTATACTTAAAATTTACTTAGAGACTAGATTCTAAGTGGTCTTACCATACAGACATAAAAGTAAGTATGTGAGGTGATGGAGCGTTCATTAACTTGATTATGGTGACCATGTCACAATGTATATGTATATTAAATCACATCATTGTACAGCTTAAATAATCATGATTTGACTTGCCAGTTATACCTTAATAAAGCTGAAAAACAATAAAAGTATCAAATCATTTTATTTTTAACAACTACATAATATTTCATCACAGAGACAAACCAGAAATTTACTTATATGTTACTACTATTGGATTCCTAGAGTTACCCCTACCCCAGCTTCCCTTTATTATAAAGAATGCTGCCATGAATAGGTTACTGATCCTGGTCATTCCCTTAGGAAATATTTCAAGAAATATAGCAAAGAACACAAAAAAATTTTGGCTAGTTTTCTTTCAGAAAATGAAATAATTGATTGACTTTCTCTGGTTATAGAACCAACACATGCTTGTAGAAGTTTGCAGAAAGTGGACAAAAGTAGGACAAAGAAAGCAAAAACCACCCACAATCCCAGAAGCTCGTCCTAGAAATAAGCACTGTTAAAATTTTGGAATACCCTTCCACAAATATTCACAAATACAAATATAGATTTAGATATGACTCTATTCTTATACTTCTTTTAAAGCTTGAGATACAAATGATCTATCATACTGTAATTTTAAAGTGTACAACATGTTGATTGGATATATTTATATATTTGCAATATGGTTACCACCATAGTGTCAGCTAGCATCTTCATCATATCACATAATTATCATATTTTTCTTTTATAGTGACAATATTTAGGATCTAGCTTCTTAGCAACTTTGAAGTATGTAATGTAGTATTATTAACTATAATCACAATAATGTGCATTAGCTTTCTAGAACTTAGTTACCTTCTAATTGCATAACTTACATTTCTTAACAACTTTCTGCAGACATCTATACACTACTGTCCAGTAGAACCATTTGGAATGATGGAAATATTCTGTGTGATCCAATGCAGTAAACACTAACCACATGTGGCTAGTTCAACTGAGAAACTGGATTTTAAATTGTATTTAATTTTAATTAATTTCAATTAGATAGGCACATAAAGTTAGTGGCTATTTTATTGGACAGCACAGGTATATAATATCTACCTGTTCATTTTAATAGTTCACAGAGTACTTCACTATATGGATGTCCTATAACTGTAATGCTCAAAATTCTCCAAGCCAGGCTTCAGCAATACATGAACCTTGAACTTCCAGATGTTCAAGCTGGTTTTAGAAAAGGCAGAGGCACCAGAGATCAAATTGCCAACATCCACTGGATCATCAAAAAAGCAAGAGAGTTCCAGAAAAACATCAATTTCTGTTTTATTGACTATGCCAAAGCCTTTGACTGTGTGGATCACAACAAACTGTGGAAAATTCTTCAAGAGATGGGAATACCAGACCACCTGACCTGCCTCTTGAGAAACCTATATGCAGGTCAGGAAGCAACAGTTAGAACTGGACATGGAACAACAGACTGGTTCCAAATAGGAAAAGAAGTACACCACGGCTGTATATTGTCACCCCGCTTATTTAACTTATATGCAGAGTACATCATGAGAAACGCTGGGCTTGGAAGAAGCACAAGCTGAAATCAAGATTGCCGGGAGAAATATCAAGAATCTCAGATATGCAGATGACACCACCCTTATGGCAGAAAATGAAGACGAACTAAAGAGCCTTGTGATGAAAGTGAAAGAGGAGAGTGAAAAAGTTGGCTTAAAGTTCAACATTCAGAAAACAAAGATCATGGCATCCAGTCCCATCACTTCATGGGAAATAGATGGGGAAACAGTGGAAACAGTGTCAGACTTAATTTTTTGGGGGGCTCCAAAATCACTGCAGATGGTGACTGCAGTCATGAAATTAAAAGACTCTTACTCCTTGGAAGGAAAGTTATGATCAGCCTAGATAGCATATTGGAAAGCAGAGACATTACTTTGCCAACAAAGGTCGGTCTAGTGAAGGCTATGGTTTTTCCAGTGGTCATGTATGGATGTGAGAGTTGGACTATGAAGAAAGCTGAGCACTGAAGAATAGATGCTTTTGAACTATAGTGTTGAAGAAGACTCTTGAGAGTCCCTTGGACTGCAAGGAGATCCAACCAGTCCATTCTAAAGAAGATCAGTCGTGGGTGTTCTTTGGAAGGAATGATGCTAAAGCTGAAACTCCAGTACTTTGGCCACCTCATGCGAAGAGTTGACTCACTGGAAAAGACTCTGATACTGGGAGGGCTTGGGGGCAGGTGGAAAAGGGGACGACAGAGGATGAGATGGCTGGATGGCATCACTGACTCGATGGACGTGAGTCTGAGTGAACTCTGGGAGTTGGTGATGGACAGGGAGGCCTGGCGTGCTGCGATTCATGGGGTCACAAAGAGTCGAACACGACTGAGTGACTGAACTGAACTGAACTGAACAGATAACTTGTTTAGTTACTATGTAACTGTAAGGCATAAATTTCTTGCAATTTTTGCTATTATAAACAACAGTTCAGTGAATTCTGCAAATAAAGAATATGTTGAAAGACTACTGGGCTAGTTCACCTTTCTGATATATTATCAGTTCATAATCTTTTGGCAGTGCTATACGTAATTTGTTTAATTACTCTCTTAATTCCATTATGGAAATATTTTGCTGTACCTGGATAAATGTTTCATAACTTTAACATTCTGAGTATTTCCTTTTGGAAGATTTTCTTAGTGTTCAGATACATTTTTTCACACAGGTTCCCTGGCATGACTGAATATAATATTTTTATTCCACACCAATTATTAAACACTCTCCTTTGATGGCAAACAATAGATCAGTCAGTCAGTCAATTCAGTCGCTCTGTCGTGTCTGACTCTTTGCGATGATTTTTCGATGATCCAGCAGATGTTGGCAATTTGATCTCTGGTTCCTCTGCCTTTTCTAAAACCAGCTTGAACATCTGGAAGTTCACGGTTCACGTATTGCTGAAGCCTGGCTTGGAGAATTTTGAGCATTACTTTACTAGAGTGTGAGATGAGTGCAATTGTGTGGTAGTTTGAGCATTCTTTGGCATTGCCTTTCTTTGGGATTGGAATGAAAACTGACCTTTTCCAGTCCTGTGGCCACTGCTGAGTTTTCCAAATTTGCTGGCATATTGAGTGCAGCACTTTCACAGCATCATCTTTCAGGATTGGATAGTTTACTAAATTATTCAGCCTTAGAATATTAGTGAAATTCTCAGAGAACTAGCTCTATGTGATATACTTTAATATATTTTTTCCTTTATATGGTAGTAGTTTTGTTTCATATTTTTTTAATTTTAAAATTAACATACATACAGAAGAATATATGGAAATGTGTTTGTATAGTTGATGGAAAAAATAAAACATTCATGTATGTACTACTCAGTCTTAAAAATAGAATATTACTGTACCCCCAAAGCCCTGTACAAGGCTGATTTTGTTAATCAGTCCTTGTTTCTTTAAAGTTTTAACATTTACATATGTATCATTAAAAAGAACATTGTCTAGTTTTGCCCATTTTTGAACTTTATACATACGAAATCATAAGTATGATTTCTATGTGGCTTCTTTTGCTTAAATTATGTTTTGTTATTGACCATGTTATTGTTTTCATTGAAGGGTAACATATACGCAGTAAAGTACATAAAGTGCATTAATCTTTATTTTTTAAATTATACCTGTGGTAGATATATGTTGATGTATGGCAAAACCAATACAATATTATAAAGTAATTAGCCTCCAATTAAAATAAATAAATTTATATTAAAAAATTAAATAAAAATATCAAAAAGCTAAAAAAAATTAAAAAATAAGTGACTAAAATTTAACCTTAAAGAAATTAATTTTGTAAACTTATCTTATTAATTTTTAAAAATTTATTTTGACACCCATATAACCATCACCCTTATAAAGAAACTATAACACCCTATTGTATTCCCTATAATTTAGTGGTTGTGATACCATTTGTGTGTCATTCTTCCTATTTTCCAATAGAATTGCATTTTATGAATATACCACAGTTATTTGGCAACTTTTTAAATGATGAGCATTTGGGTTGATTTCAGTTTTTTTGCTTTTATAGAAAAGGTATTATGATCAATCTTGTGCACGTATTTTTGTGGATAAATTCATTCATTACTGTGGGATATGTTTCCAGGAATGAAATTGTTAGATCTCAGAACAGGAATATGATTAGCTTTGGCAAATACTTCCGAAGAGTTTTCCAAAGTGGCTATACAGTTTTCCATTTCCAAGAGAAGTGTATAAGAGTTCCAGTTCTTTACATCTTTTCTAACAATTAATATTGTCAATATTTTTAGTTAGAACCAGTCTGTTTGTGGCATTAATTTGTATTTCACTGAGGACTGATGATGATGAGTACCCTTTAGTATGCTAATTGGTCATTTTTATCCTCTTTATAAACTGTTCAAGTTTTTTCCCCACATTTTTGTTGTTTTCTTTTTTGAAATAACTTGTAGAAATTACTAATTTGTATAAATTGAATTTCTTTTTATATATTTAATATGAGTCATTTGTCAGATATGTGCATTGAAAATATCTTTTGGAATCCCCTAGTTTGCTTTTTCATTTTGTAAACATGTCCTTTTAAACAGCCTTACTTAGAATTCACAGACCACACATTTAAAGTGTATAGTTCAATGGCTTTTCGAGTTGTGTAACCTGCAACAAAATAAATTTTAGAACGTTTTATCACTCCATAAAGAAATCTATTACCCATTAGCAGTCACTCTTCACTGTCCCTCAGTATTCTCAGCCTTGGTAACCATGATCTGCTTTCTGACTCTATAGATTTGCCTTTCTTGCATATTTCATAGAAATGGAATCATATCATATGTGATCTTTTATGACTGACCTCTTTCATTTAGAATGTTTTCAAGGTGCGTCTATGTTGTAGCATATATCAATGCTTCTTTCCTTATTATGGTTAAATAATATTCCATTGTATGGACATATCATGATTTTTGTTATCCACTCATCTGTTTATGGACATTTGGAGTGTTCACACACTTTGTCTATTATAAATAATGCTGTTATGCACACTCATGTACACAATTTTGCATGGATATATGTTTTAATTTCTCTGAGGAATATATCCAGGAGTGAAGTCACTGAATTATATTTTAACTATGTTTAGCTGTTTGAGGAGCTGCCAGATCATTTTCTAAAGTGATTGCACCATTTTTCCATCCCCAATAACAATCTGTATAGGTTCCAGTTTCTTTATATCCTTACTAATACATGTTATTGTCTGGTATTTTTGGATTATAGCCATTCTAGAAGATGTGAAATAACATCTCATTATGGTTTCAATATGTGTATCTCTGATGGCTAATGATATTGAACATCTTTTCATGTGCTTCTTGATAGCTTGTGTATCTTCTTTGGAGAAATGTACATTCAAATTCTTTGCCATATTTAGTTGGATTTTATCTTTATGATCGTGTTGTAAGATTGTTTATATGTTCTAGATATAAGTCCCTTGTCAGATGTATGATATGATACTAATATCTTCAATTCTGTGAATTATGTTTTCACTTTCTTCTTGGTGTCCTTTCATGCACAAAGATTTTATTTTGATGAATTTAATGATGATATTTTGATGAGCAGCACAGGACTTTTAATGTCAGTAAAGTCCAGTTTGTAATTTTATGTATATTCTGTATCCTACTTAAGAAATCTTTGCCTATCCAAATGTCCCAAAATTATTTCTTTGTGTGTTCTTATAGAATTTTTTGTTTCACTTTACACTTAAAAATAAGATCCATTTTGAATTCATTTTCTCTATAATAGTCATCAAGGCAGTCTATTTCTGAATTCTGTTCTCTTACATAGATCCATTTGTCTGTCTTTCTGACAATAGCACACTATCTTAATACTATAGCTTTTTTGGAAGTCATAAAAATTAGTAGTATGAACCTTTCAAAGTTGTTCTTCAAGATTGTCTTGGTTATACTAGATTCTTTGCATTTTAGATTTTTAAAATTAGCTTATCAATTTCCACAAAAAAATCTTCCTGGGAGTTTGATTTGGATTAAAATGAATCTGCAGGGAATTCCCTGGCAGTCCAGTGATTAAGACCCTGTGCTTCCACTGCCTGGGGCCCAAGTTTGATCCCTGGTCAACGAACTAAGATCCCACAAGTCACAGGGCGCAGCAAAAAAACCAAACTCTGTAGTCTAATTTGAAGAGAATTGATATCCTAACAATATTGAGAATTTCAGTTCATGAATGCGATATAACTCTCAGCTCATTTATGTCTATTCTGAGAAGTGTTTATAATATTCATTGTAAAAGCAGTTGTACATCTTTTATTATATTTACCCCCAGCTATTTGAAATTTTTGTCCTGTACATTAGAAAAAGCATTAAAAAACACATTTTCCATTTGTTTTTTTTCTGGTTTATAGAAATGCAATTTATTTTTGTAGATTGATTTTATGTTCAGCTACCTTGCTAAACAATTTATTTATTCTAATGATTTATTTATAGTTGCTTTTTTCTTATTTTTGGTATACTATATATCTGTGAATAATGACAGTTTTGTCTCTTCCTTTCCAATCCTTATGTTTTATATTAAAAAAGTTTTCTTGCTTTTTTAAAATTAAGTTTATTTATTTTAATTAGAGGCTAATTACTTTACAATATTGTATTGGTTTTGCCATACATCAGCATGAATCTGCCACAGTTGTACACGTCTTCCCAATCCTGAACCCCCCTCCCACCTCCCTCCCCATACCATCCCTCTGGGTCATCCCAGTGCACCAGCCCCAAGCTTCTTGTATCCTGCATTGAACCTGGACTGGAGATTCATTTCCTTTATGATATTATACATGTTTAAATGCCATTCTCCAAAATCATCCCCCCTCCCTCTCCCACAGAGTCCAAAAGACTGTTCTATACATCTGTGTCTCTTTTGCTGTCTCACATACAGGGTTATTGTTACCATCTTTCTAAATTCCATATATATGCGTTAGTATACTGTATTGGTGTTTTTCTTTCTGGCTTACTTCCCTCTGTATAATAGGCTCCAGTTTCATCCACCTCATTAGAACTGATTCAAATGTATTCTTTTTAATGGCTGAGTAATACTCCATTGTGTATATGTACCACAGCTTTCTTATCCATTCATCTGCTGATGGACATCTAGGCTGCTTACATGTCCTGGCTATTATAAACAGTGCTGCGATGAACATTGGGGTACACGTGTCTCTTTCAATTCTGGTTTACTCAGTGTGTATGCCCAGCAGTGGGATTGCTGGGTCGTATGGCAGTTCTATTTCCAGTTTTTTAAGGAATCTCCACACTGTTCTCCATAGTGGCTGTACTAGTTTGCATTCCCACCAACAGTGTAAGAGGGTTCCCCTTCTCCACACCCTCTCCAGCATTTATTGCTTGTAGACTTTTGGATCACAGCCATTCTGACTGGCGTGAAATGGTACCTCATTGTGGTTTTGATTTGCATTTATCTGATAATGACTGATATTGACCATCTTTTCATGTGTTTATTAGCCATCTGTATGCCTTCTTTGGAGAAATGTCTATTTAGTTCTTTGGCCCATTTTTTGATTGGGTTGTTTATTTTTCTGGAATTCAGCTGCAGGAGTTGCTTGTATATTTTTGAGATTAGTTGTTTGTCAGTTGCTTCATTTGCTATTATTTTCTCCCATTCTGAAGGCTGTCTTTTCACCTTGCTTATAGTTTCTTTGTTTTGCAGAAGCTTTTAATTTTAATTAGATCCCATTTGTTTATTTTTGCTTTTATTTCCAATATTCTGGGAGGTGGGTCATAGAGGATCCTGCTGTGATGTATGTTGGAGAGTGTTTTGCCTATGTTCTCCTCTAAGTGTTTTATAGTTTCTGGTCTTATGTTTAGATCTTTAATCCGTTTTGAGTTTATTTTTGTGTATAGTGTTAGAAAGTGTTCTGGTTTCAGTCTTTTACAAGTGGTTGACCAGTTTTTCCAGTACCACTTGTTAAAGAGATTGTCTTTTCTCCATTGTATATTCTTGCCTCCTTTGTCAAAGATAAGGTGTCCATATGTGTGTGGGTTTATCTCTGGGCTTTCTATTTTGTTCCATTGATCTGTATTTCTGTCTTTGTGGCTAGGTTCTTCAGTACAATGGTGAATAAAAATGGTAATAATGGGCAATTTTTGTCTTGTTTATGATGTTAAAGGAAACATCTTCAATTTTTAAATAAATTAGTATGATCTTTTCTAAAGAATTTTTACTGATACCCCTTATCAGGTGGCAGCCCACTACAGTACTCTTGCCTGGAAAATTCCATGGACAGAGGAGCCTTGTAAGCTACAGTCCATGGGGTCACAAGAGTCGGACATGACTGAGTGACTTCACTTCATTTTATCAGGTTAAAAAAGTTCCTTTTAGTTTTGTAAGAACTTTTCTTATAAATGGATGTGAAATTTTAAGTATTTTTTACATTTATTGAAATGACCACTTTTTAAAAAAACAATTAATGTCATGGACTACATTATTTGATATCAAAATCAATTTTGTATTCCTCAAATACATTTTTGTAATGATATGCTATTATTAATACTTTTTTAGATTTAATTTGCTGATTTTAAAAATGATTTATATATCTTAGTCCATGAATGAGACTGGTTTGGAATAGTTAATGTGAAATTGGAATTTCTTATTCTTTGAATGTGAGACACTGCTCACTAGTAAACCTTATGGAGCTGGAATTTTCTTTATAGATACACTTTTGAATAATGATTCATTTATCTAAGGGTTATAAAATCACTCAGATTTTCTGTTTCTTTCCAGTTCAATTTTAGTAAGTTATATAATTTTTGGTAATTTCTTTGTTTTATACAGATTACTAACATTTATGGGCATAATTTTGTTTATGATATATTTTATACTTGTTTTGTTGTCTGCTGTATCTATAATCGGAGAAGGCAATGGCACCCCACTCCAGTACTCTTGCCTGGAAAATCCATGGACAAAGGAGCCTGGTAGGCTGCAGTCCATGGGGTCGCTAAGAGTCGGACACGAGTGAAGCGACTTAGCAGCAGCAGCAGCAGCAGTATCTATAATTAGGTACTCCACTTCATTCTTATTATTGTTTATTTATATCTTCTATCATATTTTTCTTGATCAATGTTGACAGTAATTTTGTTAGTTTTATTAGTTTTTTCAAAGAATCATCTTTGCCTTTATTCATCTCTCTGTTTGCTTTGATCTGTTTCATTAATTTATGCTTTTATTCATGATCATTCCCTTCTTTCTGTCTTACCTGGATTTATTTTACTATTCTTTTACTAAACTTTTAAGATATGTATTATATATATAATTTTCAAACCACTTAGGAGTACACTGTAGATAGGATGACTGTTTATCCCTAAATATTTCAGTATGTATTTTCTTAGAAACTTTTTTTCTTACATAACCACACTGCAGTTATCAAAATCAGGAAATTAACACTAGTTCATTTCTATTATCTAATCTACAAAACTTCATTCAAATTTTGCCAATTATGCTAATGTCATTTGTAGAAAAAGATTTCTGTTTTCTGGTCTAGGTTCCAATCCAGGATCACACATTGCATTTATTTGTGATGTCTTTTTAATCTCCTTTAGTTTAGAGTAATTCCTTATTCGTTCATAGTCTTTAATGACCTTGTTACTTTTGAAGAGTTTAGGCTAGTTATTTTTGTAAATTGCTCTCAAATTTTGTTTATTTGATGTTTTTCCATGGCTAGATCCAAGCCACACATTTTGGCAGGACTACCACAGAAATAATATTGTGTTTTCCTCAGAACATTATATGAGGACTCAACTATGTTTATCTGTCCCCCTCTGTTGATATTAATTTTAATTACTTGTTTAAGGTATAATCTACCAAGTTTCACCACTATAAATTTCCTGTTTTTCAATTTGTAAATAACGAATATCTTAAAGAGATATCTTTTTAAAATTTTTCACGTGGATCATTTTTAAAGTCTTTATTGAATTTGTTACAATATTGCTTCTGTTTTATGTTTTGGATTTTTGTCCATAAGACATGTAGGATCTTAGCTCCCTGACCAAGGATCAAACCTACACCTCCTTCATTGGAAGGCAAAGTCTTAAACCAGTGGACCATCAGCAAAGTCCTTCTAATTGCTTCTAAAATGTTCAGCCATTTGTGTTAATATCCACTGAAAATTCTGGCCCAAGCCAATTATTATGATGATGATTTGATTGCCAAATTCAGATTTTCTAATCCCATTATTAATTTTACATTTGTTGGTTGACATTCTAATGTAAGAATGGGACAGTTTGTTCTTTATTTATTTGTTTACTTGAAGTAGTATGAATTCATGTATTCTTATTTAATAGGTTATAATTTATAACTGTGATTATTTATTTTGATATTCAAGTAGTACTAGATTTGGCCAATGAAAGCCATTTCATACAGATATTTGTACCCTGGGAGTGTACTCATAGTTCTTTGAGCCCTTCCGTCCTTTCTGACTCTATAGGCTCCCCCGGCCTCATCTTTTAAATTCTCAGTTCCAAGTCTGGATGAGACATATCTTTAAGGAGTCCTGGGTACTATGTGTGCTTTTTGCTACTGGAGTGTCGCTGCTTCTAGGCCCTGTATATCTACATAGGCCAAGCTACATACATATACATATATATATATATTTGTTTAGTTATATACATAAAGTATAAGTTTGTTACAATAACAATAAAGTTATAATTTTACACATATTTTATTATATGTATGTGTGAACATCAAGAATTCATACTGATACCTCTAACTCTAGTCCAATAACATAGGGTTGATTCTAGACTACTCCCTTTCTATAGTTGTAGCTCTCTTTTCCAACAGTGAGAAATCTGACTCCCATTATCTATAATATATTTACTCATTTGCTCAATTCTAGAATGCACAGAAAGCAGTTTTATGATTGCTAACTAATTCCACTGTGAAAAACAAGCCTATAACTCAAATTCAAGATTTGTTTATAGGTTTTTTTTTTTTTTTTGGTTTTTAGTCTGAAGATATATAATCAAAATACTGCATTTACACATTACTTGGGTTTACTCTGCCCCCTCCTTCAGTTCGGTTATAAACTTGATTCATTTGTTTTTATTTCCATTTTATGCTTTACCCTATCCCTTTTTATTTTAGTTGTTTTCTTTTTTGGAGTTTGTGAAACACTAACATGGTTCCAAAAGTCAGAACTATAGACAAAAGAATGCTCAGAGAAATGTAGTTACCTCCATCCTTTATATCCCATTCACATCCCCCATCCTTTCTACCCTGCCCCACCCCTATATATGTATAAATTTCATTATTTCTGCTTTTTTCGTCATTTTGCATAAATGAATAGACATTTTTTTTATCTTCCCTTTTTGTTTACACAAAAGATGACTTATAATAGACACTCTTCAACACTTTGCTTTTCCTGTCTACTTAGTGTATCCCAACTGATTTCATTCCTTTTAAAAATTATAATTAATAGACTTTTAAAAGTAGTTTTAGGTTTATAGAAAAAAATTAGAAGTACAGAGAGTTACCGTATGCCCCTTATGTCCCAACAATTTCCTCAATTTCTTACATCTTACATTAATGTGGTACATTTACAAAAGATGAGTCAATATTGATACACTACTATTGAAACCCATAGTTTATATTAAAATTCACTTTTTGTGTTGTACATTCTATGGGTTTTTGATAAATGTATAACAACATGTTATCTATTATTACAGTATCATGCAAAAAAAAAAAACTTCATTGTCTTAAGTCTCCTGTGTTCCATTACCATATAATTAATCCCCATCACCCATTTTACCCAACCATCAACCCTGTGGTCCCTACTAATCACTAATGTGTTCTCTGTGTCTATGAGGTGTTCTTTTTTGTTTTATTTTGCTCATTCATTTTGTTGTTTTTAGATTCTACATGAGTGAAATCATACATTATTTGTCTTTCTCTGACTTACTGCACTTAGCATAATATATTCAAGATGCATTCATGTTGTCAAAAAGAACAGGATTTCATTATTTTTTATGGCTGAATAGTATTCCATTGTATCGATGACCATATCTTCTTTATCCATTCATCCATTAATAAATGCTTAGGTTGTTTCCATATCTTGGCTATTGTAAATAATGCTGCAATGAACACAGAGGTGCAAATATATATGTGTATATATATATATACATATATATATATTTCAAATTAGTGTTTTTTTGTGTTCTTCAGTTAAATACCCAGATGTGGAATAGTTAGATCATGTAGTAATTCTATTCTTAATTTTTTGAGGCATTTCCATACTGTTTTACATAGTGGCTGCACCAATTTACAGTCTCACCAAAAGTATATGAGGGTTCCTGTTTCTCTACATCTCTCACATTTGTTATTTCTTGTGTTTTTGATAATACCCATTCTAATAGGTGTATCTTATTTTGTGTTGATTTGCATTTCCCTAATAATTAGTGATATTGAATGTCTTTAATGTGCCAATTGGGCACCTATATATCTTCTTTGGAAAAATGTCCAGACCTCTGCCAATTTTTAATCAGATTGTTTTTGTTGTTGTTATTGAGTTGTATATTCTTTATATATTTTAGATATCAGCCCCTTAGAAGATAAATGTTTACAAATATTTCTCCCTTTCAGTAGTCTGAATTTTCATTTTGATGATTGTTTCTTTCACTGTGCAGAAGCTCTTTGGTTTGATGTCTTCCCATTTGTTTATTTTTACTTTAATTTCCCTTGCCTTTGGAGTCAGTCAGATACACAAAATAATTGCTAAGACTGATGTCAGTGAAGTTACTACCTATGTTTTCTTCTAGGAATTTTATAGTTTCAGATATTACATTCAAGTCTTTAATCCATTTGAGATGTTTTTTGTGTATGGTGTAAGATAGTGGTCTAATGTCATTCTTCTGCATGTGGCTGCCCAGTTCTCCCAACACCATTTACTGAAGAGTCTATCCTTTCTCCATTGTATGCTTTTTGCTTCTTTGTCATAAATTAATATTCTATATATGTGGAAGTTTATTTCTGAGGTCTCAGTTCTTTTCCATTCATCTCTTTTTCTGTTTCTTTGCAAGTACCATATGTTTTTGAGCTTGGTAATATAGTTTGAAATTAGGGAAGATGATACTTCCAGCTTTTTTCTTCTTTCTCAATATTTTCAGGCTATTCAGGATCTTTTGTGGTCCCACATAAATTTTAGAATATTTGCACTAGTTCTGTGAAATATGTCATTGGAATTTGATAGGAATTGCATAAAATCTGTAGATGTTTTGGGTAGTATGGACATTTTAACAATAGTAATTCTTCCAATTCATAAACATGGAGTATCTTTCCTTATTTGTGTCTCTGTTTATCTTCTTCAATTTCTTTCTCAGTGTCTTATAGTTTTCAGTGTACAGCTCTTTCACCTCCTTGGTTAAGTTTAAGTTTATTCCTAGTTAATTTATTGTTTTTATGCAATTGTAAATGGGATTTTTAAATTAATTTATTTCCCTGATTATTTTATTAGTGTATTGAAGTGCCACAGATTTTTGTATATTGATTTTGCATCCTGTAACTTTACTGATTTTATTTATTACTTCTAAGAGGTTTTTTTTTTTTTTTTTTGGATGGAGGTTTTAGGACTTTCTATATGTAGTATCATATAATCTGCAAATAGTGACAGTTTCACTTCTTACCTTCCAATTTGGATGCCTTTTATTTCTTTTACTTGTCTAATTGCTGTGGCTAGGACTTCCAATACTATGTTAAGTGAAAATGGCAAGAGTGGGCATTTTTGTTTTATTCCTGAATTTAGAAAAAAGTTTTAGCTTTTCATCATCATATCTGTTTTTAGCTGTGAGTTTGTCATATATAAACTTTATTATGTTGACATATGTTCCCTTTGTACCCACAATGTTGAGAGTATTTGTCATATGTGGATGATGAATTTCGTGAATATATTTTTCTGAAACTATTGATATGATCATATAATTTTTATCATTCGTTTTGTTAATGTGATGTGCATATTGATTGATTTGTGGATGTTGACCCATCCTTGTATCCCTGGAATAAATCCCACTCGGCTGTGGTACATGATCCTTTTATTGTTGGATTCAGTTTGCAAATATTTTGTTGAGGATTTTTGCATCTAGGTTCCTCATGGATAAGGGTTTGTATTTTCTATTTTTGTGCTGTCCTTGTCTGTTTCTACTCATTCATGATTCTATTTTTCAAGATTATATATTTTTATTTATCCCTTTCTTCTAGGTCTTCAGTTTGTTGGCATATAGTTATTTATAGTAGTTTCTCATAATTCCTTTGTATTTCTGTGCTATCAGGTATAACTTTTCTTGTTTGTTAGTTGCTCAGTCGCGTCCAACTCTTTGCGACCCAGTGGGCTGTAGCCTGCCAGGCTCTTCTGTCCATGGAATTCTCCAAGCAAGAATACTGGAGTGGGTAGCCATTTCCTTCTCCAGGGAATCTTCCTGACCCAGGGATCGAATCCACATCTTCTGCACTGGCAGGCAGATTCATTACCAGTGAGCTGCCAAGCCCAAAAAGTTCTTCTGTGGGTAAAACGTTATCAAACAGCAATGCATGCTACAGAAAAATTGTTCATCAATGGAACAGTCAACTGATATCACAAACTTCATTGTTGTCTTAGTTTAAGAAACTGCCACAGCCACCTCAACCTTCAGCAAGCACCACCCTGATCAGTCAGCAGCCACAAATATCGAAGCAAAATTCTCCACCAGCAAAAAGATTATGACTGGCTGAAGGTTCAGATGATACTTAGCATTTTTAAGCAATAAAGTATTTTTAGTTAAGTATTTATGTTGTTTTTAAGACATACTGCTATTGCACACTCAACGGACTATAGTATAATATAAGCATAAATTTTATATGCCCTGGAAAACCAAAATAATTGTGTGATTCAGTTAACTGTAATATTCACTTTATTGTTGTGATGTGGAGCTAAATACACAATGTATCTGAGGTATGCCTGTAATATGCTTAAAATTACAAAATTTGAATGATGGGGAACAGATTAGTGGTTGCCAGGGGTTAAGGACATACAAGAGAAGTGGCTGTGGTTATGAAGAGACAATATGTGTGATCTTTTTGATGATGGAAGTGTAAAAATAAAACTGATGAAGTCTGAACAAGATTGTTGGATTGTATGGGTATCAAAATCCTGGTTGTGATATGGTACTGTATTTGGGGAAAAGTGAGTAAAGTTATGTGTGATATTTCTGTATTATATCTTACAACTGCATGTGAACCTACAATAATCCCAGTGTAAAAGTTCAATTTAAAAAAAGTATGGTTTGGCATGAAAGAATCAGAAACCAGCTAAATCTACGAGGAATGATTCTTTTTTACTTCATAAGAAGAACACCATCTAATAATGCTGTAATTCTCATAGCTACAAAAAGAAGCAGAATTATGAGAAGTAGTTTTATGGAAAATTGCTTTAATGGTCAACTGTGCATTAGAGGAAAAAATTAGAAATGTCTATATAAATGGAAATGGGATGCTCTTAGCTTCTTTGGAAATAGTTAAATTTATTTCTTAAAATTATAACATGTAATTTTACTGATATTTTGTTGCTCCATTTATCTGATGAAATACTACTAGAATAAACTACCAGAAAGACATGGATTTCCAAATCAGTGAGGGATTTCAGAGCCTAAGTTAGCACTGTCTGCTTTGGCAAGATCACTCTTACTTGGGGTCCATAGTTCCTACTCAATGTAAAACCCTTCTGTATTGGAAGGGAGACTTTCCTCTTCAGGGAAATCTTGCCAGAAAAGCCAATTTCTCTGTTTTTGTGAAGGCCAAAAAGCTGACAGAGTTTTTTGTCTTGGTAGAAATCATTTTAATTTTTTCAGAATATTTTGTCTTCTGAAGTTTATCAGAGAGTATCAATACTATTAAATTAATGCTTTCTGAAAGAGGCATCACTTGGTTTAACACCAGGAGGTGGAAAAAGAGAAGGGCAACATGTTTGACCTCCAGAGTATCCGAAAAGTTGTTGTTCGGTTGCTAAGTCATGTCCTACTCTTTGTGACCCCATGGACTGCAGCTCACCAGGCTCCTCTGTCCTCCACTATCCTCTGGAGTTTGCTCAAATTCATGTCCATGTACCATGTCCCAATGTCACCTGGGAAGCCCTGATATACTCTACATAGAAGTTAAATAAGCAGGGAGACAATATCCAGCCTATCTACTCCTTTCCCAGGTGGCATTAGTGGTAAAGAACCCACCTGCCAATGGAGGAGATGTAAGAGACATGGGTTCAATCCTTGGCCAGGAAGATCCCCTGAAGGAGGGTAAGGCAACCCATTCCAGTATTCTTGCCTGGAAAATCCCTTGGATAGAGGAGCCTGGTGGGTTACAGTCCCTAGGGTTGCAAAGAATCAGACACTACTTAGCACACACTCCTTTCCCAATTTTGAACCAGTCCATTGTTCCATGTCTGGTTATAACTGTTTCTTCTTGACCCAAATACAGGTGTCTCCAGAGACAGGTAATATGGTCTGGTACTCCCATCTCTTTAAGAATTTTCCAGTTTGTTGTCATCCACACAGTCAAAACTTAAGTGTACTCAGTGAAACAGAAGTAGATATTTTTTTCTGGAATTCCCTTGCTTTCTCCATGATCCAATGAATGTTGGCAATTTGATATCTGCTTCCTCTGCCTCTTCAAAACCCAACTTGTATATCTGACAGTTCTTGGTTTATGTACTGCTGAAGCCTAGCTTGAAGGATTTTGATCATAACCTTGCTAGCATGTGAAATGAGCACAATTGTATGGTAGTTTGAACATTGTTTGGCATTGCCCTTCTCTGGGATTGGAATGAAAACTGACCTTTTGCAGTCCTGTGGCCACTGCTCAGTTTTCCAAATTTGCTGACATATAGAGTGCAGTACTTTAATAGCACCATCTTTCAGGATTTTAAATAGCTCAGCTGGAATATCATCACCTCTACTAGCTTTGTTCATAGTAATGCTTCCTAAGGCCCACTTGACTTTACACTCTAGCATGTCCAGCTCTAGGTGAGTGACCACACCACCGTGGTTATCCAGGTCATTAAGGCCTTTTTTATATGGTTCTTCTGTGTATTCTTGCCACTTCTTTTTTTTTTTTAAACTTTACATAATTGTATTAGTTTTGCCAAATATCAAAATGAATCTGCCACAGGTATACATGTGTTCCCCATCCTGAACCCTCCTCCCTCCTCCCTCCCCATACCATCCCTCTGGGTCGTCCCAGTGCACTAGCCCCAAGCATCCAGTATCGTGCATCGAACCTGGACTGGCAACTCGTTTCTTACATGATATTTTACATGTTTCAATGCCATTCTCCCAAATCTTCCCACCCTCTCCCTCTCCAACAGAGTCCATAAGACTGTTCTATACATCAGTGTCTCTTTTGCTGTCTCGTATCAAGCTACCAACAGTATTCTCCACAGAGCTAGAACAAATAATTTCACAATTTGTATGGAAATACAAAAAACCTTGAATAGCCAAAGCGATCTTGAGAAAGAAGAATGGAACTGGAGGAATCAACCTACCTGACTTCAGGCTCTACTACAAAGCCACAGTTATCAAGACAGTATGGTACTGGCACAAAGACAGAAATATAGATCAGTGGAACAAAATAGAAAGCCCAGAGATAAATCCACGCACATATGGACACCTTATCTTTGACAAAGGAGGCAAGAATATACAATGGATTAAAGACAATCTCTTTAACAAGTGGTGCTGGGAAATCTGGTCAACCACTTGTAAAAGAATGAAACTAGACCACTTTCTAACACCATACACAAAAATAAACTCAAAATGGATTAAAGATCTAAACGTAAGACCAGAAACTATAAAACTCCTAGAGGAGAACATAGGCAAAACACTCTTGCCACTTCTTAATCCCCTCTGCTTCTGCTCAGTCTTTACTTACTGTTTCTGTCTTTATTGTGCTCATCCTTGCAGGAAATATTTCCTTGACATCTGCAATTTTGTTGAAGAGATCTCGTCTTTCACATTCTTTTGTTTTCTTCTATTTTTTTGCTTTGTTCATTAAGAAGGCCTTCTTATCTCTTTCTGCTGTTCTCTGGAACTCTGCATTCAATTGAGTATATCAGTATCTGAAACTTAGATGGCAGTTTTTTCTCTCTCCCCAACATATTATGTTTATTTCAGGACTCAGTCTTATGCTATTTGATCTATCAGGTGGCTGATTATGGAAGTAAATTCCCAAAAGAAGTTTTCTAGATTTTGTGGGTTTTTTTTTCTGGTGGATGTAGGTCATCTTGAAGATCTCCTGATTCTATTTTGGCAACATATTACCTCTTGAAGCTACTGTTCTACCATTTCACCCTTGAATTTCTTTAAACAAGAGTAAGTGGCACCTTCATATGTATATCACTTACTATCATGTCCATAACTGTGCCTGCCTGTTTATGGTCTGTGCTTAGCCACTCATCATGTCCGACTCTTTGTGACCTCATGGACTGTAGCCCACCAGGCTCCTCCTCTGTCCATGGGGTTCTCCAGGCAAGAATACTGGAGTAAGCTGCCATGCCCTCCTCCAGGGGATCTTCCCAACCCAGGGACTGAACCAAGGTCTCATGCATTGCACGCAGATTCTTTACCATCTAAGCCACCAGGGAAGCCTGTTTATGATCTGCTGCTGCTAAGTCGCTTCAGTCGTGTCCGACTCTGTGTGACCCCAGAGATGACAGCCCACCAGGCTCCCCCATCCCTGGGATTCTCCAGGCAAGAACACTGGAGTGGGTTGCCATTTCCTTCTCCAAATTTATGATCTAGTATGCAAAATTCAGACTTAAACTGAAGAAATTAGGGAAAATTCCTAAGCTACTCAGGTATGACCTAAATCAAATCCTTCATGATGGTACAGTGGACGTGACAAATAGATTCAAGGGTTTAGATTTGGTAGACAGAGTGCATGAAGAACTATGGATTGGAATTTGTAACACTGTATAGGAGGTGGTGACCAAAACCATCCCTAAGAAAAATAAATGCAGAAGGCCAAGTGGTTTTCTGAGGAGGCCTTACAAATATCTGAAAAAGAAGAGAAGCAAAAGGCAAAGGAGAAAGGGAAAGATATATCCAACTGAATGCAGAGTTCCAGAGAATAGCAAGGAGAGGTAAGAAAGCATTCTTAAGTGAACAATGCAAAGAAATAAAGGAAAACAGTAGAATGGGAAAGACTAGAGATCTCTTCAACAAAATTACAGATATCAAGGAAACATTTCATGCAAAGATGGGCACAATACAGGACAGAAATGGTAAGGACCTAACATAAGCAGAAGAGATTAAGAAGAGGTGGAAGAATACACAGAAGAACTGTACAAAAAAAGGTCTTAATGACCCAGATAATCACAATGGTGTGGTCACTCACCTATAGCCAGACAATGTGTGGCTGGAGTGTGAAGTCAAATGGCCCTTAGGAAGCATTACTATGAACAATCCTAGTGGAGGTGATAGAATTCCAGCTGAGCTATTTCAAATCCTAAAATACGATGCTATCAAAGTGTTGCACTCAATATGCTAGCAAGTTTGGAAAACTCAGCAGTGGCCATAGGACTGCAAAAGGTCAGTTTTCATTCCAATTCCAAAAAAAGGCAATGCCAAAGAATGTTCAGCCTACCATACAATTGTGGTCATTTCACATGCTAGCAAGGTAATGCTCAAAATTCTTCAAGCTAGACTTCAACAGCTCATGAACCAAGAAATTTCAGATGTACAAGCTGGATTTAGAAAAGGCAGAGGAACCAGAAATCAAATTGCCAACATCTGTTGGATCATAGAAAAAGCAAGGGAATTCTAAAAAAACCCATCTACTTCTGCTTAATTGACTACACTAAAGCCTTTGACTGTGTGGATTACAACAAACGGTGGGAAATTCTTAAAGAGATGGGAATACCAGACTACTTTACCTGTCTCCTGAGAAATATTTATGCAGGTCAAGAAGCAACAGTTAGAACTAGATGTGGAACAATGGACTGGTTCAAAATTGGGAAAGGAGTACGTAAAGGAAGTATATTGTCACCCTGCTTATTTAACTTATATGAGAGTATATCATGAGAAATGCCAGGTTGGATGACTCACAAGCTGGAATAAAGATTACTGGGAGAAATATCAACAATCTCAGATATACAGATGATATCACTCTAAAGGCAGAAAGTGAAAAGGAACTAAAGAGCCTCTTGACAAGGGTGAAAGAAGAGAGTGAAAAGGGTGGCTTAAAACTCAACATTCACAGAACTAATATCATGTCATCTGGTCCCATCACTTCATGGCAAATATGTGGGGAAAAAGTGGAAACAGTGACAGATTTTATTTTCTTGGGCTCCAAAATCATGGCAGATGGTGACTGCAGCCACTAAATTAAAAGACACCTTCTCCTTGGAAGAAAAGCTATGACCAACCTAGAGAGCATATCAAAAAGCAGAGACATTACTTCGTCAACAAAGGTCCATATGGTCAAAGCTATGGTTTTTCCAGTAATCATATACAGATGTGAGAGTTGGAACATAAAGAAGGCTGAGTGCCAAAGAATTGATGCTTTTGAACTGTGGTGTTGGAGAAGACTCTTAAGAGTTCCTTGGACAGCAAGGAGATCAAACTAGTCAATCCTAAAGGAGATCAACCCTGACTATTCATTATAAGGAATGATGCTAAAGCTGAAGCTCAAATACTTTGGCCACCTGATGTGAAGAGCCAACTCATTGGAAGAGGCCCTGATGCTGGGAAAGTTTGAGGGCATGAGGAGAAGGGGATACAGGGGATGAGATGGTTGGATGGCATCATTGACTCAATGGACATGAATTTGAGCAAAGTCCGGGGGGTAATGAATGGCAGAGGAGCCTGACATGCTTCAGTCCATGGGATCTCCAAGAGTTGGAGATGACTTAGTGACTGAGTGACAACAGTAATTAAAAATTTTATGTTCCGTTAGGAATAATTTGGAGTGTCCACTCTTATTTTTCTGTTTGTAAGTAATGCTTTTTTGAAAACATCAACATAGAGATTTTGGCCTTAGGTTTCTTACCTAGTGCTCTATATTTGGCCTCCAAGAACTAAATTTTATTAAGTCTTGATATTTAAATATGCAATGACTACTGGCTTTTCCTCCTGCCATCACTTTCAGTTTGCCTAGCACATGTTAGCTGTGTGGCTAATATGGCTTCATGCTCTTCAGTTCGGTTCAGTTCAGTAGCTCAGTCGTGTCTGACTCTTTGTAACCCCATGAATCACAGCACGCCAGGCCTCCCTGTCCATCACCAACTGCCGGAGTTTACCCAAACTCATGTCCATCGAGTCGGTGATGCCATCCAGCCATCTCATCCTCTGTAGTCCCCTTCTCCTCCTGCCCCCAATCCCTCCCAGCATCAGAGTCTTTTCCAATGAGTCAACTCTTCACATGAGGTGACCAAAGTATTGGAGTTTCAGCTTTAGCATCAGTCCTTCCAATGAACACCCAGGACTGATCTCCTTTAGGATGGACTGGTTGGATCTCCTTGCAGTCCAAGGGACTCTCAAGAGTCTTCTCCAACACCACAGTTCAAAAGCATCAATTCTTCGGTGCTCAACTTTCTTCACAGTCCAACTCTCACATCCATACATGATCACTGGAAAAATCATAGCCTTAACTAGATGGACCTTTGTTGGCAAAGTAATGTCTCTGCTTTCCAATATGCTATCTAGGTTGGTCATAACTTTCCTTCCAAAGAGTAAGTGTCTTTTAATTTCATGGGTGAAATCACCATCTACAGTGATTTTGAAGCCCCCCAAAATAAAGTCTGACACTGTTTCCACTGTTTCCCCATCTATTTCCTATGCAGTAATGGGGCCAGATGCCATGATCTTAGTTTTCTGAATGTTGAGCTTTAAGCCAACTTTTTCACTCTCCTCTTTCACTTTCATCAAGAGACTCTTTTTTTTTTCCCCCAAGCTTTGGCAGCACTTTTTTAAAAATTATTTATTATTATTACTATTATTTTACTTTACAATATTGTATTAGTTTTGCCATACATCAACATGCATCCGCCACGGGTGTACACATGTTCCCCATCCTGAACCCCCCCTCTCACCTCCCTCCCCATACCATCCCTCTGGGTCATCCCAGTGCACCAGCCCCACGCTTCCTGTATCCTGCATCGAACCTGGACTGGTGATTCGTTTATTATATGATATTATACATGTTTTAATGCCATTCTCCCAAATCATCCCCTCCTCCCTCTCCCACAGAGTCCAAAAGTCTGTTCTATACATCTGTGTCTCTTTTGTTGTCTCGCATACAGGGTTGTCATTACCATCTTTCTAAATTCCATATATATGCATTAGTATACCATATTGGTGTTTTTCTTTCTGGCTTACTTCACTCTGTATAATAGGCTCCAGTTTCATCCACCTCTTTAGAACTGATTCAAATGTATTCTTTTTAATGGCTGAGTAATATTTCATTGTGTATATGTACCACAGTTTTCTTATCCATTCATCTGCTGATGGACATCTAGGTTGCTTCCACGTCCTGGCTCTTATAAACAGTGCTGCGATGAACATTGGGGTACACGTGTCTCTTTCAATTCTGGTTTCCTCGGTGTGTATGCCCAGCAGTGGGATTGCTGGGTCGTATGGCAGTTCTATTTCCAGTTTTTTAAGGAATCTCCACACTGTTCTCCATAGTGGCTGTACTAGTTTGCATTCTCACCAACAGTGTAAGAGGGCTCCCTTTTCTCCACATTCTCTCCAGCATTTATTGCTTGTAGACTTTTAGATCACAGCCATTCTGAATGGTGTGAAATGGTACCTCATTGTGGTTTTGATTTGCATTTATCTGATAATGACTGATATTGAGCATCTTTTCATGTGTTTGTTAGCCATCTGTATGTCTTCTTTGGAGAAATGTCTATTTAGTTCTTTGGCCCATTTTTTGATTGGGTAGTTTATTTTTCTGGAATTGAACTACAGGAGTTGCTTGTATATTTTTGAGATTAGTTGTTTGTCAGTTGCTTCATTTGCTATTATTTTCTCCCATTCTGAAGGCTGTCTTTTCACCTTGCTTACAGTTTCTTTGTTTTGCAGAAGCTTTTAATTTTAATTAGATCCCATTTGTTTATTTTTGCTTTTATTTCCAATATTCTGGGAGGTGGGTCATAGAGGATCCTGCTGTGATGTATGTTGGAGAGTGTTTTGCCTATGTTCTCCTCTAAGTGTTTTATAGTTTCTGGTCTTATGTTTAGATCTTTAATCCATTTTGAGTTTATTTTTGTTATGGTGTTAGAAAGTGTTCTAGTTTCATTCTTTTACAAGTGGTAGACCAGTTTTCCCAGCACCACTTGTTAAAGAGATTGTCTTTTCTCCATTGTATATTCTTGCCTCCTTTGTCAAAGATAAGGTGTCCATAGGTGTGTGGGTTTATCTCTGGGCTTTCTATTTTTTCCATTGATCTATATTTCTGTCTTTGTGCCAGTACCATACTGTCTTGATGACTGTGGCTTTGTAGTAGAGCCTGAAGTCAGGCAGGTTGATTCCTCCAGTTCCATTCTTCTTTCTCAAGATTGCTTTGGCTCTTTGAGGTTTTTTGTATGTCCATACAAATTGTGAAATTATTTGTTCTAGCTCTGTGAAAAATACCGTTGGTAGCTTGATAGGGATTGCATTGAATCTATAGATTGTTTTGGGTAGTATTTTCACTATATTGATTCTTCCGATCCATGAACATGGTATATTTCTACATCTATTAGTGTCCTCTTTGATTTCTTTCATCAGGGTTTTATAGTTTTCTATATATTGGTCTTTAGTTTCTTTAGGTAGATATATTCCTAAGTATTTTATTCTTTTCGTTGCAAAGGTGAATGGAATTGTTTCATTAATTTTTCTTTCTATTTTCTCATTATTAGTGTATAGGAATGCAAGGGATTTCTGTGTGTTGATTTTATATCCTGCAACTTTACTATATTCATTGATTAGCTCTAATAATTTTCTGGTGGAGTCTTTAGGGTTTTCTATGTAGAGGATCATGTCATCTGCAAACAGTGAGAATTTTACTTCTTGTTTTCCAATTTGGATTCCTTTTATTTCTTTTTCTGCCCTGATTGCTGTGGCCAAAACTTCCAAAACTATGTTGAATAGTAGTGGTGAGAGTGGGCACCCTTGTCTTATTCCTGACTTTAGGGGAAATGCTTTCAATTTTTCACCATTGAGGATAATGTTTGATGTGGGTTTGTCATATATAGCTTTTATTATGTTGAGGCATGTTCCTTCCATTCCTGCTTTCTGGAGAGTTTTTATCATAAATGTATGTTGAGTTTTATCAAAGGCTTTCTCTTCATCTATCGACATAATCATATGGCTTTTATTTTTCAATTTGTTAATGTGGTGTATTACATTGATTGATTTGTGGATATTGAAGAATCCTTGCATCCCTGGGATAAAGCCCACTTGGTCATGGTGTATGATCTTTTTAATGTGTTGTTGGATTCTGATTGCTAGAATTTTATTAAGGATTTTTGCATCTATGTTTATCAATGATATTGGCCTGTAGTTTTCTCTTTTTGTGGCATCTTTGTCAGGTTTTGGTATTAGCGTGATGGTGGCCTCATAGCATGAGTTTGGAAGTTTACCGTCCTCTGCAATTTTCTGGAAGAGTTTGAATAGGATAGGTATCAGCTCTTCTTTAAATTTTTGGTAGAATTCAGCTGTGAAGCTGTCTGGACCTGGGCTTTTGTTTGCTGGAAGATTTTTGATTACAGTTTCAATTTCTGTGCTTGTGATGGGTCTGTTAAGATTTTCTATTTCTTCCTGGTTCAGTTTTGGAAAGTTGTACTTTTCTAAGAATTTGTCCATTTCTTCCATGTTGTCCATTTTATTGGCATATAGTTGCTGATAGTAGTCATTCTTATGATCCTTTGCATTTCTGTGTTGTCTGTTGTGATCTCTCCATTTTCATTTCTAATTTTATTGATTTGATTTTTTTCCCTTTGTTTCTTCGTGAGTCTGGCTAATGGTTTGATGATTTTACTTATCCTTTCAAAGAACCAGCTTTTGGCTTTGTTGATTTTTGCTATGATCTCCTTTGTTTCTTTTTCATTTATTTCTGCCCTAATTTCTAAGATTTCTTTCCATCTACTAACCCTGGGTTTCTAAATTTTTCCTTTTCTAGTTGCTTTAGGTGTAGAGTTAGGTTATTTATTTGACTTTTTTCTTGTTTCTTGAGGTGTGCCTGTATTGCTATAAACTTTCCCCTCAGGACTGCTTTTACAGTGTCCCACAGGCTTTGGGTTGTTGTGTTTTCATTTTCATTTGTTTCTATGCAAATTTTGGTTTCTTTTTTATTTCTTCTGTGATTTGTTGGTTACTCAGCAGCGTGTTGTTCAGCCTCCATATGTTGGAATTTTTAATCGTTTTTCTCCTGTAATTGAGGTCTAATCTTACTGCACTGTGGTCAGAAAAGATGCTTGGAATGATTTCAATTTTTTTGAATTTACCAAGGCTAGATTTATGGCCCAGGATGTGATCTATCCTGGAGAAGGTTCCATGTGCACTTGAGAAAAAGGTGAAATTCATTGTTTTGCGGTGAAATGTCCTATAGATATCAATTAGGTCTAACCAGTCTATTGTATCATTTAAAGTTTGTGTTTCTTTGTTAATTTTCTGTTTAGTTGATCTATCCGTAGGTGTGGGGTATTAAAGTCTCCCACTATTATTGTGGTATTGTTAATTTCCCTTTTCATACTTGTTAGTATTTGTCTAACATATTGAGGTGCTCCTATGTTAGGTGCATATATATTTATAATTATTATATCTTCTTCTTGGATTGATCCTTTGATAATTATGTAGGGTCCTTCTTTGTCTCTTTTTACAGCCTTTGTTTTAAAGTCTATTTAATCTGATATGAGTATTGCTACTCCTGCTTTCTTTTGATCTCTATTTGCATGGAATATCTTTTTCCAGCCCTTCACTTTCAGTCTGTATGTTTCCCCTGTTATGAGGTAGGTCTCTTGTAGACAACATATATAGGGGTCTTGTTTTTGTATCCATTCAGCCAGTCTTTGTCTTTTGGTTGGGGCATTCAACCCATTTGCGTTTAAGGTAATTATTGATAAGTATGATCCCGTTGCCATTTACTGTATTGTTTTGGGTTCGAGTTTATACACCGTTTTTGTGTCTCCTGTCTAGAGAAGATCCTTTAGCATTTGTTGAAGAGGTGGTTTGGTGATGCTGAATTCTCTCAGCTTTTGCTTGTCTGTAAAGCTTTTGATTTCTCCTTCATATTTGAATGAGATCCTTGCTGGGTACAGTAATCTGGGCTGTAGGTTATTTTCTTTCATCACTTTAAGTATGTCTTGCCATTCCCTCCTGGCCTGAAGAGTTTCTATTGAAATATCAGCTGTTTATCCTTATGGGAATCCCCTTGTGTGTTACTTGTTGTTTTTCCCTTGCTGCCTTTAATATTTGTTCTTTGTGTTTGATCTTTGTTTATTTGATTAATATGTGTCTTGAGGTGTTTTGCTTTGGGTTTATCCTGTTTGGGACTCTCTGGGTTTCTTGGACTTGAGTGATTATTTCCTTCCCCATTTTAGGGAAGTTTTCAACTATTATCTCCTCAAGTATTTTCTCATGGTCTTTCTTTTTGTCTTCTTCTTCTGGGACTCCTATGATTCGAATGTTGTAGCGTTTAATATTGTCCTGGAGGTCTCTGAGATTGTCCTCATGTCTTTTAATTCGTTTTTCTTTTTTCCTCTCTGATTCATTTATTTCTACCATTCTATCTTCTATTTCACTAATCCTATCTTCTGCCTCCGTTATTCTACTATTTGTTGCCTCCAGAGTGTTTTTGATCTCATTTATTGCATTATTCATTATATATTGACTGTTTTTTATTTCTTCTAGGTCCTTTTTAAACCTTTCTTACATTTTCTCAATCCTTGCCTCCAGGCTATTTATCTGTGATTCCATTCTTATTTCAAGATTTTGGATCATTTTCACTATCATTATTTGGAATTCTTTATCAGGTAGATTCCCTATCTCTTCCTCTTTTGTTTGGTTTGGTGAGCATTTATCCTGTTCCTTTACCTGCTGGGTATTCCTCTGTCTCTTCATCTTGTTTATATTGCTGAGTTTGGGGTGGCCTTTCTGTATTCTGGAGTTTGTGGAGTTCTCTTTATTATGGAGTTTCCTCGCTGTGGGTGGGGTTGTATCGGTGGCTTGTCAAAGTTTCTTGGTTAGGGAAGCTTGTGTCAGTGTTCTGATGGGTGGAGCTGGATTTCTTCTCTCTGGAGTGCAATGAAGTGTCTAGTAATGAGTTATGAGATGTCAGTGGATTTGTAGTAACTTTGGGCAGCCTGTATATTGAAGCTCAGGGCTATGTTCCTGTGTCGCTGGAGAATTTGTGTGGTATGTCTTGCTCTGGAACTTGTTGGCCCTTGGGTGGTGCTTGGTTTCAGTGTAGGTATGGAGGCGTTTGATGAGCTCCTATTGCTTAATGTTCCCTGGAGTCAGGTGTTCTATGATGTTCTCAGGATTTGGACTTAAGCCTCCTGCTTCTGGTTTTCAGTCTTATTTTTACAGTAGTCTCAAGACTTCTCCTTCTATACAGCACCATTGATAAAACATCTAGGTTAAAGATGAAAAATTTCTCCACAGTGAGGGACACCCAGAGAGGTTCACAGAGTTACATGGAGAAGAGAAGAGGGAGGAGGGAGTTAGAGGTGACCCGAATGAGATGAGGTGGAATCAAAAGAGGAGAGAGCAAGGTAGCCAGTAATCACTTCCTTATGTATACTCCACAGTCTGGACCACTCAGAGATGTTCATGGAGTTATACAGAGAAGAGGGAGGAAGGAGACAGAGGTGGCCAGGAGGATAAAAGTGGGGAATGAAAAGGGGAGAGACAGATCCAGCCAGTAATCAGTTCCCTAAGTGTCCTCCACCATCTGGAATACACAGAGATTCAGAGAGTTGGGTAGAGAAGAGAAGGGGGAGGGAGGAGACAGAGGCAACCTAGTGGAGAGAATGGAGAGTCCAAAGGGGGAGAGAGCAGTCAAGCCAGTAATTTCGCTCCCAAGTAAAAACAGGTACTGCAGATTGGGTTCTTAAAGGTACAAAATGGATGACAAATACCAAAAAGCAAAGATTAAAATTCTAGAGTAGAGGTTGGATTTTCAAAAATACAATATTAAAGAAAAGAAGAAGAAGAAGAAAAAAAACAGTCACAAAAGTTATTTTTATATATATATATATATATATATGAAGTTTGCTTTAAAAAAGTCTTTTTTTTAATTAATAGTAGGTTATAAAAATGAAAATTAAAGGAGTAATGGAGGACTTACAAATTTAAAAAAAGTTAAAAAAAGAAAGAAAAGAAAAGAAAAAAAGAAAAGAAGAAGAAAAAAAAGAAAAGAATGATCATAAAAATAGTAAATATATATCTAGGACTTTCTCTGGTGTTATTGTGGGTAGTGTGGGGTTAGTTCATTTTTGGATAGTTTCTTTGTCCGGCTTATATTTCTCAAGATCTATAGGCCCCTTCCTATGTAGTCCGTACTAACTACTGGGTTTTTATCTATTGCACCTGTCACTTCCAAGGCGGTTCCCTCAGTTTTAGCTTCTGTTTGCTGGTCTCTTCAGTGTCTTATTTCCACCCTGACACAAGGGGGCGGTGGTGGACACTTTTTTAGGCTCACTTGTTCAGTCGTGCTGTGGGGAGGGAGGAACGCTGCAAACAAATAACACTGGCGTGCACTAGTAGTGTCTCAGCCACACTGGGCCTGCCCCCGCTCATGGCGCGTGCACCCTCCCTGTCCACACAGCTCAGGCTCTAGGTTGCTCTGCCGGGAACCGTCCGAGGCCAGCCCTGGGCTGCATGCACCCCCCTAGTCTAAGCCACTCAGGTTCAGGCACTAGGGTAGTCCTCAGAGGTGCAGACTCCGTTGGGCCTGGATTTTGTGCCCTTCCCAGTTCCGAGCAGCTCAGGTGATGAGGTGTTTGGTGAGCGTGGTCACTGTGACTTATAGCCTCTCCTGTCCCTGCCGCTCAGTTTTCTGGGTATACAACTGGTGCACCTTCTCAAGCGGATGACTGTCTAGAACCCCAAGAAGTCTTAGTAAGCAAAGAAGCCTGCTTGCAGTTTGGTAGATAATGTCTCTCTGGGGCTGCGATTGCCCCCTTCTGGCTCTGGCTGCCTGTCACCAGAGGGGGATGGTCTGCAGCCGGCTAGTTCTGTTCCACCCTTTGTTCTGTGTGCGGGCCTGGCAATGTCTTAGGGCTTTTCACGTGGTAGCTGTCCCACAGTCTGGTTTGCTAGCCCAAATTAGTTCACTCTGATTACCCTCGAGGGCATTCAGGCCCGATCCTTACTCTAAGCAATGCAGCCTGTGCCTCCGTGCCCAGCCACCACTTGCTAGTGGCGGGTGCAGGCATCTGTGCTGCTTCTCCGCTGGGGGAGTTACAGTTGGGCTCATAATCTGTGGGTTTTAATTATTTACTTATTTTTCCTCCCTATTAAGTTGCCCTCTGTGCTTCCAAGGCTCGCCACAGACTTGGCAGTGACAGTGTTTCCTGGTGTTTGGAAACATCTCTCTTTTTAAGACTCCCTTCCCGGGATGGCGCTCCGTTCCTACCTCTTTTGTCTCTTCGTCTTTTATATTTTTCCTACCTCCTTTTGAAGACAATGGGCTGCTTTTCTGGGTGCCTGATGTCCTCTGCCAGCATTCAGAAGTTGTTTTGTGGATTTTACTCAGTGTTTAAATGTTCTTTTGATGAATTTGTGGGGGAGAAAGTGGTCACCCTGCTCTATTCCTGTGCCATCTTAGGACCACCTCCATCAAGAGGCTCTTTAGTTCTTCTTCACTTTCTGCCATAAGGGTGGTGTCATCTGCATATCTGAGGTTCTTGATATTTCTCCCGGCAATCTTGATTCCAGCTTGTGTTTCTTCCAGTCCAGCATTTCTCATGATGTACTCTGCATATAAGTTAAATAAGCAGGGTGACAATATACAGCCTTGATGTACTCCTCTTCCTATTTGGAACCAGTCTGTTCCATGTCCAGTTCTAACTGTTGCTTCCTGATCTGCATATAGGTTTCTCAAGAGGCAGGTCAGGTGGTCTGGTATTCCCATCTCTTTCAGAATTTTCCACAGTTTATTATGATCCACACAGTCAAAGGCTTTGGCATAGTCAATAAAGCAGAAATAGATGTTCTCCTGGAATGCTCTTGCTTTTTCAATGATTCAGTGGATGTTGGCCATTTGATCTCTGGTTCCTCTGCCTTTTCTAAAACCAGCTTGAACATCTGGAAGTTCACAGTTCACATATTGCTGAAGCCTGGCTTGGAGAATTTTGAGCATTACTTTACTAGTGTGTGAGATGAGTGCAATTGTGTGGTAATTTGAGCATTCTTTGGCATTGCCTTTCTTTGGGATTGGAATGAAAACTGACCTTTTCCAGTCCTGTGGCCACTGCTGAGTTTTCCAAATTTGCTGGCATATTGAGTGAAGCACTTTCACAGCATCATCTTTCAGGATTTGAAATATCTCAATTGAAATTCCATCACCTCCACTAGCTTTGTTCATAGTAATGCTTCATGCTCTTATGTAACCTTTATTATCATAGGCATGGCTATCTATGCACTCTGCGATCTAATCTACCAACACCACTGGTTGATAACCTATTTTGGAGACATATTCTCCATATGCAGAACATTGTAGCAACATATTAATGCTTGGATCTCATCTAAGTGTCCTTTTCTGTTCAAGTTCACCTTCTTTAAGGCTTTTTCCCATCCTGAGCACCACAGTTACTGCCCTTATGGAAATGGGGATATTCTACAGTAATCTAGAAGCTCTTTGATGCTGTTTTTATCTGCTACTTCTTCTGTACTTACTGACAGAAATTTACCCTATTCAATGAGGGTCAAGCATGCTCTGAATTTAATGTGGAAACACCACACATTTCAGAGACGCTGTAGGTCCCATGATAACCCTGACATTTAAAATTTAAGGTATCAAGCCACACTAAATGTGGTATTCAGAGCACAAAGCTCTGACTTTGGGTTCTAGCTTCAAATATTTATATCCTTGAAGAAATCATTTAAAAATCCTGTGCCTCAGTTTCCTTATCTGTAAAATGGTCCACCCTACACAGTTTTTGAAAAGATTAATTAATGCATTCAAAGTGTTACATAAAATTTTTCTATATAACTATATAAAATATATTAATATAACATATTAATGCTATAAATGAAAGTGAAAGTGTTAGTCGCTCAGTCATATCCAACACTTTGTGTACCGCATGGACTGCAGCCCACCAGGCTCCTCTGTCTGTGGAATTCTCCAGGCAAGAATATTGGAGTGGGTTGCCATTTCCTTCTCCAAGGGATTTTCCCACCCCAGGGATTGAAACCAGGTCTCCTGCATAACAGGCAGATTCTTTATTGTTTGAGCCACCAGGGAAGCCCAATGCTATATATAATATGATATATAATATGATATATTATGTTATACAGACTCTTCTAAGTATTTTGCATGTATTTCTTTTTTTCCCAAATTTAGAATCTTCCATTTATTCAATAGAGTTGAAAATATATTATTTAAGAGAGGTGAAAAACTAAAACTCTGTTGTCCACAGAAACTTTCCTTAAACAGATGGTATTTCTCTTTTTCATTTGTAAAAGTTAAAAAAAGTAGCTTTTTATTTAAAAATTAGTACAGGCCCATGGTTAAAACATCCCAACAGCAAAGAAGGTTGTAAGGTAAAAAGTAAAATTTCTGGACACACTCTCTAGAGTTAACCACTGTTCCAGAAATGTTGGACACACTAAAAAGAGTAGAAGTATCTCCCTGTCATTTTTACATAGATGGTATTAAATTACACACACTGTTGTGCACATTTTTCAATTAACAATATGTACTGGATATGACTCCATTTTTGTTGTATGTGGAACGCTCTCCTTCCTTCAGTCTTTTTTTTGTTGTTGTTGTAAATTAATTTATTTAATTGGAGGCCAATTACTTTACAATATTGTAGTGGTTTTTGCCATGCATTCACATGAATCAGCCATGGGTGTACATGTGTCCCCCATCCTGAACCCCCCTCCCACCACCCCCACCATCCTATCCCTCAGGGTCATCCCAGTGCACTGGCCCTGAGCGCCCTGTCTCATTGTGCATGTATTTCTACATTTAATCATAATGACAATCTTAAGATGTTAGGTACTATTTTTATTCTCATTTTGCAAATGCGAAAATTGGGGGGAAGAAATACCAAGTAACTTATAAAAGATATGTAATCTCCCTAAGATTAAAGTTTCAAATCATAATGAGATGATACGACTAGCTGGATAGAAGTAACTGGATAGAAGTTTTATTCAAAATATGGGAATGTAGAGTATAAGTAGCAATAGTAGATTCTAAATTCTAACTCAGGCAGTTTCTAGAACTCATGTTATTAACAAAAATACTTCTCAGTCCTTTTCTCTATATTTCCATCACCACCACCATAGACCAGGCCCTCAAATCCTCCTAAAGGATTTTCCTGCTGTCTTCTTGTTGTTTTCCCTGAAATCCATTAACTTCACCTCGATCTGATCAATATTCCTAGGTTACCACTTCATTCATATCATTATCTTTTAATGAAATGTCATGATTCTTAATTGACTATCATATCCCAAATCCTGTCTCTGTCACTTGTTTCTCTACAATATAGGCTCTCTTCATTATCCACTATGATTGCTCTCTATTCACCAACATGAATCCTTTGCTCTAGTCACATGAATGGCTGGGCAGAACTTGATTTTATTCAAACAAAGAGAACTTAGTAGCTCATATAACAAAAAAAATCCAGAGATTAAACTGGTGTCAGGCAAGGAAAGATCTAGCAATTTAGTGATGTTACTAAGGGTACAAGTATACTCTGAGTCTCTTCCATTCTTTCAATGGTGTCCATACCAACCCACAAGGGCCACATAGTAGATCTTTCTCAACTCCAGGTCCCTCCTTCATAAAACACCTATGTGGTTTGGTTTTAAAAGACTAGAAACTTTAAGTCTTCATAATATAATATTCAGTAGAAGAGAAATCTGTGTCCCAGCATTCTCAGAAAACATGCAGAAGTCTACTCTGGTAGGAGCTTTTAGGAATCTTTTATATTAATTACTAAGGCCAGAGGGGAATAAGATGCAGCAGTTCATTTAGGCTTGGGTTACATGTCCATCACTAAGGCAGTCACTGGTGCCAGGAGGATAGAATAACTTGATTGACTTAATACAATTATCATGCACACCTACAGTGAGAGTCAACTCGGCCTGAAGCACTTGGCTGAGAGTTGCTGATGTAATAGTTTCCTAAACAAGAATTCAGCATTATTTCAAGAAGGGAAAAACAGATTTTTGAGGGGAGGCACTCAGCAAATGTGTGATATACTTTTTCTCTCTTTCTCTTCAGCAACTCAAATCCTATCTTTTCTTTGATGTCCAACTTAATTTTGCTCACTCCGGCTCACTGATCTCTGAAGCCATATAGCATAAACTGAAAGTATATGCTATAGTTAGGTTTATACTGCTTTGATAGTTTATATACTTATAACCCCAACAAAACTGTAAGTTCATAAGCAGACACAATGTTTTCTAACTCTAGCCCCCACAGAATCTAGAACATTTCTGGGCATACAGCCAGTGCTATGCAAGCACTTGTTCACTTGATTTGCTTACTTGTTGAGTTAGGTTACAGCAACTTGTTCATTTTGGCATCCTCAAGATTGATGCTGATTTCTCTGGTTCACTCAATCATTTGGCTATCCACATCAATCATGAAGAAAGCCAAAATAAATTGGTTGACTAGACTTCAGTTCATTCATTGTGCACATATAGATAGATATAGCCTTGCTGGTAAATAGTACTTATCTGTATGTACCCGAATCATGCTCCATAGCTTTGTGTATGTTTTTGAAAATATATCTTTTTGTCTAGCTGTAGTTACTGTTAATACCATTTCTATGGGAAATATTCTCTAATAATTGGTTACATCTGAGTTACTGGTAAGTGCTTTCTATTTTGCAGTGTTTACTTGTATTAACTATTATATGCTATTTGGTGTTCATCTACCTTAATCTTTTTCTATTTTGTTTTATTATATTTTTCATGTCTCACAATCAAACTTCTGGGAAACAGCATTAACCATGGTGAGTGCAGTTCATCTTGTACAAAAACCCCACTATTAGCGTGATTTCCCCTAAGTGGAACGCTCAACTTTTTCTCCAGATCCATGAGACTTTTATTTTCCTGACCAAAGGGAATAAAAATTAAGTGGATTACAAAGAGTTGTCTTGTCCTGCTTTTAAGTTTAATGTTTCAAAGTTAATGAAAAGATAATGTGGATAGTTGAATACCAGTGATATGATTAGTATCCAAAGTAGGGCAATGGAGAGTATGAGATTTGGTATCAGAAGACCTCAACTAGATTCTTGACTTTGTCCCTTAACAACATGATCTTAGTGAGTCCACTTTTATATTTTGTGAACTCAGATTTCTTCCTAAGTAAAATGAAGAAAATATCTACCCAACAGGATGTGGGAAGATACTGTGTTGGGATAAGTCTTGAAAAGTTTCAAGTACCCCCACAAAAACTAGTGGCTATAATTATAGCAAGGAAAGTCTTAGAAAGTGAAGTTGCTCAGTCATGTCTGACTCTTTGAAATCCCATGGACTGTAGCCTACTAGGCTCCTCTGTCCATGGAATTTTCCAGGTAAGAATACTGAAGTGGGTTGCCATTTCCTTCTCCAGGGGATCTTCCCAATCCAGGGATTGAACCTGGGTCTCCCACATTGCAGGCAGACACTTTACCGTCTGAGCTACCAGGGAAGCCTACCTTAGAAAATGACCTTTTAAAAAGGTATGATTGATTATGTCATCCCCTTCAGTGGCTTCTGATTGAACTTAAGAGTATTACTATATCTCTAACAGTTTCCATGATCTGGCTGCAGTTTCTCCATCTTCATTTTCTTCCTCACTCCTTTCCTACACTCTAGCTATACTCTTCCTCATTCACTAATATGTCTTGAATTATTTTAAGCTTTTTCTTACTTCTGGAAATTTGCAGACACTAGTCACTCTTCCCGGAGTCACTCTTCCCAATTGTTTACCTAACTATTATTACACCATCTCATTCTTCTAGTCTCAGTTAATTTTCATTTTTTAATGAAAGCAGGTATTAAGTTCGTGTTTTTTCACTGCTGTATTAGGTATTCAATAAATATTGACTAAGTCAATGACACATAATTTACTCCCATCTCTACTAAACTTGGGGCTTTCCAGGTGGCTCAGTGGTAAAGAACCTGCCTGCCAATGTAGGAGATGAAGAGACCCAGGTTCGATCTCCTGGAGAAGGGAATGGCTACCCACTCCAATACTCCTTGCCTGGGAAATGCCATGGACAGAGGAGCCTGGTGGGCTGCAGTACATGTGGTAGCACAAATTTGGACATGACTGAGCATGCACCCACGCATATGTGGGTGTATGTCCTACAACAGGATAAAACTTAAAAAGAAAAAAATACTACTAAACTTTATTTTGCAGTGAATTGATAAAAGTATCATTTTCAACTCAATACAACATGATTCATTTTGATATTTGGCAAAACTAATACAATTATGTAAAGTTTAAAAATAAAATAAAATTATTAAAAAAATTTTTTAAAAAAAGGAAAAAAAAAAAACCAAAAGGGTCATAAATATTTATCTGTTAAATATTGTAAAGTTTTTAAAGATATCTATTTTAAAGCAAAACTTCCTATCTTGAACATTTTAGAGCAAAGGAAATAAAACCTTAAAACTTAACTTTAAAAGTGTATATAGGTTAATAAAGAATCTGTAAATGCATAGCAGAGAACGTATTTCCAAATACGTTCTCTTTGAGAGAACAAAGAGTAATCTTTGTTGTTTGGGACATGTAGGTTAACTAAGAGTTATAATTGGTTTTATTTCTTCCAAACTTCTAAAGATCTCTGCTTTTTGACTCTGCACTTTCACTCATCATATATTTCTGATAACTTTTAATTAAAAAAATAGTTTTATACAAGTATTGCACTCATGAAAAAATATAGACAAATGTATACAGGAAAAATAAAAACACCCATAAAATCTCCATATGATGTAAAATACTGTTTCCATTGTGTTGCTTAATCAACTGGACACTTTAGTGAATTATATGGTTATATGGTCAGAACAAAATGGAATCATGTTATACATGATTGGGGCTTCCCTGGTGGCTCAGATGGTAAAGAATCTTCCTGCAATGCAGGAGACTCAGGTGCGATCCCTGGGTCAGGAAAATCCAGTATTCTTGCCTGGAGAATTCCATAAACAGAGGAGCCTGGTGGGTTATAGTCCATGGGCCTGCCAAGAGTCAGACATGACTAAGTGACTAACACTTTCACTACAACTTTGACATGGCAAGCACAAAATGAGATCATGTTACATAGAGTTATTTGCAATGTGCTTTTTAAAATTGTGGTAAAATATATGTAACATAAAATTTACCATATTAACTGCTTTAAGTGTGCAATTTAGAGGCATTAAGTACATTCACAATGTTGTGCAACCATCGTCGCTATCCATTTCCAGTACTTTTTCATCATCCCCAAAAGAAACTCTGTACCCATTAAATAATAACTCCCCACTCCCCTTTCTCCCTAATTTTGGGTAACTTTTTTGTCTCTATGAATTTGCCTGTTTTAGGTACCTCATATAAGGAGGATCATACAATATTTTTCCTTTTGCCTTTGACTTATTTCCCTTAGCATACTGTTTTCAAGTTTCATCCATGTTGTAACCTATACGTAATCTTTTTTTTTTTTTTTGCTATTTAAGTAATTAGCCTCCAATTAAAATAAAGAAAATAATAAAAAAAAAACACATTCAGAGAACAAGGAAAGAAAGCATATTGTGATTCTCTCTCTCATTCTCTGTTGGTAACACAAAAATAAGAATTTTAGTGGTTGCATAACATTCCATTATAAGATGGACTTATATAATTTAACCAACTATTATTGAAGTTATTCCCAATATCATGCTCTTATAAATGATACCTTGCTGAATATTCTTAAATATACATCTTTTCACCCTTGTCTGATTATTTTCTGAAAGCAGAATTCTTGGATCAATGGGTATACACAAGTTACAGATTTTTGATCCTTATTGACAAAAAGTCCTTCAAAATGTTGGTACCATTGGAAACAGCCACCTTTGGCAGAGGAGTACTATTTTATACCTCCGCCTGATTATTTTGGTTGATCTGATGTGTTAAAAAAAAGTGCATTGTTTTGTTTGCGCTAATTTAATTACTAGGATGTTTAGTATTTCTTGTTGTTGGCTATTGCACTGTTTACTTGATAAATTGCCTGTTTATGACTTTTGCTCATTTTCCCCTAGTATCAAAACTATTTTGCCTTTACATATTGGTTGATAAAAATTCTTTGTGTGTTAATATGGTATAAATTTCATTATGCACATTGTATATTATCATTCTAAAAATATAAGAAACATGGATGAGCAAATGGCAAAGAAAAGCAAACAAAATTCACCCACCCAGAGTCAACTACTGTTGACATTTTGGTGTATATCTTCTGAAAATTTTTCTATACAAATGTGATCATAATATGCATAACTTTTTAACTTTACTGTGAATCTTTGAATATCAATAAACATACACATATATAGTTGTATTAGTGACCTTATAAGTATTTAACCAGTTTCTAATTGATAATTTTGTTTCTAATTTTTTGAATGAAAATTAATGGTATGTTAGACCTCCTTATCTACCAGTCTTTTTACATTTGTCCAATTATGTCCTTAGAAAAATTCCTAGCAAAAGGATTGCAAAGTAAAATGATATGAACTTTTGAGGACTCTTAATACATGGTTTCAAATTGCCCTCCTGAAAAATTGTGACAATTTATCTGCCCACCATCCAGCATCTGAGATAGTGTCCATCTTCCTCCGTTTGCTCAACATTGACTTTTCTCATATTTTGGTAAGCTTTATCAATCTGATAGATAGAAAATGGTATTTCATTATTTAATTTTCATTTTTTGATTACAGGCAAAGTTGAATTTTTAAAATTTTGTTTTACAGTTTATTGGTCATTTGTATTTCTTATTTTGTAAATTGTCTGATCTTGTTCTTTGTCAATTACTTTCACCTATATCTTTTCCTTATTCATTCATAAGATTATATTCTATATTAAGAATATTATTCTTTTGCCAATCATATATATTTTAAATATTGCTTTTTATTTTGGTGTCTGTCATTTGTATTTCATCAAGATTTTCCAGTTTATTGCATACAACTTTATTCTTATTTTTTAAAGAATCTTTATTATGCTATAGAAATTGTTTAATTTTTGAATTTTAAACTTTGTTTGGATTTCTCTGTTTTGTTTTTTTAATATTACTGTTTCTCAACAGTTTATTTTGAAAATTTTTAAACCTATCAAAAAATTGCTAGAGTAGAATAATGACCACTTTCTATATTTACTGCTTTCACTATGTTTGCTTTCTCTTTCCCCCCTCCCCCAATATATGCACATGTACAGCTGTCCTTTGCTTATTAAGTTTGTTTGTAATTTTGCTCTACATAAAATTTGAAATTTTTTTATAGTTCAATCTGTTATCTTTTTCCTTTATGAATTCTGCCTTTAAGTTCTTATTGGAAGCCCCTCCTCATCACAAGATTATGTGTATATTCACCAGTATCCTATTCTTCTTTTATATTCACATTTTAAATTCATATAGAATTCATTTTGGCTTATGGCTTTGGGTAGGAACTTTTTTCCAAATGGTGAGCTAACTTTTCTTACTATGTAAATTATTCCTATAAATCAACAAGGGAACAGACCAACAATAGGCAAAAAATAAAAAATAGGCAAAAGATATAACTAGATAATTTGTATAAAAGGATATGAAAGCATGTCAAACTCACTTATAAAAGAAATGCAAATCAAACAAGTTCAAGATAACATTTCTAATCTATTGACACAGATCAAAAAGCTTCTAGTACTCTGTTTTGGGAACAGTCAAGGGAATCAGGCACTTCCATGCATTGCTGATGTGAGTTTAAACTGGTACATCCTCAGTAAAATGTCAGACAGAGAAAGAAAGATAAATTCTGTATATCTCACTTATATGTGAAATTTTAAAAACTGAACTAACAGAAACAGAGGACAGTTTGGTGGTTAGCAGAGGAAAAAAAGAGGTGGAGAGTGAGGGGTTGGGGAAAGTGAGTGAAGGTGGTCAAAAGGTACAATCAGTTATAAGTGCTGAGAGTGTAATGTATGGCATGGTGACTATAAGTAATGATCCTGTATTGTATATTTGAAAGTGGATAAGTAAGTTGATCTTAAAAGTTCTTCTCATAAGAATGTGAGGTGGTGGATGTTAACCAAACTTATTATGGTAATCATTTCACAATATATAAATACATTAAATCATTATGCTGTACAACTTGAACTTACACAATGTTCTATGTCAATAGTATTGCAATAAAACTGGAAAAAATACATTGACATTTCCTCTATGAAGGACATTTTGAAAACAATCTATCAAAAATAAAGAGACAAACCTTCTGACTTAGAAACTGCACTCCAAAGTACTCATCCTATAAATACAGTCATATTTGAGTGAACTAATTATTACAGCCTGATTTATACTTTCAAAAGATTGGAAATAACCATCACTGAGTGAAAAGTAAAAAATGTGAGTCAATCGGTCATGTCCAACTCTTTGCGACCCCATGGACTATAGCCTGCCAGGCTCCTCTGTCCATGGATTTCTCCAGGCAAGAATGCTGGATTGCCATTTCCTTCTCCGGGGGATCTTCCCAACCCAGGGATTGAACCTGGGTCTCCTGCATTGCAAGTGGATTCTTTACCATCTGCCCCACCAGGGAAATCCCAACCATCACTGAGAACTAGTTTTAAATTATGTTATGTCTATATAATGGAATATTATGCAGTTATTAAAAGGAATTTGGCAGCTCAACATGTAGTTATACAGAAAGATGTCCAAGATATTTTTAAGCAACAAAAGGCAAGATGCATAACAGTGTGGTGGTATGCTACCATTTGTTGGGGGAGAAAGGGATGTATAAATGTAAAATCTTTGAAAGTGCAGAGATTATCTCTGGTAGGATATACAAGAAGCTGTTAACACTTCAGGGAGGTTGTAGTACATGGGAGAAAGGGAGACTTAGTTATCTGTACATTATTAAAATTATTTATTGAATAATTTACCATTCACTACTGGCAGTGGTTCATACAAAATGCTACCTTTGTCATATATTAAATGTTTATATGTATTTGGCTCTGGTCTGGACTTTCTTTTCTACGGATCTACCACTTCAATCCCTCAACGGGACTGCACTATTTCAATTATTCATTATTCAATTTTTAACATTTAAAAATTCCTACTGTGGCAAATTCTCCTTCTTTACTCTTTTTTTTTTCCTCAAAGATTTCCTTACTATACCATTATTCTTACTTTTCCCCAAACAACTGAATTGTCTTTTTGTCAAGGACCCCTTTTCTCAATATATTCTTGGGATATGATTGAAATCATTTAAAATTTATACATTATTTTTCCTTCCTTCATTCTATAAATATTCATTGAGCATCTGTTCTGTGTCAGACACTATAATACATGCTGGAAATAAATGAACAAGTCAATGAACAAGTCAAACAAGATCATTGCTCTTGAGGAGTTTACATTTTAGTCAGTAGTAGTAGTGAGGAGAAGGATACTAAACAAGTAAATATATAGAGAAATTAATTCAGATAATAATGAATTCCATGAAGACATTTAAAACAAGGTAATATGATATGAGGGACTTCCCAGATGGTACTAGTGGTAAAGAACCCACCTGCCAATGCAGGAGACATAAGAGACCTGGGTTCCATCCCATGGTCAGGAAGATCCCCTGGAAAAGGGAATGGCTACTCACTCCAGTATTTTTGCCTGGAGAATTCCATGGACAGAGAATTCTTGTGGGCTACAGTCCATAGGGTCACAAAGAGTTGGGCACAGCTGAAGCAACCTAGTACACATGCAATGTGATATGAATATCTGTTTCAGCAAATGGACAGGAGTATTTTAGATCAACTGTCCCAGGGAGCTGACATTTGAACTGAGATCTAAATGAGAAGAAACCTTATGAGGATCTAGAGGATAGGTGTCCCAAACTTAAGTTGGACATCAAGGGTTCTGTTTTGTACCTTTGAAGTTTGATGTACATAAGAGTCATCAGTGTGATAATGTCAGGTAGGCAGTCAGACGAGAGGTCAGTACTGAAGTTATCAACATATAAATAGTATTTGACACCACAGGAGGAGGTGAATTGGTTTAGGGAGAATGCAAATAGAGAAGGGAAGATCCTTAAGGACTAAATGCCACAGAGGTTCCTGGGAGGAGGAGAACCCAGGAAAGGAGACTGAAAAGAAGCAAGCAGTAAGGTAGAATGAAAACAGAAGATTATAGCATAACTGCCAAGAGAAAAATGTGTTTCAAGGGAAAGAGAGCGGTTCTGTCTTTACACTGTTAAGTCTTCCCATTGAGAAACATAATATGTCTCTCCATTCATTTACATCTTCTTTTATGCCTTTTCTGTTTCTCAGTGAAATTTTGTGGTTTTCTTCACATAGGTCCTTAGCACACTCACAAAATATTTCATTTTTCTCTGAGTAAGTCACTTTAGACTTGGTCTGGGCTTATTTTGCTAAAAGATCCTGCTGCAACTTGATATTAACGTTTTTATTACTGACTACTTGAATTATCTGTTATACTTGTCTATATTGCGTGTGTGTTTTAAACTGATTTTAGTTCCTCATATTACTTCATTTTGAATGATTTGTTCTTTATGTTAGAATTCAGAAGATGTCTACCCATGTGAATTCTTTTAAGTGGAAAATATTTTCAATAGTCATGAAAGTAATTCAAGTTAATTGTAAAAATACAAGCAGTACAGAAAGGTATAAAGTAAAAAATAAGTTTTTATGAAAATATTTCTACTTTTCAAAGAGAAACTTTAATTGTTTTGTGTATATCCTTCCACATATTTATCTATGCATACATGAACCTACATATACATATTTTTTTCTTTACAAAATTGGATACTAGTTATATACCACAGTCTGCTTTTCTTCCCTTAAAATATACAATGACCATTTATTTCACCATATATATATTAAAACAGAGTTTTAATTCATTCTTATCCTTTAACCAAATATTCACCTATTTTAAAATATTTAAATTTATTTTAATTTGAGGATGATTGATTTATAATACTATGTTGGGGTTTCTGCCATACATCAGCATGAATCTGCCATAGGTATATATATGTCCCCTCCCTCCTGAACCTCCCTCCTACCTCCAACCCCATCCCACCCTTCTAGGTTGTCACACAGTGCTAGCTTTGGGTCTTACATCAAATTTCCACCTGCTATCTTTTTTACATACGGTAATGCATGTGTTTCAATGTTACTCTTTCAATTCATCCCTCCCTCCCTCTCCCAATATGTCCACAAGTCTGTTCTCTATGTCTGCATCTCCACTGATGCCCTACAAATAGGCTCATAAGTACCATCTTTCTAGATCCCATATGTATGCATTAATATACTATATTTGATTTTCTCTTTCTGACTACTTTACTCTGTATAATAGACTCCTAAAATGCCTGGAAAATCCCATGGATGGAGAAGCCTGGTAGGCTACATTCCATGGGGTCTTGAAGAGTCGGACATGACTGAGTGACTTCACTTTCACTTTTCACTTTCATGCATTGGAGAAGGACATGGCACCCCACTCCAGTGTTCTTGCCTGGAGAATCCCAGGGACAGAGGAGCCTGGTGGGCTGCCGTCTATGGGGTTGCACAGAGTTGGACACGACCGAAGCGACTTGGCAGCAGCAGCAAAATGTCCTGTAACTGTAACTCCTAAAATAACTCCTAAAAATAATTTAACTTTAACTCCTTTAATAATTCAGTATGTGTTTCTTAAGAATGGGTGTATTGTCTTACAAAATAGTACACTTTCCAGCTTCAGGAAATATAGCATTGGAACAATAATTTTTCTAGTCTTCCATGGCTTCCCTTGTGGCTCAGCTGGTAAAGAATCCACCTGCAATGCGGGAGACCTGGGTTTGATCCCTGGGTTGGGAAGATCCCCTGGAGAAGGGAAAGGCTACCCACTCCAGTATTCTGGCCTGGAGAACTCCATGGAGTGTATAGTCCATGGGGTCACAAAGAGTCGGACACAACTGAGCGACTTACTCGTTTATCTGTATTACACTTATGTTAATTGACCCCCACATGTCCTTCTAGTAGAGTATTCAGTCTTGGGCCAGGTATTGCAGTTAACAGTCATGCTAATTTTGGTTTTGTTTGCACTGACAGTTTTGAAGAATACAGTCTCATCCTCTCTTTTTTCACAAAAGGTTTCTCATTTTTTTCTGATATATTCTCATAATTAGATTTAGTCTATGCATTTCTGGCCAGAATAGTACTTAATGATGCTGTGTCCTTCTTGGGGTACCATTCAGTAGGCATACAATATTTATCTGTTTCTCCTTGGTGATGTTACTTGTGATCATTCAGTCAAGATGTTATCCGATTTATCCACTGTATAATTAGTATTTTCCCTTGAAAATAATAAGCAGTCTATAGAGAGCCACTTTCATAACACGAAAATATTCTTCTTTTCATCAAAAATTTTCCATAGACTAAACATCCATTGATGATTCCTGCCTGGACCTATCTTTAGCATAATGACTGAAAAATGATAATCTTTCAATTTATCACTTCCTTCACATTTACCAGTTGGCACTCAGCATTCTAGGAAAGCAAAATACCTCTTTCCTCTCCAGTTTACTTATCTGTCTAGTTGTTATCAATATGAATTCCCAGATTCTTACTTTTTCAGTGTTTTATAATTAATTGCTGCCTTTTTTTTTTTTTTCCTGATCCTAATTTTGTTTCAGACTTGGCCAATGGTGGCTCCTTCAGGGTGGCTCCTGTTTCCTTTGACATGTTCCCATCACTTTTCTAAAGTACTTCCTTACTTTCTTCAATACCAGGCTCCTCTTATGCCTACCCTGCCACATTTCTGAAATCAGCCATTTCTCTCTGGTTCCTTTTAGTACTATTTATTTTCTTTTCAAAGACTGCATATTACTCAACTCTACAACATAATATATTTATTTAAACTTTCCCCTAAGATTGGACAATATAAGTTGTTTCCAGTTCTCTCATTGTTATAAATGCAGCTGGGTATTCTATTTGTACCTAATTTGGATGACGGTTTGTACAAGCAATGAGTGCTACAAAACCAGGGTTTGTAGAACCAAATACCTTTGAGAGGATCTATTTGCATGAGTTGATACACATAGGGGTTTAAAGAAATTGCATTTTGTTGCCTGATCAAGGTCTTTTTGTTAACTAAGGTAGAGGGAGGGAGAAGATAATGTGGATAGGTAGGTGCACTTAGAAAATGCTGTACATCATTGTACAGAGCCAAAAAAAAATTTTGTGCCACCATATTATAGCAATGTTAAAGAGGAAACAGGGAAGAAATTATAAGTCAAACAGATTCTATATTTGATCAGAGAAGGCCACTTCATATAGAGGGAGCAGAAAGGTAGAAGGATCATTAGGATACTTTTTTTTATAGTTTACAGTACGGTTTAAATTATGGGATAATGACTCATATTTTGAAAACCATGGAACCTCTTTATTTGTGAAGTTGTGTGCCTAGTCTTGAAATCCCCTGATCCTTTGAGGTTTGGAGCCTGTATTGAGTCCAATGACCTATTTTTCTCCTTGATCCCTTCTTTAGTAAATTTAGTACTATGAGCAGGAGATGGAAGAGTGGGTTGCCTTAAAACTATTTAATAAGGGGGGACCACCCCATCAGCACATGGATAAAAGCAGGTGAGTGTGAATTTGATCATATGATTTATAGAATTCGCAATTGAAGCTTATATAAAGTGAATTGCACTTTTGTGAATAGGGCTGAGATCAAAAATTACTTCTTTAATGTGTAACTCATGTAAGGCAATGGCACCCCACTCCAGTACTCCTGCCTGGAAAATCCCATGGATGGAGGAGCCTGGAAGGCTGCAGTCCATGGGGTCGCTGAGGGTCAGACACGACTGAGCGACTTCACTTTCACTTTTCACTTGCATGCATTGGAGAAGGAAATGGCAACCCACTCCAGTGTTCTTGCCTGGAGATTCCCAGGGACAGGGGAGCCTGGTGGGCTGCTGTCTATGGGGTCACACAGAGTCGGACACGACTGAAGTGACTTAGCAGTAGCAGCATGTAAGGAATTGTGAAAAGGGATAAGGATAGCCAGACTACTATGTATAATATCTTATAATTCTTTCTGATGTCTTTTAGTGAATACTAATAAATATTCCTAGAAATATGAAGGGGTCCTCTCCAATAACCAGCAGCTCTCAAGCAAAATGCCCTCCCAGTCCTGAAGTAAGGAAAACTAACAAAATTTTCTTTTCCTAAATTCTCAGGTCGCAAATATATCTCATACTTGTTCATTTAGAATTAATTATTCAGTTACTGAGATCTTAGTTTTTAAACAGTTCAGTCTTTATTCTTTTTCAAGCAGTGTGTACTTTAGAAAAGGTTAAATTAAATCAAGGTCAATATTTCCTAACTCCATGCCTTCAAATTCTTCTCTTTATGAACCATACCATTGGAAGGAACTGAAACCATTCCCTAGAACGTATCATGGATAAGCAGTTATATACTGGGCTCACTAGATCTATGTACAAGAAAAGAGATATTTTAGTCTAGAGGCCTTGGTTATTTGATGAATTTCCCCAAATCCATAGGTAAGAAAATGGACGTGGGAAAAAACACTGCCTCGATTTGAATCCCACTTCAGCCATTCCCTAGCTTACAAACTTTGACAAATACCTTAAGGTTTCTAATATAGTCTGCTCCTCTATAAAATAAGAATGAGAATCTATCATATGACTAAGATAGCATAGACTTGTCTCTGCCTGCTTCTCCCTATTAAACACAACTTCAAATCCAGGAAATAATGCAAGCTAAGTTTGAGTAATGATAAGAGGAAAAAGTGTTGGTTTGGGACAAAAGGAATAGAGGAAAAACAGCAGCAATGCATAGAACCACCCAACAGAATAAGATGATCCAGGCCCAGAATTTCCTGACTCCCACCCTAGAAATAGAAGAGAGCCTAGGTAGGCTCGTTCTTCCTTCAGTGATGCAAGTTCCACCGATAAGACCAGGCAAGCCCAGAAAGTAGTGAAGATTGATGCACTGGAAGTCTTGTTGACAATAAGCAGCTTGGTGAAGTGCTCTTTTTGAGACTGGGCCCAAAATTCTGTTCCTCCCCTGAGAAATACTGAGGTGACAGGCACCAGGGAGTGGCCTGACATGGGAAGCCTTTATGTCCCTGCAGGTCAGAGACTTCCTTCTCCTTCCCTGAGGCTGTTGGAGAGATGGATGACCTGAAAGAGGGACTATGACACAAAAAGTAGCCAGGTCTGTACCCCTTTGATCTCCTGGGCCTAAGACTCCCCTTTCCCTCAGTGGGATAAACTCACTGGATGAACTTGTTAGTAGAGTGAAGATGACAAGAGGACAGAATCAGTTGAAGATAGATTGAAGATAGATTGATAGAAGATAGATTGATAGATTCATTGATGGAAATTACCTAATCAGAACAACAGAGAGAAAATATTCTGGGGGAAAAAAGGAAAACGGCCTCTGTCTGGGACCAGTGCAGCAATAACAAAAGATCCAACATTTGTATCATTGGAGTCCAGAAGGAAAGGAGAGAATGGGACTTGAGAGTATTTGAAAAACTAAGGCCAAAAACTCCCCAAATTTGACAAAAGACACAGATTTACAGGTTCAAGAAGCTGAATAAACCCCAACCAGGATAAACCCAAGAAAATCCATGTCAAGAAACATCATAATTAAATTTCTGAAAATTAAAATGGGGATAAAAAATGTTGGGTCATTTTGAAGATTAACTGATATAATTCATAGAAATTACTTGGGGCATAGCAAATACTCAAAATATATGAACTATCATTATAAGCTTCTTTCTTCATTATCTCCTAGATAGTCAGAGATGATCCTTGAATTATCAGAAGAGTATATATATCACTATGTCCAGAAACAGAGGTTTCTTTCCCTACCTTATAGGTCTCGTAACCTTTTAGAATTGGGATGTCTAATTTATGTTTCTTGGAAAAGGGGCAGGGCAGGAAGAAAGGAGGGTAAATTACTTGGGAACCCAGTTAGTGTCCTAATAGGAAAGAGATGACATGCTTAAATGGTATAATTGAGGAAAACTTATTAAAGGTGCTATTAGCAAATGTGTAGGCAGGGTTAGGGAAATATAACAAAGGATGGTATGAGATCCTAGGACTAGAAACAGTGAGGAGTCTATAGGCACAAGGGAGCAAGTGAAAATCACTCATTCATGTCCAATTCTTTGCAACCCCATGGGCTATATAGTCCATGGAATTCTCCAGGCCAGGATACTGGAGTGGGTAGCCTTTCCCTTCTCCAGGGGATCTTCCCAGCCCAGGGATCAAACCCAGGTCTCCTGCATTGCAGGCCAATTCTTTACCAGCTGAGCCACAAGGAAAGCCCAAGAATACTGGAGCGGGTAGCCTATCCCTTCTCCAGCAGATCTTCCCAACCCAGGAATCGAACCAGAGTCTTCTGCATTGCAGGTGGATTCTTTACCAACTGAGCTATCAGGGAAGCGCCAAGAGAGCAAGAGGACTGCACAACTGACAAAATCCATTAAAAACTGTATAAGAGGGCACCCGGACAGAAGGTATGGCCCTTGTTCAATTGACTTAGACAACCATTGTAATGCAACAGAGAAGAAATTGAGGAAATAAACATGCTGATTTCACTATGATGCCCTTAAGTCATCTGCCAGTATTTCCCATTGGCCAAACCTAATGGGAAGCCAGAGGACAAGATGACCTGTTGATGCACCCTATAAAGTCCAGTTTCCCAGGTCACAGATCAGGATGAAAAAGGGTAGAAATGGATCTGGGGACACAATGGAAAATAGCTAGGGCAAGAAGTTTGAGTCTATCAATCATTCATACTATAATTAATATGAATTATTTTTTTCAATAACCAGAATTATTTCCTTTTGGCTAGTCAGCTGAGGGAACAAGATCTTAGGGAAAGGGAAGAGCAAGAAAGAAGATTATTTTTTAGTATAAATCACTTTCTTATTGAGGTATATGATTGATGGATAATGTTACATGTTTTGGGTGTACAACATAGTGATTCACAATTTTTAAAGGTTATATTCCATTAATAGTTATTATAAAATGTTGGCTATAGTCTCTGTATTGTACTATATACCCTCGTAGTTTATTTAATTTTTATTTTTTTTAATTTTTTTAAATTATTATTATTATATTTTACTTTACAATATTGTATTGGTTTTGCCATACATCAACATGCATCCGCCACGGGTGTACACATGTTCCCCATCCTGAACCCCCCTCCCATCTCCCTCCCCATACCATCCTTCTGGGTCATCCCAGTGCACCAGCCCCAAGCTTCCTGTATCCTGCATTGAACCTGGACTGGCGATTCGTTTCATGGGAGAAAATAATAGCAAATGAAGCAACTGACAAACAACTAATCTAAAAAATATTTATTTTATACATAGTAGTTTGTACCTCTTAAACCCTATCCCTATCTTGCCCCTCCCCTTGCTTCTCCCCATTGGTAATCACTGGTTTGTTCTCTATATTTGTGTCCATTTCTCTTTTGTTATATTCACCAGATAGTTCTATTTTTTAAATTCTACATATAAGTGATATCATACAGTATTTGTCTTTCTCTGTCAGTATAAATCACTTTTGAGGAGGGCATCTTGGATTACTTTGAACTTACCGAAGCCACGGGATAATATAATGGTCCTGAATAGTGGTGAAGAGAGTCTAACCAGAAATGAGAGTGGGGATCAGAAAAGAAGGTGAAGTGAAGTGAAGTGAAAGTCGCTCAGTCGTGTCCATCTCTTTGCTCCTCCAAGGACTATACAGTCCGTGAAATTCTCCAGGCCAGAATACTGGAGTGGGTAGCCTTTCCCTACTCCAGGGGATCTTCCCAACCCAGGGATCAAACCCAGGTCTCCTGCATTGCAGGCAGATTCTTTACCAGTTGAGCCACAAGAAAAGAAGATGAGAAGTGTCAAAACCAACTGGGAATACTCTGCAATTTGGCTTCAGCCCTAGTGATCATCTAAACCTCCCTGCCTCATTTCCTCTGGCACCTTAACTGATATATAATACAAAATTGAGTGAAGATAGTCATCTGAATCTTGGCTCAAAGCTTTCAAAGCTTAGCAGTACCTTAGGAATGACTAATGTCAGAGCTTTTCAAATTTTGAAAAGATAGGTTTATGTCTGCCAAGGCAACTGAAGTGTATAGATTTATATAATCAACTGTTTTAAAGCAGGAATTTCCTGTATTCACATATTATCAGAGCGCAGGTTTCGTTTAATATACCTAAATGCACTCACCTGAACACTGTTATCTTAAAACCAAATGATTAGAAATTCATCATGGCTATTTGAAAGACAATTTCTCATATGGATTAAGGGATTCTAAAGCCACATTTGTAACCATCATTTACCAAAAGAGCCACAGGATTGAATGCTGTATGTCCTGTAGTACCTCTTGCCATCTAATATTTTAACAGAAAAACCAGAGGTATAGAAGCGTGTAAAACAGTACCAACAAAACTCAAGATAGCTTATGAATTTTTGAGTATCTGTCCTCTAATAATATGTAAAAAAGCACAGATTTTAGCTACTGATAAAAATATTGAATTCTAAAAATTTTGGCTTTCCTCAGGTCTCCTATCCTGGAAATAATCTCCTTTGACTCTGTGTGGTTTTAAGAGCAAAGAAAACTATAACTCTGCTCTCTAAGCATTGATTCTAACTGGCTCTTTATTGTTTTACCGCAAGTCATGGATAAGGCCACACTGTTAGGCTCACAATTTTAAATAAGAAATAACTCTTCTGTGTTCACCCCTGCCCCTTTCAGAGGTGAGAGGGAATGTTCTCTGTAAGGTTTTGTTTTATATTTTATAGGGAGGCCAGATAAAAAAGAGACATCACATGTTTTATGATTTTTTTTGTGACATCACTATTCAAAATGCATAAGCTTTTACTGTCTATGGATAATCAAATGTAAACAAAATATCTATACTGAACAAAAGCTAAAAAGCAGAACAATATATGGAAATTTCAACTGAATTTCTCAGAATTAATTTTAAGATGAGAAGCAGAATGCATTTATATTCCCTAATTTCTTTCTTTCCCTAAAGTCTATTCTTTACTGTCTACAAACATAGATCTCCAATAGGAGATGTTACTGAAATCTTAAAATTTTGATCAATGACATGCTTTGTGGAAAAGTCATTTTTACAGCCATTTTAGAAAACAGTTTGGATATTTCTTAACAGGTATTTACCTAAGGGAAAGAGAAACATATGCCCATACAAAACCCTGTAAGCAACTTTTTATAGCAGCTTCATTCATAATTTCCCAAACTGGAGACAGTCCAAATATCTATCAGCGAGAGAGTGGAGAAGCAAGCTGATTCACCCATCCATGCAACAGAATACAATTCAACAATAATAGGAACAAACTACTAATACATGCAGCAACATGAATAAATTTCATATTTGTGTTGCTATGTGAAAGAAACCAGACTCAAAAGGCTACATACTGTATGATTCTATTTGTATAATATTATGGAAAAGGAAAAAAAAAAGACAAGAACATGAATCAAACCAGTGATTGCCAGTGGCCGAGGAAGGGGTAAGGGTTGACTACAAAGGGAATATTTGTGATTGTGATACAGTTCAGTTCAGTCGCTCAGTCGTGTCTGACTCTTTGAGACCCCATGGACTGCAGCATGCCAGGCTTCCCTGTCCATCACCATTACACAGCTGTATACAGTTGTTAAGGGCTTTCCTGGTTGCTAAGCCAGTAAAGAATCCGCCGGCAATGCAGGAGACCTGGGTTCAATCCCTGGATCAGGAAGATCCCCTGGAGAAGGGAATGGATACCCACTCCAGTATTCTTGCCTGGAGAATCCCATGGACAGAGGAGACTGGCAGGCTACACTCAATGGGGTCGCAATGAGTCAGACAGGACTAAGTGACTAAGCACATAGTACAGTTGTTAAAATCCATAGAATATACACTGAAAGGTGAAATTCACTGTATCTCAATAAATCTCCCTGTAGTAAAACAAATTGTGAGCTATTAAATTAATTATTATGGCTAATAATTAGAGATGATTAATCATATGAGGAAATTTTCAGGCCCTTTGCATCTCTTCTTGCACACATCTTTGTTGGTTCATGGCATAGTCATGGCATAGTCGCGCTTTTACCAAAGAGTGATAGAAGCCCAAATAAGAATGTGGTAAACCTTAAGTCTGTTGGTATATATTAATCTTGAAAAGAATAGAGATAAGTTTAGGAAATGCCAAGTCTAAAATTAGATTTAAGAGCTTTGTTTTTGTGAATGAATTATATCCATCAATATTTCCCATATTAGAAATTAAAACTGAGAAAGGTTAAAATACTTATTTCTTAATTCATTTAAAATGAACAATACTCTTGCTCAGTCATGTTCAACTCTTTGCGACCCTGTGGACTGTAGCTCGCCAGGCTCCTCTGTCCATTGGATTTCCCAGGCAAGAATACTGGAGTGGGCTGCCATTTCCTTCTCCAAGGGATCTTCCCGACCCAGGGACTGAACCCATGTCTCTTGCATTGCAGGTGGATTCTTTACTGCTGAGCCACCAGGGAATCCTTTTGCATACATTACTTGTTATTTTTCCCACTTTATAGATGAGGAAATAGATGTTCAGGGGATTTCCCTAGTGGTCGTGTGGTTAAGACTCCATGCTTCCAATGCAGGGGGTGTGAATTTGATCCCTGGTCAGAGAATTAAGATCCCACATACTGTGTAGTATGGCCAAAACATAAATAATTATTTAAATTAAATAATATTTAAAAAAGAAAAGAAACAGATGTTCAGGGCCATTAAGAGGTTGAGATCACACCAGTGGTAAATGGCAGAGTTAAGTTTGAACCCTAGGCCTTTCTGCCTATAAAACAGGGGTTTTCTTCACCTTTTTTTTTTTTAAACTAATAAGTGAAGTGTGCACACAGAACCTGTTTCCATCCTGTAGTTGAAAAAATAGTATTTTATATTATTGGAGCAAGTAGATATTTTGTATAATTACTGTTTTATTTCATGTGTTTAGAATTTATTCCTGATGAAATTGAAAGGGATTAATGACTCAGAGGAAAGGCATGAATTAATGCTAGTAGAAGTGCATTCCAAGCTCCCTTTAAAACTCTCCTTTTCCCTTTTTATCCCACAGGATCTCTTGCAGGAGGGGATCGATAAAACTAATTCTCACTTAGGTGTTACGAATTTAATGATACTCCTCTGAGGAGTGTTTTTACTACCTGAGGGTGGAGAATGGTTCTTATTTATCTTTGTAACCCCAGCAACCTGTATGCTGTCTGGAACAGTCAGTATTCAATAAATATTTGTTGCCTTTATAGACTAATGGGAAGTAAAAAGCCAAAGAGGGAGTTCTTAAAACCAAAAAGAGAGCAGAATTTCAGTCGTCAGCAGAGGAAATATATTTATTGGATTCAACAAATCACAGCATCCAGAAACTATGTATCTAACTGCAGGCAAAGACGGCAACAGCTACTTTCATGTAAATGCCCTGTACATTCAGTTTTGATCTGACTGTTCTAGAAACTCTAGAAGGTAATTACTCTTTTAAAATGTTAAAATCAGCTGTTAATTACCAACATTAACATTTTTGGGGGTCACATTGTTTTTATGCTGTTGGTTTTCCTCATGGGTGTTAGAGAAATGGACAGAAATGAACACCAGTTCAGCTCATAGCGATGTTAATTACTCTCCTCATCAATGGTTTGTCTTGATTGTAGCTTCTGTAGTAATTAAAATAAAGCTCCTAGTCATATTTTCCATTTGTTCCATTTTGCTGTTTGACCTAAACTACAAGGGAAGAAGCCTAGTCATTGTGGAGAGGATCAAAAGCAGGGCACAGTGCGTATCTGCGTGTTCTACTGTCAACTAGTCTCTGCCCGATATCAATATCAGTTTTGTCTGTAGCCAAATTATGTTTACATTGCATGTAGTTTTTTAAACCTTCAGAGAAATAATGCAAATGATAATTGTGTGTGATGATTAAGGAAATATGTTTTTAATTTAAAATTTGAAAATAACTGTGTTCAAAGTAATAGTTTCCAGCTAGAGCTCATGCTGGGAAAGATTGAAGGCTGGAGAAGGGGATGACAGAGGATGAGATGGTTGGATGTATCACCGACTCAATGGACAAAAGTTTGAGTAAACTCCGGGAGTTGGTGATGGACAGGGAGGCCTGGTGTGCTGCAGTCCATGGGGTCACAAAGAGTCAGACATGACTGAGTGACTGAACTAAGCTGAGAGCTAATCCTAAAAAATGCTGAAGGAGATGGACTCATAATTCATGTCATATTATTCTATCTTTGTCGTGTTGTTTGCAATTCTTTCAAACTTCCTCTTTCATAATCCTAAACCCAATACTGAATTTGTCCATCTGTAAATGATGATTGATAGACAGGGTTATTGAGTTTTGTCTTCTAGGTGTGACTGCTCTCTAGAATAAGGAAAAATATTAATTACCTTTCAACCTCTATGATAGATGACTGTTGTTATAAAATCCAAGGGACAACTTGTCCTACCCGTGTGCTTGTCAGTAAAAGATCAGTCTTAGAGGAATTCAGGTATTAATTATACCAGTTTCTTAGATATTTGGAGTCCATTATCACTGGCAGCCACTTTCTATGCATATTGTTGTGTTATTTCCACTCTGGGCCTTGGATCTCTTATTAGGATAGTCAAAATAAGTCATCACATGTGTACTAAAGTTACCCTAGGTTAATATGGTTTTTATAATATAAACAATATTTAAATGTGACCAGGACTTTCTTTTTTCATCACTATAGCATATGGCTCTGAATTATTGAACTAACTAGATTCAGATAACTTATTGTAGGTTGAAGTAATAGCATGCTGTGGATCATGCTAAGAGTATTTCTCACGTGGAAAATAAAAATGGCTAATATTTTGGGGTCAGTTTTCTAACCATTAATTTTCTCACTAAAAGGCCACTTTGTAGTGAAGGTGGGTATGAAATGCTTCTTCTCCATTCTTGATGTTTGCTTATCATGTGGAGGGTTGGCTATCACTGTCATGCATTTGGCTTCCCTCCACTCTTTACTGCACCTTCCTATGAGAGGTGGAGTGACATGGCTAGTGAGTTTGGGAGCAAAAAGTGGATTTGAATAGTGCCCTCCTTCCTTCTTGGGAATGAGCTGCAACCTCTTTTGTTCTTCCTTTGCTTTTATAAGAAAAGGACTCTTAACATATCCCATGGGGAAAGGCCTGTCTCATAGATCATTGCCTGTGCCTGGGTGGTTATCTCTGTTAATTCTGGAATTCAGTATCAGGAAACCCTCTTGACTAACGTTATGAGCTACATCTTCCAGCCTATCCCTTATGAGTGATAAAAGCTCATTGTTTTGTCTTAGTTCACAACAGATTCTGAATTCAGGCAGTGAAAGGATGACCTTTCTAAGATGCCGACACCAATTTCCATCATCTACCTACTGAGCCATTCTTTCTAGTGCCACCTATTCTCCATTCATCTGTTCCATTCTCTTTCTATCTACATGCCCACTAATCCATATACCATCTGAAAGAACTTCTGTTATCACTGTTTTCTGGTAAGTGGTACAACCTTGGATCATACCTAGGAAGAACTCAATATCCTAGCAACTAAATAAAAAATCAATAAAAATTTGAGGCAACATTTTCCCTAGGGCACTGTGAATTCAAAATTGCCCAGGTCTCCTTGCCTAAGGACATAGGTAGTGAAGAAGTAATTCCCTTCGTGAGCACTAAAATTATTAGAGACTTTTGTACAAACAGTCTCATAAAAACTTCCAGTTATCTCCAGTGTGAAGTAATTGGGCAATTTCTCCTTACTTCCAACATATTTTCTTTTCACTTTATTTTCCTTATTGAATGCTACCTCAAATGTACACTGAAAACTTATTTACCTGTAAGTAGGTTTAGGAATATGAAGAGAGGTTGGGTGGAAATCAGTCCTCCTCTGGATGACTCTGAGTTCGTGCCACCCTAAAAAATGCCATGATAGAGGGGGAACAGTCCAGTAAATTGCCAGACCTATGGATACAACCTGGCCAAATGTTATCACCAGAACACCATGAATTTCAGGGATGACAGAAAGCAGGTATTTTGTGACAGCTTTGGATCTCAAAGCTCAAATGCAACAAGCATTCATTCTGTTCTTAACACGTGCATGACTGTACCAAATATAGTGAGGAATATGAAGATACTGCCTACCTATGGGCAATGTATTCCATCACACACTGAAATTATCTTAAAGCTATCCCAGAGTGCAGTGTGTATAACAGGGATAACAAAAATGCCAGATATTCACAACACATGCAGAGGGCCCCCAGAGCCTAGGACTTAGCTCTGGGTCATATAACATGGGGTATACCCTCTGAGGGTTAGTTTTTTGAACATGAAATTTTAGAGTTGGAAGAACCTTAGAAATTATCTAGACTAGCCTCCAACTCCGGAGAAGGCAATGGCAACACACTCCCAGTACTTTTGCCTGGAAAATCCCATGGATGGAGGAACCTGGTGGGCTGCAGTCCATGGGGTCACTAAGAGTGGGACACGACTGAGCGACTTCACTTTCACTTTTCACTTTCATGCACTGGAGAAGGAAATGGCAACCCACTCCAGTGTTCTTTCCTGGAGAATCCCAGAGACGGCAGAGCCTGGTGGGTTGCCGTCTCTGGGGTCACACAGAGTCAGACACGACTGAAGCGACTTAGCAGCAGCAGCAGCCTCCAACTCAATGAGGGGTGGGATGGGATGGGAGGAGGGAGGGAGGTTTAAGAGGGCAGGGATATGTGTATACCTATGTCTGATTCATGTTGATGTATGGCAGAAACCAATACAATATTGTAAAGCAATTATCCTTCAATTAAAAATTAATACATCTCAACAATAAAAAATAAATCTCAACAACAAAAAAATGTAGGAATCTCCCTTACAGGTGGTCATACAATCTCAAATTCAATGTCCCCAGTGATGATGAGTTAACTATCTTAAAAAGGCAGTAAATGTTTATAAACTTTTGGTAAAATTGCATGTTACTTGGGTATTTTTGTATGTAATTTAAGTGTTTATTTTGAAAAAACATTTTTTTTTTCTACAAAGTACTCAGCGAAAGCTTGTATTACCAGGGCAACAGAAAATGTGGCATAATTACAATGTTGAACCAGTTGGTTACCAATAGTGCCCATGAAAGATGAGGCTTTACATAAAATCTCAACCCAAAACAAGAGGAGACAATCCTAAGGGACTTCTTTAGTAACTTGAAGCTACTGTACTTCTTGCTGGAGTGGCTACCAAAAGCCATCTAGCTGCCGCATCTTGAGAGTAGGAAAAGTTGTACAAAGCATCTCTCTGGACTCCATATTATCAGGAAAGATGGAAAGCATTCACAACAATTGAGGCAATATGATTAAAAGCAAACAAGTAATTTTTAGATTTTAATAACAGAAAGAGCTCAAAGCTAAGGCAACATTGCCAGCCTTTCTTTTTTTTTAAATTGGAGGATAATTGCTTTAAAATGTTATGTTGGTTCTGGCATACAACAATGCAAATCATTCATAATTACACATATATATGTAGAATAATATATATATATATATATATATATATATATATATATATATATATATTCCCTCCCCATTGAGCCTCCCTCCCTCTTCCACCCCACCCATCTAGGTCATCACAGAACACCAGGCTGGGCTCCCTGTGTTATATAGCAGCTTCCCACCAGTTATCCATTTTACATATGATAGTGCGTATATGTCAATGCTACTCTCTCAATTTGTCCTACCCTCTCCTTCCCCTGCTGTGTCCACAAGTCCATTCTCTATGTATGCATCTCCATTTCTTCCCTGTAAATAGGTTCATCAGTACTGTTTTGCTAGATTTCATATATATGTGTTAATATATGATATTTCTTTTCCTCTTTCTGACTGACTTCACTCTGTATAGCAAGCTCTAGGTTCATCCACCTCACTACAACTGACTCAAATTCATTCCTTCTTATGGCTGAGTAATATTCTATTTTATATATGTGCCACATCTTTATCCATTCATCTGTCAATGGACATCTAGGTTCCTTTCATGTCCTGGCTATTGTAAATAGTGTTGCAATGAACATTGGGGAACATGTATCTTTCTGAATTGTGGTTTTCTCAGGGTATATATCTGGAGAAGGCAATGGCACCCCACTCCAGTACTCTTGCCTGGAAAATCCCATGGATGGAGGAGCCTGGTGGGCTGCAGTACATGGGGTCGCTAAGAGTGGGACATGACTGAGCGACTTCACTTTCACTTTTCACTTTCATGCATTGGAGAAGGAAATGGCAACCCACTCTAGTGTTCTTGCCTGGAGAATCCCAGAGACGGTGGAGCCTGGTGGGCTGCCGTCTCTGGGGTCGCACAGAGTCGGACACGACTGAAGCGACTTAGCAGCAGCAGCAGCAGCAGGGTATATGCCCAGTAGTGGGATTGCTGGGTCATATGGTAGTTTCATTCCTAGTTTTTTAAGGAATCTCCATACTGTTCTCCATAGCAGCTGTATCATTTTATGCCAGCGTTTCTATCTTTAACAACTATAGATTTGTATTCACTGTCCCTAAACTAATGCCTTGCTCATAGTTGAATTTTCATTGAATTTGTCAGTGATGAGGAAAAGAAAGAGAAATAAAACTCCCTGAACCAGTAAAATATATAACATTTTCATTAGGTGTAAGGCCTTTTTACCCAGAGGATGAAGCTTGAGTATTTTTTAAAAAGCAGCAACATCCCAGGATCTACGGGAAAAAGGTGTCATGGCTAAAGAGAGTCATGGAGGATGGTAGGAGAAAGGTTCACAGAAAAGTAAGAGAAGGAGGGGAATCACTGTACAACTGTAAATTTGTTGGTTAGTCACTCAGTCATATCTGACTCTTTTGCAACCCCATAGACTTAGCCCGCCAGGCTCCTCTGTCCATGAGATTTCCCAGCAAGAATACTGGAGAGGGTTGCCATTTCCTTCTCCAAGGCCACATAGGGTTTGAACTTGTGTCTCCTGCATTGGCAGGCAGATTCTTTACCACTGAGCCACCAGGGAAGTCCACAACTGTAAGTAAATAAATATAAATATATATAAGGCATAATAATAGATGTGTGAAGTGAAGTTGCTCAGTTGTGTCCAACTCTTTGCAACCCTATGGACTGTAGCCTACCAGGCTCCTCTGTCCATGGGATTTTCCAGGCAATAGTACTGGAGTGGATTGCCATTTCCTTCTCCAGGGGGTGTGACTCTAATCACATGGAGTCCACTAGACTATCTTGAAAAGCACAAATTACATGGATTCTTGAGCATTATCAGAAGCAAGACAACGTGCTACAGACCTTCAGGGGAGCCAAATCTTAGCTGGTAGGATTTCCCACTGAAGGTGTAGAGGAAGTTGGGAGTAACTCAAATACTGCCAACCTGAAAGTGTGCCGTCTTCTAAGAGCGAGTATCTAGAATGTGCTGTAGATCCTGCAGAGACTTACCAAAGCTATGATGATTACCCATTCCTGCTGATTCTTAGGACACCATCAGATGATCACTGAGATATCTCTAAAGATTGTGAAATTTGTGGTAGTAAATTGAATGGCCTGGGAATTGAGGAACACAGGTGCTTTGCTTGTTTTTCTGTTTCTCCTTTTAAAAGCCTGGGCCTTTGGAAAGTGGCTGCCTAATTATGAAGATTGTGTCAAATAACAGAGAAAAATGCTTAGATACTAAATCTAGTTTCAGTGGGGGAAATCAGGTATGACAGGAAAAGGGGAAAAAAATCAAAGTTTAGGATTTACCTGCTGATTAACATGAGAAAGCAATTAGGGAGAGGGCTAGTCAGTGTTGTGTCCACAGCTGTTTGTTTACTAATGGCTAGAGACTGTATGTGCAGTAAAGTGAAATTTGTATTAGAACTCAGGACATTAAATGTGCTCATCAGTATAACTGAGAGCTGATTAAATAGAACTTCTAGCTGGAAGTTGGAGTGGATGGGTAACAGGAACACCTACTGTGAGCGGACTTGGAGTACAATTATATCACCTGTCTGATATAATAGACACCTGTCTGAAAATTCATGAACGGTGTTGTTAGAAGACATGCTGGCATTTTTGGGTCAGTTACACCAGTCATTCTTCAAACAGATACAGACCAATGTTTGAGGAAAGCCATCAGGATGAAGGGACTCAAATGAAGCCTTCTGAACATCAGATGAGGGAACTAGGAAGGTGGGAATAACGAAAGAATAGCAGGCTTTGGATTGGAAGTTGAATGCCAGCTCCACCACTTACCGGCTGTGTGACTTAGGCGCTGGATTGCACTCATTCAAATCAATGAACACCTGCTACGTGTCAGGCACTCTGCTAAGCATTGAGTCTATAATGGTGATATAAATAGGCACAGGCCTTACTCTTGGGCTTCCCCAATGGCTCAGTGGATAAAGAATCTGCCTGCAATGCAGGAGGCACAGGAGACTCGGGTTCGATCCCTGGCTTGGGAAGATCCCCTGGAGAAGGAAATGGCAACTCACTCCAGTATTGCTGCCTGGAGAATCCCATGGACAGAGGAGCCTTGCCGACTACAGTCCATGGGGTCACAGAGAGTTGGACACGACTGAGCACACATGCACATGTGTGCCTTGCCCTAAGAGAGTTTTAGTTTCTTCACTAGTAAAATGGAGTTAATATTCATCATATACCTTATACAAGATTACTGTGAGGATTAAATGAGATGGTGGGTGATGTGGCTCAGTGCAAAGTGCTGGGGCTTTGTTGATGTGTAATAAGTGGTAACTTTATGTACATGTGGGGATGCATAATTGTTTTATTTATCTTCAAATATTGAAAGAAATGTCCTGTTGAGGATGAGATAGGCTTTGCTATGTGTTAGAATCAGGAGCTATGGGTAGAAGCCTTGGAGAGGGACAAATTACTGCTCAGTGATGAAAGATGTTTCTGATAGAGCTGACCAAAGATGAAATGAGTTGCTTGAGAAGTTAAGAGTTCCCCACTGTGAGAAGAAATTAAACAGAGGGTAAATTGCATCCTTACAAATATGTGCCCTGTCTTAATTCTTGGTTGTGTGGTCCCCGTGTTTTGTTGGCGTTCCTTTGTCTGTGTAAACTGAATAGTACAATCAGATGCAGTGAGACAATGGGCTTCCTTCTGGTTTTCCCAGTCCAGATGAGGCCTGATGGAATTTTCCTTTTAGAGTGAGATACAAGGCTAGGAATAGGATAAGACAAGAGAAATGTCTTAAAGTGCAAAATTTAAGGAGGCACTTTTCATGGCCATGTAAGTGCATGGTTAGTAGCTGCATGACCCTGGGAGTGAATGCCTTATTCAGCTTTGCACCTTAGGCATTTTTCTTGCTTCACTGTAATCTTGGACCTGTTGAGATATTAGGACAGTGAGGAGTGGGTTTGGTTGGGAGTTCTTTCAAATAATAATGATATCAGCATTCTTGGGTTTGAGTGTATAGCTTGCCAGTTATAGTACTCCCAGATCCTTGGGTTGGGAAGATCCCCTGGAGGAGAAAATGGCAACCCACTCCAGTATTCTTGCCTGGAGAATCCCATGGACAGAGGAGCCTGGCAGCCTACAGTCCATGGGGTCACAAAGAGTCGGACATGACTAAAGCGACTTGGTTTGCACAAATCTGCTTTTGAACCAGGCGATCAGTGAGCTAGAGGCATCTCTTCTTCCTGGGTGACTCCATCTTGTTCTTGTGCTGCTCAGGTGCGAATGCTGCCAGGACATGGAGTGCACAGCATGTCACACCTGCTGAAAACTTCGAATCCCAAAGAAGTAACCAGGGGAACACTCCCTGAAATAAATAACTTTGAAAAAAAGACATGTTTATGGCTTTCCTCTCACACTGTAGGTATGTGCACATTTGTCTCTGTCACCAGAGAAGCTTCTAATCTACGGTTTCATTGTTTTCATCTTCTTATCCATCTCAAAGAATCCTTTCTTCCCCACCCCCTTTGCTTAACGTACTGCTGAAGATGCACTACTGAATTCTTTAATTCCCTAGTCTAGCTGCCTGGAATCTGGGATATGGGCACCCAGACCCTGTTAGGAACACCTTTTCTACGATTCAAAGAACTTAGACATATGGGTGAGGAATCTCCCCAGGAAGAAGAGTCCTGAGAATAGAGGTATTGGGGGAAGGCAGCTAGAAACCTCTATGACATGTAGCTTGGCTTATCTGTACATTTCCGGTGGGTCAGGCAGGGAAGGATGCCACCCACGGAGTCTAGCATGTTTGGCATGTGGAAGCTTGCTTCATCCTAGGAACCAAGTCTTGGGGTTATCTGGTTGCTGTATTTAGAATATTGGGCTTCCCATGTGGTGCTCATGGTAAAGAACCTGCCAACCAAGGCAGGAGACATGGGTTTGATCCCTGGGTAGGAAAGATTCCCTGGAGAAAGGCATGGAACCCACTCCTTATTCTTGCCTGGAAAATCCCCATGGACAGAGGAGCCTGGCGGGCTACAGTCCGTGGGGTTGCAAAGAGTCAGACACGACTAAAGTGACTTAGCATGCACGAATGCACATTTAGAATACTATTCACTTCCTTATTTTTCCCTATGACTGCAGTCCCTGCAGGATTGCAGGGACTCCAAGAGGAATATAGTGAGGGTCTGGATTGGCATCCATTTGAGAGGGAGGTCCTCATCACGTATCCCTATCCCTACATCCTTCATGATCAATTGTTGTCAGTGAACATAGTTGGATCAGGACTATCAGAATCTTTTTTTTTTTTTTTTTTGGTAAGCGGTGAAGAAGACTTGGGGATTGGTGGCCAGGATATAAGACTATAAGTTTAATACTATTGATCAAATAGAGGACAAAAAATGTCCCTTACTCCTCACCTTCTGGGGAAGGGGATCATGGTGTCAAGAGTGAGATAGGATTTTATCCAGAGGTAGATGAGTGTTGGGGCTTCTCAGGTGGTGCAGTGGTAAAGAATCCTCCAGCTAATGCAGGAGATGTGGGTTTAATCCCTGGGTCAGGAAGATCCCCTGTGAGAAGGGCATGGCAACCTTTTCCAGTATCCCTGCCTGGAGAATCCCATGGACAGAGGAGCCTGGTGGGCTACAGTCCATAGGGTCGCAAAGAGCCAGACATGACTGAGTGACTAAACAACAACAAGATGAGCACTGAGACCTCTGGATGGTATCTTGACTTGCTGTTTCATTTTCAGGAAGAGCATTTTTGAGTAAGACAAAAGAGCAAGTAAGTAAAATACTGTCCCCCTCAGCTCCTGACAACCTGCTCCAAGGTCTTCAGCAGATGAGTCTGTGAATGCAAAAAGCCAGATTACCCTCTGGGAGCCTCAGGAAAAGTTGCAAATATTAGTGAGGTGAGTCGCTGCCCCACCTCAGCACCCAGCCTGCCACCTTGCGCAGCGCCTCCACAGAGACCCCAAGGATCTGCCACATTTGAGAGTAGCTTCACAGCTGGGCCCCGACACACCCACAAGCTGCCCATACAGCAGCAGTTTTTTTTTTTTTTTTTTTTGCTATGAAGCCAGGATTGGGGTGTGGAGTATCTGGCTGCTTCAGAGGACTGAGTGGTTGGAAAGAATTTGGAGGGGAGGTTCCTTGGTGTGTGCGAGGCGGGGTTGGGGGGAGAGGTTGTCGGAGAGAAATGAAGAGAAAACAAATCAATCAGCGACGTAGTGCCTAAGTCATCGGTGTAATGTTGGGAAATGAAAGTGGAGTATATACAGTCACAGGCAGCTATGCTGGATGGTTTTAAGTCTGCTCCAAGTAGCTGAGCAATTTCAGGTCCTCTCCAAATAAAGCGGGGCAGTGTTTGTGTGCTGTGTTTAAGTGTGCACGATTGCTCGTGGGCAAAATGGTAAGGGAGGCACAGTTTATCTTTGGTCTTATCCATATTTTAAGAGAATGAAACACATTTGAGTAAAGTGTGTTTGTGTGTGTGTAAAATTCCTAGAGGCACAGAGTATTCAGCACAGTATTCAGGCTTTGAATGCCCTCCATTGCTTCCTTCCCAGGCCCTTCCTCCTGCAGCCCCTGCTCATTACCTCTCATGTTGGGTTTCCCATTACACCCCCCACCCCCATCCCGCTCCCTCCTCAGTTCCCTGCTTCCCTCCACTTGGGTCCCTAGCCTCTTTCCCTCTCAGCTTCTCTCTCCCTGCTGCTTTCAACTCTGGTGTCAGGTTCTCTGCACTCCCCTTCTCTGTACCCCTCTCTCCCACTCTCCTCCCTTCCCTCTAATCCCCCTCCTGTTTTTCTTCCTTCTGATCCATCTGTTCAGACCTCCCAGATTTCTCCCCTCCAGGGCCTCAATGTTGACATTCTCCTCTCTCCCTTACTTTCTTCTAGTACAAGGCAGAAAAGGATAAAAACCTTAAGTCTTTACATACACTGAAACTACTCTAAGTCATTCTAATTGTGGAGTGGAGGTAGGGGGTGGAGCGGGGAGGGGGGGCGAGAAAGGGAGTAGTTAAGGTCAGTCTGAATTAATGAAAAATCTAAGTAATAGAACATTTTGAAAGACATGTAATTGTATTTTACTTTTAAGTACATCCAGTAACACTGCTAACTGGAACAGAATCTAAGAGAGTCATACAAGTGCTGTAACAAAGACATAAGAATCATGGATAATTAGGATTATTATGCAGCTGTAAGGCCCTCAATTTTAAATAGGCTGATGTTTCCCCTATTTTTACGCTAAATCTGTTAGTAGACCTCTTTTCTTAGCAAGAGGTAAAAATCCTATTATAAGGGTTCTTTATAACCCTGATTTCCATGTCACTGCAGATGGTCCATTATAATAGTGCTTTGTTGATCTGGTTATCAAAATTACTGACAACAATGATGTACAACAAATGATTATTCTGGTCCCTATCTATTTAATAGTTATTCTCTATAAAGAGAGCTCTTTTCCACTGCAGATGGTAAATAGGAGACAGGAGTGGAGATGAATTTTCTGGAACTAAGCCATGTAGATGTGTGTATTTGTGTGTGTGTGCACAGATACATGGCTGTCAATTTGTGGGGAAGGGTTTAAGGGGATTGTGTGCACAGTAGCATATATAAGGGGGTTGGCTGTGTGTCTTTGTGGAAGTGTGCTGTCAGAAAAAGGGTATCAGGGTGTGTGCATCTGAGATTTGTCTTTTTATGGGTATGGGTATATATGATAAAATTTGTTTAAATGACTGTGTGAAGGATAGAGTTTGGGAAAATTGTAGCTTAACCCTGTGAGTGTAGCTGGGTTATTTGTATGTGTATGTAGGAAAAAGAAAGAATATGTGCTCTTGTATTAGTAGTTCTCAAAACAGGCTTATGAGATACTCCTTAAACCCTGCTGCTGCTGCTAAGTCGCTTCAGTCGTGTCCGACTCTGTGCTACCCCATAGATGGCAGCCCACCAGGCTCCCCCATCCCTGAGATTCTCCAGGCAAGAACACTGGAGTGGGTTGCCATTTCCTTCTCCAATTCATGAAAGTGAAAAAATAAAGTGAAGTCGCTCAGTCGTGTCCGACTCCTAGCGACCCCATGGACTGCAGCCCACCAGGCCCCTCCGTCCATGGGATTTTCCAGGCAAGAGTACTGGAGTGGGGTGCCATTGCCTTCTCCGCCTTAAACCCTACTCTTCCCCTAATGTAGATCCTTTCAGTTCTCTCCCACCATTTTTCCTTTCAGTTTACTCTCTTCTTTCCCTTCTTCCTCCTACTCCCCACTGTCCTTTTCCTCTCTGGTTTCAAAACAACCTCCTCAAGCCTTGGTCAGTTATTCCTATCTTAACACTGTCTTTTATTCTCCATCCATAGCCTTGTCAGTTTTTTTCTTCAGGAATATTCAACCATGATTAATTCAAAACAGCATTTAGGAATGTGCTCAGCACCCTACTCCGTGATAAGGAAGGGCAGGTGGGGGAAGGCTGCAAAAAAAAGCCTTATAAAGGTAATAGTATGGAGGAGAGTGGGCTTCCCTGGTAGCTCAGCTGGTAAAGAATCTGCCTGCAATGCAGGAGATCCCAGTTCGATTCCTCAGTTGGGAAGATACCTTGGAGAAGGGATAGGCTACCAACTCCAGTATTCTTGGGCTTCCCTGGTGGCTCTGATGGTAAAGAATCCACCTGCAATGTGGGAGGCCTGGGTTTGATCCCTGCATTGGGAACATCCCCTGGAGAAGGACATGGCAATGCACTCCAGAATTATTGCCTGGAGAATCCCCATGGACAGAGGAGCCTGGTGGGCTATAGCCCATGGGGTCGCAAAGAGTTGGATACGACTAAGCAAAGCACAGCACATGGGAGAGAGTACAGTAGTTCCCCTGTTATCCTCCAGGGATATGTTCCAAGACCCCCAGTGGATGCTGGAAACCGAGGATAATACTGAATCCTATATATACTATGTCTTTTCCTATATGTGCATACACATCTATGATAAAGTTTAATTTATAAATTAGACATATTTTCTCTTTTGTGTTCCATCTTTCCCAGCATCAGAGTCTTTTCCAATGAGTCGGCTCTTTACATCAAGTGGCCAAAGTATTGGAGCTTCAGCATCAGTCTTTCCAATGAATATTCAGGACTGATTTCCTTTAAGATTGACTGGTTTTGTTAGGGGAAGCACACTGACTGAAACCGCCTACCCTGGCCAGGCACCGTAGTAGCCATTTGCATAAGTTGTTTTACGGCAGGAGGTCCCGGTAAGGAACACGGAACTAATAAGCCTCCACCAACCTGAAGATGGAGTTTGAGTGAACTCTGGGAGTTGGTAATGGACAGTGAGGCCTGGTGTGCTGCGATTCATGGGGCCGCAAAGAGTCGGACATGACTGAGCAACTGAACTGAACTGAACATGAAGAGTTCGGGAAAGGTCAAAAGGAGACACCACATGTCCAACCACCTCCCAGAATCCTTCTTTCTGGCATCCATTTGGCTGAACAAGGCGTGCACCACCAGGAAGGACTCTGAGTCAGAATGACTGGCTAAAGACAACCCAGAAACTAATCCCAACACCATAAAACTGGAGACTGTGAGCCATGTGGCAGAGCTGTTCTCCTGGGTTCTCTTACCCTACTGCTCTCCACTAAGGTGCCCTTTCCCAATAAAATCTCTTGCTTTGTCAGCACATGTGTCTCCTCAGACAGTTCATTTCTGAGTGTTAGCCCAGTTTCGGGCCCTGGAAGGAGTCCCCCTTCCTGCAACAGTTTGATCTCCTTGCAGTCCAAGGGACTTTCAAGAGTCTTCTCCAGCATCAAAATTTGAAAGCATCAATTCTTGGCGCTCAGCCTTCCAACTCTCACATCTGAACATGACTACTGGAAAAACCATATCTTTGACTAGATGGACCTTTGTGATGGCAAAGTGATGTCTTTGCATTTTAATATGCTATCTAGGTTTGGCATAGCTTTCCTTCTAAAGAGCCAGCATCTTTTAATTTCATGGTTGCAGTCACTGTCCACAGTGATTTTGAAGCCCAAGAAAGTAAAATGTGTCACTGCTTCCAATTATTCCCCTTCTGTTTGCCATGAAGTGATGAAATTGGATGCCATGATCTTAGTTTTTTGAATGTTGTGTTTCAGCCAGTTTTTTTTCACTCTCCTCTTTTACCCTTCACTTTCTGTCATTAGAGTGGTATCATCTGCATACATGAGGTTGTTGATACTTCTCCTAGCAATCTTGATTCCAGTTTGTGATTCCTCCAGCCTGGCATTTCACATGAACCCTACATATAAGTTAAGTAAGCAGAGTGACAATATACAGTCTTCACGTACTCCTTTCCCAATTTTAAACCAGTCAGTCGTTTCATGTGCAGTTCTAACTATTGGTTTTTGAGCAGCATACAGATTTATCAGAAGACAGGGAAGGTGGTCTGGTATTCCCATATCTCTAAGAATTTTCCAGTTTGTTGTGATCCACACAGTCAAAAGCTTTAGTGTAGTCAATGAAACAAAAGTAGATGTTTTTTTCTGGAATTCCCTTGCTTTCTCCATGGTCTAATGAATGTTGGCAATTTGGTCTCTGGTTCCTCTGCCTTTTCTAAATCCAGCTTGTATATCTGGTTCAGATGCACAGTTTTTGGTTTACGTACTGCTGAAGCCTAGTTTGAAAGATTTTGAGCGTACCCTTGCTAACGTGAAATGAATGCAATTGTATGGTAGTTTTAACATTCTTGACACTGCCCTTCTTTGGGATTGGGATGAAAACTGACCATTTCCAGTCCTGTGGCCACTGCTGAGTTTTTCAAACTTGCTGACATATCGCACTTTGACAGCATCTTTTAGGATTTTAAATAGCTCAGCTGGAATTACATCACCCCCACTAGCTTTGTTCCTAGTAATGCTTCCTAAGGCCTACTTGACTTCACACTTCAGGATGTCCAGCTCCAGGTGCGTGACCACACTATCATGGTTACCTGGGTCATTAAGATGTTTTTTGTGCTGTTCTTCTGTGTACTCTTGCCACCTCTTTTTAATCTCTTCTACTTCTATTAGGTCCTTACTGTTTCTATCCTTTATTGCCCATCCTTGCATGAAATATTCCCTTGATATCTCCAATTTTCTTGAAGAGATCTCTAGTCTTTCCCATTCTATTATTTTCCTCTATGTGTTTCCATTGTTCGTTTAAGAAGGCCTTCCTATATCTCCATGCAATTCTCTGGAACTCTGCATTCAGGTGAATATATATTTTCCTTTCTCCCTTGCTTTTTACTTCTTTTCTTTCCTCAGCTATTTGTAAAGTCTCCTCAGACAACCACTTTGCTTTCTTGCATTTCTTTTTCTTTGGGATGGTTTTGGTCGCTGCCCTCTGTACAATGCTACAAAGTTCCATCCATAGTTCATGTAATCTGTCTACCAGATCTAATCCCTTGAATCTATTTGTCATCTCCACTGTATAATCATAAAGGATTTGATTTAAGTCATACCTGAATGGCCTAGTGGTTTTCCCTACTTTCTTCAATTTCAGCCTGAATTTTGCAATAAGGAGTTTATGATCTGAGCCACAGTCAGCTCCAGGTCTTGGGTTTTATTTTTTAAGGTCTTGTTTTTGCTGATTGTGTAGTGCTTGTCCATCTTCAGTTGCAAAGAACATAATTTATCTGATTTCATTATTGACCATCTGGTGATGTCCATGTGTAGCATCATCTCTTGGGTTGTTGGAAAAGGGTGTTTGCTGTGATCAGCATGTTCTCTGTTAGCCTTTGCCCTGTTTCATTTTGTACTCAAAGGCCAAACTTGCTTATTATTCTGGGTATCTCTTGACTTCCTATTTTTGCATTCCAATCCCCTATGATGGAAAGGAAAAGACATCTTTTTGGGTGTTAGTTCTAGAAGGTATTGTAGATTTTCATAGAACCAGTCCATATCAGCTTCTTTGGCATCAGTGATTGGGGCATAGAGTTGGATTACTATGGTTGCATGGTTTGCTCTGGAAATGTACAGAAATCATGTCATTTTTGAGGTTACATTCAAGTACTGCATTTCAGACTCTTTTGTTTACTATGAGGGCTACTCCATTTCTTCTAAGGGATTCTTGTCCACAATAGTAGATATAGTGGTAATCTGAATTAAATTCACCCATTCCTCTCCATTTTAGTTCATGGATTCCTAAGATGTCAATGTTCGATCTTGACATCTCCTACTTGATCATGTCCAATTTACCTTGATTAATGGCCCTAACATTCTAAGTTCCTATGCTATATTATTATTTATAGCATCAGACTTTACTTTTACCATCAGACACATCCACAACTGAGCATCATTTCTGCTTTGGCCAGCCTCTTCATTCTTTCTGGAGTTCTCAGCTCTTCCCCAGTAATATATTTGACACTTTCTGACCTGGGGGCTCATCTTCCAGTGTCATATTGTTCTGCCTTTTCATAAATTTCATGCAATTCTTGCAGCAAAAATACTGGAGTGAGTTGCTATTTTCTCCTCCAGTGAATCGAATTTTGTCAGAACTCTCCACTATGATCCATCCTTTTTTGGGGGCCCTGCACAGCATGTCTCATAGCTTCATTGAGTTACACAAGCCCCTTCACCATGACAAGGTTGTGTGCTTAAGAAATAGTCATGAGGATTTAAAGAGAAAATATGTATAAGGTGCTTGAAACATTATAGGTCCTTATGGAATGTTTTCTTCAGCTCCTTCCCATTCTCAAGTATCCCATGAATGGCTCCCTCAACAAATGTATATGGAGATTTAGTGAGAACTCCCATAGTTTCTGGGGGCTTCCCAGGTGGCTCTAGTGGTAAATAACCCACCAGCCAATTCAGGAGATGTAAGAGATGCAGGTTTGATCCCTGGGTTGGAAAGATCCCCTGAAGGAGGAAATGGCAACCCACTCCAGTATTCTTGTTTGGAAAATCCCACTGACAGAGGAGCCTGGCAGGCTAAAGTCCATGGGGTCACAAAGAGTTGGACACAACTGGAGTGACTTAGGTCCAGTTACATGTACCCATAGTTTTTATTTCAGAATGTTTGACTTCCTCTTCTCTTTCTTACTATATTCTGTCTTTATGAAAAAAAAAATTCTTTTCTTCTTGCCATGGCTGATTCCTTTCATACCTGTATTTTGTCTTCGCATCTTTTCCCCCTCCCTCTTTATGACCCTTCCTGAATGCATTTTCAAACCTTTCCTTTCAGCTGGGTTCTTCTCTTCTGGGGACAAGTATGCACATGCCTCCTTTACCATAAAATACCTTCCTTCAACCCTACTACATACTCCAGCAACAGCTTCATCTATCTCCCCTATCAAATTTCTTAAGTCTTGTCGCTTTTTCTGTTTCAACCTACATGCAATTTGACTTCCACTTTCATTTCTAACTAGAGACTGAACACAGGATGGTTAATAAATCCCCTTTCTAACCAAATCCAAAAATACATTTTTAGTCCTCCTCATTCTTGATTCCTTTGCAATGGACTTCGATGAAAAGAGCACAGACTCTGGACCAAAACCAATGTGGTTTTGGATTAAAATCCTAGATGTGCAACTATGTAACTTTTTCAGCTGCAGGTTTTTTTCATCTTTAAAAGATGTTGGTAATAATATTTGGTTTGCCAAGAGTTGGTAAGCTTTAGAAACAATGGATGTAAAATACATGGTATATACTAGACACTATTGAGTAATTTGCCTCTACCTTCTGTGATTGATTTTTAAAATCTCTTTTGCTGAATCTTCCTCCTTTTGCATCCTTAAAAAGATTTGCATAGCCCAAGATTTTGCCCCTGAATCTCTTCTTTCATCACACTTAACCTTCCCAATATGTTACCTACTTCTAACTCTTCAACTAATATGGATATCTGGATGACTTTTACACCTAGTTCTAGGTCTCTTATGCACACTGCTGTATTTAAAATGGATAACCAATAAGGTCCAGCTGTACAGCACAGGGAAGGCTGATCAATGTTATGTGGCAGCCTGGATGGGAGGTGAATTTGGGGGAGAATAGATATATGTGTATGTATGGCTGAGTTCCTTTGCTGTCCACCAGAAACTATAACAACATTGTTAATCAGTTATACTCCAATATAAAATAAAAAATTAAAAGAAACTTCTTCTAAATGTCTCACATACATTTCTGACTTAAAAGTACCTTCTAGTATATATTTTCTGTGATTCTCCTTTGGAGGTAAATGAGAACAGTTTGGGAGGGCCATGGACAGGGAGACAACTGAAGTAGGGTGCTGAATTTTAGGCTGATGAGTTTAACTTGATAAAGTCAGCAGACTAAAGGAGTTCTGAGAAATGGAGTAACACAAAGAGGGTTACAGAGGATGAGATGGTTGGATGACATCACTGACTCAATGGACATTAGTTGCAGCAAACTGGGAGATGGTGAAAGACAGGAAAACCTGGTGTGCTGCAACCCATGGGGTCACAAAGAGTCGGACATGACTTAGTGACTGAACAACAACAATGATTTAAATTTAGCATCTGTGAGAGTTGCACTGGAGCAAAGATAAGCTAGGGCAAGGAAGCCATTTGAAAAGATATTATGATAGTCTTGATATTACTTGATGTCATTTTAGAAAGAAAAATTAAGCTGCAAACTAAGGAATTTTGCAGAGAAAGAATTAGAAAGATTTGGCAATATTTGGATGTAGTATAAATTTGAGAAAAATAAAAAGCATTTCAGTTTCAGGGATAAGACACTGGAAAGCTAATGGTGTTGGTGTTGGTGGTGGTGAGATTAGGAGGAATTCTTGTTTTAAAAAGGATCCTGAGAATGAGAAGGGAGAATTATTAAAATTTTGACATATTAAATTTCAGGGGACAGTAGGAAAGCTAAAGGAAAAATATCTTGTGGGCAACTGGACCTAGAATACAGAAAAGAAAATAAAAAACTAGTGTTAGTCAGTGCTGATTCTGGACACATTAGATTCATTTGTACAAGGAGTAGCCAAAATCAGAATAGGTTAGCTTCCCTAATGGAGTGAGTACAAAGGGGAATGGATGGGGGCAAGAACTGAATTTTTGGAGACAGCCAGAGGAAGTAAGTGGGAGGAAGGAGGAGAGCTGGATGAGCCAGAGACAGACAATTCAGAAACATAAAAGAAGCAGTGTGAGAGAACTGTACTGACTTTCACACTAATCATTGGTCCCTGACTGACTTTTCCATTTTGTACCAGCTCCCTTTTACTCCCCGACCTCGTCCCAAGCTTTTCTTTCCATCTATTGTTTAGCTGGGCTTCCTGGGCCTCAGGGTCTAATTACTATTCCTACTGTTGAAATCACTCTCAATTAATGCTTCCCTGCACCCATCAGCTATTGATATTAACTCTTCTGTCCTAAGTAGTTAATACAGTCAAGAATATTCATTTACAAGAAACATACAGCAGGTGCTATCTTTGCTAATTTGGTAAGTAATGCTGATAAACTGGAGTACAATAGCAGAGGTTCTTCTTTCCCAATAGGGTGGTCTGTAGGAACAAATACAGATATTCCAGTACACATTTATTTGTTTACAAACAGTGAATGAAATATCACATTCTTATTAAGGCTCTATTGTGTATCCAGTTACCACAAGCAAATAAGAATATTGTGAGCAAATTAATACATAATATGAATAATGAGAGTAACATATTCTAGATTTATGTGCACTCTTTCCCTATTTTTAAAAGAATTCTTTCCTCAACATACATCTTGCCTCCCCCATTCCCCCATTTTCTTGTTATATACTCAATCATATCTTTTTCATTTCACATGCTCACATTCTACAAACATCCATAAGTACTCTCAAAGACTGAAGACTCTTCTACATTGCACTAACTTGTACACAGATGCTTCTATTCATATGTTTTTATACTTTTCTCCAACTTGAATATTCAAATCGACAAAGAAATGTCATCAACAAACCAACATAATTCAATCATTTATACTTTTCCATCTTTGTATCTCTAATAACATTTTGCTAATGGAGGGTGTAAAATAGAGATCTAATATTGTCTTTGATTCAAAATTGGTATTTTCTACTGGAGTTACATCATGAGAAACGCTAGGCTGGAGGAAGCACAAGCTGGAATCAAGATCACTGGGAGAAATATCAATAACCTCAGATATGCAGATGATACCACCCTTATGGCAGAAAGTGAAGAGGAACTAAAAAGCCTCTTGATGATAGTGAAAGAGGAGAGTGAAAAAGTTGGCTTAAAGCTCAACATTGAGAAAACTAAGATGGCATCCGGTCCCATCACTTCATGGCAAATAGATGGGGAAACAGTGGAAACAGTGGCTGACTTTATTTTTCTGGGCTGCAAAATCACTGCAGATGGTGATTACAGGCATGAAATTGAAAGACGCTTACTCCTTGGAAGGAAAGTTATGACCAACCTAGACAGCATATTAAAAAGCAGAGACATTACTTTGCCAATAAAGGTCCATCTAGTCAAGGCTATGGTTTTTCCAGTGATCATGTATGGATGTGAGAGTTGGACTGTAAAGAAAGCTGAGCACTGAAGAATTGATGCTTTTGAACTGTGGTGTTAGAGAAGACTCTTGAGAGTCCTTGAACTGGAAGGAGATCCAACTGGTCCATCCTAAAGGAGATCAGTCCTGGGTGTTCATTGGAAGGACTGATGTTGAAGCTGAACCTCCAACACTTTGGCCACCTGATGTGAAGAGCTGACTCATTTGAAAAGACCCTGATGCTGGTAAAGATTGAAGACAGGAGGAGAAGGGGACAGCAGAGGATGAGATGGTTGGATGGCATCACCGACTCGATGGACATGGGTTTGGATGAACTCCGGAAGTTGGTGATGGACAGGGAGGCCTGGCGTGCTGCGGTTCATGGGGTCACAAAGAATTGGACACAACTGAGCGACTGAACTGAACTGAACTGAACCTGGAGTTTTTACTTTATTATGGGCCTGAAACCCACTCCAGTGTTCTTGCCTGAAGAATCCCAGGGATGGCGGAGCCTGGTGGGCTGCCATCTATGGGGTTGCACAGAGTCGGACACTACTGAAGCGACTTAGCAGCAGCATGGGCCCGAAACTTTTTGAATGCCTTTATTTTTTCATCTGATTACTCAAACAATATATATATATATATATACACACACATAGTAAGAATATTAAAATTTAGAAAAATATAATAACCAAACATACCCTGCAAACATGACAGAGTAGTTGGCAATGGACTTGCCCTTCTGCCATAAACAACAATAAAACTAGAAAAAGTATTTAAGGACACTATTTTCAGGAACTAGACAATAGGTGGTATGGGAATATGAACCTTGAGAGAGGGAGACTAATGAAGAAAGCCTCACATTCTCCCATCTCTCTGCCTGGGGACAATTTTCCAGCAATGGCACAGAGACCAGAGTTTGTGAGAGGGTTTCCTTTAGGTACTCGACTTAGGCCTGAATTGCAGAAGTGCAGAATAAGATGCCATGAGACCTAGCAGACTGTGGCTGTCAGAGGTGAGCAGAATGAAGATGAGCAATTGTGAGCAGAATGAAGATTGTAGAGGTCACATAATGCAGGGAGATATTAGAATTCAATTCTAGCCAGAATGGAGAGAACTTGTTAAAACCTAGGTACCAGAAGGGCCTTGCCTTAACAATAAATAGCACTGGGCTACTCTAGACACATAGAGTATTATAACAAAGCTTAAAACCAAGACTCCACAGTATAAAGGAGAACCACTAGTAAATAAACTGAATATCAGAACAAAAGTCATCATTCTTTAATGGATGTAAAATCCAGACTCCTTAAAATGTCACGATATCTGGCATGCAATAAAAATATCACTAGACATGTGAAAAAGCAGAAAAATACAACCAAAACCAAGAAAAAAAATGCTGTCAATAGAAAACATCTCTGTGATGATCCTGATATTAGAATGATCAATCACAGATTTAAATTAATAATTTTTAACATATTCAAGGACATAAAGGAAAATGGTATTTTAAAGGACAAAAAAAACAGGGATCCATAGCATAATGTAAGTTATAGAAACAAAAAGCCCAAAAATATAACATGAAAAATAAGCTAGATGAATATAAAATCAGATTGAAGGGACTTGAAGATACCATAGAAATGACTCAATATAAATAATAGAGAGAAAAATGATTGGGAAGAAAATGAGCAGAGTTGTCAAGACTGTTAAAATCCCAGATAGGAGAAGAGAGGGAGAAAAGGGAGCAGAAAAAAATATTTTAAGAAGTAGTGATTGAAAATTTCTCAAATTTGGTGATATTCAGCAATCTATATAGATTCATGAAGCTAAGTGAAGTCAAATAAGGATAAAAAAAATACAAAGACATCCACACCTAGTTTCATTACAATCAACCTGCCAAAAATATAAAATAAAGAGAAAATTTGAAAGCAGGTAAAGAAAAATGGCATATTACATACAGAGGGAAAACAATAAAAGAGCTGATATTTAATCAGAATAAATGGAGGCCAAATGTCTATGGAATGGTATGAATAAAAACAAAAAACCTATCAACCCAGAATCTGACACCCATCAAAAAATAATCTTCAAACATGAAGGTTAAAAAAAAAAAAAAAAACACGTTTGGATAAATGAAAGCAAAGAGAATTTGTCTTCAGCGGATCTTCATTATAAGAAGTATTAAAAGGAATTTTTTTTAAGGCAGAAAGGAAATGATATTAAATGCATATTTAAACAGGAAGAAATAAGGAACACCACAGCGATAATGAATGAAATGCGTGGGAAAATATGAGACAAGTTTTTTTTTTTTTATGTTTTATTAAACTTTCTTAGTCACTCAGTTGTGTCTGACTCTCTGTGACCCCATGGTCTGTGGCTGGCTGGGCTCCTCTGTACATGGAATTTCCCATGCAAGAATACTGGAGTGAATTGCTATTTCCTTCTCCAGAGGATCTTCCTGATCCAGGGATCCAACTTGGGTCTCCTGCATTGCAAGCAAATTCTTCACCATCTGATCCACCAGAGAAGCCCTGAGGAAAGGATATGTTCCTATAAAGACTTATACATAAGTTTATAGCAGCATTATTTTTTTAATTTTAATTTTGTATTTGGGTATAGCTGATTAACAATGTTGTGATAGTTTCAGGTGAACAGCAAAGGGACTCAGCCATACAAATACATGTATCCATTCTCCCCCAAACTCCCCTCTCATCCAGGCTTATAGTAGCTTTATTTGTAATAGATACAATCTGGGGAAGTCCAAATGTTCAACAGAGAAATGGATGGATAAGCAATTGTAGTTTGTCTATACAAGGAAATACTAGTCAGAAAAAGAAGAACTGAACTACTGATAACCCAAGAGCATAGATGAATCTCAAATAATCATTCTTAGTGAAAGAGGGCAGACAAAAAAGAGCATATTTTATTTATATAAAATTCTAGAAAATCTAATCCATAGTGATATACAACCAGCTGGTAGTTGCTTAGATGGAGGCGGGATGGTGGAAGAGGTAGGATGGTTTGATTGCAAAGAACATGAGGAAACTTTTAGGGGTAATAGATGTGTTTATTTTCTGGATTGTGTTGATAGTTTCATGAGTGCATGAGTATGTCAAAACTTATCAAATTGTAAAATTTAAAAATGTACATTACTATATGTTCATTATATCTAAATTCAGTTCAGTTCAGTCGCTCAGTCATGTCTGACTCTGCGAACCCATGGACTGCAGCACGCCAGGCTTCCCTGTCCATCACCGACTCCCAGAGATTACTCAAATCATGTCCATTGAGTCAATGATGCCATAACTATTTCATCCTCTGTTGTCCCCTTCTCCTCTCATCTTCAATCTTTCCCAGCATCAGGGTCTTTTTCAAATGAATCAATTCTTCACATCAGGTGGCCAAAGTATTGGAGTTTCAGCTTCAGCATCAATCCTTCCAATGAATATTCAGGACTGATTTCCTTTAGGATTGACTAGTTGGATCTCCTTGCAGTCCAAGGGACTCTCAAGAGTCTTCTCCAACACCACAGTTCAAAAGCATCAATTCTTTGGTGTTCAGCCTGCTTTATAGTCCAACTCTCACATACATACATGACTACTGGAAAAACCATAGCTTTGACTAGATGGACTTTTGTCGGCAAAGTAATGTTTCTGCTTTCTAATATGGTGTCTAGGTTGGTCATACCTTTTCTTCCAAGGAACAAGTGTCTTTTAATTTCATGGCTACAGGCACAATCTGCAGTGATTTTGGAACCAAAAAAACAAAGTCTTTTACTGTTTCCATTATTTTCCCATTTGCCATGAACTGATGGGACTGGACGCTATGATCTTAGGTTTCTGAATGTTGAGTTTTAAGCCAACTTTTTCACTCTCCTCTTTCACTTTCATCAAGAGGCTCTTTAGCTCTTCTTCACTTTCTGCAGTGAGTGGTGTCATCTGCATATCTGAGGTTATTGATATTTCTCCTGGCAATCTTGATTCCAGCTTGTGCTGGAATATCTCAATAAAGCTAGCTAAGAAAGAAATTTTAAAAACTCCTTGAAATGTTTACTTAAAATCTCTATATTTTATCCTAAGAAAATCATGCTTCAATCAAGTTGATTTAATTTTAAAAATAGAAAAAAGAATTATAATCATTGTTGGCATTTAGGTATTATACCTTTTTGGTTTGTTTTCTGGGTACAAGCATAGAGAGGGATGCATATTTTATAGGCATATTATATGTATTTATTTAAATCTGGGTTTTCTCCCCATTCATCAAGAATCCATCTATTCCAATAGATATAAATTGACCTGATCTTTTTAGTGGCTATATAAAACTCTATTGTATGTATGTATGTATTGTATTCAGTGGCTCCCCTACTTTAACATTGGTTTATATTTTATTATTACATACAAAGCTGGGATGAACATCCTTATACATATATTCTTGCAAATATTATATTATTTTCTTATAATAAATTATTCTAGTTGATTTCTGTGTCAAAGGACATTCTTTTATATTTCTTTTTAGGGCTTTTGGTGCATATTGTCAACTAGCCATCTATAAAGGGTTATAACAACACATACCCTTGCCAGAAATATATGAGAGTGCCTATTTCCAGTCATCCTTGAGTATATTCAGGTTTTGTTTGCATATCTGATGTGTGAGAAGTGGTTATCTCATAGCTATTTTAAATTACACTTCTTTGAATAATATTGAGGATGTATATTAAAAAAATTTTCGGCACTTGTATTTATTTTTTTGTGAATTTGTTTACATCCTTGTCCATTTTTTACTAAGGTTCTGTTTTCTAATTTATTTAATGCAACTATTTTGATAGTAAGGATATTAATCCCTTATCTGCCATGCATATTTCAAATATTTCCCTCTTTAGCTGTTCATCTTATCTTTTGACTTGTCTTTTGCCAATTAGAATCTGTTCATTTTATATTCTTAATATAATTTATATTTGCAGACTTTAAATTTTGTGTTGAAAAACAGGAGTCATTTTATCATCTTGTGTCTTTCACATACATCGTGTTGTACTTATTTGACATTCATAAAATGTAAGAATGCCTACCACTATACATATATAGCACTAAGAACAGTGCCTCAGTTAAGTTCAGTTCAGTCTCTCAGTTGTGTCTGACTGTGACCCCATGGACTGCAGCACGCCAGGCTTCCCTGTCCATTACCAACTCCCAGAGCCTACTCAAACTCATGTGCATTGAGTCAGTGATACTATCCAGCCAGTTCATCCTCTGTCGTCCCCTTCTTCTCCTGCCTTCAATCTTTCCCAGCATCAGGGCCTTTTCAAATGAATCAGTTCTTCGAATCAGGTGGCCAAAGTATTGGAGTTTCCGCTTCAGCATCAATCCTTCCAATGAATATTCAGGACTGATTTCCTTTAGGGTGGACTGGTTGGATCTCCATGCAGTCCAAGGGACTCTCAAGAGTCTTCTCCAACACCACAGTTCAAAAGCATCACTTCTTCAGTGCTCGGCTTTCTTGATAGTCCAACTCTCACATCCATCCATGACTACTGGAATGAGTCTTTTAATTTCATGGCTGCAGTCACCATCTGCAGTGATTTTGGAGCCCAAGCAAATAAAGTCTCTCACTGTTTCCATTGTTTCCCCATCTATTTGCCATGAAGTGATGGGACCGAATGCCTTGATCTTAGTTTTCTGAATGTTGAGTTTTAAGCCAACTTTTTAACTCTCCTCTTTCATTTTCATCAAGAGGCTCTTCAGTCCTTCTTTGCCTTCTGCCATACTATACATGTAGAGCGCTAGGAATAGTGCCTAGCATGTAGTAAGTATTCAATAAATTTTAGCTACTACTATTAATAATATTATTATTAAGTTAATAAGTGAGTCTGGTGATCTGCGGAATGAGATAGCTATATCAAACACAAAAATAAGGCTCCATATTGTGGTGTCTACCCAGAATGAGATATAAAGTTGACTTCATCCAAATATGAATCATCAATTCCTTCCTTTTGCTCACTTTACATGACGACTGAATGGCTTGATCTTTGGGGCTGATATAAATCACCCATCAAGTCTAGTTGTTCATCCTTTATGCTTACAAATCTACCCTAAAGTTCCCTGTTGCTCTGACAACTCCAATAGAGTATTTTGGTGAAAGAAAGATTTCCTAATTGGTGAACCTGAGTGTGAAGAAGAAATTTTCTAGCATCTTTTTTCAACTCCTCTAGCTACAGGCCCATACAGAATGAAATGATGCCATAAACAAGAGCCTGCAGCAGCTGCCAATCAGCTGAAGGACCCTGAGACCAGAGTGATACCAGGTGGAAAGAAGTTGTCTGATATTGAAAATGGTAGCATGTGATTGATAGGTGAAAATTATAATTGACCATCTCTCTCCAGCAGGGCAAAGAGTGGGTAGAGATGGGTTCTTATCATAATTACATTTGTGCTTGAGCCAAATTACATAGAGATGTTCAAAGCATCTAGAGTCCATGAATTCACAGTGTGCCATAATGAACATAATATATTAACAGTCAATTTATTCATTTTATGAATGAGATTTGGGGGAAAGTATTACAGAAAGTGGATGCCTGGACCTAATATAGCATTTTAGTATTTAATCATAATCAGAAACTGTGCCTTATTTGGATCAGTGAGAAAAATAAAGTTAGCCATGGAAGACTAATGAAATTTGCAGAAAATTAAGACATGTACTTAACTACAAACAACATTTATGTTTTTAAGTGGGTTGTATTATACAAATGTAAGATTTAATTACAAGAGAAAACAACCATATAGGTATCTCTTCTAAAAATATTGCCTCTTGGTCAGGGAGCCACTATAGTTTATCATAAAATCCAACTTGGGTAATGCTGGGTTACAATGCTCCCATACCCTCAGCTCTCTACTTGAAATGCTAGTGTCACTCTTACCCTCTCCCCTCTTTTTTTGCTTCTCCTGGTAGATTCTGGGGAATTCTCAGAGGTTTCTCCATCTTCTGTTGTCAGCAGCAACTGTCCCTGCTGGTTTTGTTGAGAAATATAATAGTGTCTCACCACAGAAAGCTTGGAGAAGATTGGATTTAGACTGTAAATAAAAATAAGTTGCAAATGATCTTTAATTCATTTTCTATTTTCTTTGGATTTCTTTTTTTTTTTTCAATAAGAATAAGGCCGATGAGATAGTATAAAAAGAACACGTGATGCTTCAGGAGCCTCCTGGACTCCGTTATCCTTGATCTCTAGCTGCCTGTACCACTTAATGAAGATCATCCTCTACCTTTTGAAATTTTGTGCTCTTGGTTTCCATGACACTGTATACTGTATTGTTCTTGACTTACTTCTCCCCCTGCCCCTTTCTATTTTCCTATCTTTGCTGATCTCCTTCAAAATCTTGCTTCCCAAATGTGTGTGCTTCAGTTCAGTCTTTGGCACTCTTTGAATACACACTGTGTCCACATTGTTTCAAATGCCACTGAAATGTGCATGACTCCAAAATCTTCCCCAGGTCCTAGTATTTCTCCAAGCTCATTTCATCTTCAAATCCCACTTGCTTGTTTCACCCAAACTCGATACATCTTGAAATAAGCTCACTACTTTTGCTATTCTTCATGTGAAGTAACTTTTCTTCTGATTGAATTATTTCTGTTAACGAGCTCTTTTTCCCATTACATAGTTGATGAAGCCTCTGGATCATCAACTTCTTTCTCTGTCAGCCTTCTACACCCAGTCATTTATCAAGTTCTGTCTGTTCTTCCTTCCCAATTAGTCTCATACTCTCTATGCCTTTTACTTCCCACTGCCACCACCATACCTTACTATTTCACACCTTGTTTACTGCGCTGGTCCTTCTACTTCTTGTATTTATTTCTTCTAAACCACTTAAACAGAAGTCCAGGCTCATCTTCTTAACATGCCATTCTCATTGTGTCATTAAACATCTGAATCTACTGTCTCTTTATTGAAATCCTAACTCATTATCTTGGCATTTAATCTTCCTAATCGTTTAGTCTCAATTATCTTGTCCAAACTTATCTTCCATTATTTCTTAGAAGAATTTAATTCTGTTTTTTCCACATCTAGATTTCTATGCTATTGTTGCTGCATTTTAATTCTATATTGTTAATACTCTCCAAAGGATAATTATTGTTTCAGATAGTCAGTATTCATTTAGATTTACTCATGTGTTTACCACTTTTTTTTTTTTTTTTGGCCACACCAGACAGCATCTTAGTTCCGTGAGCGGGGATCAGACCCATACCTCCTACATTGGAAGCATGGAGTCTTAACCACTGGACTTCAAGGAAGTCCACAGATTTGCTACTTTCTTTTCTCTTCACTCCTTCTTCTTTTTGCCTGGATCATATCCTTTGGAATACCTTTAATTCTAGTTCACTCTTCTAAAGATGATTTAGTTTTCATTTGTTTGAAAAAGTGTTTTATCTTTATTTTAAATGATATTCTTGCTGACTACAGATTTCTAGGTGAGTAGTTATTTTTTAGCTAATTGAAGTTATTATTTCATTGTCTTCCTTTTTCCTCTGTTTTTGAGAAATCAGCCATTGTCTAATTCGCTTCTTTGAAAGTAATCTACCATTTTATTTTATATTATTATTTTTATTACCCATTACACTATTTTATTATTGCATATAGTTAAGAAATAGTTATAATCTACCATTTTAAAATTTAGGATGCTTTCAAGATTACTTCTGTGTCTTTATTTTACTGTGATTTTACTGTGTTGTTTTCAGGTCCAGCTTTCTTTTTATCTTAGTTCATATTTCTAGGACATTTTAAATTCATGGATTAGATTTTTTCATTAGTTTAATGATATTGGCAAGTATTATTTTCTCTAATATTACCTCTGCCCCATTTTTTCTCTCCTCTCCTGGATTCCAATTAAACAAATGTCAAATCTTATCACTCTATCCTCTGTCTCTTATCCTCTCTTCTTTCTGTTTATTCTATCATTTATCTCTATGTACTGTATTCTGGATACTTTGTTTTGACTTATTTTAAGTTCATCAATTTCTCTTTAGCTCTGTATAATATGCTGTTATACCCACCAAAGAGTTTCTAATCTTGACACTGAGTTGTTCTGTTCTAGAAGTATGTTTGGTGCTTTTTCATATCTGCTGTATTGTTTTTGTGGTTTTGTGTTCCATGCAGACTGCATTCATGCTGGTCTTTTACTTCTTAAATATAGTAACCATAGATATTTCTTAGTCTGTGCCTGATGAGCCACAAATCTGAAGTCCTTTGGGCTGGTTTCTGCTGTTTTTCTACTGGTTTATCCACATGATATATTGTTTTTATATGTGCCTGGTTGCCTTTGACTATAGGCTGACAATTAGCTCTTAATAACTATTAGCAAGAATAATTCAAGGTCAAGGATGATGGGACCCTCACCAGAGAAGATTTTTGATTCTTCTTCCAGGTGCCAGCGTGTATACCTGGGCTACCCTGGTAGCTCAGCTGGTAAAGAATTCACCTGCAATACAGGAGACCCCAGTTCAATCCCTGGGTGGGGAAGATTCCCTGGAGGAGGGCATGGCAACCCACTCCAGTATTCTTGCCTGGAGAATCCCCATGGACAGAGGAGCCGGGCAGGCTACAGTCCATGGGATCGCCAAGAGTCGGACGTGACTGAGCGACTAAGCACAGGGTGCATTAGCAATTCGGAGACATGTTAACCTAGATTTATGGCTTGAGAGTCCCTGGGCTACTCAAGTACTGGGTTGCACATCCACGGAAGGGCAAGTCCAGTACTCTCTTTACCCTGAGGATGTAGCCTGTTGGGGTTTGAGCTTTCTGACAAAGGAAATTTATCAGAATCTCCACTTTGAGAAGGTATAGGGCTTTGATTTCTGTTTTCCTCACCAAATGCCACTACAAAAACTACTATTCAATTTCACAGCTATTTATTTCAGATTGTCAAAAGATCTTAGGAGAAAAGCAGCTTTTAATACTAGGCTTTCCTCTCTGGAATATTGCTTTCTCTGAGACTTTGAAAAAGCAATTCCTATCCAGTTAGTATTTTGATACTTTTAAGATGATTTCAAAATATTTCATCCTTCCCAACAGGGAGCCATCAGTAGGAATTACCTAGCCCACAATTATCAAAAGGAGAATTTCTTCTATGTTTTTTTTTTTCCCCCCCCAGTGGAGACTTAAGCCAAACTGCCTTGTGCCCTTTTACTTGAAATGTGATCTGCATATTCCCAATTTCCAGCTCCTTTTTATGTTTAATTCCATTCTCTGCTTTTCCATTTAAACCACTTACCTGTCTGTCATTTGTCTCTTGTAATCTTACCCATTCATTGCTGCTGCTGCTGCTGCTAAGTTGCTTCAGTTGTGTCCAACTCTGTGCGACCCCATAGACGGCAGCCCACCAGGCTCCCCTGTCCCTGGGATTCTCCAGGCAAGAACACTGGAGTGGGTTGCCATTTCTTTCTCCAATGCATGAAAGTGAAAAGTGAGAGTGAAGTCGTTCAGTCGTGTCTGACTCTTAGCGACCCCATGGACTGCAGCCCACCAGGCTCCTCTGTCCATGGGATTTTCCAGGCAAGAGTACTGGAGTGGGGTTACCTATTCATTAGGCTCTGTTAATTCTCACCTCCTCTATGTAGTCTTTACTTGCTACTGATTACAATGAATTATCCTATGAAATATTAAGAGAACTCTTTACTGAACCTACTCCTTTGTCACATATATATAGTGCCTTTTGTTTACTGAATTTCATTTACCCCAAGATACTTTGATTTCAGAAAAGTTAACATGAGAAAAAGTACATATTAAAATGGATGAAATTTGATTTTTTATTAATTGTAGCATTTCTGATGTACATGTCTAGATAGTAAGCTGCTCAAAGGCAGAATCTGTGTCTTAGACTTTTCTGTAATCCTTTGAAGTATATGTCACACGTTTTTGTTGTTTAGTCACTAAGTCATGTCCAACTCTTTGTGACCCTATGGAATATAGCCCTCCAGGCTCCCCTGTCCATGGAATTCCCCAGGCAAGAATATTGGAGTACCATTGCCTTCTCCAGGGGATCTTCTCAACTCAGGGATCGAACCTGTGTCTTCTGCATTGTTAGGCAAGTTCTTTGCCACTGAGCCTGGGTTCTAAATATTAATATATGTATCATTTGGTTTATTGATTCTTCCTGTGATTTAATTGGAAAGTTTAAAATTGTGGCTCTAGAATAATCTTTCATATTTCTTGGTTAGTGTTTTCTCCAACAGTCAGAAGGATGCTGGAGGAGAAAAAGAACTCTACTTAAAATCTTGTAAAATATCAGTAACTATGTTGTTATAGTGCTTCCCAGGTGGCACAGTGGTAATGTATCCACCTGCCAGTGCAGAAGGCATGGCTTTGATCCCTGGGTTGGGAAGATCCTCTGGAGAAGGAAATGGCTACCCACTCCAGTATTCTGGTTGGGAAATCCCATGGACAGAGGAGCCAGGAGGGTTATAGTCCATGGGGTCACAATGAGTCAGACATGACAGAGTGACTGAGCACCCATGCTGTTATAATTTTCAGCATTTTATGTAGCCTAATCTTTAAAAAAAAAAAAAACAAACTTTTAATTTTGAAATAATTGTAGATTCACATACAGTCATAAAAATCACAGAGGTTATACACCCAGGAGTGGAATTGCTGGGTCATATGGTAGTTCTAGTTTTAGTTTTTTGAGAAACCTGCATACTGTTTTTTCACAGTGGCTGTGCCAGTTTATGTTCCTACCAACAGTATACAAGGGTTCCCTTTTCCCACATTCTTGCCAACATTTGTTATTTGTAGTCTTTTTGATGGTAACCATTCTGACAGATGTGAGATGATATCATATTGTGGTTTTGACTTGTATTTCCCTGATGATTAGTGATGTTAAGTATCTTTTTATGTGCCTGTTGGCCATCTACATTTTCTTTTCAGAAAAATGTCTATTCATTTCTGCCCATTTCTAAGTGTTTTTTTTGGTGTTGAGTTGTATGAGCTGTGTATATATGTTGGATATTAACTCCTTATCAGTTGTATCATTTGTAAATATTTTCACCCACTTAGTAGGTTATCTTTTCATTTTGTCAATTGTTTCCTTTGCTATGCAAAAGCTTTTAAGTTTAATTAGGTTCTATTTGTTTATTTTTGCTTTCATTTTCTTTGTTTGTGAAGTCGAATCCAAAATAAAATATTGCTGTGATTTATATCAAAGAGCAATTTGCCTGTTTTCCTTTAGGAGTTTTATGGTATCCGGTCTTACATTTAGGTCTTTAATCCATTTGAAAATATACATGTACACCAATGTTCATAGCAGCATTATTTACAATTACCAAGATATGGAAACAAACTAAGTATCCATAAACAAATGATTGGATAAAGAAGATTATATATATATATATATATATATCCATCCAATGGACTACTGCTGCTGCTAAGTCGCTTCAGTCATGTGTGACTCTTTGGGACCCTATAGATTCTAGCCCACCAGGCTCCTCTGCTATGGGATTCTCCATGCAAGAATACTGGAATGTGTGCCAGCCCTCCTCCAGGGGATCTGCATGACCCAGGGATCAAACCCATATCTCTTATGTCTCCTGCATTGGCAGGCAGGTTTTTTACCAGTAGCACCACCTGGGAAGCCCAATGGACTACTATTCAGTCATAAAAAAGCCTGAAATTTTGCCACTGGCAGCAACATGGATAGAATTGGAAGGCATTATGCTAACTGAAATGAGTCAGACAGAGAAAGACAAATACTGCGTGATATCATTTATATGTGGAATCTAAAAAAAAATACAACAAACTAGTGAATATAACAAAAAAGAAACAAAGCTCACAGATTTAGAGAATGAACTAGTGGTTACCAGTGGGGAAAGAGAGATGGGGGAGGGGGCAATATAGGGGAAAGGGATTAAGAGGTGCAAATTATTAGATATAAAAGAAGCTATAAGAATATATTGTACAACATGGGGGACATAACAAATATTTTTAACAATTATAAATAGAGTATGACCTTTAAAAATTGTGAGTTACTATATTGTACACTTGTAACTTATATAATATTATACATCAACTACACTTCAATAGAAGAATGCAGAGGGATCCCAAATACTTTTTTCTCAGTTTCCCTCAATGGTAATATTTTGTATAACTATACTACAATATCACAACTAGAATATTGACATTGACACAGTTAGTTTCATCACCACAAAAATTCACTATGTCACGCTTTTATAATCACAACCACATTTTTGCTGCCTGACCATACTTAAGCCCTGGACACCATTAATCTATAATCATTTCAGTTAACATTTGAATAATTTATGAAAATTAAACCACTGTTCACTTTGTTTTTTGCCTATGAATGTCCAATTTCTCCAACAGCATTTGTTAAAGACAAATTTTCTTGTACTGAATTGCTTTTTCTCCTTTGTCAAAAGTCAGTTTAGTATATGTATGTTATATCTGGGTTCTTTACATATGAATTCATGTATGTGTCTTCCTCTAAACTGGTACCATACAGTTTTGATTACAGTAGTTATACAAGTCTTAAAACCATATAGAGTTACTCCTCTATTTTATTCTACTCTTTCAAAATTGTTTTAGCTTTCTAGTCCTCTTGATTTTCCATATAAATTTTAGAATAATCTTTCCTATATCTACAAAAAAAACTTACTGAGATTTTGATGATAATCTTATTTATTAATTTGGGGAAAATTGATATCTTTACTATGCTGAGTTTTTCAATCTGTTCAGTTCAGTTCAGTTCAGTCACTCAGTCGTGTCCGACTCTTTGCAACCCCATGAATCGCAGCACGCCAGGCCTCCCTGTCCATCACCAACTCCCAGAGTTCACTCAAACTCACGTCTATCGAGTCAGTGATGCCATCCAGCCATCTCATCCTCTGTCGTCCCCTTTTCTTTCTGTCCCCAATCCCTCCCAGGATCAGAGTATTTTCCAATGAGTTAACTCTTTGCATGAGGTGGCCAAAGTACTGGAGTTTCAGCTTTAGCATCATTCCTTCCAAAGAACAGTATTAATCTCCATTTATTTAGATATTTTTTATTTCCTTCATCAGTGTTCTCTAATTTTCACATGCAAATCCTGTACATGTTTTTTACATTTATAAGCGATTTATTTTTTAATTAAAAATTTTTTTTTGGATGTGCCAAGCAACTTGTGTGATCTTAGTTCCCCAACCAGGGATTGAACCTGAGCCCTTGGCAGTGAAAGCATGGAGTCCTAAGCACTGGACAGCCAAGAAATTCTATTTTTGACTAGTTATAAACATTATTGAATATTCATTGGAAGGACTGATGCTGAAGCTGAAACTCCAATACTTTGGCCACCTGATGCGAAGAACTGACTCATTTGAAAAGACCCTGATGCTGGGAAAGATTGAAGATGGAAGGAGAAGGGGGCGACAGAAGATGAGATGGTTGGATGGCATCACTGACTCAATGGACATAAATTTGAGTATACTTCAGGAGACAGTGAAAGACAGGGAAGCCTCCAGGATGCTGCAGGCCATGGGGTTGCAAAGAGTCAGACATGACTACTTAGCAACTGAACAACATGGTCTACTCTGGGCTTCTCTTGTGGCTCAGATGGTAAAGAATCTGCCTGCAATGCACAAGACCTGGGTTTGATCCTTGCATCAGGAAGATCCCCTGGAGAAGACAACGGCTATCCACTCCAATATTCTTGCCTGGAGAATTACATGGATGGAAGAGCCTGGCAGGCTACAGTCCATAGGGTCTCAAAGTATGAGACACAACTTTTCATAGTCTACTTTGGTATATATTCTGTGGGCAGTTGAAAAGTGCATGTATTCTACTCTTGTCAGGTGGAGTGTTCTATAAATATGTCTAAGGTCCTTTTAGTTAATGACGATGTTGAGATCTATAAATTAGCTGATTTTCCGTCTAGTTGTTCTATCACTTGTTGAGAGAATGGTTAAGTTTCCAGCTATAAGTGTGAATTTGACTATTTCTCCTTCCATTTTTATTAAGGATCACTATGTCTTCTTGGTGGATTGATCCTTTAAATATTTTATGATGTCCATCTTTGCCCCTAGTAATTTCTTTTGCCCTGAAGTTTATCTGATATATTCACTCTTACTTTACTTTTATTAATTTTTGTATGACATATCTTTGCTCATCAATTTACTTTCTACCAGCCTGTATTTTTAATACTAATTTCTTTTAAAGAGTGTATAGTTTGGCCATGCTTTAAAATCCAATTTGACAGTTCCTGTCTTTTAGTTCGTGTTGGTGTCATTAGACCATTTACATTTAATGTAAGTGCTGATATCTAGTTGAATAACTTGAATTATTTGTCCCTTATAGGCAAGATGTCATTTTTCTTGGCTCTTTGACAATTTAATTTGTTATTCATTTTTAGAAGTCGGACCATGATGTTTTGGTGTGGATTCTGTGGTACTATTCTGGTTTGAGGCTTGAAAATCTTCTTGAACCTGTAACTTTATGTCATGCAAAATGCGGCAAGTTTTCAACAATTATTTAAATATTTTTTCAGTATAGTGCTCTTTTTCTTGTCTTCCAGGACCCTAGGTACATGAATAGTAGATCTTTTGTTACTGTCTCACAGATCCCTAAGGCTGTGTTTAATTTTAAAATCTATTTTCTCTCTGTTGTTCAAATTGCATAATTTTAATTATGTTAGCCTCAGTTTTGCTACTTTTTTCATTTGTCCCCTCCATTCTGTTCTTGAGCTTATTAATTATGTTTTTAAAATTTTTATTTTGTTTACTGTCATTTCTTAATTCTAAAATGTCCATTTTGTTCTTTTCTTTCATTGTGATAAAATATATATCACAGAAAATTTACTGTTAGTGATATTTAATACATTCACAATGTTGTACAGCCATCACCATTATCTAGTTTCAGAACATGTTCATTACCCCAAGGAGAAATCTCATACCCATTAAGTAGTTACTTCCCATTCTTCTCTCCACCAAGTCCCAGCCAGCCACTAATATGCTTTCTGTCTCTATTGAGTTGCCTATTCTGTATATATCATATAAATGAAATAATACAATAATAATATGTAGCCTTTTGTGTTTGGCTTCTATTGCTTAGCATATTTTCAAAGTTCACCCATGTTGTAGCATGTATAAGTACTTCATTTCTTTTAATAGTTGAATAATATTCCATTGTAGGGATTTCACACATTTTGTTTACCCATTAATCAATTATGGACATGTGTGTTGTTTCTACCTTTTGGCTAGTGTGAATAATGCTGCTGTGAACACCTATACATAAGATTTTTTTGAACATCTGTTTTCAGTTCTTTGGGGTATATATCCAGGAGTGGAATTGTTGAGTCATATAGTAATTCTGTGTTAAATTTTTGAGGAATTGTCTAAACAGTTTTTCATAGCAGCCTCACCTTTTTACAGTCCCACCAGAAATGCATGAGGATTACAGTATCTTCACATTGTCACAATCACTTGTAATCTTCTCTTTTATTATTATTATTTTTATAGCAAGCCTAGTGGGGGTGAAGTGGTATCTCTCTGTGGCTTTGATTTACATTTCCCTAGTATCTTTTCATGTGCTTATTGGTCATTTCTATGTCTTCTTCAGAGAAGAAGTCCTTGATCCATGTTAATTGTTGTATAAAGTGTTAAGTGTATGCAACTTCATTATTTTGCATGTGGTCATCCACCCAGAATCATTAATTGAAGAAAGTATTCTTTTCCTATTGAATGGTCTTGTCACCCTCCTTGAAAGTCAATTGACCATATATTTGATGGTTTATTTTTAGTCTCTTTGTTCTATTCTATTGATTTTTTGTCTACCCTTATGCCAGTGCCACACTATTTTGATTATGTTAGCTTCATAATATGTTTTGAAATTGGTAAGTGTGACTCCTCCAACTTTGTTTTTTCTCAAGATTGCTTTGATATATGAGTACCTTGTAATTCCATATGAATTTTAGCATAAACTTTTCCATTCTTGTGGGAAAAAAGCTATTGGGATATTAAAAGGTATTGCATTTGATGTGTGGATTGCTCTAAGTATTGTCATCTTAGCGTCATCAAATCTTCTGGTTGATGAACACAAGATCTTTCCCCATTTATTTTGTTGTTGTTGTTGTTTAGTTACCAAGTTGTGTCCAACTCTTTTGCAACCCCATGAACTGTAGCCTGCCAGGGTTCTCTGTTCATGGGATTTCCCAGAGAAGAAAACCGGAGTGGATTGCCATTTCCTTCTCTAGGGGATCTTTCTGACCCAGGGTAGAACCCATGTCTCCTGCATTGGCAGGTGGATTCAATAGTGAGCCACCAGGGAAGCCTCTTCCATTTATTTAAGTTTTATTTATCTTGGCAATGTTTTATAATTTTCAGTTGTACAAATCTTGTACCTATTTGGTTAAATTTACTCCTGTACATTTTATTCTTTCAGTGCTATTTTAAATGGAATTTTTCTGAATTTTATATTCAGATTGTTCATTGGTAGTGTATAATGATATCAATGTGTTTATGTGTTGATCTTGTACCTTATAACTGCTGAATTCCATTTGGTCCTGTATTACATGTTCTGTTTATTTGCTGAGACCTTCTTTTTCTTTCATGAGGCTTTCTATCTTGTCATTTTCTTCAAATGTATATTCATAATTGCTTGTTGAAACATTTTTATGAAGGCTACTTTAAAACCTTTATCAGATTATTCTGATATCTCTGTTATCTTGGCAAGATATTATTCATTGTCTTTTTTTTCATTCAGTTAGATATCTTCCTGATTCTTGTTGCAAAATATTTTTGATGGAAGTCTAGCTTTCAGGAATTATGAGACTCTTATTCCTCTTAAAATGTTCTGCTTCAGCTTCCCAGGCCTAAGACTCTCCCACTGGAGGAAATGAGAGTGCATTAAATTACTGCCAGGTGGAAAAAAGTCCAGTTTTCGTACTGGTAACTGGACAATTTCCCTACGCTATATAACATATATAGTGGCTATATATGTTATAGCTGCTATAACATATATACATATATATATATACACACAATATATGTAAAATTATATACTATATATTCTTTCCATATACAAGGTTGTTCTGAGTGGAAGAAATAAGGAAAAGTTTGTCTACTGTCTCCTCAGAAAAATAAGTCTCTGCAGAAGTCTCAGAACATGTTTGTGTAGAATTTTTCTTTCCTTTTTTAAAAATTTTAAAAATATAAATGTATTTATTTTAATTGGAGGCTAATTACTTTAAAATATTGTAGTGGTTTTGCCATACACTGACATGGATCCGCCACGGGTGTACATGTGTTCCCCATCCTGAACCCCCTCCCACCTCCCTTCCCATCTCATCCCTCTGGGTCATCCCAGTGCACCAGCCCTGAGCATCCTGTATCGTGCATCAAACCTGGACTGGCAATCCATTTCACATATGATAATATACATGTTTCAATGCTATCTCTCAAATCATCCCACCCTCGCCCTCTCCCACAGAGTCCAAAAGACTGTTCTATACATCAGTGTCTCTTTTGCTGTCTCACATACAGGGTTATCTTACCATCTTTCTAGATTCCATATATATGCATTAGTATACTGTATTGGTGTTTTTCTTTCTGGCTTACTTCACTTGGTATAATAGGCTCCAGTTTCATCCACCTCATTAGAACTGATTCAAATGTATTCTTTTTAATGGCTGAGTAATACTCCATTGTGAATATGTACCACTGCTTTCTTATCCATTCATCTGCTGATGGACATCTAGGTTGCTTCCATGTCCTGGCTATTATAAACAGTGCTGCAATGAACATTAGGGTACATGTGTCTCTTTCACTTCTGGTTTCCTTGGTGTGTATGCCCAGCAGTGGGATTGCTGGGTCATATGGCAGTTCTATTTCCAGTTTTTTAAGGAATCTCCACACTGTTCTCCATAGTGGCTGTACTAGTCTGCATCCCCACCAACAGTGTAAGAGAGTTCCCTTTTCTCCACACCCTCTCCAGCATTTATTGTTTGTAGACTATTGGATAGCAGCCATTCTGACTGGCATGAAATGGTACCTCATTGTGGTTATGATTTGCATTTCTCTGATAATGAATGATGTTGAGCATCATTTCATGTGTTTGTTAGCCATCTGTATGTCTTCTTTGGAGAAATGTCTGTTTAGTTCTTTGGCCCATTTTTTGATTGGGTCGTTTATTTTGTTGGAATTGAGCTGCAGGAGTTGCTTATAAAGATTTGAGATTATAAAGATTTGAGATTAATTCTTTGTCAGTTGCTTCATTTGCTATTATTTTCTCCCATTCTGAAGGCTGTCTTTTCACCTTGTGCAAAAGTTTTTAATTTTAATTAGGTCGCATTTGTTTATTTTTGTTTTTATTTCCAGTAGTGAAAATGAGTATACTACCCAAAGCAATCTATAGATTCAATGCAATCCCTATGAAGCTACCAATGCTATTTTTCACAGAACTAGAACAAATAATTTCAAAATTTGTATGAAAATACAAAAAACGTCGAAGAGCCAAAGCAATCTTGAGAAAGAAGAATGGAACTGGGGGAAATCAACCTGCCTGACTTCAGGCTCTACTACAAAGCTACAGTCATCAAGACAGTATGGTACTGGCACAAAGACAGAAATATAGATCAATGGAACAAAATAGAAAGCCCAGAGATACATCCACGCACCTATGGACACCTTATCTTCAACAAAGGAGACAAGAATATACAATGGAGAAAATACAATCTCTTTAACAAGTGGTGCTGGGAGAACTGGTCAACCACTTGTAAAAGAATGAAGCTAGAACACTTTTTAACACCATACACAAAAATAAACTCAAAATGGATTAACGATCTAAATGTAAGACCAGAAACTATAAAACTCCTAAAGGAAAACAGAGGCAAAACACTCTCCAACATAAATCACAGCAGGATCCTTTATGACCCACCTCCCAGAGTATTAGACTTTTTCTAAGGAACTTTTTATTTTATTCTCAACACATATTCATAATGGAAAGGCAAATAATATTCATGTATTAGAAATAAGGAAACTGAGGCCCAGAAGCATTAGATACTTCCCCATGCAAAGTAATGATTTTTTAAGTGAGTTCTAGAGCTTCCCTGGTGGCTCATAGCTTAAAGCATCTGCCTGCATTGCGGGAGACCTGGGTTCAATCCCTGGGTCGGGAAGATCCCATGGAGAAGGAAATGGCAACCCACTCCAATATTCTTGCCTGGAGAATCCCATAGATGGAGGAGCCTGGTGGGCTACAGTCTATGGGGTCATAAAGAGTTAGACACGACTGAGCGACTTCACTTTCACTCTCATGTGCTAATTCATTTCATTTGTGTCTAACTCATTTTGACCCTATGGACTATGGCCTGCCAGGCTACTCTGTCCATGAAATTCTCCAGGCAAGAATACTGGAGTTGGTTGCCAGGCCCTCCTTTGGGGGATCTTCCCAACCCAGGCACCAAACCTGCATCTCCTGCAGTTCCTGCACTGCAGACAGATTCTTTGCCATTGAGCCACTGGGGAAGCCCCAAGTGAGTACATGGGAAGAACCAAACCCTGTTGTTCTTATCAACAACCTAGGATATTTCTATTAGGTCAAGCTTTATAATCTAAATAAACTTCCAATGTTTATTATATTGAAACAATATATATATTATTGTTTTGTTATAATAAGTGAATACATGCATGCTAGTGTATGTTGTGGAAACACTGAAAATTCTTGAAATTGTGGAGAAAATAAAGCCATTGGGAGCTTCAACCTATGAGTTATGACAGATGGAACATAGCTTGAGTGTAGCATCAGCTATTGCAAGATTCACATTGCAGACTCAGGTAAATGACTTAAGATAATTTTTTCTGGTAGAAATTCCTAGTCAGTATACATTTTCCATATATGGTTGCTGGTAAAAGCACAAATCTTCAACCTCAGGTCAATTTATAAATGTAAAGTTGAAAGGAATCTCAGCTTTTTTAAATGAACCCTTGCTGATTCTTAGAGCTAGCAGTCTTAGAGGTTCCAATCTGTGCTGCGTGGCTCTAGAGAGCAAAATAAAAGACTGTGGCAATTAGAGAAAGACAGATTGAATATTGATATAAGGCTTTTCCAATTTTCAAAGCTATCCATTATGGTATAGGTTGCCTCATTTGATATCCAGTCCTTTATCACTGGATAGCTTCAAGTCAAAGGATACTGTAGAATTTATTCTTGCACCCAGTGGGCTCTTGGCCAAGATGAGCTCAGAAATCCCAACTTACTCTAAAGTTTTATCATAACTTCTTGTGCAAAATCAGCCTACCAATATCCTCTTAGTGTTCTCAGTCTGCCATAGCAAAACACTATTGATTGTGTGGCTGACCTGTATTTTCTAGTTCTGGAGCCTGAAAGTCTGAGATCATGGTGCCAGCATGGTCAGATTCTGGTGAGAGCTCTCTTCCTGGATTGCAGATAGCCACCTTCTCACTGTGTCTTCACAAAGTCTTTCCTTGGTGCATGGGCATGGGGAGAGTGATTTCTCTCTTCCTCTTCTTATAAGGGCACCAATCTTATTGGATTAAGACTTTCCCCTCCTGGAGGGGATCTTCCTGACCCAGGGATCAAACCCTTGTCTCTTGCACCTCCTTACATTGCCAGGAGGATTCTTTACCACTAGCACCACCTTTGAAATCATATATATGTATATATATATTTTTACAAGAAATTTTGTGACATATGGAGGTGGCATGTTCCTGAAAGACTAGTAAATTTCATGTCTCAAAAGTTAAATAACCCTGAGACATACTATGTATGTATGCACAAACAAGCATTCATAGTTCTCTTTTTCTGATTCAGCATTATTTTGATTTTAACATACAACCTTGTAAATGAACAGAATTAATATCCATTCTATCTAGAGAAAGGTAGTTAATTCAACTTTCCAGTACACATATTAAATCTGTGTGATTTTCTCTAGATAGGCTTTATGTAGGCATATGTGACAAAGATCTGTACCTGTATTTCAGATGTTGCCACCTGATAATCAGTTACTAAAGATGTTTTTCATTAAATTTTAAATTTCTAATATCAGCCTTGTAATGGAGTTCAAGAAATATAGAACAATAAGAGAGCAGAGATTGAAAGGAAATTGACATGGTTTCATAAACACATAGGAAAAAGGACAAACAAAAGTTAGAAATAGTTATCACTAGATCTCTATCTACATGAATTTGTCCATGTGGGCTAAATGAAAAATTAGAACACAATTTCGGCCAGTATGGCTAAAATATGAGAATTCTCTTTCTAGTCTTCTCTTGGTAAGGGTTTTTCAGTATGACCTGCACCAGCAATATGAGCTGCTGACAGCTTGCTGGAAACTTAAATTCTCTGCTGCTAAGTCACTTCAGTCGTGTCCAACTCTGTGCGACCCCATAGACGGCAGCCCACCAGGCTCCCCCGTCCCTGGGATTCTCCAGGCAAGAACACTGGAGTGGGTTGACACTTCCTTCTCCAATGCAGGAAAGTGAAAAGTGAAAGTGAAGTCGCTCAGTCGTGTCCGACTCTTCGCAACCCCATGGATTGCAGCCCACCAGGCTCCTCCATCCATGGGATTTTCCAGGCAAGAGTACTGGAGTGGGTTGCCATTTCCTTCTCCATAGCAATCTGGTAAGGCCTAGCAATCTGTGTTTTAACAAATCCTGCAGGTAATTCTGATATGAATTCAAGTGTGAGAACCATTGCTCTAGATTTCTAGCGTTTATGAATTTCCTGGATAATTAAGTATCTTCCTTCCTTATTTTTTCTTTTATGGGGCTGATGATATATTGTTTGCAGGTGTTAATCACTATTATTATTATAAAGATTGTCCCAGATCCCTTTGTCTTGGGGTTGTGCAATGCTTGGATTCCTAGTCCAGAAGTCCTAGATTGGTTTTCCATCCTTTGATCCCTAATTTGCCCTCTCCTGTCTTAGAATATAAACTTTATGTTGCCAGCTATAGAAACCTGGAAAACACACTTTCAAATAACAGAAACTGCACACACTGTTTTTGGGGTGTGCAGACTGTGTATGGGAGTGAACTTTGCCTAAAAGTCCCCTTATCCCATTTCTGGAACTCTATCTTAAGAATATAATAAAACAAATGAGATAAATATCTACACAGGTTTTCATTATAACTTTGTTCTTTATAGTGAAAAACTAGACATCTCAAACATTCATCAATAGGTGGACGATTATATAAATTATTCATATTATTGAATATTATGCATCTGTTAAAAGGATTTAGTAGCTCAGTATTACTGGTATGGAAAGATATCCAAGATATATTGTAATGTGATAAAAGTAAAACCATGGTGCAGAATGGTATAGTTTATATGATCTCACCACTTGAAAAGAAAAGATATTTGAAATTTTGTCTTGGATATAGTTTACATTTACAATGTAAGAAGAGATATAAGATCTATATTTATTAGCAACAAATGATGATCACAATATGGTTTTAACTGCGAAATGAGTGCATTACAAAACAGTATGCAGCAAGAACTTTTGGAAAGATGTGTCTATCTCAGTGATTCCTGGGTTTCATGTGTGTATGCATTTTTTTAAAGCTCATTAAATAGTACCCCTAAAAATTTTTGTATTTCACTTTATCTGAATTTTATCTAATTAAAGAGTCAAACAAAAGAATGTAACTGGATTCCTAACTTACACTATATAGAAAAATCAACTCAAAGTGGATTCAAAAGTAATATTGACATATATACATTACCATACATAAGATAGAAAGCTGATGAGAAGTTGCTATATAACACAGGGAGCTCAGTCTGGTGCTCTATGATGACCTAGAGGACTAGGATGGGGGGTGGTGGGGAGGGCAAAGAGGGAGGTGATATATGTATAACTATGGCTGATTCTTAATGTTATATGAAAGAAACCAACCCAAATTGTAAAGCAATTGTCCTCCAATTAAAAAAAAAAACCTTGAATGTAATATTTGAAATTATAAAACCCCTAGAAGAAAACATAGAGAGTAAGCTCCTTGACATTGGCCTTGGGAACGATTTTTTGAATTTGATACCAAAACAAAGACAACAAAAGCAAAAATTAAAAAGACAAAGTGAAACTACATCAAAATAAAAATTTATGCTCATTGAAGGAAACTGTCAACAAAATGAACAGGCAACTTACAGATGGGAGAAAATATTTGCAAACCATATATCTGATAAGAGTTTAATAGCCCAAGACTAAAAGGAACTCATACAACTCAACATCAAAAAAACCAAGTAGCCTACACCTAAAATATCTATCAATGGGTAAATGGATAAAGAATCTTATGCATCCACTAAAAATGAGAAAATCCTACCAGTTGCAATAACATGGATGGACCTTGAAGGCATTATGCTAAATGAAATAATTTACAGAAAGACAAATACTGTATGATTTCATTTACATGTGGAATCTAAAAGCAAAAAACAACAACAACAACAACAACAACCCTCACCAAACTCATAGAAAAAGAGATCAGATTTGTGGTACTAGAGGCATGGAGTTAAGGGGAGGGGAAATTGGAAGAAGGTGTTTATTAATAAAAGGTACAAACTTCCAGTTATAAGACAAATTATGTGCTAGGGATGTAATGTACATCATGATGACTATATTTAACATGGCTATATGATATATAGGAGAGTTAAGAGAGTGGATCCTAAGAGTTCTCATCACAGAGATAGTTTTTTTCCTTTTCTTTTTAATGTATCTGTATTAGATGATAGATGTTAGCTAAATCTATTGTGGCAATTATTCCACAATATATGTAAATCAATTCACCATACACCTTAAATTTCTACAAGTATTAATATTTGTCAATAAAACTGATAAAAATTTTTAAATGGGCAACGGACCTAAAGAGATATTTTTCCAAAGAAGACATACAAACGGTCAACAAGTACATCAAAGCATGCTCAACATCACTAATCATTTACAAATAAAAACCACAAAAGAGATATCACTTCATACTTGGTAGGATGGATATTATCAAAAAAAACAAATAAAAAGTTTGGCAAGGATGTAGAGATAAGGGAACCATTGTGCAGTATTGGTGGGAATGTAAACTGGTGTAGCCTCTATGGAAGAGGGTATGGAGTTACCTTAAGAAATTAAAGATAAAATTACCATATGAGCCAGCAGTTCCATTTCTGGGTAAATATACAAAGGAAATAAAATAATTATTTTGAAGAAACATATGCTCTTTTATGTTAATAGCAGCATTTTTCACAATAGCCAAGGTGTGTGTGTATGAATTTGTTGTTGTTGTTTAGTCACTAAGTTATGTCCAGCACTTTTGTGACCCCACAGACTGAAGCCCACCAGGCTTCTCTGTCCATGGGATTTTCCAGGCAAGAATACTGGAGTGGGTTGCCATTCCCTTCTACAGGGGATTTTCCTGACCCGGGGATCGAACCTGGGTCTTCTGCATAGGCAGGTGAATTCTTTACTGCTGAGCTACCAGGGAAGCCCATATACCACGGAGCCACTAGGGAAGCCACCAGGGAAGTCTTTATATATATATATATATATATATATATATATATGTGTGTGTGTGTGTGTGTGTGTGTGTGTGTGTATGTGTGTGTGTGTGTGTATACATACATACATACACACATATAATTCAGCCTTAAAAAAGAAGGAAGTCCTGTCATTTGTGACAAGATAGATGAAGCTGAATGGCATTATACTAATTGAAATTAGCCAAAGACAAATACAGCATAGTATCACTTACATGTGGAATCTAAGAGGAAAAAAACTAACAAACAAATGTTGAACTCATAGAAATAGAAAAGTTGTTGTCAGACACTAGGTGAGGAAATAGGGAGAGGTTGGTAAAAGTGTATAACTTTCAGTTATAAGATAAATAAGGTCTGAAGCTCTAATATATAACATGGTGATGGTAGGTAATGACACTGTATTGTATACTTGAAATTGCTAAGAGAGTAGAACTTAAATGTTCTCACCAAAAATAAAGAAAAAGGGAAATATGTGGAGTGATGGATGTGTTAACTCAATGGGAGGAATCTTTTCACAATGTGTAGGTAATATCAACCCATCACATTGTACATGTTAAATATCTTACAATTTGTCAGTTATACTTCAATAAAGATGAATGGAAAATAGGTTTTAAAAAGTCAGTAGACTCCAGTTAAAGATATTCATACAAAAATATTTATGGGTAAATTTTACTGATATCTACAATTTCATGTGAAATGTATCAAAAATTAAGATGGATGATGGACTGACAGATATGTGTAAAACAAATAAGATGTTAACAACTGTAGAATCAAGGTGGTGAGCATTTTAGAATTCACTATATATTTCTTTCAATTTTTCTAAATGATTGAAAATAATCATTTTAAGTGAAGTAAGCCAGACAGAAAAAGACAAATATCATGTGATATTGCTTACATGTGGAATCTAAAAAAAAAAAAAACACACACACACAAATGAACTTATATACAATATATATATGCATATGTGTGTATATATATATAATTTTTCAGATTCTTTTCTTATAAGTTATTATAAAATATTAAGTATTATATATGTATGTATATAAAGAAGCTGAAGTTGAACGGTTCTATGAAGACCTACAAGACCTTTTAGAACTAACCCCCAAAAAAGATGTCCTTTTCATTATACGGGACTGGAATGCAAAAGTAGGAAGTCAAGAAACACCTGGAGTAACAGGCAAATTTGGCCTTGGAATATGCAATGAAGCAGGGCAAAGACTAATAGAGTTTTGCCAAGACAATGCACTGGTCATAGCAAACACCCTCTTCCAACAACACAAGAGAAGATTCTACACATGAACATCACCAGATGGTCAACACCGAAATCAGATTGATTATATTCTTGCAGCCAAAGATGGAGAAACTCTATACAGTCAACAAAAACAAGACCAGGAGCTGACTGTGGCTCAGATCATGAACTCCTTATTACCATATTCAGACTTAAATAGAAGAAAGTAGGGAAAAACCACTAGACCATTCAGGTATGACCTAAATTAAATCCCTTATGATTATACAGGGAAAGTGAGAAATAGATTTAAGGGCCTAGAACTGATAGGCAGAGTGTCTAATGAACTATGGATGGAGGTTCATGACATTGTACAGGAGACAGGGATCAAGACCATCCCCATGGAAAAGAAATGCAAAAAAGCAAAATGGCTGTCTGGGGAGGCCTTACAAATAGCTGTGAAAAGAAGAGAAGTGAAAAGCAAAGGAGAAAGGGAAAGATATACCCATTTGAATGCAGAGTTCCAAAGAATAGCAAGGAGAGGTAAGAAAGCCTTCTTCAGCAATCAATGCAAAGAAATAGAGGAAACCAACAGAATGGGAAAGACCAGAGATCTATTCAAGAAAATTAGAGATACCAAGGGAACATTTCATGCAAAGATGGGCTCGATAAAGGACAGAAATGGTATGGACCTAACAGAAGCAGAAGATATTAAGAAGAGGTGGCAAGAATACACAGAAGAACTGTACAAAAAAGATCTTCATGACCCAGATAATCACGATGGTGTAGTCACTCATCTAGAGCCAGACATCCTGGAATGTGAAGTCAAGTGGGCCTTAAGAAGCATCACTATGAACAAAGCTAGTGGAGGTGATGGAATTCCAGTTAAGCTATTTCAAATCCTGAAAGATGATGCTGTGAAAGTGCCGCACTCAATATGCCAGCAAATTTGGAAAACTCAGCAGTGGCCACAGGACTGGAAAAGGTCAGTTTTCATTCCAATCCCAAAGAAAGGCAATGCCAAAGAATGCTCAAACTACTGCACAATTGCACTCATCTCAAATGCTAGTAAAGTAATGCTCAAAATTCTCCAAGCCAGGCTTCAGCAATATGTGAACAGTGAACTTCCTGATGTTCAAGCTGGATTTAAAAAAGGCAGAGGAACCAGAGATCAAATTGCCAACATCCACTGGATCATGGAAAAAGCAAGAGAGTTCCAGAAAAACATCTATTTCTGCTGTATTGACTATGCCAAAGCCTTTGACTGTGTGGTTCACAATAAACAGGTAAATTCTGAAAGAGATGGGAATACCAGACCACCTGACCTGCCTCTTGAGAAATCTGTATGCAGGTCAGGAAGCAACAGTTAGAACTAGACATGGAACAACAGACTGGTTCCAAATAGGAAAAGGAATACGTCAAGGCTGTATATTGTCACCCTGCTTATTTAACTTATATGCAGAGTACATCATGAGAAATGCTGGACTGGAAGAAGCACAAGCTGGAATTAATATTGCTGGAAGAAATATCAATAACCTCAGATATGCAGATGACACCACCCTTATGGCAGAAAGTGAAGAGGAACTAAAAAGCCTCTTGATGAAAGTGAAAGTGGAGAGTGAAAAAGTTGGCTTAAAGCTCAACATTCAGAAAAGGAAGATCATGGCATCTGGTCCCATCACTTTATGGCATATAGATAGGGAAACAGTGGAAACAGTGTCTGACTTTATTTTTGGGGGCTCCAAAATCACTGCAGATGGTTACTGCAGCCATGAAATTAAAAGACTCTTACTCCTTGAAAGGAAAGTTATGACCAACCTAGATAGCATATTGGAAAGCAGAGACATTACTTTGCCAACAAAGATCTGTCTAGCCAAGGCTATGGTTTTTCCTGTGGTCATGTATGGATGTGAGAGTTGGATTGTGAAGAAGGCTGAGCGCTGAAGAATTGATGCTTTTGAATTGTGGTGTTGGAGAAGACTCTTGAGAGTCCCTTGGACTGCAAGGAGATCCAACCAGTCCATTCTGAAGGAGATCAGCCCTGGAATTTCTTTGGAAGGAATGATGCTAAAGCTGAAACTCCAGTACTTTGGCCACCTCATTCGAAGAGTTGACTCATTGGAAAAGACTCTGATGCTGGGAGGCATTGGAGGCAGGAGGAGAAGGGGACGACAGAGGATGAGATGGCTGGATGGCATCACTGACTCAATGGACATGAGTCTGAGTGAACTCTGGGAGTTGGTGATGGACAAGGAGGCCTGGCGTGCTTCGATTCATGGGTTCACAAAGAGTCAGACATGACTGAGCGACTGAACTAAACTGATATACACACACACATAAATGCATGTGCATATAACTGAATCACTTTTATGTACACCTAAAATTAACACAACATTGTAAAGCAACTATAATTTAATTTTAAAAAGTTGAAAAAGCAGTATGTGTAGGATAATCTTACTGTAACTCACTTTTTGATTCTCTATGATTTTGAATTTGGCATATAGTTTATAAACTAACAGAATTTATATAATGTACAGTACAAAAATATTTATTCTTGACATGCAAAATATCCAACCTTTTAAATGGAAAAAACAGTTAGCAAAACATCATATATAATATGATCTCATTTGTGTAAAAACCAAGATGTTTACGTGGACAAATTAAATGTCTAGATGAATGAACATGAAGCTGTTAACAGCGGGGATCCCTGGGGTTGAAATAATGAGGGCTTTCATTTTCTGTGTACAATTTTAATGTTCTATCATGTTCATGTATATTCAGTAAAATAATAGATATTTCCATTTTAAATTTTAATTAATTGCTTTTAATGATGACAGATGGTATAATTTAGGAGAGAAATGGGAATTTTCTAACCTGTGCTTAAATGCCTCTGGGATTCAGGAGCTGCATATGTCAAGAAACAGTCTGTTCCATGTAGAAAACAGACGTTTGGACACAGGGAAGCAGAGTGGAGGAGGGATGGCATGAACTGGGAGACTGGGACTGATGTGTGTGCACTGTTCTGTGTAAAGCAGATTGCAGGAATGTGCTGTATATCTGGGAGCTCAGCTCAGTGCTCTGTGTTGGGGGTTAAGGGTGGGAGGAAGGTCCAAGAGGGAGGGGATATATATATGTATCTTACCAAACCAGGGACGGAAACCAGGTCTCCCTCATCACAGGCCAATTCTTTACTGTCTAAGCCACCAGGGAGAATCCTACTGCCAATGCAGGAGGCTCAGGAGATGCAGGTTTGATTCCTGGGTCAGGAGGATCCCCTGGAGGAGGAAATGGCAACCCACACCGGTATTCTTGCCTAAAGAATCCTGTAAACAGAGGAGCCAGGTGGACTGCAGCCTATGGGGTCTCAAAGAGTCAGACACGACTGAGCACACATGAAAAGTTGTTGCTGAAAGAAAAGACGCCGGAATTCTTGGCCTCCAGAGGAGAAGAATTCTGTCTGGGGCCAGAGATGAGGCTTGGTCGCTCAGAGCCTTTGTGTAATAAAGTTTTATTAAAGTATAAAGGAGATAGAGAAAGCTTCTGACATAGGCATCAGAAGAGGGCAGAAAGAGTACTCCCCTGCTAGTCTTCAGCTGGATGCTATATAGTCACTAACAATCTGTTAATGAAAGAAAGGAATGTCTTAAAACTCAGAATGGCACCAAGCCCCTCACCCATAAGATGCATTTTGGGATAATCTTGGCACCAGACGATTCGTCCTGGGACATAAAATGATTAACTTGAATCTCGTAGAAGGACAGATTACCATACAAATAGTTTCGTTTACATAGATTAGGGGAACAATATCTGAGTATAACATACTGGTTTGTCAAGTAGGTTCTGAGCCATGAGGCGGAACCAACTTGAAGACAGAGTTTGGGGTAAATGCATAGTGTATTAGCATAGGTTAAGACAAACATTTCCATAAGAAAAATGCATTGGTTATCTCTAGGTTTGAGAATAGTTAACTTCAGGTGAAACCAGGTGTCATTATGGCAACACAGTTTTTTAAAAGAAACCTCCTTTTAAATTTGTGTAGAGAAGGAAAAAAATATCACTTGTTTGTTTCCTCCTGCCGCTTAAGAGAGATAAAAATGTCTGACACTTGCAGGCTACTTTGGAGACCCCTGGCCTTCCTGCCTGTTAGCCTCTCACACACACACACATGCATGTGTGTGTATCCCTACAACAACATGATAAAACATAAGGGGGAAAAATACAAATTGTTACTTTTAGGATGGACTGATGGTTAAGTGCATAAGTAAAAGGAAAAGACTGAGTAGGATGAAAAGGATTAGAATTTACCAGACTCCATAGCATAAAGTTGTGAGAAAAGTAGGAAGCATCACTACGAACAAAGCTAGTGGAGGTGATGGAATTCCAGCTGAACTATTTCAAATCCTAAAAGATGATGCTGTAAAAGTGCTGCACTCAATATGCCAGCAAATTTGGAACTCAGCAGAGGCCACAGGACTGGAAAAGGTCAGTTTTCATTCCAATCCCAAAGAAAGGCAATGCCAAAGAATGCTCAAACTAGTGCACAATTGCACTCATCTCACTTGCTAGCGAAGTAATGCTCAAAATTCTCCAAGCCAGGCTTCAACAGTGTGTGAACCATGAACTTCCAGATGTTCAAGCTGGATTTAAAAAAGGAAGTGGAACCAGAGATTAAATTGTCAACATTCAATGGATCATAGAAAAAGCAAGAGAATTCCAGAAAAACATCTACTTCTGCTTTATTGACTACACCAAAGCCTTTGACTGTGTGGACCACAACAAACTCTGGAAAGTTCTTCCAGAGATGGGAATACCAGGCCACCTGACCTGCCTCCTGAGAAATCTGTATGCAGGTCAGGAAGCAACAGTTAGAACTGGACATGGAACAACAGACTGGTTCCAAATAGGGAAAGGAGTATGTCAAGGCTGTATATTGTCACCCTGCTTATTTAACTTGTATGCAAAGTACATCATGAGAAACACTGGGCTGGCTGAAGCACAAGCTAAAATCAAGATTGTCAGGAAAAATATCAAGAACCTCAGATATGCAGATGGCACCACTCATTGCAGAAAGCGAAGAGCTAAACAGCCTCTTGATGAAAGTGAAAGAGGAGCGTGAAAAAGTTGGCTTAAAACTCAACATTCAGAAAACTAAGATCATGGCATCTGGTCCCATCACTTCATGGCAGATAGATGAGGAAACAATGGAAACGGTGACAGACTTTATTTTTGGGGGGCTCCAAAGTCACTGCAGATTGTGCCTGTAGCCATGAAATTAAAAGACACTTACTCCTTGGAAGAAAAGTTATGACCAATCTAGATAGCATATTAAAAAGCAGAGATGTTACTTTGCCAACAAATGTCCATCTAGTCAAGGCTGTGGTTTTTCCAGTGGTCATGTATGGATGTGAAAGTTGGACTGTGAAGAAAGCTGAGGCCGATGAATTGATGCTTTTGATCTGTGGTGTTGGAGAAGACTCTTGAGAGTCCCTTGGACTGCAAGGAGATCCAACCAGTCCATTCTGAAGGAGATCAGTCCTGGGATTTCTTTGGAAGGAATGATGCTGAAGCTGAAACTCCAGTACTTTGGCCACCTCATGTGAAAAGTTGACTCATTGGAAAAGACTGATGCTGGTAGGGATTGGGGGCAGGAGGAGAAGGGGACGACAGAGGATGGGATGGCTGGATGGCATCACCGACTCCATGGACATGAGTCTGAGTAAACTCTGGGAGTTGGTGATGGACAGGGAGGCCTGGTGTGCTGCAGTTCATGGGGTCGCAGAGAGTCGGACATGACTGAGCGACTGAACTGAACTGAACTAACTAATGTAGAGAATATTGTGTATGTAGTATATTAATGTTTATAGATATAAATTTTAAAAATTAACATATCCATAGTTCTTTTCTCCAAACCAACAGACACAGAAGCAGAATGGTAATCTCACTGAACAAACTGTTAATCTTGTCCAAGATAAGAAGGTGACAAAGGGTCTTGGCATGCCTATGAGTTAGAAAACATAATCTACCCCAGCAAAGAAATATAAAAAATGTTTCTACTTTATCCTAGAATATTTGCAAGTGTAATGATAGAAAAGGATTACTTTTGCAAGGAGTCCTATACAGAACTAAACAAGCAATGTCTGAGAAAGCAGTGATTACAAAGGAAACCAGATAAAATATAGGCAGTGGGAAAGAAATGGTAAATGATAAGTGAAGACATGAACACCCCTGAGAGATGGCTGGAGGAGCCAGCCACTGAGGCTGAACAGGAAGAAGATTGCAAGAGTATAGGTCCTTTGCTAGAGAATGCAATACAGGAGAACATGGGCCAGCGTTTCCAAAAACGAAGTCCTGTGATAGTGTAGTGTACCTTCTCCCGTGTAGGCCGTGTAACCTCCTAAGATGGAACACTTGTTGTTCAGTTGGTAAGTTGCGTTTGACTCTTTGTGACCTCATGGATTGTAGCCTGCCAGACTCCTCTGTCCATGGATTTCCCAGGCACAAATACCGGTGGGTTGCCATTTCCTCCTCCAGGGGATCTTCCTGACCTAGGGATCGAACCTGCATCTCCTGCATTGATGGAACATTACACTAGTTCATATTCTACATTAGTGATACTCACAGGCATCTAGGTCTACTCTGGCATTAGATCCTGTTCTCCTCTGGCCTTGGATGCCTCCAGTCTCACAGATGAGGAAGTGAATAAGCAATTAGATGGTATGCAATGTAAACTGAAATTGTGGCCTCTCTATAAGTTTGCACAGGTGGGCATTCACAGGTACCCAATTACTATTAGTTGAATATAGCAGTTTATTACTAATATTAAAAAGTCTCAAATAAGGTTGAAACTAAAAATGAAAACAAGCTGAAGCCAGGCACCTATGCTTCCCTGGTGGCTTAGAGGATAAAGCATCTGCCTGCAATGCAGGAGACCCAGGTTCAATTCCTGGGTTGGGAGGATCCCCTGGAGAAGGAAATGGCAACCCACTCCAGTATTCTTGCCTGGAGAATCCCATGGACAGAGGAGCCTGGTGGCTACAGTCCATGGGGTCGCAGAGTCGGACATGACTGAGAGACTTCACTTCACTTTGTAAATTTTACTTGTGGTATTGCCATTATTATCTGGGATCTTTGATATGCAGCTTCAGCCCTCAAGGGGCTATTTTTTAAAAAGAAAATTATTAGCACCAACTTCATCACCAATGTCAGAAACATGGTTCTACTAGATTTCCTCCTTTTTTACAATTGAAAATAATTATTGTAGCAGATTCCTAATTAACCTCCCTAAGTATGTATATTCTTCAAATTATCACCTGAGAATTACTTTCTAAAATCTAAGCCTGCTCATGTTGCTCCTCTTTACAACTCATCAACTGCTCCTCATTGATCTACTGAGTAAAATGCAGATTCCTTAGTGCCACAGGCAAGATTGTTTAGTCCTCAACTCTTCAGCCTTATCTCAAAGGGTTATTTTTTTCTTCATCAGGTACTTTGCCCACAATTAGAGTACAGGGCTATTATAATGGGCCCAGTAGGTGTCTTGATTCATACTGTATCACAATTAAATCTACAAGACACGTGTTTTATCTTCAAGTTGAATTTCAGACATTAACTTTTCCCTCAATATCCTTGTATGGCCAAAAATATAAGCCTTTGCTAAAACAGTTGGATTTAAACATTAATAACAAAATAAATAGTTCACACAGAACAGTGTTACGGGAGTGTGGTCCTTTGAACACTTGCATCAGAAACAAGTGGAAACTTGTTAAAGCTGCAAATTTCTGAACCGTATGCCAGCTCTATCAAATAAAGCTCTGTGGAGGTGGGACCCAGGCATTGGTCATTTTAACAGGTTTCTCCAGTCGTTCCTGGTGCACACATCAGTTGATGAACCACCTGTCTGTATGACGATGGTGACAGCACAACTAGGAAGAATAAAGTAGGAAAAAAAGCACTTTTTCTCAAAGAAGTGATAATCTAAAAACTAAATGTGTACAGGGATTGTATGAGTTGAACATTAATTACCCTAAGTTACCTCACTGGGGATGTTAAAAAAAATGATCAAATTTCCCATTTATGATAGGAAAGTTTAGCCTGAAGGAAGCCACCAAGGATAAATCTATGCTCACACTGATGGTGACACAGATAGACATCTGTTAGACCTCTTTTCAGTAAATTAAATTCAGTACAACTAAAGGTGATTGAATTTTTGAATCTTTGCAAGTCTTCATATGAATAATTCACAGATCAGAAAAAAAAAATCCTTTGTCAGGCCATGCATATGTCTCCTGACTTTTGATGCAGAAAATATAGTAGCCTTAGTTATACAGGACTGAACCCATGGATTAAGTTCAGTGCAGACAAGTAGAATTGTGTGTCATCCACAGAGATGATAATTGAATCCAGGAGACAGATCATATTGACCCTGGTACAGTAAACCCACCATGTTCAGAATTGTGCAACTTGGTGGTTTCATAATTTCAGCAGAAACCAGTGCTATGGGCAATCAGCACAAAACTGCTAATCTCTCTTGATAGAACTTCTAGCTTGGATGATTTATTAATTCAGCCAAAGAAGATGTACCTCCATCTCTCTTGTTGATATCTTTTAGAATAACTTTTCTCCTCTTCCTGCAGTACAAAGACCTGCAAGTCCCTTTAATTTGGGGATCCCTGACAGCTCCTCAAAGAACAAACAAGGCCTCATTTGTATAGTAATAAAAATCCCCAAATGGGCATCTTAAGGCCAGTGGGAAATGCTTTGATGTGAAAGTATGGAAACAGATACTATAGAAGAAGCCAAAGACATGCGACACAAACCAGATGAAGACTAATATTCCTGAGGCTCAGACTGGGCAGTGTGTTTAGAAGTATTTAGTGGTTTGTGGTATCAACAGCAGCAGATAAGTAGATATAATAAAGAAAAACTATCTTTTGATGTGGTACTGAGGTCTTCAGTGACCTTAACAAGCCAAGTTGAAGGTAGGAAAATCCAAATATTTTAAATACACAGTATTAAGAACTCACTCTGGAAATTTGGTGATGAAAAAAAAGATTAAAGTTTATTGATGCCTACAATGTACCTGCCACTTTATATTTGTTATTTCATTCCTCACCCACCCAATGAAGGTGTGGAAACTAAGGCTGAGAGAAGTAATTGACCAAGGTTAAAACTAAGCTTCTAAGTGACAGAAATTGGATTTGAATCTAGTTCTGTCTTATTCCAAATGTAGTGTGCATTCCACTACAGGAGACTGACCATGTGACATTTAGCAGGGTTCTGTGACCCATCAGCCTTTTAGCCTTTAGGTCCCTACTTTGAGCAGAAGAGTAACATCAAGGTTGAGGTCACAGTTGTGAGGAGTTGATTGGCTCTAGGTTGGAGGAGAGGAAAGAAGTCTTGTAGGAACTTAGAGTATTAACTCATTTCAGCCTCACAACAATCCTATGATGTAGGTACTATTACCATTTTGCATCTGAGAAAAATGAGATACAAAGCATTGAAGTAACCTATTCAAAGTCACCCAGGTAGTACAAAGCTGTATTCAAACTAAGTTTGTTTGGCTCCAAAGCTCCCGTGTTTGCACTCTGCCATGTTGCTCGGAGAAATGAAGAAGTCAAATGTTTGTCTGTGCTTGCAGATTGAAGAGGAGCCAGAAGAGAAGGCTGAGAGTGAAAGATCACTTGTTAGGTTTCAAGCTAACATCCTTGCAGTGGCCCTGATTTAATTCTCTCTTTCTGTCTGCCTGACTCTTGATCTTTACTGTGTTACTCAATAAAAATCCCTCCTCCATCCCTCCTTTGCATGTTATTGTTCTTATTTCAAACCTGTCATTACTGTGGTCCTTTCTTTAAATCTAGTAATCTCATAGCATTCTTTTCATGATATCCTGAAAACCATCACTTGTTCTTTATCATTTCTCCCTATATTCTTAATCCATTATGTAGGTCAGCCTCAAATCCCTACCAAATCTTAGAACTCATTTCCTCTTATCTCTCCAGCTCACTCTGATTCTCTTCTGCAAACACAAATTTCTCTACGGACTCACCAAGGTGGTCTTTTTCAACTCAGTGTAGTTTCTTTCAATTCAGAGGACTTGAGAAGGTGTTCCAGTGATGCAGTCAGAGCTTCACCTTAGAACATGTACCATGAAGTATCAAAGCTGAATGGCGACCCTGCTGATAATTAGTCCAAACCTCCCATACCACGTTCTTCAGTAGAAAAATTTGAGGCCCAGAGACTTTCCCTTAAACTGTGTGTATCTCAAAGTTCACTCACATACTAATCATAACTATTGTAGGCTAGACCCACTTCTCTCTTTGCCACCCCTTTATCACTTTCTCTTTTGTGGGTAACTGCATGAGAAATGCTGGGCTGGAAGAAGCACAAGCTGGAATCAAGATTGCCAGGAGAAATATCAATAACCTCAGATATGTAGATGATACCACCCTTATGGCAGAAAGTGAAGAGGAAGCAAAAAGCCTCTTGATGAAGGTGAAAGAGGAGAGTGAAAAAGTTGGCTTAAAGCTCAACATTCAGAAAACGAAGATCATGGCATCTGGTCCCATCACTTCATGGGAAATAGATGGGGAAACAGTGGAAACAGTGTCAGATTTTATTTTTTGGGGCTCCAAAATCACTGCAGATGGTGACTGCAGCCATGAAATTAAAAGATGCTTACTCCTTGGAAGGAAAGTTATGACCAACCTAGATAGCATATTGAAAAGCAGAGGCATTACTTTGCCAACAAAGGTCCGTCTAGTCAAGGCTATGGTTTTTCCAGTGGTCATGTATGGATGTGAGAGTTGGACTGTGAAGAAAGTTGAGCGTCGAAGAATTAATGCTTTTGAACTGTGGTATTGGAGAAGACTCTAGAGAGTCCCTTGGACTGCAAGGAGGCCCAACCAGTCCATTCTGAATGAGATCAGCCCTGGGATTTCTTTGGAAGGAATGATGCTAAAGCTGAAACTCCAGTACTTTGGACACCTCATGTGAAGAGTTGACTCATTGGAAAAGACTCTGATGCTGGGAGGCATTGCGGGCAGGAGGAGAAGGGGACGACAGAGGATGAGATGGCTGGATAGCATCACTAACTCGATGGACGTGAGTCTGAGTGAACTCCGGGAGTTGGTGATGGACAGGGAGGCCTGGCGTGCTGCGATTCATGGGGTCACAGAGAGTTGGACTCGACTGATCGACTGAACTGAACTGAACTGAGCACTTAGATGACTCTTTTCTCTCTACTTCTTCCTTTGCTGTTTTCTCAGCAACATTTATGTTAAGCCATCTATCAATCAATATTTATTTTTAGTGACCTTCCAGATGCCAGAGACTGGAGTCATTGCTCTTCTAAACCTTGTTAATGTTTGCCTTCATGCTACATTTATCACTCACTAACAGTACTAGGACTTCACTCAGCCCAGCTCTATTTCAAACCACAATCTTCTTACAAGCTTCCTGATTTCACTAGGACTCTAAATTGCTCCAGTCACTTCACTGAGATCATTGATTCTCTTCATGGCTTGCTGGGTTCCTTTGCAACATGATCACCATCACTCACTCCTGGTTTGTTTGTTTGTTTGTTTGTTTTAATATTCTTGAGTTCTTACAACCCACATTTCTTTCCATCTCACTTTTATCTCAAGGATCTTCTGTAACAATCTCCAGCTAACCACTATGCCCTTACCTATTTATCCTTCCTGCTTCTGACCTCTCTCTACCTTGCCCGCCATGCTAATGTGTCTCTGCTTATGTGTGTGCTTCTGCCTGTTGACCAAACCTCTGTCATGTTTTTATCCCCGAATTGTTTGTTTGATACTTGCCCATCTACCATTGGCCCATTGTTCCTAGTTGGGTAGATATGCCAATGATCTACCTCATAGTGAGTTTTGGTAAGCATATAAATCACACCCTATGCCAACACTGCAACATCTCTGGTCTTTTTTTGGGTATTCTCTCCCACTACACATCTGCTCCACTCAAGAGAACAAAATTGAAGTGGCTAACATGTTCTGCTTTAATATGAGCAATTAAGTGGGAAAAAATTATATCTGATAACAAAGGTACTAACTGCTACTCTTATCTTTGGTTTATGTTCCAGGTAGTAGATAGAAAAGTGAAGAAATACTCTAGTTGTAAGATTTATATTTATGTAAGTTTTATAAGTCAATCTAGACTAAGGCATATTTGATTTGTAAAGAGCCAGAATATAGGCATGGAAAGCAGTTCTTGTGCTCCATAAAGAGAAGCAATTAGTAAATTTATGGTTTGGAGTTGAGGTTATTCTTATAATATGAAAATAATTATTTGTTAGCTAAAGTTAGTTGTTATGGCTTGATTACAGTGACAAACACATAAGATTGTTGATGAAAGCTCATACCCCCTATAAAATACAAGACACATGAACTTCAAATATTGATATAAATTCTAAACATGCTGTCTCTTAATCATAGGAATTAATAATTTTAATGAAGTCAGATTCTCTTTCTAAAACCAAACAAATGAATAGTCTTAGTTATAACAAGGAAGACTATTCCTTATTTATGAAAGTATTAGTTGTCCAGTGTTGATTTACTGGGCATCCCAGATGGCACTAGTGCTAAAGAACCTGTCTGCCAGTGTAGGAGATGTAAGAGACATGAGTCCGATCCCTGGGTCAGGAAGATCCCCTGGAGGAGGTCATGGCAACCCACTCCAGTATTCTTGCCTGGAGAATCCCATAGATAGAAGAGCCTGGTGGGCTATAGTCCATAGTGTTGCACAGAATCAGGCACAACCAAAGCCAACTTAGCATGCACACACGTTGGTTTGTTATATTAGAATCCTCATCTCCTGTCCTTTCTACTAAGGAAGGGAAGGTTACCTTTCTTACCCTCTCTGTTCCCCCCCCCCAAAAACACCCTGGCACAACACCTAAATGCTTCTAACACACCAAACCAATCCTTTGTTAGTTCCTAAATATATGCTTTAATGTAAGTGGAGCTTCAGAGAACTTTAGAGCTCTCATAACCTAATTATCCCGCCATAGCCATCCCAAATAAATACCCAACCTATGGAAACATGGGGCTTCTCTTGTGGCTCAGACAGTAAAGAATCCACCTGCAATGCAGAAGACCTGGGTTCGATCTCTGAGTTGGGAAGACCTCCTGGAGGAGGAAATGGCAACCCACTCCAATATTCCTCCCCGGAGAATCCCATGGACAGAGGAGCATGGCGAGGTACAGTCCATAATGTCGCACAGAGTCAGACACAATTGAAAGTGACTTAGCAGGCATGGAAACATGATGTGTCTTCTATGAAAAAATGGCCTTGTCACTTTAAGAGAAGTTTCCTAAACCTTCCTACCATTCAGCTTATCATTCCCAATTTCCTCTGTATAAAGTTTCTTGAGCTGTCATGGCCTTTAACAATGTCAGTCTCTATGCATGCACAATTATTTCTCACTCCCACCAAAGTTCAACCAATTTCTACTTTTCCTTCAAGAACTACCTCGAATGTTGCTTTCTCTGATAAGTCTTTTCTGATTCTGCACCCAAAATAGTGGATTTTTCTTTTGTTATCTTATAATGTTTTGCTAAAACTAAAGCATTTCTCAATTTATATTCCAATGATTTACTCACATGACTGTCCCCCAGAGTAGACTGTCAGGTTTCATATGCAAGAATGATGCATTTTATATTCTGAGTTCCTGCAACAATGACTGACATGAGTATTCATTGTTTAATATATGAATGCATTACATTTTAAGTCAATAATTGCAAAATCTATTACTTTGCATGTCTTCCTCAATATAAATTATTTTTATTAAGTACCCATTGTACTGAATGTTGTACAGAATGCATTATGAACTAATCAGACATGAGGTGCTCATATAATCTAGACATTTAAAACCTCATAAATTCTGATTATACTAATTTAGAAATTGAGACAATCCAGATGGACCAGCCTCAAGATTATCTTGGTTAGAAATTCCTCTCTTCATTTTTGCAGAATAATAGTAACCATATTCAAGTACCCTAGAACAATTTTAAAGTGATTTATACAAAATAATTGATATCCTAATTAATAATAACTCTTGTCTATTTTCATTAAAGAAGATTTCCCTAATGACTTCTAGGCATACAGTTTTTGTTAGCCTATGTTTAATTAATGTACTTGAGGGTAATGATACTTACCGAGGAAGGAACTGAAAGTGGAAAAGAGTATAAAATTGAACTTGAACTACAGCTCACACAAAAGGGGCATAGACTCAGAACAAATTACATTTATACAAAAGGTCTCTGAAATTCTTTTCTTCAATTAAGCCCTAGTATCTTAAAGCCTTCCATAAATATATCATTTCCTTGCTCACATATTCCCTCATACAAATCTTTTCTCAGGAAAGTATCTGAAAGAATTTTAAAGAATGTTCCTTATACTGTGGCCTCACATACCCAAACTTAATTGCTTTGTTTGTTTATTTTTCACAAAATATGAAAGATATACATAAAATATACATAAAATTTACCACTGTAATCTTTTTTACGTATAGAGTTCTCTGGCATTAAGTATATTCGTGTTGTTGTGCAAACATCACAACCATGCTGCTGCTGCTGCTGCTAAGTCACTTCAGTCGTGTCTGACTCTGTGCGACCCCATAGACGGCAGCCCACCAGGCTCCCCCGTCCCTGGGATTCTCCAGGCAAGAACACTGGAGTGGGTTGCCATTTCCTCTCCAATGCATGAAAGTGAAAAGTGAAAGTGACGTCGCTCGGTCGCGTCCGACTCTTAGCCACCCCATGGACTGTAGCCTACCAGACTCCTCCGTCCATGGGATTTTCCAGCATACATACCCAAATTTAATATTAATAGAGATAAAAACCTTAAAGTGGAAAATAAAGTTTGGATTACATTTTCAGCCAGTTGATAAAGAAATACGTGGGTGAGGTGGAGTTGACCTTGCTTAGATCTGTGAACTCACTTCCTTGTGATTCTATTTCCTGATAGTCCAATGATGACTTTTAATAATGTTGCACTAGGTGATGGGCACAGATGTTAGGATATTGGCTTGTGATAGTATACATTTTTTTCTCACCCAGAACAAAGGTTCTGTCAAACTTTAAAAAATTATCCTCTATTGTGAAGTCCATAAATGTGTCCTGCCCAACCCCTACAGGCTTCCAGGGCCTCTCCAGAGACAAAGCAAATCTTTCTTCTTTTCTAACATTTAGTGAATATTGAGTGAGCATCTGAAATCACATTTTTTCCCAGAAGTAGGTCTTCTGAGTATATCCGTCTCTTGCCTCAAGTAACCTTAAAATTCCAGTGGGAACCCTTTGTCATGAAATTACAAGTTGCTGTACTTTTAATGTGTGAGACACCTTTCTGCTAGTATTCCAGTTTCATGTTATTATAAATTTGTTTAGTTGGTGACTGGTTTAATGTTTGTGTAATCTCTCTGGAAATACAGAATGGAGTGAAGAGCCAGAAACTGAGTTTGGTTATAGTTGACATCAAGATTGATCTTCCTCCTAGAGGAAACTAAATGTTAATTTGCAGTCAAATTATATGTAGACATGTGGTTGTTGGAGAGGGTGACAAAGGTGCTGAAGAGAGGAATCTAAAGTAGAATCTGGTATTAATGGAACACAAACAGGCTCAGGGTAATGATAATCCAGTCTTCACTTTAATGTCTTAATTTTTCTAATTGCTGTCCCTATCTATAAAATGGACAGAATTTCCTTCCCTTGCCTACTAAAGGGACTGGTCGAGGATAAGTTAGGTATTTGAAGTGACTTTTTAAAAGCCCTTACTGGTGGATGGAACAAGACAGTGTCATACAGAGTGAAGTAAGTCAGAAAGAGAAAAACAAATATTATATATTATTGTGTATATGTGCAATCTAGAAAAATGGCATAGATGAATTTTTTGCAAAGCTGAAATAGAGACACTGATATAAAGAACGAATGTACACATACCAAGGGGTAAGGGCAGGGTGGGAGGAATTAGGAGATTGTGATTGACACATATACACTATTAATGCTATGTATAAGATAGATAACTAATGAGAACATATTATATAGCACGGGGAACTTTACTTAATGCACTGTGGTGACCTGAATGGGAAGGAGTCCAAAAGGGAAGGAATATATGTATATATATGGCTGGTTCATTTTATTGTGCAGTAAAAACTAACACAACATTGTAAAACAAGTATACTCCAATAAAAATTAATTTAAATAATAAATAAAAGGCTCTATTGATGTTTCCACAATTAACTGTCCTTGTAAAAGTAAGCCATAGAATGAGTTATTTGCAGTTCACATATTCAAATAACAGAGGACACATACAGAATGTATAAAGACCACCCATAAATCAATTTTAAAACATACTATACTCATAGAAAAATGGATAACAGATTCGAATAGGCACTTCTCCAAAGATAGAAAGCAGTCAATAAATATACAAAGGATGTTCAAACTCGGTAGTCATTACAGAAGTGCAAAGTAAAGCCACACTGACATGTAAACACAAAACCCAGGATGGCTAAAACGAGAAAGACAACAAATATCAAAAGGCTTTGTACTCATACATTCTGGTGGGAGCATAAACTGAGTTAACAATTCTGGGAAACTCTCTTAGTATCTTCTAAAGTTGAGCATATGCACACACCATAATCCAGCAAGTTCACTTCTAGGTAATTGTTGTTGTTCAGTAGCTAAGTCATGTCTGACTCTATAAACCAACATAAATGCTTTTATATTGTCAACATATGAGATGTACAAGAATCCTAATAGCAGCACTATTCATAAAAGGTGAATGTGTTAGTTGCTTAGTTGTGTCTGACTCTTGGCAACTCTATGGCCTGTAGCTCTTCAGGCTCCTCTGACCATGGAATTCTCCAGGCAAGAATATTGGAGTGGGTTGCCATTCCCTTCTCCAGAGTATCTTCCTGACCCAGGGATCAAACCTGGGTCTCCTGCCTTGCAGGCAGATTCTTTACCATCTGAGCTACTAGGGGACCATAAAATGTAAATACTGAATTCAAATGTTCATCCACACTATGAATAAATACATTATAATATGACAAAAGAGTACACAAAAGTGTGCATACAGTATGATTCCATTATGTGAAGTACAAACACTGGCAAAAAAAAAATATATGATGTTATGGGTCAGGAGAGTAGCCACCATTATCAAGGGAATGACTAGAAGGAGACTTGAGGAGGGCTTCTGGGATGTTTTATTCTTTATTTTTTAAATCTGGATGCTGGTTACATGGGGGCCTTCAATTTGTGAAAATTCACTGAGCTTAATGCTTATGTTTTCTTCATTTTTGTGCATGTATGTTTCAATAAAACTTTAAAAAGAATCACTAACATTTTTATTCTTTTTTAAATTTTAATTTATTTATTTTAATTGGAGGCTAACTACTTTATAATATTGTAGTGGTTTTTGCCATATACTGACATGAATCAGCCATGGGTGTACATGTGTTCCCCATCTTGAACCCCCCTCTCACCTCCCTCCCCATCCCATCCCTCTGGGTCATCCTAGTGCACCAGCCCTGAGCACCCTGTCTCATGCATCAAACCTGGACTGGCGATCTGTTTCACATATGATAGTATACATGTTTCAAAATTATTCTCTCAGATCATCCCACCCTCGCCTTCTCCCACAGAGCCCAAAAGACTGTTCTATACATCTGTGTCTCTTTTGCTGTCTCATGGTTATCATTACCATCTTTCTAGATTCCATATATATGCATTAGTATACTGTATGGTGGTTTTCTTTCTGGCTTACTTCACTCTGTATAATAGGCTCCAGTTTCATCCACCTCATTAGAACTGATTCAAATGTGTTCTTTTTAATGGCTGGGTAATATTTCATTGTGTATATGTACCACTGCTTTCTTATCCATTCATCTGCTGATGGACATCTAGGTTGCTTCCATGTCCTGGCTATTATAAACAGTGCTGCAATGAACATTAGGGTACATGTGTCTCTTTCAATTCTGGTTTCCTTGGTGTGTATGCCCAGCAGTGGGATTGCTGGGTCATATGGCAGTTCTATTTCCAGTTTTTTAAGGAATCTCCACACTGTTCTCCATAGTGGCTGTACTAGTCTGCATCCCCACCAACAGTGTAAGAGAGTTCCCTTTTCTCCACACCCTCTCCAGCATTTATTGCTTGTATACTTTTGGATCACAGCCATTCTGACTGGCATGAAATGGTACCTCATTGTGGTTATGATTTGCATTTCTCTGATAATGAATGATGTTGAGCATCATTTCATGTGTTTGTTAGCCATCTGTATGTCTTCTTTGGAGAAATGTCTGTTTAGTTCTTTGGCCCATTTTTTGATTGGGTCATTTATTTTTCTGGAGTTGAGCTGCAGGAGTTGCTTGTAAAGTTTTGAGATTAATTCTTTTATCAGTTGCTTCATTTGCTATTATTTTCTCCCATTCTGAAGGCTGTCTTTTCACCTTGCTTATAGTTTCCATTGTTGTGCCAAAGTTTTTAATTTTAATTAGGTCCCATTTGTTTATTTTTGCTTTTATTTCCATTACTCTGGGAGGTGGGTCATAGAGGATCTTGCTGTGATTTATGTCGGAGAGTGTTTTGCCTATATTTTCCTCTAGGAGTTTTATAGTTTCTGGTCTTATGTTTAGATCTTTAATCCATTTTGTGTTTATTTTTGTGTATGGTGTTAGAAAATGTTCCAGCTTCATTCTTTTACAAGTGGTTGACCAGTTTTCCCAGCACCATTTGTTAAAGAGATTTTCTTTTCTTCATTATATATTCTTACCTCCTTTGTCGAAGATAAGGTGTCCATAGGTGCGTGGGATTATCTCTAGGCTTTCTATTTTGTTCCATTGATCTATATTTCTGTCTTTGTGCCAGTACCATACTGTCTTGATGACTGTAGTCATACTACTAGCTTTGTAGTATAGTCTGAAGTCAGGCAGGTTGATTCCTCCAGTTCCATCCTTCTTTCTCAAGATTGCTTTGGCTCTTTGAGGTTTTTTGTATGTCCATACAAATTGTGAAATTATTTGTTCTAGTTCTGTGAAAAACAGCATTGGTAGCTTGATAGGGATTGCACTGAATCTATAGATTGCTTTGGGTAGTATACTCATTTTCACTATATTGATTTTTCTCATCCATGAACATGGTATATTTCTCCATCTATTAGTGTCCTCTTTGATTTCTTTCACCAGTGTTTTATAGTTTTCTATAGATAGGTCTTTTGTTTCTTTAGGTAGATATACTCCTAAGTATTTTATTCCTTTTGTTGCAATGGTGAATGGAATTGTTTCTTAAATTTTTCTTTCTGTTTTCTCTTTGTTAGTATATAGGAATGCAAGGGATTTCTGTGTGTTAATTTTATATCCTGCAACTTTACTATATTCATTGATTAGTAATTTTCTGGTGGAGTCTTTCGGGTTTTCTAAGTAGAGGATCATGTCATCTGCAAACAGTGAGAGTTTTACTTCTTCTTTTCCAATCTGGATTCCTTTTATTTCTTTTAATGCTCTGATTGCTGTGGCCAAAACTTCCAAAACTATGTTGAATAGTAGTGGTGAGAGTGGGCACCCTTGTCTTGTTCCTGACTTTAGGGGAAATGCTTTCAGTTTTTCACCATTGAGGATCATGTTTGTTGTGGGTTTGTCATGTATAGCTTTTATTATGTTGAGGTATGTTCCTTCTATTCCTGCATTCAGGAGGGTTTTTTTAAATCATAAATGGATGTTGAATTTTGTCAAAGGCTTTCTCTGCATCTATTGAGATAATCATATGGTTTTTATCTTTCAATTTGTTAATGTGGTGAATTACATTGATTGATTTGGGGGATATTAAAGAATCCTTGCATTCCTGGGATAAAGCACACTTGTTCATGATGTATGATCTTTTTAATATGTTGTTGGATACTGTTTGCTAGAATTTTGTTAAGGATTTTTGCATATATGTTCATCAGTGATATTGGCCTGTAGTTTTCTTTTTTTGTGGCATCTTTGTCAGGTTTTGGTATTAGTGTGATGGTGGCCTCATAGCATGAGTTTGGAAGGTTACCTTCCTCTGCAATTTTCTGGAAGAGTTTGAGTAGGATAGGTGTTCAGCTCAGTTCAGTTCAGTTCATTCGCTTAGTCGTGTCTGTTTGCAACCCCATGAATCACAGCACGCCAGGCCTACCTACCATCCCCAACTCCCGGAGTTCACTCAGACTAATGTCCATCGAGTCAGTGATGCCATCCAGCCATCTCATCCTCTGTCGTCCCCTTCTCCTCCTGCCCCCAATCCCTACCAGCATCAGAGGCTTTTCCAATGAGTCAACTCTTCGCATGAGGTGGCCAAAGTACTAGAGTTTCAGCTTTAGCATCATTCCTTCCAAAGAAATTCCAGGGCTGATCTCCTTCAGAATGGACTGGTTGGATCTCCTTGCAGTCCAAGGGACTCTCAAGAGTCTTCTCCAACACCACAATTCAAAAGCATCAATTCTTCAGTGCTCAGCCCTCTTCACAATCCAACTCTCACTTCCATACATGACCACAGGAAAAACCATACCCTTGACTAGATGAACCTTTGTTGGCAAAGTAATGTCTCTGCTTTCCAATATGCTCTCTAGGTTGGTCATAACTTTCCTTCCAAGGAGTAAGAGTCTTTTAATTTCATGGCTGCAGGCATCACCTGCAGTGATTTTGAAGCCCCCCAAAATAAAGTCTGACACTGTTTCCACTGTTTCCCCATCTATTTCCCATGAAGTGATGGGACCAGATGCCATGATCTTCGTTTTCTGAATGTTGAGCTTTAAGCCAACTTTTTCACTCTCGACTTTCACTTTCATCAAGAGGCTTTTTAGTTCCTCTTCACTTTCTGCCATAAGGGTGGTGTCATCTGCATATCTGAGGTTATTGATATTTCTCCCAGCAATCTTGATTCCAGCTTGTGTGTCTTCCAGCCCAGCGTTTCTCATGATGTACTCTGCATATAAGTTAAATCAGCAGGGTGACAATATACAGCCTTGACGTACTCCTTTTCCTATTTGGAACCAGTCTGTTGTTCCATGTCCAGTTCTAACTGTTGCTTCCTGACCTGCATACAGATTTCTCAAGAGGCAGGTCAGGTGGTCTGGTATTCCCATCTCTTTCAGAATTTTCCACAGTTTTTTGTGATCCACACAGTCAAAGGCTTTGACATAGTCAATAAAGCAGAAATAGATGTTTTTCTGGAACTCTCTTGCTTTTTCCATGGTCCAGGGGATGTTGGCAATTTGATCTCTGGTTCCTCTGCCTTTTCTAAAACCAGCTTGAACATCAGGAAGTTCACCGTTCACATATTGCTGAAGCCTGGCTTGGAGAATTTTGAGCATTACTTTACTAGCATGTGAGATGAGTGCAATTGTGCAGTAGTTTGAGCATTCTTTGGCATCGCCTTTCTTTGGGATTGGAATGAAAAGTGACCTTTCCAGTCCTGTGGCCACTGCTGAGTTTTCCAAATTTGCTGGCATACTGAGTGCAGCACTTTCACAGCATCATCTTTCAGGATTTGAAATAGCTCAACTGAAATGCTATCACCTCCACTACCTTTGTTCCTAGTGATGCTTTCTAAGGCCCACTTGACTTCATATTCCAGGATGTCTGGCTCTAGGTCAGTGATCACACCATCATGATTACCTGGGTCGTGAAGATCTTTTTTGTACAGTTCTTCTGTGTTTCTTGCCGCCTCTTCTTAATATCTTCTGCTTCTGTTAGGTCCATACCATTTCTGTCCTTTATTGAGCCCATATTTGCATGAAATTTTCCCTTGGTATCTCTAATTTTCTTGAAGAGATCTCTAGTCTTTCCCATTCTGTTGTTTTCCTCTATTTCTTTGCATTGATCACTGAGGAAAGATAGGTGTTAGCTCTTCTCTAAATTTTTGGTAGAATTCAGCCATGAAGCCATCTGGTCCTGGGCTTTTGTTTGTTGGAAAATTTCTGGTTACAGTTTCGATTTCCATGCTTGTGATGGATCTGTTAAGATTTTCTATTTTTTCCTGGTTCAGTTTTGGAAAGTTGCACTTTTCTAAGAATTTGTCCATTTCTTCCAAGTTGTCCATTTTAGTGGCATATAATTGCTGATAGTAGTCTCTTATGATCCTTTGTATTTCTGTGTTGTCTGTTGTGATATCTCCATTTTCATTTCTAATTTTATTGATTTAATTATTCTCCCTTTGTTTCTTGATGAGTCTTGCTAATGGTTTGTCAATTTTATTTATCTTCTCAAAGAACCAGCTTTTAGCTTTATTGATTTTTGCTATAGTCTCTTTTGTTTCTTTTACATTTATTTCTGCCCTAATTGTTAAGATTTCTTTCCATCTACCAACCCTGGGGTTCTTCATTTCTTCCTTTTCTAGTTGCTTTAGGTGTAGAGTTAAGTTATTTATTTGACTTTTTTCTTTTTTCTTTTTTCTTGAGGTATGCCTGTATTGCTATGAACCTTCCCCTTAGCACCGCTTTTACATGTCCCATAGGTTTTGGGTTGTTGTGTTTTAATTTTCATTCATTTCTATGCATATTTTGATTTCTTTTTTGATTTCTTCTGTGATTTGTTGGTTATTCAGAAGCATGTTTTTTAGCCTCCATATGTTGGAATTTTTAATAGGTTTTCTCCTGTAATTGAGATTTAATCTTACTGCATAGTGGTCAGAAAAGATGCTTGGAATGATTTCAATTTTTTTGAATTTACCAAGGCCAGATTTATGGCCCAGGGTGTGATCTATCCTGGAGAAGGTTCCATGTGCACTTGAGAAAAAGGTGAAATTCATTGTTTTGCGGTGAAATGTCCTATAGATATCAATTAGGTCTAACTGGTCCATTGTATCATTTAAAGTTTGTATTTCCTTCTTAATTTTCTGTTTAGTTGATGTATCCATAGGTGTGAGTGGGGTATTAATGTCTCCCACTATTATTGTGTTATTGTTAATTTCCCCTTTCATACTTGTTAGCATTTGCCTTACATATTGTGGTGCTCCTATGTTGGGTGCATATATATTTATATTTGTTATATCTTCTTCTTGGATTGATCCTTTGATCATTATGTAGTGTCCATCTTTGTCTCTTTTCACAGCCTTTATTTTAAAGTCTATTTTATCTGATATGAGTATTGATACTCCTGCTTTCTTTTGGTCTCCATTTGGGTGAAGTATCATTTTCCAGCCCTTCACTTTCAGTCTGTATGTGTCTCTTGTTTTGAGGTGGGTCTCTTGTAGATAGCATATATAGGGGTCTTGTTTTTGTATCCACTCAGCCAGTCTTTGTCTTTTGGTTGGAGCATTCAACCCATTTACATTTAAGGTAATTATTAACAAGTATGATCCCATTCCCATTTACTTTGTTGTTTTGGGTTCGAGTTTATACACCCTTTCTGTGTTTCCTGTCTAGGAAGATCCTTTAGCATTTGTTGAAGAGCTAGTTTGGTGGTGATAAATTCTCTCAGCTTTTGCTTGTCTGTAAAGCTTTTGATTTCTCCTTCATATTTGAATGAGATCCTTGCTGGGTACAGTAATCTGGGTTGTAGGTTTTTCTCTTTCATCACTTTAAGTATGTCTTGCCATTCCCTTCTGGCCTGAAGAGTTTCTCCTTTAGAAGACAATGGGCTGCTTTTCTTGGTGCCTATTGTTCTCTGCCAGCGTTCGGAAGTTGTTTTGTGGAATTTGCTCAGCGTTCAAATGTTCTTTCAATGAATTTGTGGGCGAGAACGTGGTCTCACCATCCTATTACTCCACCATCTTAGGACCGCCCCTCCATTTTTATTCTTTACCATCAAATTGCCAACCTCCGTTGGATCATAGAAAAAGCAAGAGAGTTCCAGAAAAACACCTACTTCTGTTTTATTGACTACGCCAAAGCCTTTGTGTGGATCATGACAAACTGTGGAAAATTCTTAAAGAGTTGGGAATACCAGACCACCTGACCTGCCTCCTGAGAAATCTATATGCCAGTCAAGAAGCAACAGTTAGAACCATACATGGAACAATGGACTGGATCCAAATTGGGAAAGGAGTATGTCAAGGTTGTATATTGTCACTCATTAGTTAACTTACATGCAGAGTACATCATGTGAAATGCCAGGCTGGATAAAGCACAAGCTAGAATCAAGATTACCAGGAAAAATATCAATAACCTCAGATATCCAGATGACACCACCATTATGACAGAAAGCAAAGAAGAACTAAAGAGGGTCTTGATGAAAGTGAAAGAGGAGAGTGAAAAAAACTGGCTTAAAACTTAACATTCAAAAAACTATGATCATGGCATCTGGTTCCATCAGTTCATGGCAGATAGATGGGGAAACAATGGAAACAGTGACAGACTTTATTTTCTTGGGCTCCAAAATCACTGCAGATGGTGACTGCAGCCATGAAATTAAAAGACACTTGCTCCTTGGAAGAAAAGTTATGACCAACCTAGATACCATATTAAAAAGTAGAGACATTACTTTGCCAACAAAGGTCCATCTAGTCAAAGCTATGGTTTTTCCAGTAGTCATGTATGGATGTGAGAGTTGGACCATAAAGAAAGCTGAGTGCCCAAGAATTGATGCTTTTGAACTGTGGTGTTGGAGAAGACGCTTGAGAGTCCCTTGAACTGCAAGGAGATCCAACCAGTCCATCCTAAAGGAAATCAGTCCTGAATATTCATTGGAAGGACTGATGCTAAAGCTGAAGCTCCAATACTTTAGCCACTGGATGCAAAGATATGACTCACTGGAAAAGACCCTGATGTTGGGAAAGATTGAAGGCCAGAGGAGAAGGGGACGATAGAGGATGAGATGGTTGGATGGCATCACTGACTCGATGGACATGAGCTTGAGCAAGCTTCTGGAGTTGGTGATGGAGAGGGAAACTTGGCGTGCTGCAGTCTGTGGGGTTGCAAAGAGTCAGAGACGACTGAGTGACTGAACTGATCCTACAGCTAGCTATTGATTCTCTGAATCTCTGATGATTTTCCAAAAAATTTCTTATTTATCTAAGAGCATCACAGGTAGTTTCTCTTTCTAGAAATCAAGAACCTTGACTGACACATCTTTCTCAGATGACATGCTAATCTTTCCTATTTTTTTCTCTCCAGATCTTCATCCTCATAAAGATGTTGTTTTTTTCATCACTAAGCCTTGTCCACCTCTTTTGTGATCCCATGGAATGTAGCCCACCAGGCTTCTCTGTCCATGGGATTTCCTAGTCAAGAATACTGGAGTGGGGTGCCATTTCCTTCTCAAGGGGATTTTCCCAATCCAGGAATTGAACCTACATCTCCTGCTTTGGCAGGCAAGTTCTTTACCACTGAGCCACCCAGGAAGCCCTCTCATGAAGATACTGGCATATAATTCACATCTAGTGATATTCTACTGTTTGCATGGGCAAAATTTTATATATATATATATATATATATTAATAACTGGAAATATCTTACATGGCTTGTTTGATTTTGTCATTTTAAATAAAGGAAACTGAGACTCAGAAAGATGTTAAGCCCATTCTCCAGCTCTCTAGAATGTTGGTCTCTTTATTCCCATTGTAGATCACCATGACTCTCTGTAGATTCCTTGAGGAAGTCCTAATTACATAACTCCAAAATGTCCTGAAGGTTTAAGAGTAAGATTACCTCACTTGCCTCACATTTCATCTTAGAAGGTAAGGGAAGGTAATTCCTCCCCAGAGAACTCACTTTTCTTTTAGAATTTGCAGTATCTTTTGCATTTTAGAAAAAAAAAGTGGTAAAAGAATACAGACAAATAAACAATTAGTTATATTCCCACCACTATGAATTAATTGTTATTATCCTTTTGTGGTATTTACCTCTAATTTTTTTTTTAATTGGAGGATAATTGCTTTACAATGTTGTGTTAATTTCTGCCATACAACAACATGAATCAGCCATAAGTGTAAATATATTCTCTCCCTCTTGAGGCTCCATCCCACCCCACACCTCATTTCACCCATCTAGGTCATCACAGAAAACCAGATTGGGTTTCCTGTGTTATATAGCAGCTTCCCACTAGCTATCTATTTTACACATGGAAGAGTATATATGTCAATGCTACTTTCTCAATTCAATTCAGTTCCTTTCAGTCTCTCAGTCATGTCCAACTCTTTGTAACCCCATGGACTGCAGCACGCCAGGCCTCTGTGTCCATCACCAACTCCCAGAGTTTATTCAAACTCATGTTCTTTGAGTCGGTGATGCCATCTAAACATTTCATCCTGTGTTGTTCCTTTCTCTTCCTGCCTTCTATCTTTCCCAGCATCAGGGTCTTTTCAAATGAGTCAGTTCTTCGAATCAGGTGGCCAAAGGATTGGAGTTCCAGCTTCAGTCCTTCCAATGAATATTCAGAACTGATTTCCTTTAGGATGGACTGGTTGGATCTCCTTGTAGTCCAAGGGACTCTAAAGAGTGTTCTCCAACACCACAGTTGAAAAGCACCAATTTTTCGGTGCTCAGCTTTCTTCAAAGTCCAACTCTCACATCCATACATGACTACTGGAAAAACCATAGCTTTGACTAGATGGACCTTTGTTGGCAAAGTAATGTCTCTACTTTTTAATATGGTATCTAGGTTGGTCATAACTTTTCTTCCAAGGAGCAAGTGTCTTTTAATTTCATGGCTGCAGTCACCATCTGCAGTGATTTTGGAGCCCAAGAAAATAAAGTCTGTCACTGTTTCCATTGTTTCCCCATCTATCTACCATGAAGTGATTGGACTGGATGCCATGATTGTAGTTTTCGAATGTTGAGTTTTTTTTTTTTTTTTATGTTCTTTTATTTTTTTTTTAATTTTATTTTATTTTTAAACTTTACATAGTTGTATTAGTTTTGCCAAATATCAAAATGAATCCAGCACAGGTATACATGTGTTCCCCATCCTGAACCCTCCTCCCTCCTCCCTCCCCATACCATCCCTCTGGGTCGTCCCAGTGCACTAGCCCCAAGCATCCAGTATCGTGCATTGAACCTGGACTGGCATCTCGTTTCATACATGATGTTTTACATGTTTCAATGCCATTCTCCCAAATCTTCCCACCCTCTCCCTCTCCCACAGAGTCCATAAGACTGTTCCATACATCAGTGTCACTTTTGCTGTCTCGTACACAGGGTTATTGTTATCATCTTTCTAAATTCCATATATATGCGTTAGTATACTGTATTGGTGTTTTTCTTTCTGGCTTACTTCACTCTGTATAATAGGCTCCAGTTGAGTTTTAAGCCAACTTTTCCCGCAATATTTTGCATTTACAAATAATGCCCCAATTTTTAAAATCCGTGTTTTTTTTCTTGAGGAATATATTCAGTGTTAATTTCTAGAAGTTGAATTACTGAGTGTAGTTTTGTTAATGCCAAATCTCTCACCTGCTATAAAAGTTGCACCATTTTGTATTCAATCCAGCAATGTATGAGAGTGACTTTTACGCACAGTCTCTTCAACAGCATTTTATTAAGGCTTTGAACTTTTGCCAATCTGATAGATTGGAAATGATATCTTGGATTAGTTTTAATTTGCATTTTTTATTATGAGTCAAATTAAACATCATTTAGTATCTTCAGTGGTCATTCATATCACTTTAAAAGTTATCTGTTCATGTCTTTTGCTTGTTTTTTAAAATTGAGTTTGGGTGTTTTTTTCTTTGTTAATTTATGAGTCCTTTATGTAGTAGAGATATTATGATATATGCTAAGAATACTTTCTCCCAGTTTGCACTTTGTCTTTAATTTTTCTTGTATTGTTTTGCCTGCATGTTTAAAGATTTTATAGTTGAATTCATCAGTATTTTTCTTTATTGAATCTGGATTTTTGAATCTTTGATTAAAGGCCTTTCCCACACTCAACTTATATAATTTCACTTTTTACATTAAATCTCTCACCTCCATGCAGTTTAGTCTTCTTGATGGTGTGAAATATGGATCCAATTTTTTTTCCAAATAGTCATCCAATTGTTCTAACACTATTTAATAAAAAGCCCATCTTTGTCCCTTAAAGTGCCACCTTTATCATATGCAAAATTTCCATGATGTTGTCTATTTCTAAACTTTTATTCTATTCCATTGGTCTGTCTCTTCATTACTTTTATATAGTTTATTGCCGGTATATGTTAAAGATAATTTATCTAGCTGCCTCCTTTCTGTGGGAAGGTAGAAAGACTGGAGCTTTGGGAATTAATAGATAAGTTGAGGGGTTGGGGGAAGGAACTTGGAAGGAACATGTGGAAGGAGGTAGGCAATGAAGATTTTGTCAGTGTTCCCCCAGAACGTGAAAAGTGGAAGTTAGTGCTATCATAGCTTGTATTGATATTTTTGCCATAGCCAGAGTGAGATAAAAGATTTGAGGTGTGGAGGAATAATAAACAAGTGACCATTTAGTGAAGAATTAACACTGTTCTAAGTGTTTTCTGTATGACTCATTTTGTCCTTATAGCAACTCTAGTGTAGGTACTGTTGTTGTCCATATATTATAAATTAGTAAGAAGAGTCTAAGTGAGATTAAGAAATTTACCCAAGATCTTCCAGCTAGTAAAGTGACAGAACTGAGATTTGAGCCTTTTAGACTCTAACTGTGGGTCTGTCTTAATCTACAGTCCATGTGTTATACACAGAGCTGCTTCTGCTCCTTGAAGAGAGCGGTGCACTCCTGACACAGTAACTTGTTGTGGTATATATTTCTGGTATAGTGCCTCTGTGGTCTGTGGAGGAGATTCCCATCTTGCCATATTCTTTGTTCTGTTAAGACCCCATAAAACTCCAATAGATGGACAATAAGATTGGTTGGTAAGTGCTACTTATTTTAAAAAAGGAAGCTATGTAGATCTGCTGCATTATAACCAATTCCTGATTTCTATTTCTTTATTATAGATTTATAAAGATTACTGTTTGGTGAGTTTAATTTCGAAGTCTTGGGTAATGGAAAAATGGGATAAAAATCCCTTTGGAATGAATCCCATTCGAGTATCTTTCAGCTGGTTAGGATTTTTGCACAGGAAATTTCCCATTGCATTCTTATTCATCAAAATAGAGAATTTCCATTCCATGTAGTCACTACTGCATGCACAGAATGGAGGTGTGCAGGTGGAGAGTCAGGCCTTTAGTGTTTATCTGTGAGGAAAAGCCCAGTATTATATTCAGGACATGGTATCCATGGCAACCTGCCCAGCAGCTTTTTAACTTTTCAACCTATCAAAAGATGATTTCTTTAGTTTTCCCTCAATTTTATCCCTCTGCTTTGTTGTTGTTGTTGTTGTTTGGTCTGTAGTCATAATCTGTCCTGGTTCACAGGGTATTATTTCTCACCACACAATAAAAATCTTGAATGATCATATTAGACTGTCACTAGGATGTTTATCAGAGGTAAATACAAAAATATTCATAATCCTGATTCCACTAAAGATCTTTGAAAGCTGTGATAAGCCAAAGCTGGACTGAAGGTCATCTGTGCACTTGCTAAAGACAGAAAGCTTGCTAAACAGATACATTTGGAGATGGAATTTTTAACTGTATTCTTATACATGTAAACATTTGTTAGGCTCCCTGCAGCAAAATCTTGATGACTTTTACTGCTTGAGGCAGGGAGGTTGTCATTGATTTACTTTCCTGGTAAACCAAAAGTTAAGCAGAAAGCCATTATATTTCAACTCTCATTGCCAATTCCTCTGAAAGATGCTAGCTGACTTTCCTACTTTAGCAATGCAGTCTTCTGCAGATAACTGGCTCTTTCTTCAATGCCAGAGGATCCTGCGGTCCCCAAGGCTCATGACTCTGAAAGTCAATGACCTTTGTTTGGAACCACATATGTACCTGCAGAGACCGGAGAATGTAAAAGAGAGGGTTCAGTGTGTGCTGATGCCAAAACATACTCTGAAAATTTCTTTCGTTTTGAAAATAAATCCTTGATATCAAATTTTTTACCTCAGGCCAAAGGTTATTTATCTGAGGCAGCACAGTATCCTAGTTAATAGCACGGGCCCTGGAGTCAGCCTGTTTGGGTTCAAATCTGGGTTCTAGCTCTTAAGTGACTATGATTTTGAACAAGGTACTTAATCTTCCCAAGTCTAAGTTTCCTCATCAATACAGTGAGGATAATCATTGAATATACATCACATACTAATAGTGAGGAATGAATGTGACAACCCAGGTAAACTGATTAAAACAGTGCTTGCCTGGCATGTTTTTGTTGTTAAGTTGCTCACTCCTGTGCAACTCTGCGACCCCATGGACTGCAGCACGCCAGGTTTCCCTATTCTTCATGGTCTCCCAGAGTTTCCTCAAATTCATGTCCATTGACTTGGTGATGTTAACCATCTCAACTTCTGCCACCCCCTTCTCTTTTTGCCTTCAATCTTTACCAGCATCAGGATCTTTTCCAATGAGTCAGCTCCTCACATCAGGTGGCCAAAGTATTGGAGCTTCAACTTCAGCATCAGTCCTTCCAATGAATATTCAGGGTTGATTTCCTTTGGTATATAGGAAGTACAAAATAAACACGAGCTATTGTTGTTTCTCTGAAAGATGGAGTGCCAAGGTAGAATCTGCTTCATTGAAAAACTCTTGTAGCTGGGTTCAAGGTAATTGCAATTGTTCTTATCAATCCATTCGAACTCTTTGTTAAAGCGGGTCCTTTACCAGGCAAAATTGTCTTAACAGAGTTGGAGTAACTGTTTGCACTTGGAAGTAATAAAAATGCATGTCTTTAAAAATATTGTGTATTTCAGATTTTCCACTACTTCAGCCTAGCCCTGCCTCCAGTGACTCACAATGGTGAGATTATATTGGGCATTGATTTAGCCATCTGTTTGTGTGCCTTCAAATGTGTGCCAACCCAGAAAAAAATCTGAAAAGAAAAAAGATAGTAGGTAGTTTTTTAAATTCCCTTTGTCTAATTCCTGCTTTTCAATATTTAGAAGATGTTCTCAGTTTTACAGGATTTGTTTTTTTTTTTTTTTTTCACTTTTCAGATAGCCGTGGTTGTTTTGGCATTTGCTTTCTTCTTTTGCCTATCACCTGATGTGCATGCTTATTTTCTTAGAAATCTATTTCCTAAGTGTTTGAATGATTAAAATAAATATATATATTCTAATATGATCACTTTGCCCTTGCACAATTGTTCTGGGGAATGAATCTACTGGAGGATGTAGGGAAGGTGATTATAATTTGCTTTAATATATGGAATTCAGAGGCTTCATAGAAAATTCTAGCTTTGAAACATTAGTATTTGGGGAGATTTGTGTCTCATTCTGTTCTAATTCACCCTTAGGTGGAGTTTCTATGAGACCAGACTAACTCATTTACCCTCTGTCTTTCACACTTCACTGCTAATCCAGTCTCTCACCTTCACCCCTGCCTCTCTGACCACCTATGGCTTTCCCTACACTTTCTCCAATAATTCTCTTTTCTGCCTAACTAATTTTTTGAGGGCTTGAAAACCGTGTGTTTTTCTGGATGTCTGCCTTTGTCCCTTTGTTTCTGCTTGAAAGCATACACGTGCTCCAGTAGCTGCTGAGGTCTTTGTTGACCATTGTGTATGAACGGGTGGCTTACTGTGTCTCCCATTGAAGGATAGGGGTTCGGGTATAATAGGCTGCCTATACTCTGTAAATGGTCCTTAAACAGGAGTATAAGAACATCCTCAATCCCTGTTGCCTTCTTTCTTAGAGGTACCTTAAAATTTCTGGCAGGATTCCACATACGGAGGCCCTGACTCTGAGAGAGGGGTTGAAGAGGCTTGGGTTTTCCCACTCTTGTTTCTTCTTTTTGTCTGTTTTGAGAGCAGTGGCTCCTGGTAACTCACCTTTAACTCCCCCTTTGCCTACCCATTTCCTTCCTCCCTTTTCTAGGCTCTGCCAAAATCTCCCAAGCAACATCTAAAGGGAAAGAGGGTTGTGCAGGGAGTAGGTGGGACACAACAAGTTAATGAAATGTTGGCTCAGATATTGTTCTTGGATCTGTGGATGAATGTGAGTCTTTTATGTACTAAATTGGACAGATTAACAGTATCAAGCAATAGCATATTGATGAGACCTTTTGATTAAGAAGAAAAAATGCTACCCAACTTAAAACATTCTTTAAACATTTCAGAGCACAAAGTTTGTTTGATTCTATTCTCCCAAGGGTATGTTAAAATTGAACTGAACACAGATTCCTTCAACAGGCACGCTTACCTCTTAGTGATCTGCCATGAATTCTTATCACCCTGTGGAATCACACAGAAGGCTCTTTCTTCCAACAGAGAGCCCTCCCTTAATCATTTGAATGAGAAGATGGAGATCTGGATTCTAGTCTCATTTCTGCCATTGACTTACTCAGTGACCTAGACGCATTGCTGTGCCTCAGCTTCTTCACCTATAAAGGAAAACTCTTTCTGCTTACTCCTTCCATATACATTCATATAATAAATGGAGAATACAAAGAAAAGTATGATTTACTTAGGAGGGATTATTTTAGACATTTATAAGGAATCCCATTTAACAAATCTGAAACAGTTCTTTCCTCAAATAATGGGCCCCAGTGGCTTGACATAACAAAAGGTTCTCAAAACATGAATTAAGAAAAAAATAACCCTTAATAGTCTTATTTGCCATCCATGTATCTTTTTTGCTGAAGTGTCTATTTAAGTCTTTTACCAATAAAATCAGTCTTCCTCTTAAAAAGACTGCCCAGGTGGCTCAGTGGTAAAGAATCTGCCTGCCAAGCAGGAGACGTGAGTTCGATCCCTGGGTTGGGAAGATCCCGTGGAGAAGAAAATGGCAACCCACTCCAATAATTTTTAATTTAATTTTTAGTTGGAGGATTATTACTTTATAATATTGTGATGATTTCTGCCATATACAACATGAATCAGCCATAGGTATGCATATGTACCTTGTTTCTTGACCTCCCTCCCACCTTCCTCTCCATTCCACTCCTTTAGATTGTCACAGAGTACTGGCTTTGGGTTCCCTGTGTCATTCCCACTGGCTACCTACTTTACAAATGGTAATGTATGTTTCAATGCTACTCTCTCAAATCATCACTCCCTCTCCTTTCCCCACTGTGTCCATAAGTCTGTTCTTTATGTCTGCATCTCCACTGCTACTCTGTAGATGGGTTCATCAGTACCATTTTTCTAGATCCCATATATATGAGCTAATACTCGTATTTGTCTTTCTCTTTCTGACTTACTTCACTTCATATAATAGACTCTGGGTTCATCCACCTCATTAGGACCAAGTCAAATGCATTCCTTTTTATAGCTGAGTAATTTTGCATTGTGTATATGAACCACAACTTTTATCCATTCATATGTTGATGGACATGTAGGTTGCTTCCATGTCCTAGCTATTGTAAATAGTGCTGCAGTGAACATTGGGGTACATGTATCTTTTTCAATTATGGTTTCCTCAGGGTATATGCTCAGTAGTGGAATTACTGACAGAATGTGGTCCACTGGAGAAGGGAATGGCAAACCACTTCAGTATTCTTGCCTTGAGAACCCCATGAACAGTATGAAAAGGCAAAATGATAGGACACAGAAAGAGAAACTCCCCAGGTCAGTAGGTGCCCAATATGCTACTGGAGATTAGTGGAGAAATAACTCCAGAAAGAATGAAGGGATGGAGCCAAAGCAAAAAGAATACCCAGCTGTGGATGTGACTGGTGATAGAATCAAGGTCTGATGCTGTAAAGAGCAATACTGCATAGGAACCTGCAATGTCAGGTCCATGAATCAAGGCAAATTGGAAGTGGTCAAACAAGAGATGGCAAGAGTCAACATCGACATTCTAGGAATCAGCGAACTGAAATGGACTGGAATGGGTGAATTTAACTCAGATGACCATTATATCTACTACTGTGGGCAGGAATCCCTCAGAAGAAATGGAGTAGCCATCATGGTCAAAAAAAAGTCCGAAGTGCAGTACTTGGATGCAATCTCAAAAACGACAGAATGATTTCTGTTCGTTTCCAAGGCAAACCATTCAATATCACAGTAATCCAAGTCTATGCCCCAACCAGTAACGCTGAAGAAGCTGAAGTTGAATGGTTCTATGAAGACCTACAAGACCTTTTAGAACTAACACCCAAAAAAGATGTCCTTTTCATTATAGGAGACTGGAATGCAAAAGTAGGAAGTCAAGAAACACCTGGAGTAACAGGCAAATTTGGCCTTTGAATACGGAATGAAGCAGGGCAAAGACTAATAGAGTTTTGCCAAGAGAATGCACTGGTCATAACAAATACCCTCTTCCAACAACACAAGAGAAGACTCTATGCATGGACATCACCAGATGGTCAACACCGAAATCAAATTGATTATATTCTTTGCAGCCAAAGATGGAGAAGCTCTATACAGTCAGCAAAAACAAGACCAGGAGCTGACTGTGGCTCAGCCCATGAACTCCTTATTGCCAAATTCAGACTTAAATTGAAGAAAGTAGGGAAAACCACTAGACCATTCAGGTATGACCTAAATGAAATCCCTTATGATTATACAGTAGAAGTGAGAAATAGATTTAAGGGCCTAGATCTGATAGAGTGCCTGATGAACTATGGAATGAGGTCCGTGACATTGTACAGGAGACAGGGATCAAGACCATCCCCATGGAAAAGAAATGCAAAAAAGCAAAATGGCTGTCTGGGGAGGCCTTACAAATAGCTGTGAAAAGAAGAGAAGCAAAAAGCAAAGGAGAAAAGGAAAGATATAAACATCTGAATGCAGAGTTCCAAAGAATAGCAAGAAGAGATAAGAAAGCTTTCTTCAGCGATCAATGCAAAGAAAAGAGGAAAACAACAGAATGGGAAAGACTAGGGATCTCTTCAAGAAAATCAGAGATACCAGAGGAACATTTCATGCAAAGATGGGCTCGATAAAGGACAGAAATGGTATGAACCTAACAGAGCAGAAGATATGAAGAAGAGATGGCAAGAATACACAGAAGAACTGTACAAAAAAGATCTTCATGACCCAGGTAATCATGATGGTGTGATCACTGACCTAGAGCCAGACATCCTGGAATATGAAGTCAAGTGGGCCTTAGAAAGCATCACTATGAACAAAGCTAGTGGAGGTGATGGAATTCCAGTTGAGCTATTCCAAATCTTGAAAGATGATGTTGTGAAAGTGCTGCACTCAGTATGCCAGCAAATTTGGAAAACTCAGCAGTGGCCACAGGACTGGAAAAGGTCAGTTTTCATTCCAATCCCAAAGAAAGGCAATGCCAAAGAATGCTCAAACTAGTGCACAATTGCACTCATCTCACATGCTAGTAAAGCAGTGCTCAAAATTCTCCAAGCCAGGCTTCAGCAATATGTGAACCGTGAATTTCCTGATGTTCAAGCTGGTTTTAGAAAAGGCAGAGAAACCAGAGATCAAATTGCCAACATCTGCTGGATCATGGAAAAAGCAAGAGAGTTCCAGAAAAGCATCTATTTCTGCTTTATTGATTATGCCAAAGCCTTTGACTGTGTGGATCACAAAAAACTGTGAAAAATTCTGAAAGAGATGGGAATACCAGACCACCTGATCTGCCTCTTGAGAAATTTGTATGCAGGTCAGGAAGCAACAGTTAGAACTGGACATGGAACAACAGACTGGTTCCAAATAGGAAAGGGAGTTCATCAAGGCTGTATATTGTCACCCTGCTTATTTAACTTCTTTGCAGAGTACATCATGAGAAACGCTGAACTGGAAGAAACACAAGCTGGAATCAAGATTGCTGGGAGAAATATCAATAACCTCAGATATGCAGATGACACCACCCTTATGGCAGAAAGTGAAGAGGAACTCAAAAGCCTCTTGATGAAAGTGAAAGCAGAGAGTGAAAAAGTTGGCTTAAAGCTCAACATTCAGAAAATGAAGATCATGGCATCCAGTCCCATCACTTCATGGGAAGTAGATGGGGAAACAGTGGAAACAGTGTCATACTTTATTTTTCTGGGCTCCAAAATCACTGCAGATGGAGCCTGCAGTCATGAAACTAAAAGACTCTTACTCCTTGAAAGGAAAGTTATGACCAACCTAGATAGCATATTCAAAAGCAGAGACATTACTTTGCCAACAAAGGTCGGTCTAGTTAAGGCTCTGGTTTTTCCTGTGGTCATGTATGGATGTGAGAGTTGGACTGTGAAGAAAGCTGAGTGCTGAAGAATTAATGCTTTTGAACTGTGGTGTTGGAGAAGACTCTTGAGAGTCCCTTGGACTGCAAGGAGATCTAACCAGTCCATTCTGAAGGAGATAAGCCCTTGGATTTCTTTGGAAGGAATGATGCTAAAGCTGAAACTCCAGTACTTTGGCCAACTCATGCGAAGAGTTGACTCATAGGAAAAGACTCTGACGTTGGGAGGGATTGGGGGCAAGAGGAGAAGGGGACGACAGAGGATGAGATGGCTGGATGGCATCACTGACTTGATGGACGTGAGTCGTGAGTCTCAGTGAACTCCGGGAGTTGGTGATGGACAGGGAGGCCTGGCGTGCTGAGATTCATGGGTTGCAAAGAGTCGGACACAACTGAGCAACTGATCTGATCTGATCTGATGGTAGTTTTATTGCTAGTTTTTAAAGGAATCTCCGTACTGTTCTCCATAGTGGCAGTATCAGTTTGCATTCCCACCAACAGTGCAAGAGGGTTCCCTTTTTTCCACACCCTCTCCAGCATTTATTGTTTGCAGACTTTTTGATGATGGCCATTCTGACCAGTGTGAGGTGATACGTCACTCTGGTTTTGATTTGCATTTCTCTAATAATGGGCGATGTTGAGCATCTTTTCATGTGTTTATTAGCCATCTCTATATCTTCTTTGGAGAAATGTCTAAGTCTTCTGACCACTTTTTGATTGAGTTTTTTGTTTTTCTGGTATTGAGCTTCATGAGCTGCTTGTATATTTTGGATATTAGTTCTTTGTCAGTTGTTTCATTTGCAACTATCTTCTCCCATTCTGAGAGAATTTCATGAGAGAATGAGAGAATTTCACCTTGCTTTATTCCTTCATTTTACATAAGCTTTTAAGTTTAATTAGGTCCCATTTGTTTATTTTTGTTTTTATTTCCATTACTTTAGGTCATTCCAGTATTCTTGCCTGGGAAATCCCATGGACTGTAGCCCTCCAGGCTGCTCTGTCCATGGGATCGCAAAAGAGTTGGGCATGACTTAGTGACTAAACAGTAACAATACCCAGAAGTGGTATTGTTGGATTGTATGGTATAATATGTATAGTCCTCTTAAAAAATAAATTTTATTTTGGAGCATAATTGACATACTGCACTTTCTAAAGTGTAACATTTGCTAAGTTTTGACATATGTATACACCCATGAAATGATCACCATGATCAAGATAATGAAGATATCCATTGCTCCCAAGTTTCCTCATGCCCCTCTGTAATCCTTCTCTTATGCCCTTCTCCACAGTTCTTCATCCCCAGACAACTACTGATCTGCTTTACACCTAAACAGTTTAGTTTACACTTTCTAGAATTTTCTATAAATGAAATCATACACTCTTTCATTACTCTTTTAATCATGTACTCTTTTATTACTGGCCTCTTGCACTTGGTTTAATTTTTAAAAGATTCATCAAAGTTGTTACATGTACCAACAGTTTACTCTTTTTTATTACTGAGTAGTGTTCAATTGTGTGTTGATACCACAGTTTGTTTATTCATTCATCTGTTGATGGACATTTGGGTTGTTTCCAGTTTGGGCTCTTGCGAATATTGCTGCTATGAACATCCATGTACAAGTTTTTGTATGGACATATGATTTTGTTTCTTTCTCTCTTGTGAGAGCTTCCCTGATAACTCAGTTGGTAAAGAATCTGCCTGCAATGCAGGAGACCCCAGTTCAATTCCTGGATTGGGAAGATCTGCTAGAGAAGGGATAGGCTACCTACTCCAGTATTCTTGGGCTTCCCTTGTGGCTCAGCTGGTATAGAATCTGCCTGCAATGTGGGAGACCTGGGTTCAATCCCTAGGTTGGGAAGATCCCCTGGAGAAAGGAAAGGCTACCCACTCCAGTATTCTGGCTTGGAGAATTCCATGGACTGTATGGGCCATGGGTTGCAAAGAATCAGACATGACTGAGTGACTTTCCGGAGAAAGCACTCCAGTGTTCTTGCCTGGAAAATCCCATGGACGGAGGAGCCTGGTGGGCTGCAGTCCATGGGGTCAGAAAGAGTCGGACAAGACTCAGCGACTTCACTTTCACTTTTCACTTTCATGCATTGGAGAAGGAAATGGCAACCCACTCCAGTGTTCTTGCCTGGAGAATCCCAGGGACGGGGGAGCCTCGTGAGCTGCCATCAATGGGGTCGCACAGAGTCGGACACGACTGAAGCAACTTAGCAGCAGCAGCAGCAGCAGCAGAGCGACTTTCACTTCACTTTCATGATTTTATTTCTCTTGTGAAGATACCTAGGACTATACTGGCTGAGTCATATGGGAAGTATAAGTTTATCAGAAGCTGCCAAACTGTTTTCCAAACTGGTTGTACCATTTCACCTTCCCACCATCAATGTATGAGAATTCCAGTTGTCCCATGCATTTACCAACATTTGATATAATCAATTTTTTTTAATTTTAGTGGTATTTTACTGTGATTTTGATTTCTATCTCCCTAATGACTAATACTGAGTATTTTTCATGGGCTTACTGGCCATCTGCATATACTCTTTGGTGAAGTATCTGTTTATATCTTTTGTTCATTTTATTTATTTGATTTTTTTTCTTATAATTGAATTGTGAGAGCTCTTTATATATTTTAAATATAAGTCCTTTACCAGATATATGATCTTCAAATAGTGCCTCCAGATCTGTGACCTGTTTTTTAATTCCCCTAAAAGTATCTTTGAAGAGAGGAAGATCTTCACTTTCACAATCTGCAATACTTTCACTTTTCTTTTATGGATTATGCTTGTATTAAAAAAAAAAAACTTTTGTTAGGCCTACTCTAGAATTCTCAATTTGAAAAAGTTCCCTAGAGATCTTCAGATATAAATAACCTGAAGAGCATAGGCAATAATAGAATGCAATGAAATAATTAGTAAGTGATGAGTTTTTAGTGTTTATTGACTGTTTTTAATATACTTTATTGAATTGTAAATTTATATAATTTACTTGTTAACAAAGGATATATATATTTAGCAATCAGCTTGCAAACTGCCTGAAAATTCAACAGTCATCCCTTGTAAGCCATTTCATTTCAACTCCAACATACCACTATATAGATCTCTGTGGAACATATCAGAAGGGGGCTTCCCTGGTGGCTCAGATGGTAACATATAAGGGGGCTGTGGTCTGAATTCTAGGATCTTTCTAAAACTTGTATTAAGAAAAATTACATCTTACATAAATTGCAGCAAGATCTTTTGTGATGTACTTCCTACAGTAATGAAAATAAAAACAGAAATAAATTGGATCTAATTAAACTTAAAAGCTTTTTGCATAGCAAAGGAAACCATAAACAAAACAAAAAGACAACAATGGGAGAAAATATTTGCAAATGAAGCAACTGACAAGGGTTTAATCTCTGAAATACACAGATAGCTCATGCAGCTTAACATAAAAAACAAACAACCTACTGCTAGATCTTATATTTAAAACCTTAATAAAAAAGCACATATATTGTCATATATTTTAAAAACAATTTTTGATAACTAAATTTTAATAGAACTTTATTAAAGAACTTAATATGTCTTTCATGAGTTTTAAAAAGGTTTTAATAGGCTTTCCATATATTAAAGAGGTCCATGGTGCACACTCAAAAACATTAGGAAATCTTGCCAGGGATTCCAGTAGAATAAGTAGTATCTTTGTTCATAAATAGGATGAACAGGATATAGGCTTCTTGCTTAGATCACTATCAGAAATGTCTACCTCCTTCTTGTTACTTAATGCCTGTGGGATGAGGCATTTTGGAACATATAGATGTAAGTTCAAGCCCAAATTATGTTATCTATTGGTTGCATGACTTTGAGAAACTTCATTTGGCTCTTTGTGTCTCATGTTTTTAAACTGTAAATTAAGGATAATAATTCTTGCCTCAGAGTTTTTGGGCTTCCCAGGATGCACTAGTGATGAAGAATCTGCCTGCAATGCAAGAGACCCAGGTTTGATCCCCAGGTTGGGAAGATCCCCTGAAATAAGAAATGGCAACCCACTCCAGTATTCTTGCCTGGAGAATCTCATGGACAGAGGAGCCTGGCGGGCTAAGGTCCTTAGGGTCACAAAGAGTCGGACATGACTGAAGCAACTTACCACACATGCATGCAAAGGTTTTTATGACAAGAATAAAATGAGTGCCTGGCATGCATTAGGTGCTCAGTAAATTCCTATTACTTCAGTATTAATAGGGGAATTGCTTACATTCCTGATTGTCTACTGCTAAAATTCATCATATGATAATTATTAGAGTTTTTTTTTTTTTTCCTGAGGTGAGGGTATCTCTAATTCAGAAGAGAAAATAATAGTCTTTCCTGCCTTAAATACTAGTTACTGAATTCTTGGGCTTCCCTTGTGGCTTAGCTGGTAAAGAATCTGCCTGCAATGCAGGAGACCTGGGTTCGATCCCTGGGTTGGGAAAATCCCCTGGAGAAGGGAAAGGCTACTCACTCCAGTATTCTGGCCTGGAGAATTCCATGGACTGTAAAGTCCATGGAGTCGCAAAGAGTCAGACACAACTGAGCTACTGCACCTCTGCACTACCTACTACTGAGTTCTAGAGGCATCAGTTGTCCTGTGTTCATCTCAACTCAAAGTTGGGCACCAGGAAGATTTCTGGGGAAGGCATGTTGGATTCTGGTTCTCCAGCTTTTATTATTATGCTGATACAATCTGCTCCTGACTTTATGCCTTTATTGGTCAAGATTTTGAGTGTCAAGTATACCTCACTCAAATACACAGTCACTTCTTTAACTCAGCTCCGAGGGCAGGCCACAGCTACTGGACAATGATGTAGTGGCTCTTGGTCTTTTTCAGTCTGTGGACCTCTTCCAGTGGTAAAATCTCTGTGAATCACCTGTACCCCAACTATCCCTTGCCACAGGCACAAAAAATAAAACTGAAACTTAAAACTAATGGGAACGTTGGCACTACTTTAAATGAGAAACCAATGAGATGATGTCTGGTTTAAATGTCATAAGCAAATTATTTACTCATGCCGGAAACCAAAATATAGCCCTTGCCATACTGCAAATGTTAACACACACAGGATCAGTCTGTGAACCTGCTTAGGATAACTTTTGGTGACTGTAATAGTCTCATTTGGAGACTCCATTTAGGGAAGTATTGTTTTCCAAGAGTACTGCATGCTCATTTGATCATGTAATAAATTCACTTAATATGTTTTCTTTTTATAAATATTCTTTTCTTCTTTTTTGGTAGAGAGACAGCAGGGAATAGTGGAAACACTGAATTTTCAATCAGGCAGAACTGAATCTGAACTCCTTCTGTGTTCATTACTTGCTGTTGTTAACTTCAGCAAATTCTCTCAAGCTCTCTGAGCTTCAGTTGTGTCCTCTGCATAATGAATATATTTATTCCATAGCATAGTGGTGAAGTGGCTTTCCTGGTGGCTCAGTGGTAAAGAATCAGCCTGCTATGTGGGAGACACAGGTTTGATCTTTCCCAGGGAAGATCCCCTGGAGAAGGAAATGGCAACCCACTCCAGCATTCTTGCCTGGGAAATCCCATGGACAGAAGAGCCTGGTGGGCTGCAGTCTATGAGGTCACAGTCAACACAACTGAGCACACACATACACAAGCAACAAAAAGCAAGCGAAGGTGGTGAAGGTTAATTAAAATAATGTATTTTCTGTAGCTAGGACGTAACACACACTTGGCCCTCTAATTCATTTCTTTCCTTCCTCTTCCTAGGCTACAAAACTAAATTAAACTAAAATAAACCAAGAAGAAGCCAATACTTCATCAGAGCTATGTAGCAGAGGAAGAATTTGTCCAATACTGGGATTTCCAGGCTCTTGATCACATCAATATCTTTGGTCTTGAGCCTGGGTCTCATAGTGCTTCACTGAAATGTCTGTCTTGAAGAACAATTTCTTCCACTTCTTGTTTTTCTGACCTAACTACTTTGCTAAACTCCAGTCTAGGATCATTCCATCTACCCGCTTCTCAACTTCTACAACCAGTCTGTTGAAGAAACCACACAGTTGTGCTAATCAGTGTTGCAGCAAATTTGTTTTCTCCAATCTCATGTTTATGGCCCTGATTGATGCCTTTGTCCAAGCCCCAGTGTGAAAATTCCAAAATGTCCTACTCCACCACCTTTCTACTCTCTTTAGAAGTCTCAAGAAAATTGAGACTACTACAGATGAACTCTTTCAATTTCCCATACCTAAAGATTATCTTCCCATTCTCATTTTCTTCCCTCTGGTCTCAGAAGTTTCCTTCTCCTGATCAGGGTTAATATTTCTATCTGGCTCTGGTGCATATCTCTTAATATTTCTTCAAGAATTTCATTAGCTTTGCTCTCTTTCCTTTCTGTCTTTAATACATCTTCCCCCTTTCCTTTGACATACAAGTAAGTCCAAGTTGCTTTCATACTGAAAATTCTGTTACTGTCTCTGGACTCTGCATGCCTCTCAAACTACTACCCTCTCTCTTCTCCTTTTTTCTCTCACCAGCTTCTTGAAAAGTGATTCATACCACTGTCTCCCAATTCCTTCCTAATTTCCCATCGTCTCATCAGGCCATTATAAATTGCTGCTAAGTCGCTTCAGTCATGTCCGATTCTGTGCGACCCCATAGATGGCAGCCCACCAGGCTCCCCCATCCCTGGGATTCTCCAGGCAAGAATACTGGAGTGTGTTGCCATTTCCTTCTCCAATGCATGAAAGTGAAAAGTGAAAGTGAAGTCACTCAGTCGTGTCTGACCCTCAGCGACCCCATGGACTGCAGCCTACCAGGCTCCTCTGTCCATGGGATTTTCCATGCTACAGTACTGGAGTGGGGTGCCATTGCCTAAATCTCCATTGAGACCGCTCTTGCAAAGGACACTAATGATCTAACAGTCAGAGCCAATGGACTCTTCTGATTCTCACATTACTTAACATGCTGGGTAAATTTGGCAGTGTGTAAGATTCTCTCCTTGGGACTTTCCTGGCAGTCCAATGATTCAGACTTTGCCTTCCAGTGCAGGGGGTGCCGGTTCAATCCCTGGTTGGGGAGCTAAGATCCCACATGCCTCTTGGCTAAAAAACCAAAACATAAAAAAAAATCCAAAACAGAAGCAATATAGTAACAAATTCAATAAAGACTGAAAATGGTCCACAAAAACAACAGATCTTAAAAAAAAAGATTCCCTTCTTCAGACTCTGTCCTACTCTGACTCCTTAGGCATTACTTTTTTTTTTTTTAATATGTTGTGTTGATTTTCTTTTTTCTTTAATTTTAATTTATTTTTAAACTTTACATAATTGTATTAGTTTTGCCAAATACCAAAATGAATCCACCACAGGTATACATGTGTTCCCCATCCTGAACCCTCCTCCCTCCTCCCTCCCCATACCATCCCTCTGGGTCGTCCCAGTGCACTAGCCCCAAGCATCCAGTATTATGCATCGAATCTGGACTGGCATCTCGTTTCATACATGATATTTTACATGTTTCAATGCCATTACTTTTAATCCTACCTCTTTGAGTGTTCTTCCTCAGGCTCCTTTACTGGCTTCTCTTCTCTATCTGTTCTTTTAATGCTAGTTTTCCCTAAAGCGTAATACTTGGCTTTTTTCTTCTTAATGTATACTAAATACCTGAGCAATTTATTTTCATACTATTAACTGTCACTCATAAATTATTACAATCTCTATCACCACTCAGCTCTGCCTACTGTATTTCAACTCCCTGTTGGTCTTCTCCATCCTCTTGAATATTTCACAGATACCTCACATGTAGTTCAAAGTTTAATAAATGAACTCATCTTAAACCTATTCTACTCTAATATTTCTTAGAGAATAACCACACTAACTAACCAGTTATTCAAGTCATAAAACTAGGTTTTCTCTTCCCTATTTTCCACCCATAATGTGCCAGTCATAGGCTTATCATTGCCCTTGGATCCATTTCTTACCTTTTTTTGCTCTGCTCTTTTTTTGCAGAGGGTTGGTCACTGCAGGCTGCATTTCCCATGTTTCCATATTAAGAGGCTCTGATTAAATTCAACCAATAGGAAACTGGATGATGGGAGGAAAAGACAATCCAGTGGTTTTGGGCAGCAGCTGTGTCTCCTCCATGTCTTCAGCTAACACTTGACAGGCTTGCAACGATTCCAGCTGCAGAGGTGTGACCTCTGCTCTTTGTCTCTAGTAACAACATTTCTTCTTGTTGTCCTTTCAGCCTTGGGAGTCTCAGGGGATTCCTGCTGTTGCTAATCTCTGTGTAGCTCCAACATCCCCTGGGTGTCATCTCAGTTCTAACATCTTCAATGTTACAAATTGTTGTATTTAATTTCCTTTGTGTTAAATGCCTAGAGTGGATTTTATTTTCTCGTTTGGACCATGGATTAAAACACCTATTAACCAAGCATTATAGATGCTGTCTATTTAACTGCCTTCATATCTATATGTACTCCTGGTCTCACTGCTACTGCCTTAGTTCAGATTTTACAGCAATACCCTCCTAACTTGTCCCCTCTTTTATCTATCCTCCATGCTATAGGCAATTGAACTTTCTAAATAAAACAATAAATCTTATAATACCCCCTATTTAAAACCCTCCAACATCCCCCATGTAGAACTCTTTCCCAAATATCAGTCATTTGTTCATCACCCTCATAATTTTTCTTGCCGTATCTGTGTACCATCTGTACTATTATTTAGGTAATATTTTTCTTTAAATTCATTCATTTAAAATAATTTTAGCTTTCCCCTGAGCAATTATACTGGTAAAATCAAGTTTGAAGGTCTATTATTTTTCTAATATGTGTTGAAATAAATACTATTAAAATAACAAGGTAATCCATATATCACCTTATAGCATCCCTCATATGTACAAGCCTACTTTGGGATACACTAGCCTATAGGATCAAGCAAAAATTTTTACTGTAATTTGCTGTTCAATCCCTAAGTTGTGCCTGACTCTTTCTGACCACATGGACTGCAGTATGCCAGGCTCTTCTGTCCTCCGCTATCTCCCAGAATTTGCTCAAATTCATGTCCACTGAGTCAGTGATGCTATTTTTGATGCTATCTATTATTGGAATGTATAAAGTCTTGTATGATCTGGCTCTTGAGGCTTACTCTCCCATCTTCTCCATGAATCCCTACTTACACTCTCTGTTCTGACCACCCTTTCTTGCCTCCAGTTCAGACTGCTTCATAATCCTTCATAATCCCTTCTATGCCATATATAAACACAGTTTGTGTTTTTTTTGCACATACCTATTTACATGTCTTTTAAAAAAAAATCTTTTTATTTTGTTTTGGGGTATAGCCAATTAACAGACTTCCCTGGTGGCTCAGGGGTAAGGAATCTGCCTGCAGTGCAAGAGCTGCAGGAGACTTGCATTCAATCCCTGGGTGGGAAAGATCCCCTGGAGGAGGGCATGGCAACCCACTCCAGTATTCTCGCCTGGAAACTCCCCATGGACAGAGGAGCCTGGCAGGCTACAGTCCATAGAGTTGCAAAAAAGCGGACACAACTGAAGTGACGTAACACGTATAGCCAATTAACAATATCGTGATAGTTTTAGGTGAACTGCAAAGGGACTCAGCCATACATATACATGTATCCATTCTACCCCAAACTCCCCTCCCATCCAGGCTGGCACATAACATTTAACATGTCTTTTTGTCCCTAATAAACTGGTTTAAGAAAATCATTGCTGATTGCTGTCCATGGTCTATGTGCCTATGTTTGCTCAATCATGTCCGACTCTTTGTGACCCCATAGGCTGTAGCCCACCAGGCCTCTCTGTCCATGGAATTCTCCAGGAAAGAATACTGGAGTGAATAGTCATTCCCTTCTCCAGGTGATCTTCCCACCCCAGGGGTCGAACTGGGGTCTCCTGTGTTGCAGACAGATTCTTTACCATCTGAGCCACCAGAGAAGCCCAGGTGATACTGATTCAGTTTTTCCAAATATGTAAGCTCTTCTTAAATTAGAATAACATCTTTTTTTTACTGAAAAAGATGCTGTTTGTTTGTTACCAAGACAATGACTCAGCACTATAAAGTGGTATTTTACTCTTTGTAGTTTCTTTTAACATATGGACTCACCTGGGTAAAATTTGTTCAACTACCAAGCATAAAGATTGGACTGGAGCACAGAAAGTATAGTTAGTATCCACATTAATTCCAATATTTATTTTTGGTTTTCAGAGTATAACAAAAGTACCCAAAGGAAAAGATAAAACTATACTGTTTTTTATAAAAAGAAAATGCAGCAGTATAGCGTGAACTGGCTTTCAACTTTTTTATTTTTCTGCTGAGGGCAAGGCTTGAAGTAAAGAAGAGAAAGGGTAAAGTTGCAAGTTTTTACAAGCAGCATCAGAAACTCAGAGTTAGATGGTACCTTAGAGATAATCCAATCCAAACTCCCCGTTTTACAGATAGGAAGTGAATAAGGTCAAGAGAAAGGGAAATTCCAATCTAAGTAAGGATTCTTTGGCAGAAATAGGAAAAATACTCCCATTTTGAGCTATCTTATTTATGAGCACGCAGTTCACATATGCGCTTGCTTTGACTATTTGTGCCAGGAAGGGGAGACCAACATGCAGTCCTGGGATCACTCACAACCTCCACAGAAGACAGCAGAATGACCCAGGCACATATTGAGGATATATTTCTTTCTTTCTTTTTTAAATCAAATATGCTCTTTAGTGATTAGAGTTTTTCTTCAAACTAACCCTAGAGTAGTTTGAAGGAATCCCTGTTTCATATATTGGAAATAAAAACCAGGGAGCAAAAAAAAATTGCTCAGGAAGACAAAAGCAATTTTAGCACCAAAACTGCCTACATTGGTAGTTTTGGATGCCAGAGCTATGTATCTAGAGGCTATATTTCACGCATCTGATGTGATTCTGGATTTAAAAAAATTTGACCCCAGCTATGTTCTTCTGATTCCTGATTTGGGGCCCAGTCTTAATGATGAAAGCCTGGAACAAACACATGAAAAAATGCTCAACATCACTTATTATCAGAGAAATGCAAATCAAAACCACAAGGAGATACCATCTCATGCCTCTCAGAATGGCTGCTATCAAAAAGTCTACAAACAATAAATGTTGGAAAGGGTATGGAGAAAAAGGAATCCTCTTACACTGTTAGTGGGAATGCAAACTAGTAGAGCCGCTACGGAGAACAGTGTGGGGATTCCTTAAAAAACTGAAAACAGGTCTGCCATGTGACACAGCAATCCCACTGCCGGGCATACACACCAAAGAAACCAGAATTGAAAGAGACACGTGTACCCCAATGTTCATCACAGCACTGTTTACAATAGCTAGGAAATGGAAACAACCTAGATGTCCATCAGCAGATGAATGGATAAGAAAGCTGTGGTACATATACACAATGGAATATTACTTAGCTATTAAAAAGAAGGCATTTGAATCAGTTCTAATGAGATGGATGAAAGTGGAGCCTATATATACAGAGTGAAGTAAGTCAGAAAGAAAACACCAATCCAGTATTTTAATGCATATATATGGAATTTAGAAAGGTGGTAATGATGACCCTATATGCAAGACAGCAAAAGAGGAACAGATATAAAGAATAGACTGTTGGACTTTATGGGAGAAGGCGAGGGTGGGATGATTTGAGAGAATAGCATTGAAACATGTATATTACCATATGTGAAATAGATCACCAGTCCAAGTTCAATGCATGAAACAGGGCACTCAAAGCTGGTGTACTGGAACAAGCCAGATGGTTGGGATGGGGAGGGAAGAGGGAGGAGGTTCAGGATGGGGGACACATGTACACCCCTGGCTGATTGATGTCAATGTATGGCAAAACCCACCACAATATTGTAAAGTAATTCAGTTCAGTTCAGTCGCTCAGTCGTGTCTGACTCTTTGCGACCCCATGAACTGCAGCATGCCAGGCCTCCCTGTCCATCACCAACTCCCAGAGTTCACTCAAACTCATGTCCATCGAGTTGGTGATGCCATCCAGCCATCTCATCCTCTGTCGTCCCCTTTTCTTCCTGCCCCCAATACCTCCCAGCATCAGAGTCTTTCCCAATGAGTCAACACTCCGCATGAGGTGGCCAAAGTACTGGATTTTCAGCTTTCGCATCATTCCTTCCAAAGAACACCCAGGGCTGATCTCCTTTAGAATGGACTGGTTGGATATCTCTAGAGTCTTCTCCAACACCACAGTTCGAAAGCATCAATTCTTTGGCACTCAGCTTTCTTCACAGTCCACTCTCACACCCATACATGACTACTGGAAAAACCATAGCCTTGACTAGACGGACCTTTGTTGGCAAAATAATGTCTCTGCTTTTCAATATGCTATCTAGGTTGCTCATAACTTTCCTTCCAAGGAGTAAGTGTCTTTTAATTTCGTGGCTGCAATCACCATCTGCAGTGATTTTGGAGCCCCCAAAAATAAAATCTGACACTGTTTCCCCATCTATTTCCCATGAAGTGATGGGACCAGATGCCATGATCTTAGTTTTCTGAATGTTGAGCTTTAAGCCAACTTTTTCACTCTCCTCTTTTACTTTCATCAAGAGGCTTTTTAGTTCCTCTTCACTTTTTGCCATAAGGGTGGTGTCATCTGCATATCTGAGGTTCTTGATATTTCTCCCGGCAATCTTGATTCCAGCTTGTGCTTCTTCCAGCCCAGTGTTTCTCATGATGTACTCTGCATAGAAGTTAAATAAGCAGGGTGACAATATACAGCCTTGACGTACTCCTTTTCCTATTTGGAACCAGTCTGTTCCATGTCCAGTTCTAACTGTTGCTTCCTGACCTGCATATAGGTTTCTCAAGAGGCAGGTCAGGTGGTCTGGTATTCTCATCTCTTTCAGAATTTTCCACAGTTTACTGTGATCCACACAAAGGCTTTGGCATAGTCAATAAAGCAGGAATAGATGTTTTTCTGGAACTCTCTTGCTTTTTCGATGATCCAGTGGATGTTGGCAACATTAGTCTCCAATAAAAATAAATTGATTAATTTTTTGAAAATGATGAAAGTCTGGAAACATCAGGAAGAAACTAAGGCTATCTAATGAGCCAATACAGACTGCTCCTTTAGATCCAATGACTGATTATCATATTAGTAGATAATACCTCTTCCCCTCATTTCCCACTTTCCATTTTCCTGTTCATTAGACAGGGATAAAAAGGAAGTGAAACAAATCTATGTATTTACTTAATTGTTGAGAACTCTGATAAAAGTCGTTATTAGGAAAGAGGTTGAAATTAAAGGATAAAAATGAACTGTAGGACTTACCTGTAGAATTACACTTAATCCATACTTTGCCTGCTTCCCATAACCCCAGTTAATTAAGAACTGACTGCACAACACAATGTTCTTTTCTGACAGAGGGGGCTGTCATGAGAGGGTATGGTGTTCCCTCTCTATACTTGTCAGCCAAGAAAATAGTTCTCTGAGGAAAACATTCAGTACAATAGAAGATAAATTCTAATATAGCAGTAGGAAGATAAATCTTATTTTTAAATTATCTTCAGTGGGTGAGTTTTGGAAAAGAAAATAAGTGGCAGTGTTTACTTAGAATGACATCCACATGGGCATTTTTTCTCCAGATAGAAAATTAAAGTAGACTTGAGGAACCTTACATACAGAAATCTGCTGTATTTGGGCTGTCTCTAGATTATCTTTTTGGAGAAGTGGCTGAAAAGTGTCCAGTATCCTTTCAGAAGTGTACTAACTAGACAGTAGAATGGAAGCTCTCAAGGTATCTCTCTGACCTGCCTCTGTAAACAGAAACTGGAAACTAATGTTGATTTCCATTAGCAGACTCCTTCAGCTCACAAACCCATTTCCTCGCCTCATTGGCAATTCCCTTTTGAAGGACTAGGCTTTTCTAATAAATATCTCATTTGAAGTTGTTTGCCAAGGCATGGCGAGACTTTCAAGTTTATTTTCTTAAGCCCCTGCATTATTTCTCACTTCTCATGCCTAAAAACTAAGTTCATAAGAAGATAAGTATTTCGAAAAACAGTCAAAGACAGTTGTGACTCCAACTCAAGGGGAAAAGTTACATGAATTGATGTATTTTAGCCATCTTAAAGACATTTTGAATGAAGGTTGGAGATAATGATGTACTGGAAAATGTGCTAATAAGAGACAACAGAACAGTGACACCTTAAAACAAAGTCATGTATTATAGACGAGGAGAAATTAAAATTAGGGGAGCATTTTGATGATACAACTAAAATAGAAAAAGATCTTTTCTTAGCAAAGAAATAATGACAATGGTCAGTTATCACTTAAAATAGTTGAGTGCAATCAGCAATGCCTTTGGGTGCCACTGGGTGCCAGTGGTAGGCCTAAGGCTTGGGTAAGAGAAAAAGAAAAAAGAAAGAAAGAAAGAAAGAAAGACAAAATGAGTAATACAATAGAAAATAAAAGAAGATGAAAAAGAAAAAAGGAAATACATAAGAAGGGAATAGCTAGGAATAATTCTTCTAATATAATCCTATAATAGCAGGATCATAAGTTACAAGTTAAAATTTTAACTTGTTTATCTTTATTTATGAACAATAAAGTAAAAACACTGTTTACAGAACTGTTGTTTATAAAACCTTCAAACTTTATATATTCTAGTAATAAAACCCTTACCCATGAAATGGTTATATGCTTTGTCACTGCTTTCATTCCTTTAAGTAACTATGGTTGTACACTAAAATCATTCAAGTTAGTTTCAGAATAGTTTGGTAGCTATAAACATTCTTAAACAATTTGTCCATTGTCTGGCTTAGTGGTACTCAATACTAACATATTTATGATTGTGAGGATGACATTCCTTCTTTTTTTTTCTGAAAACTCTGGGCAGTACAGTGGATAAACCAACTGTTTAATAAAACTATTAAATACTTTAACAGATTGTCTATATTACAAGAAAAACTCCTTTACATAAAACAGATCATAGGAGTTATCTTAAAGAGTCTAAAATTAATCAGCCTCCTCCCTAAGATTCATATGCTAAAATGCATTCATTTTAGAAACCTGTATGTGGGTCAGGAAACAACAGTTAAAACTGGACATGAAACAATTGACTGGTTCAAAATTGGGAAAGAAGTACAACAGGGCTGTGTATTGTCATCCTGCTTAGTTAACATATAAGCAGAGTACATCATATGAAATGCCAGGCTGGAATAAAGATTTCTGGGAGAAATATAAACCACCTCAGATATACAAATGGTGCTGCTCTAGCAGCAGAAAGCAAACAGGAACAAAAGAGCCTCTTGATGAAGTGAAAGAAGAAAGTGTAAAAGCTGGCTTGAAACTCAACATTCAAAAAATTAAGATCATGGCACCCAGTCCCATCGTGCATGCATGTGTGTGAAGTCACTTCAGTAGTGTGCAACTCTTTGCGACCCTTTGAACTGTAGCCTGCCAGGCTCCTCTGTCCATGGGATTCTCCAGGCAAGAATACTGAAGTAGGTTGCCATGCCCTCCTCCAGGGGACTTCCCGACCCAGGGATCAAACCCACAGCTCCTGCATATCCTCCACTGCAGGTGAATTCTTTACTGCTAAGCCACCAGGGAAGCCCTCCAATCCCATCACTTCATGACAAATACAAGGGGAAAAGGTGGAGAAAGTGACAGATCTTTTTTTCTTGGGCTCCAAAATCACTGCAGATGGTGACTACAGCCATGAAATTAAAAGCTTGATCCTGGGAAGAAAAGCTGTGTCAAACCTAGACGGCATATTAAAAAGCAGAGACATCACTTTGCCGACAATGGTCCATATATTAAAAGCTATGGTTTTTCCAATAGTCGTGTACGGATGTGAGAGTTGGACCATAAAGAAGGATGAGTGCTGAAAAATCGATGCTTTCAAATTGTGGTGCTGGAGAAGACTCTTGAGAGTCACTTGGACTGCAAAGAGACCAAACCAGGCCATCCTAAAGGAAACCAACCCTGAATATTCATTGGAAGGACTAACGCTGAAGCTGAAGCTCCAATACTTTGGCCACCTGATGCAAAGAGCCAACTCATTGGAAAAGACCCTGATGCTGGGAAAGATTGAAGGTAAAAGGAGAAGGGAGCAACAGAGGATGAGATGATTATATAGCAACACCAACTCAATGGACATGAATTTGAACAAACTGGGAGATAGTAGAGGACAGAGGAGCCTGGTGTGCTGGTCTATGGGGTCACAAAGAGTCAGACACAACTTAGCTACTGAACAACAACAACAAAGAAAAGCAGTGGTCTCCTTCTAAACATTGATTGGACACAGTATATGCCATTATCATTGCTACCCCTGGTTATCGCAGAGCCCTGTATCTATGACATGGAATGAAGCCATGGCATGACTTTGTGGAATTATGGAGAACTCACTGCTCTTCAGCATCACACATTGTTGAGTGAATGAAACAAATGAAATTAATAGTCTTGTGAGGACTCTGTTACATTAGTTGCAGAGCTGTGCTATCTCCATTAAGACAGTTTTGAAGAACTCTTAGATAATATGTCATAGGGTATATAGAGTATGCTCAACCTCTGTACAGTTTATGGTCAAATCCTTCAAAGTTACTCCTTTCTAAAACTTTAGAAATTTTTCACAAAGTAATACAGTTAAATATGTGGCTAAAAAATCAAACATCACAGTTCAGTTCAGTTCAGTCACTCAGTCATGTCCGATTCTTTGCGACCCCATGGACTGCAGCACGCCAGGCCTCCCTGTCCATCGCCAACTCCTGGAGTTTACCCGAACTCATGTCCATTGAGTCAGTGATGCCATTCAACTATCTCATCCTCTGTCATCCTCTTCTCCTTCTGCCTTCAATCTTTCCCAGCATCAGGGTCTTCTAAAATGAGTCAGCTCTTCACATTAGGTGGCCAAAGTATTGGAGTTTCAGCTTCAGTATCAGTCCTTCCAATGAATATTCAGGACTGATTTCCTTTAGGATGGACTGGTTGGATCTCCTTGCAGTCCAAGGGACTCTCAAGAGTCTTCTGCAACACCACAGTTCAAAAGCATCAATTCTTCGGCACTCAGCTTTCTTCACAGTCCAATTCTCACATTCATACATGACTACTGGAAAAACCATAGCCTTGACTAGATGGACCTTTGTTGGCAAAGTAATCACAAAGGGGCTTAACTGAGGGTAAAAAGGAAATTCTCCCCTTTCCACTTTCAACATGGCTCCCCAGTGATGAACATTTTTAACTTTTAAAGTGTTTAAATATTTTCTAGCATTATCTCCATATGTCTTAGGTAATATGTTTATTATTTCTTTAAAAAAATTTTTGCTGTGAGGCATGAAGGATCTTAGTTCCCTGACTAGGAATCAAACCAGAACCCTCTGCAGTGGAAGTCCCTATGTTTATTATTTCTTAATTGATTTTCAGCATTGTCTATTGAAGTCCTGCTCTGCTAGATAAGTGTATGGTTAGTTTACATAAATCCCTGTCCAACTCTCCCTCTCCCTATGTAATGTATAGCCCTATTCTCAGTTCTGCCACTAGTTACCTCTGAAATGAATTTCAATCTCTGGTTCCATGTTTTTTGATTCCCCATGTTATAAGATGAAGACATTAACACTCCCATTCTTTTTTTCACTGTTCCTCATCATCTCAGTTATACCTTTATTTTTTACATTGTTAAGATTGATAACATTTACATTGTGTTATGGTATCATATTTAAGTGTGCTATAATTAGACTTATTTATTGATTCCAAAAGTTGAATACCAGCAGACAGTCTTTATATGATCATAACTATAGTTTTCACTGTATAGCCAGACTGTGTGCTGGAATAGTAACTGCTTCTCTACAGGAATGATATTATGCTCCTGTATCATTCAATGGAGAATATTTTGAGGATCAAGTTCAAATAGATTCTTGTATTTTTATACTCTACCCATTGCCTTGATCATATCCTCAAGTTGTTTTAAATTTTCAATTATGATATCAGTGTCCCCCCCCTCCTTTTGTTTTTTTGGCTGCATACTGTTGGTATACCCAGGGCAGGGTGGTGGGAGCAGTTACCGTGACTCAACAGTCACTACAACAATTGTTTAGAACTTGGACTAAGAAAGGTTTTTTTAGGGAGGAGTATTTATCCTTGACATATTTTAGAATTTCTGGTACATGATGTTAACAAAAAGCTGACTAACTTTATTCAGTTTCACTATAGTTTTTAATCCTCTATAAAATTGCATCTTCTTATTGCCTACACCCAGAGAAAATGACTCTTAATGCCCTGACCCTTGGCACACCAGTGCTAGTGACAGGTCTCCCAGAGTCCTTTTCTACCTTCTATCTTGAAATATGAGCTACTCTGTGATGAACTAGAGGGGTGGGATGAGAGAGGGGAGGGAGGCTCAAGAGGGAGGGAATATATTTATACTTATGGCTGATTAATGTTGTTGTACAGCAGAAACTAATACAACATTGTAAAGTAATTATCCTCCAATAAAAATAGAGTTTAAAAAAACAAAACAAATGTGAGCTACTACATGGTGACTGTCCTAGAATTTCTCTTTCCTTTACTGTTCTGATTTAGATCTATTTTATTAAATCCTACAACTTTCTTTTTCTTTACTTTCTCATTTTGCTGTAACAATCTTGTAAGGAATGTTTAAGAAGGGATGCCTAGGACGTCAACTTTCTCAGTCTTTTCATATCTAAGAATGTCTTTATTTTATCATCTTAGGCTCAGATGGTAAAGAATCTGCCTGCAATTCGGGAGACTCGGGTTTCATCCCTGGATCAGGAAGGTCCCCTGGAGAAGGAAATGACAACCCACTCCAGTATTCTTGCCTAGGAAATCCCATGGACAGGGGAGCCTGGTAGGCTGCAGTCCATGAGGTCAGACACGACTGAGTAACTAACACTTTACTTAGTTGCTATTATTGTTTGGTTTAAAATTCTAGGCTCAAAGTAATTATCCCTCAGAACTTTGTAGGTATTGTTCTATCATCTTCTAGCATCTGGTTTTGATAAACTCTATATAAATCTGATTCTTTTGCATTTGAGGGTAAACTTTTTTTTCCATTAGAAATCTGTAGGATCTTTTTATTCTTGGTCTTTTGAAATTTCATGATGGTGGTAGTTGTTTTGGAGTTATCTTCAGTTCCGTATATTCTATTAGCTCAAAGAATATTTCTTGTTAATTTGGTATTTTACTTTCAGGTCAGAGTATTTCCTCTGTTGTCCTGTGGTGGGTGCCTATCCATTGTCATTATGAATAGTAAAATAGAATACATCATTATATGAGAGCTGGGCTCATGGTCTCACAGATTTTGCTTTAGGTGAGCAGACAGTGAATGAGCTGCTATGCGGGGGAACTCTAAATGCCAGGATGCTGCTGCTGCTAAGTCGCTTCAGTTGTGTCTGACTCTTCGAGACCCCATAGACAGCAGCCCATCAGGCTCCCCCGTCCCTGGGATTCTCCAGGCAAGAACACTGGAGTGGGTTGCCATTTCATTCTCCAATGCATCAAAATGTAAAGTGAAAGTGAAGTCGCTCAGTCGTGTCCGACTCTTCACGACCCCATGGACTGAAGCCCACCAGGCTCCCCCGTCCATAGGATTTTCCAGGCAAGAGTACTGGAGTGGGGTGCCATCGCCTTCTCCGAAATGCCAGGATAAGGAAGATGGTATTCTGAGACATGTAGTTCTTTAGGTTCTTTTCAGACTGTCTTTAGTTCAGTTCAATGGCTCAGTAATGTCAGACTTTTTGCGACCCCATGGATTGCAGCACGCCAGGCTTCCCTGTCAATCATCTTGCTCAAACTCATGTCCATCGAGTCAGTGATGCTATCCAACCACCTCATCCTCTATCATCCCCTTCTGCTCCTACCTTCAATCTTTCCCAGCTTCAGGGTCTTTTCAACTGAGTCAGGTTTTCACATCAGGTGTCCAAAGTACTGGAGCTTCAGCTTCAACATCAGTCCTTCCAATGAACCTCAGGACTGATTTCCTTTAGGATGGATTGGTTGGATCTCCTTGCAGTACAAGGGACTCTCAAGAGTCTTCTTCAACACCACAGTTCAAAAGTATCAATTCTTCAGTGCTCAGCTTTCTTAAGAGTCCAACTCTCACATCCATACATGACTACTGGAAAAAGCATAAACTTGACTAGACAGACTTGACTAGACAGACTTTTGTTGGCCAAGTAATGTCTCTGCTTTCTAATATGGTGTCTAGGTTGGTATAACTTTCTTCCAAGGAGTAAATGTATTTTTATTTCATGGCTGCAGTCACCATCTGCAGTGATTTTGGAGCCCCAAAAAATAAAGTCTGCCACTGTTCCCAATTTTTCCCCATCTATTTGCCATGAAGTGATGGGACCTGATGTGATGATCTTTGTTTTCTGAATGTTGAGCTTTAAGCCAACTTTTTCACTCTCCTCTTTCATTTTCATCAAGAGGCTCTTTAGTTCTTCTTCACATCCTGCCATAAGGGTGGTGTCATCTGCATATCTGAGGTTATTTGATATTTCTCCCAGCAATATTGATTCCAACTTGTGCTTCATCCAGCCCAGCGTTTCTCATGATATACTCTGCATATAAGTTAAATAAGCAGGGTGACAATATACAGCCTTGACGTACTCCTTTTCCTATTTGGAACCAGTCTGTTGTTCCATGTCCAGTTCTAACTGTTGCTTCCTGACCTGCATACTACAGGTTTCTCAAGAGGCAGGTCAGGTGGTCTGGTGTTCCCATCTCGGTATTCCATTATCTTTCAGAATTTTCCACAGTTTATTGTGATCCACACAGTCAAAGGCTTTGGCATAGTCAATAAAGCAGAAATAGATGTTTTCCTGGAACTCTCTTGCTTTTTTGATTTTCCAGTGGATGTTGGCAATTTGATCTCTGGTTCCTCTGCCTTTTCTAAAACCAGCTTGGACATATGGAATTTCATGGTTCATGTAATGCTGAAGCCTGGCTTGGAGAATTTTGAGCATTACATTGCTAGAGTGTGAGATGAGTGCAATTGTGCAGTAGTTTGAGCATTCTTTGGCATTGCCTTTCTTTGGGATTGGAATGAAAACTGACCTTTTCCAGTCCTGTGGCCACTGCTGAGTTTTCCAAATTTGCTGGCATACTGAGTGCAGCACTTTCACAGCATCATCTTTCAGGATTTGAAATAGCTTAACTGGAATTCCATCACCTCCACTAGCTTTGTTCATAGTGATGCTTCTTAAGGCCCACTTGACTTCACATTCTAGGATGTCTGGCTCTAGGTGAGTATCACACTATCGTGATTATCTAGGTCATGAAGATCTTTTTTGTACAGTTCTTCTGTGTATTCTTGCCACCTCTTCTTCATATCTTCTGCTTCTGTTAGGTCCATACCATTTCTGGCCTTTATTGTGTGCATATTTGCATGAAATGTTCCCTTGGTATCTCTAATTTTCTTGAAAAGATCTCTAGTTTTTCCCATTCTATTGTTTTCCTCTCTTTCTTTGCACTGATCAATGAGGAAGGCTTTCTTATCTCTCCTTGCTATTCTTTGGAACTCTGCATTCAAATGGGTATATCTTTCCTTTTCTCCTTTGCTTTGCCTCTCTTCTTTTCTCAGCTATTTGTAAGGCCTGCTCAGACAGTCATTTTGGTTTTTTGCATTTCTTTTTCTTGGGGATGATCTTGCTCCCTGTCTCCTGTACAATGTCAAGAACCTCCGTCCATAGTTCATCAGGCACTCTGCCTATCAGATCTAGTCCGTTAAAACTATTTCTCACTTCCACTGTATAATTGTTCAGTTCAGTTCAGTTCAGTCGCTCAGTCGTGTCTGACTCTTTGCAACCCCATGAATCGCAGCATGCCAGGCCTCCCTGTCCATCACCATTACCCAAACTCATGTCCATCAAGTCAGTGATGCCATCCAGCCATCTCATCCTCTGTCATCCCCTTCTCTTCCTGCCCCCAATCCCTCCCAGCATCAGGGTCTTTTCCAGTGAGTCAACTCTTCGCATGAAGTGGCCAAAGTATTGGAGTTTCAGCTTTAGCATCAGTCCTTCAATGAACACCCAGGACTGATCTCCTTTAGGATGGACTGGTTGGATCTCCTTGCAGTCCAAGGGACTCTCAAGAGTCTTCTCCAACACCACAATTCAAAAGCATCAATTCTTTGGCACTCAGCCTTCTTCACCATCCAACTCTCACATCCATACATGACCACTGGAAAAACCATAGCCTTGACTAGATGGACCTTTGTTGGCAAAGTAATGTCACTGATTTTTAATATGCTATCCAGGTATAGTCGTTAGGGATTTGATTTATGTCATACCTGAATAGTCTAGTGGTTTTCCCTACTTTCTTCAATTTAAGTCTGAATTTGGCAATAAGGAGTTCATGATCTGAGCCACAGTCAGCTACCAGTCTTGTTTTTGCTGACTGTATAGAGCTTCTCCATCTTTGGCTGCAAGGAATATAATAAGTCTGATTTCAGTGTTGACCAGCTGGTGATGTCCATATGTAGAGTCTTCTCTTGTGTTGTTGGAAGAGGGTGTTTGCTTTCACCAGTGCATTGTCTTGGCAAAACTCTATTAACCTCTGCCCTGCTTCATTCTATACTTCAAGACCAAATTTGCCTGTTACTCCAGGTGTTTCTTGACTTCCTACTTTTGCATTCCAGTCCCCTATAATGAAAAGGACATCTTTTGGGGGTGTTAATTCTAGAAGGTCTTGTAGGTCTTCATAGAACCGTTCAACTTCAGCTTCTTCAGTGTTACTGGTTGGGGCATAGACTTGGATTACTGTGATATTGAGTGATTTGCCTTGGAAATGAACAGAGATCATTCTGTCGTTTTTGAGATTGCATCCAAGTACTGCATTTCTTTTGTTGACTATGATGGCTACTCCATTTCTTGTAAGGGATTCTTGCCCACAGTAGTAGATATAATGGTCATCTGAGTTAAATTCACCCATTCCAGTCCATTCCAGTTGGCTGATTTCTAAAATGTCAACATTCACTCTTGCCTTCTCCTGTTTGACCACTTCCAATTTGCCTTGATTCATGGACCTAACATTCCAGGTTCCTATGCAATATTGCTGTTTATAGCATCAGACCTTGCTTTCATCACCAGTAACATCCACAACTGGGTGTTGTTTTTGCTTTGGCTCAGTCTCTTAATTCTTTCTGGAGCTATTTCTCCACTGACCTCTAGTAGCATATTGGGCACCTACCCACCTGGGGAGTTCATCTTTCAGTATCCTATCTTTTTGCCTTTTCGTGCTATTCATGGGGTTCTCAAGGCAGGAATACTGAAGTGGTTTGCCATTCCCTTCTCCAGTGAACCACATTTTTTCAGAATTCTCTACCATGACCCGTCCGTCTTGGGTGGCCCTATATGGCATGGCTCATAGTTTCATTGAGTTAGACAAGGCTGTGATTCATGTTATTATATTGTTTAGCTTTCTGTGATGGTGGTTTTCAGTTTGTCTGCCCTCTGATGGAGAAGGATAAGAGGCTTATGAAATCTTCCTGATGGGATAGACTGACTGAGGAGGATACTGGGTCTTGTTCTGATGGGCAGGGCCATGCTCAGTAAATCTTTAATCTAATTTTCTGTTGATCGGTGGAGCTGTGTTCCCTCCCTGCTATATACCTGGGGCCAATTTCATGGGAAACAGATGGGGAAATAGTGGAAACAGTATCAGACTTTATTTTTGGGGGCTCCAAAATCACTGCAGATGGTAATGGCAGCCATGAAATTAAAAGACGCTTACTCCTTGGAAGGAAAGTTATGACCAACTTCGATAGCATATTAAAAAGCAGAGACATTACTTTGCCAACAAAAGTCCATCTAGTCAAGGCTATGGTTTTTCCAGTGGTCATGTATGGATGTGAGAGTTGGACTGTGAAGAAAGCTGAGTGCTGAAGAATCGATGCTTTTGAACTGTGGTGTTGCATAAGACTCTTGAGAGTCCCTTGGACTGCACAGAGACCCAGCCAGTCCATTCTAAAGGAGATCAGTCCTGGGTGTTCATTGGAAGGAGTGATGCTAAAGCTGAAACTCCAATACTTTGGCCACGTCATGTGAAGAGTTGACTCATTGGAAAAGACTCTGATGCTGGGAGGGATTGGGGGCAGGAAGAGAAGGGGACGACAGAGGACGAGATGGCTGGATGGCATCACCGACTAGATGGACATGAGTTTGAGTGAACTCCAGGAGTTGGTGATGGACGACAGGGAGGCATGGCGTGCTGCCTTTCATGGGGTCGCAAAGAGTCGGACATGACTGAGGGACTGAACTGAACTGAAACTTTAGTGGAGGTAATGAAGATAATGGTGACCTCCCTCAAAAGATCCCAGGCATGTACTGCTACAGTCCGTGTCCCCAACCCTGCAGCATGCCACCACCGACCCATGCCTTCACCGGAAACTCCCGGACACCCACAAACAAGTCTCCAGTGGTGGTCACTGTTCCTTTCTCCCTGGGTCCTGGTGCACAAGGTTCTGTTGTGCCCTCCAAGAGTCTATTTCCCAGTCTTATATAAGTTCTGGCGGCTTTATAGTGGGGTTGATGGCGACCTCCTCCAAGCGGACTTATGCCATACAAACACCCAGAGCCCCTGTCCCTGCAGCAGACCACTGCAGTACCTCCACAGGAGATGCTCAAACACAATTCTGTCTCAGTCTCTGTGGGATCTCTGGATCCTGGTGTGCACAAGGTTTGTTTGAGCCCTCTGAGCGTCTCTGGCAGGAATGGGGTTTGATCCTGAATGCGAATTCACCCCTCTTACCCTCTTGCTGAGGCTCTCCTTTGCCCTTGGACAGGGGGTATCTCACAGCTTCTCCAGTGCCTACCGTCTTAGATTTTTCTGACCTTGGACCTGGGGTATCTCCTCTCGGCCGCTGGCCACTCCAGCGCCATGCAGCCAGGGGTAAATGCTTTGCTTCATGGCATTCTGTGTGGAAGAATGGGAAATGTGTGGGTAGGTCAACATTTTCATATACAGATCTGCTTCATTCCTTTATTTTCAACTCACTTCTTACTCCCACCCTGAGGTTTTTGTGAAAAGATTGCCCAACTCCATCTCCTCTAGCTTCCCTCCCAATGTTTTCTAGGCTGTGGCTTTCTTTTTTCTACTTTACCAGTTACCATCCTTTCATCTGCTTTTTTGACTTCCAGAAATTTATTTGAAGTCTCCTTCCTATCTGTTGCAACCCATTCCAATTCTCTTTGCATTCTCTCCTCCACAAACAAGTACTTTTTGTGTGCTTACAGGACTCCACACTAAGCTCTAAGGACAAGATAGGAAAAAAAAGTGAAAGAGACAAGGTATTGAGAACACAATAAAGGTCAAGCAGTCTAGTAAGAATAAACAAGGCAATAAATAAACAAGGTAATCTCAGAGAATATTAAGTTCTATGAAGAAAATAAACAGAGTAATGTGATATAGACATCTAGTAAGAGTCAGGGAATTTGGTCTGCCTTTGACGGGTAGATATCTCCTTTGACGCTAAAATCATGGAATCCAAAATCTGGGAAGATCATTCTGATTTGAACAAATAGAATGATGAGAAGCATTAAGTCTGGGAAGGCCACTCCATAAAAATGGGGCAGCCTTAAGGCAGGAAAGTGGTAGTTGTTCTGTCATGTCTGACTCCTTGCAACCCCATGAACTATGTAGCCCACCAGCCTCCTCTGTCCATGGAATTCTCCAGGCAAGAATACTGGAGTGGGTTGCCATTCCCTTCTCCAGGAAATGTTCCAGACCCAGGAATCAAACCTGGCCCTTCTGAAGCATATTCCTTACCATCTGAGCCACCAGGGAAGCCCTTATGGCAACCAGGAAATCCAAGGGACCAAAACAAATAACCAAGCAAGGGGACAAAATTGCTGCAGATCAAGGAAGAAATAGGAGGACAGTAGGAGATGAGGTTGGAGAAGGAAACAGAGGGTCTTGAAACCGTGGTAAGAAGTGTGTATTTTATTGTAAATATAAAGGAAGACCTCTGGGGAATTTTTCCCAGGAAAGGACACAACTGGCTTTTTATTTTATACCTTTTTCCTTTCACCCTGAAAAATTTCCTTTTGTATTTCTTGTAGTAAAATCTGTTGGCAACGCATTTCTCAGATGTTTGTCTAAAAGTGTTTTTATTCTTCTTTCATTTTTTTATTTCGTTATGTTGTCTGCAGCATTTTAAAGTGCCCCTCTCCTGATTCCTGGCCCCTGGTTATTCAAACACTAATCTAAGTACAGCCATGAAGGGATTTTGCAGATGTAATTAAAGTCTCACATCAGTTGGTTTTAAAATATCTTGATGGGTCTGACCTAATAACATTAGCCCTTTTAGCATTAGCATTTTTCTCTGACTGGTAGCAAAGAAGAAATCAGAGCTATTTGAACTGTGAGAGGAATTCAATGTGAGGACGATTCTCTGTTATGAGATGTAAGATGCCATGGTGGTGGTTTAGTCGCTTAGTCGTGTCCAACTCTTGAGATCCCATGGACTGTAGCCCACCAGGCTCCTCTGTCCATGGGATTTTCCAGGCAAGAATACTGCAGTGGGTTGCTGTCTTCTTCTCCAGGGGATCTTCCTGACCCAGGAACTGAACCTGGATCTCCTGCCTTGCAGGCAGCTTATTTACCAACTGAGCTAGAATGGAAGATCAAGAGGCCATGGGGGTATGGAGCTGAAAATGGCCTCTAGATGCTAAGAACAGTCCCTGAAAGACAGTCAGAAAAAAGAAGGGGAGTGGATTTCAACCCCTCAACATCAACAAATTGAATTCAGCCAACAGTATGAATAAGTCTGGAAGCATGTTTTCCCTCAGAACCTTGAGCTGAGAATTTGACACAGCTGACACCTTGATTTCAGCCTTTTGATACCCTTCGTTTAGAAACCCAGTCATGCTATACTGGACTTCTGACCTACAGAAACTGTGAAGTAATAAATGGGTGTTGTTTAAAGTCAGTAAGTTTGTGATAATTTGCACATAATGTCATAATGTGATAATTTGCACATAATGTAAATATATGCGTTTTACAAAACCAGTATGGGACACTTAAGTTCTGAGCGATTGAACTGAACTGAAAGTTATAATTTGCACTCAATAAAATGCTCAGATCTTAAGTGTGCCATATCGGTTTTGTAAAAGGCATATGTTTACTTTACCCACACCCCTATCAAGATACAGGATATTTCTATTACCCTGGAAAATTCACTCCAGCTCTCCTCGTCAGCCCTACCATCTCCAAGTAAACTCTGATATGATTTCTGTCATCTATAGGGTAGTTTTACCTGTTGCAGAATATTATATTAATGGAATCATTCAGTATGTGCTTTTTGTGAACATTTCTTTTCATTTCTCTTGGATTACTGCCTAGAGGTGGGATAGTTTTGTTATAAAGTAGATTTACATTTAACTTTATAAGAAATGGCTGAATAGTCTTCCAAAGATGTACCATTTTGCCATCCCACTAGCAACATACAAGAGTTCTTGTTATTCCATATCCTTTCCAACATTTGATGTTGTCATTTTTTTGTTTTCATTCATTTTTTAGCAATTTTATTAAGTATTTCTATATCTTATTACGGCTTTAATTTTCATTTTCCTCATGATGATTTATATTAAGCATCTGTTCATGTTCTTATTGTTTATTCACATATATCTTGTTTCGAAGTGTCTTTTCAAGTGTTTTCCTGGGTAGGTTTTCATTCATTATTGAGTCACAGAAATTCTTTCATTATATTCTGAATACAAGTTATTTGTCTGTTCTATGTTCCAAATATTTTCACCCAATCTGTTGTTTGCCTTTTCATTCCCTTAATGTTGTCTTTTGATGAGCAGAAATTTTTCATTTTTATGAAGCAAAATATATATTTTTTTCTTTTATGGTTCATGATTTCTGTGTTCACTCTAAGAAACCTCTGCCTACCACAAGTTTGAAAAGATATTATCCAGTGTATTCTTTTATTAGCCTTATCATTTTAATTGCTGTGGTTAGGTCTATGATTCATCTTGCATACTTTTTTGTGTATGGTATGAGGTAGTTATCTAGGATTTTCTTCCATAACGATACCCAATTCTCAAAGCATCATTTGTTGAAGAAATTTGCCTTTATCTTTTTTTTAAATTTTATTGTTATTTTTTACTTTACAATACTGTATTGGTTTTGCCATACATCAACATGCATCCGCCACGGGTGTACACGTGCTCCCCATCCTGAACCCCCTCCCACCTCCTCCCTATACTGCTTCGCACCCTTTTTAAAAATCATATGTGTTGGGTCTATTTCTGGACTCTCTGCTGTTCCATCTAACCTTTTAAAAATCATGTCCCCAGTACCATATGTTCTTGTTTATTGTTCCTTTATACAAAATTGTGAAAGCAGGTGTTATGAGTCCTTCAACTCTGTTCTTTTTCTAGATTGTTTTGGCTGTGCTAGGTATTTTGCCTTCCAAATAAAATTTTAAATCAGCATGTAGGTTTATTAAAAAAGGATTTTTCACAACTGCATTGAATCAATACTGTTCAATATAATTTTCTATAATGGTGACAGTGTTATGTATCTGCTGTCTAGTATGGTAGCTAAATACATGTAACTGTTGAGCATTAAAATGTGGATAGTATAAATGAAAAACAAAGATATTGTTTTATTTAATTATAGTATTTAAAAATAAACAACCAAAAATCTAAAATATAAAACAAACTAGTGAATATAATAAAAAGAAACAGACTCACAGATATAGAGAACAAACTAGTGGTTACGAATGGGGAGAGGGAAAGGAGGAGGGGCAAGATAGAGTAGAGGATTAAGAGGTACAGACTACTGTGTATAAAATAAATAAGATACAAGAATATACTGCACAGCACAAGGAATATAGCCAATATCTTATAATAACTATAAATGGAGTATAATCTATAAACATTTTGAATCACTATGCCATGTACTTGAAACTAATATTGTAAATCAACTATACCTCAATAAAAATAAAAATAAATAAATATAAACAACCACAAAGTGACTAATGGCTACCAGATTGGACAGTGCAGCTCTAGGTCGGTTTGTGGACAACTGGCATCTTAATATTTATTCTTCCTATCAAAGAACATCTTATTTTCCATTTATTTAAGTTTCTTTCAATTTCTCTCAACAATGCTTTATAGTTTTTAGTCTATTGCTCTTATCCCTAAGATTTTTGTATTTTTTCAAATGCTTTTTCTGCATCTACTGAAATTATAGGATGTTCTTTAATCTGATAAAAATTAATCAATTTTTATATATGAAAAAGCCCACTGATCAAGGTAGAGTATCCTTTTTATATATTGCTATATCTGACTTTCTAATGTTTTGTCAAGGACTTTTGTATCTATGTTCAAGAGTGATATTTGTCTTTAATATATCTTTCTTGTATGTTATATTTTAGTATTAAAGTTACACTGGTTTCATAAATTAGTAAGAAATATTTTTCAATGATTTTGCATAGGATTGGTATTATTTCTTCCCTAAATGTTTGATAGAATTCATCAGTGAAATCATCTGGACCTGGAGCTCTATTTGTGGAAAATTGTTTGGTAATAAGCTCAATTTCATTAACAAGTATAGATTTCCTACTTCTTGTATTGGTTTTGGCAATTTACTTCTTCCAACAAATTTATTCATTTCTTCTCTGTTGTTGAATTTTTTGGCATAAAGTCATCCCCATCATTCCTTTATTATCATTATAAAACCTATGTAATCTATAGGGGTATCTCCTTTTTCATTCCTAACATTCATAATTTATGTTTTCATTCTTTTCCTGATACAATGTGTTCTGTGTGTATTCATGCTGTTAATATTTTCCCCAAAAAACTTTGTTGATAATCTCTGCCATTTTTTCCATTTTATTAATTTCACTTTTATATATATATATTTTTATACTTACTTGGGTTTAGCTGGCTATTACTTCCCTGAATTCTCGAGGTGGAAATAAAAATCATTGATTCTATGTCTTCTTTTCCAATAATAGGCATTCAAATTTACAAAATTTCTTCTAAGAGATGTTTCAGATGTATCACACAAGATTTGATATAACTGTTTTATTATATTTCATTTAAAAATATTTTCTAATCTCCTTGTGATTTCATTTGACCCCTGAGTTTTTTGGTAGTATACTGCATAGTTTCAAAATATTGGAGGACTCCCTATGTATCTTGTTGTTATTGATTTCTGTGTTTTTATGGGTGCCAAAATACCACTTTTTATTCTTGTGCAGGATTCTACATGATGCCAATCCTTAGAAATGTACTGGGACTTATTTTATAACCTAACATGTGGTCTATATTGGTGAATGTTCTTTACCAAATGTGTATTTTACTATTAATGGGTCTGATGTTACATAAATGTCAATTAGGTCAAATGGTTGATGATGTTAAGTCCTTCATATTATTTCTGATTTTTTTCTTTACATGTTCCATCAATTACCAAGAGAATGTTGTTAAAGTCTCCTTGTTTGTAGATTTGACTATCCTTTATTTTCTAATAGTTTTTGATTCATATATTTAGGACTTTTTTGATTCATATATTTAGGACTTTCATATATTAGGACTTTTCATCAGAATCAACACATTCAAGAGTGTTTTCTTTTCTTGAATAATTAACACTTTTATCATTACGAAATGTCTCTATTACTAGTATATCTTCTCATCATAAGCTACTTTGTCTGATAGTAATACAGCCATAACATATTTTATATGATTAGGGTTTGCGTGGCATATCTTTTTCCATTCTTTTGGTTTCAGCTTCTTTTTGTCTCTATGTTTAGTGTGTGTATCAACTAAGAAATATATGGTAGGGTCTTACTTTACCATCAAGTTTGACAATCTTGTATTTTAACAAGGGTGTTTAGTCTATTTACACAATAAAATTGATATTTTAGATTGAAATCTACCATCTTGGTGTTTGATTTTCATTTATCTCATCTGTTTTTTTTTTTTTCTTTCTTATTTTTCAGTTCCTACTTTTCTAATTTGGGGAGGGTTAATTAAATCTGTTAAGTACTGACCTTACCTGCACTTGCCCAGAGCCAGTGGTTTCAGCATCTAGTAAGACAGTGGAGCGGACATGAGCAGAGCAAGGGTGGACAGGCTCAGACTGGGGCTGCTGCTTCGGGTGCCACTCCTTTCCATGAAGATTTATTCAAATCAAACAACTGCTGTAACCCTTTGAATAACTCCTTCCAAAATACCTTGGCTGCCCCAAATTCATTTAACTCTACCATCAAGGCAGTCAGGTGCTCTGCAGTCAACAGCCAGTCTCTTTGTAATCTTGTTCTCCCTTCTACATCTCTACTGTTAAGAGACTTAGACCAAGAAATACCTGTACTTCCTCATCTTCTAAACACAATCCAAGTGGCAACTAGACATCTAGTGTGACAAGGGAAAGACAGGTCTTCATTGAATCTGTTAATTCCATGCTTTATTCTACTGATACAGAAAATATTGAGAGTCTCAAATTTGATTGCTTTTGAGATATTTTAGTTATTCTTCTTGATCATTTTGATCAGGCTTCCCTGATAGCTCAGGCAGTAAAGCGTCTGTCTGCAATGTGGGATACCTGGGTTCAATCCCTGGGTTGGGAAGATCCCCTGGAGGAGGACATGGCACCCCACTCCAGTACTCTTGCCTAAAAAATCCCATGGACCGAGGAGCACGGTGGGCTACAGCCCATGGGGTCGCAAAGAGTTGGACACGACTGAGCTACTTCACTTTCTTTCTTTCTTGATCATTTTTATGATATTTTATATTGATATTTTATTTTAATGATTATTCTAGAGATTATAGTACATCTATAACTTATTATACATTCAAAATGTACTCTATTACTTTGTGAGCTATTTAATAATTTTATAAAATATATTTCGGAGAAGGCAATGGCACCCCACTCCAGTACTCTTGCCTGGAAAATCCCATGGATGGAGGAGCCTGGTAGGCTGCAGTCCATGGGGTCGCTAAGAGTCAGGCACGACTGAGCGACTTCACTTTCACTTTTCACTTTCATGCATTGGAGAAGGAAATGGCAACCCACTCCAGTGTTTTTCACTTTCATGCATTGGAGAAGGAAATGGCAACCCACTCCAGTGTTCTTGCCTGGAGAATCTCAGGGACGGTGGAGCCTGGTGGGCTGCCATCTATAGGGTCACACAGAGTTGGACACGACTGAAGCGACTTAGCAGCAGCAGCATAAAATATATTTACAGTGATTACTCTCCTACTCTTTGGATTCTTGTCATATATTTTATTTTCATATATGCTATATCCTGCACATTCCTTTGGTGTTATGTGCAAATTAAATAGCCAACAATCTTTAAAGAGACTTAATATGATAATAAATAAATATAATAATAAGATTAATGTTTAAAAGACTATTTGTATTTATTAACAAATTTACACTTTCTGGTGGTTTTCATTTCTTCCTGTAGAACTATGTTTCTCTCTGATTACATTTTCCTTCAGCTCACTTAATTCCTTTCAGTATTTCCTATAGACAAACCTAGACAGCATATTAAAAAATAGAGACATCACTTTGCCAACAAAGGTCTGTATCATCAAAGCTATGGTTTTTCAAGTAGTCATGTATGGATGTGAGAGTTGGATCATAAAGAAGGCTGAGTGCTGAAGAATTGATGCTTTCAAGTTGTGGTGCTGGAGAACACTCTTGAGAGTCCCTTGGACAGCAAGGAGATCAAACAAGTCAATTTCCTTAAGGAAATCGACCCTAAATATTCATTGGAAGGACTGATGCTCAAGCCTAAGCTTCAATACTTCTTCTGTCTAATGCGAAGAGTTGACTTATTGGAAAAGACCCTGATGCTGGGAAAGATTGAAGGCAGGAGGAGAAGGGAGCAGCAGAAGATGAGATGGCTAGATAGCATCACCTATTCAATGGACAAGAATTTGAGCAGACTCCAAGAGATAGTGGAGGACAGAGGAGGCTGGCATCCTGCACTCCATGGGGTTGCAAAGAGTCAGACACAACTTAGTGACTGAATAACAACAAATTTCTTATAGTACAGGTCTGTGGCAGATGAAATCTTTCAGTTTTGTCTGTCAAAAATATCTCTATTTCACTTTCCTTTTTAAAGGATACTTTAAAATGCTGATTTTATTATTTTTGATAAAGAAAGCAGTTATCATTCTTATTATTGCTTTCTTGTAAAAAATGGTACTTCTTTCTCTGGCTGCTTTCAAGGTTTTCGAGTCGGACACGACTGAGCGACTGATCTGATCTGATCTGATCCAATTTGGACTATGATTTCCCTAGATGTGGTCTGTGTATTTCTCCTGCTTGAAGTTGCAGAGCTTCTTGGATTTATGAGTTGGTATCTTTTATCAATTAAAAAAAAATCTGGTCATTATTTCTTCAAATACTTTCAAATGCTTCATTTGCTCTGTCCTTTCCCTGATGGGACTCAAATTACATGTATTCTAGACCAGCAGTCCCCAACTTTTTGGCATCAGGGACTGGTTTCACAGAAGACAATTTTTTCATGAACTGGAGGGGAATATGGGGGAATAGTTTCAGGATGATTCAAGTGCATTGGAGAGCAGCTGTAAAGACAGATGAAGTTTCACTCATTCAGCCTACCCGCTGCTCACCTCCTACTGAGTGGTCCAGTTCCTAACAGGCCGACCCTTGTGCTAGATCATTTGATACTGCCTTACAAGTCTCAGAAGGTCTGTTGTGATTTATTTCTTCATTCTTTTTGCTTATTTTGTCTCTTTACTTTGGTTTGTATAATTTCTGTTGACTTGTCTTTAAGTCCATCAAACTCTTTTTGTTACGTTCAGTCATCTTTCATTCAATTGGTTGTGTTGTGTTAGTCACTCCATCATGTCTGACTCTTTGCAACCCCTGGACTGTTGCCCACCAGGCTCCTCTGTCCATGGGATTCTCCAGGCAAGAATACTAGAGTGGGTTGTCATTTCCTTCTCCAGGGGATCTTCCCAACCCTGGAATCAAACCCCGGTCTCCTGCATTGCAGGCAGATTCTTTACTGTCTGAGCCACCAGGGAAGCCCCATTTGTTCATTCCAACGACTTCTCTATTTTAGGTATTGCATTTTTTTAGTTTTAGAATTTCCATCTTATTCTTTTTTTAATATTTAGATTTCTTTATTTATTTGGATGCACCAGGTCTTAGTTGCAGCACACTGAATCTTTGATCTTCACTGTGGTTTTTTTATTTTGAATTTTGTTTTTAGTATTATAATTCACATTTTCTTGGCTCTTTACATGTATGTTAATTTTTATTGTCTACTGGACATGTAGACATGTATGGTATGTTGTAGAGATTCTGTATTATGTTGTCTTCTTCCAAAGATGATTAAATTTTGTGCTGGAAGGCAGTTACATTACTGGAGACTTATCTTGATCTTGTCAAGATCAAGAAAACATGTCTGGTTTCATGTTTTGTTGGAGAAGTGTGGGGAGGGTGGTACAATTTCTATTTTGCCCCTAGTTCTGAGGTGCAGTCCCTACTCCTGGTTTGCAATTACTACTCCTAAAATTGTGGTTTTTCTCAGGTTTCAAGTGAATGCTTGGTATGTTCACAAAGGACTCTATTCTGGATGGGTCAGAACTTTATTATATTCTCAGCGCTATGTGACTTCTAAAATCTCTGTTGAGCTGAGAATTTGGCCAAAAAACTAATGGGTATTCCTATACACATTTCTCCTCCCCTTTTCCAGTAACTGTCCAAAATATTTTAGTCAACTTAACAACTCATGACTCTGATCTCTTCCCTTCACTCCATGAGACTGCTACATTCTGCTTAGGCTTCATTTCCCTGCACTACAGTTTGGAAATTGCTCCCAGGCAGAAAGTCAAGGGGTATATGGACTTCAACTCGAGAGTGTTTCTTCTCTGAGTTTAGCAGACTTGCATGTCCACTATCAAACGCTGAAAACCTATTGTTTTATACATTTTTTCAGGAAAGCATCTGAGTGGTGCAAAGGCCTCTTGATAAGAAATTGGTCCATACCCACGTGAATCAGTGTGAAATATAAGATTAAAATATTTTAACTGAAGTAAGCTGTAAAACAGATTTTGAAGATATTCTGTGAGGATCTGGGAACTTTCAGAAACTATCCAGAGTTACTTAATGTGTTGCAATACTTAATTGTGTTTCACCAATTCACTATGCCTTTTATTCCAAGTGTTAGAAAAGCAAGAAATTGAGCATTTTGTCAAGTCCTTGCAACAGTTACAAATGTGTGCCTTGTGAGCCTACAGAAACTATGAGTGCTCTGTGCACAAGGCACTTACCCCCCACCCCACCATTGCAGCTAGCTCCAGGAGTCAAGCAGCCTCCTGATAGTCTTGCTAGCAGGAGAATCTCAGAAAAATTACCTTGCCCAAGTGAATCCAGCAACTACAGATATCCATAAAAGTGTTCTTATTAAGAAGTCTCCTGAATTAGGTACCTGTCATGGATTAAATTGCCATCTCCTTTGGAATTTTTCAGAGTTTTCTAAAAATTCTGTGTCTGATTATTCCAGTTGTGATAACCTACTCCAGTAATATCTGAGGGCATTATTTCATGACTTGATTAATTAAATCAAACAAAAGAAACAGGAAAGTAAAACTTCCTTTGTTTCAGTGTCACTTTCTTAGGCAACTGGCATTAACCCTACCCCTTCCTACCACCTACAACAAGGGGAGATACAGGAGAGTCCTCTCCCTTAAAATATCATTATCTGTAAGCTTCCCAGAGGGCAACACAATCTTTACTGTGTTTTTCTTCCATAAGTCAATAATTTCTGAGTCACTTCATTGTCTACCGAGAAAAAATTATGTTTTGGTGTATCAGCATACGGAATTAAGAAATTATTGGCTTCTGTGTATGTACTAGAATGATGAGATAAAATCAGCTACGTCTTCTTATTTTGGCTTAGACCCCAAAAGTTAAATAACACTGACATTGCCACTTGCTTGCAAACTCAAGATCAGGTACTACCTATACATGAGAATTCAGCACAAATTATCAAATCAACCCTACTATGACAGAAATCAAGAAGAACCACCATTAGGTTCATGATATTTCTTTACTATTTGTATTATTTTCAACACTTTGGGGATTACTTTTCAAATCAAGAGGAGATGCACTCTGTATAGTCACTGGGTAGACAACACTGAAGTCCTTAGCTAAGTCTCTAGGACCATACCCAGTGAATGCTGATAATATCAGCTGTCTGTCCCCTCAGATTCTAAGTTATATTGAGTCACCTGCATTGGAAATTTTGATGCTGAAAGATCTCCCAGATGCAGCTCTTTCTGGCTGATCAAATTGCATAATTAAGTGCAAGAGATCTCAGATTAGCCTGGGTATTGAACTGGACCAGGAGAGTGTATCCATAAGGGAATACCCAAAGAATTTAAAACCATCAAAGCTGTCAAGATGAGTTATCTGTCCAAAAGGAATGCCTTATATGGGGGAATTGTAGCATTATTTTTTCAAGAAGTCAGCTTTCTTGTTATCTTGGACATGCTAAATGTAGCATATCCAGGATTTTTTTTTGCATGGAAACCTCAGATAGAAGATATTTCTGACGTGTCAAAATTGTTTTCTGATACAAAAAGACTGGAAAAGGGTGTAGCCTGCGACAAGTTACTTAAAAGAACAAATTAAAGGTACCTACTTTTCTACTGGGCAGAGGGGTGGAATATGAGAGGGAATGGAGAAGCAGAGGGATCAGAAGAATTAGGTAAGAATCCATATTAAGTTTGGAGAGTTATTCTAAGGTAACAATTTCTTCATCGAGGTAGGCTCACTTTCAAAATGCCCTAAAGAGGGTCCTTAGTACCACCTCCAACCTCTGTTGTGCGAACTGGTTTCAATATATGGAGTAATGAGAACTGCTATTTTTGACAATGTGGACTACAGATTGAGGTTTTAAATTATTTAGAAGATTAAAGTAACTCCAGAAAATTTAGAAAAACAAAGAAGTTGAAAAAAGGGGCGGGGGGGAATGGCCATAAATCCTTACTCTCATCCACCTTTAGAAAATAATTATCATTAGTACTTTGGTTTGTTTCTTTCCTATTTTTCTAATTCACTAAAATACATTAAACTACTTTTGAAAAATTAAATAACTTTGTACATGGCGAAATACCTTCAAGCAACTTGGAAATGTCTAAAATAAAAAGTAAAATTAATATCTTCATCTCTATCCACCAGTTGCCCTTGAGTCCCACAGATAAAAACTGCACTTAGGTTTTTATTCTTCAAGTGGTTTCAAATTTCCTATTAGATAATATGTTCATGCTTCTATTTCTTGATGTTTTAAATAACATGTATTAGTTCATTTCAATTCAGCGGTTAATAACATAGATCCAGAAGCCAGACTCCCTGAGTTTGAATCCTGGTTCTGTTGCTTCCTGGCTCTGTAACCCTGAGAAAGTTCCTTAATCTCTCTGGATCTCCATTTTGTCATCAATAAAATAGAGATAATAGTAGTATTTACTTCACAGTGTTTTTGTGAAGAGTACATGTTTTTGTAAGATGCTTAGATAGTGCTTATGACATATTCAAGGTTCAGTAATGTTATTATCTTTATTATCCTGAAAGATGAAAATTCTATCCCATTTTCATGGCTTCCTATTTCTATTCTACTACCCTATATTTATTATATTATTTTTAAGGTTTTAAAATAGATTTCAATAATAAATTAAGTCTCAGTTCAGTTGCTCAGTCATGTCTGAATCTTTGCAACCCCATGGACTGCAGTACCTCAGGCTTCTCTGTCCATCACCAACTCCCAGAGCTTGCTCAAACTCATGTCCATCGAGTCAGTGATGTCATCCAACCATCTCATCCTCTGTTGTCCACTTCTCCTCCAGCCTTCAATCTTTCCCAGCATCAGGGTCTTTTCCAACAAGTCAGTTCTCTGAATCAGGTGGCCAGAGTATTGGAGCTTCAGCTTCAATATCAGTCCTTCCAATGAATATTCAGGACTGATTTCCTCTAGGATTAACTGGCTTGATCTTCTTGCAGTCCAAGGGACTCTCAAGAGTCTTCTGCAACACTACAGTTCACAAGCATCAATTTTTCAGTCCTCAGCTTTCTTTGAGTCCAACTCTCACATCCATACATGACTACTGGAAAAACCATAGCTTTGAATAGATGGACTTTTGTCAGCAAAGTAATGTCTCTGCTTTTTTAATATGCTGTCTAGGCTGGTCATAGCTTTTCTTCAAAGGAGCAAGCATCTTTCAAGTTCACGGCTGCAGTCACCATCTGCAGTGATTTTGGAGCCCAAGAAAGTGAAATCCATCACTGTTTCCATTGTTTCTCATCTATTTGCCATGAAATCATGGACTGGATGCCACAATCTTAGTTTTTTGAATGTTGAGTTTTAAACCAGCTTCTCACTCCTCTCTTTCACCTTCATTAAGAGGTTCTTTAGTTCCTCTTTGCTTTCTGATATAAGGATGGTGTCATCTGCAAACCTGAGGTTATTGATATTTCCTCTGGCAATCTTGATTCCAGCTTGTGCTTCATCTAGCCTGGCATTTTGCATGATGTACTCTACATGTAAGTTAAATAAGCAGGGTGACAATATACAGCCTTGACATACTCATTTCCCAGTTTATGACCAGTTCATTGTTCCATGTCTGGTTCTCACTATTGCTCTTTGGCCTGCATACAGATTTCTCAGGAGGCAGGTGAGGTGGTCTGGTATTCCCATCTCTTGAAGAATTTTCCACAGTTTTGTAATCTACACGGTCAAAGGCTTTGGCATAGTCAATAAAGCAGTAGTAGATGTTTTTCTGGAACTCTCTTGCTTTTTATATGATCCAATGGATGTTGGAAATTTGATCTCTGGTCCTTCTACCTTTTCCAGATCAAACTTGAATATCTGGAAGTTCTTGGTGCACATACTATTGAAGCCTAACTAGGAGAATTTTGAGCATTACTTTGTCAGCGTGTGAGATGAGTGCAATTGTGCAGTAGTTTTAATATTCTTTGGCACTGCCTTTCTTTGGGATTGGAAAGAAAACTGACCTTTTCCAGTCTTGTGACCACTGCTGAGTTTTCCAAATTTGCTGGCATATTGAGTGCATCACTTACATGGCATCATCTTTTAGGATTTCAAATAACTCAGCTGGAATTCCATCACCTCCACTAGCTTTGTTTGTAGTGATGCTTCCTAAGGCTCAATTGACTTCACACTCCAGGATGTCTGCCTCTAGATGAGTGATCACACCATCATAGTTATCTGGGTCATTAAGATCTTTCTTGTACAGTTCTCCTGTGTATTCTTGCTACCTCTTCGTAATATCTTCTGCTTCTGTTAGGTCCATACCATTTCTGTCCTTTATTGTGCCCATCTTTGCATAAAATGTTTCCTTTGTATCTCTAATTTTCTTGAAGAGATCTCTAGTCTTTCCCATTCTATTGTTTCCCTCTATTTCTTTGCATTGATCACTGAGGAAGACTTTCTTATCTCTCCTTGCTATTCTTTGGAACTCTGCATTCAAATGGGTATATCTTTCCTTTTCTCCTTTGCTTTTGGCTTCTCTTCCTTTCTCAGCTATTTGTAAGGCCTGCTTAGATAGCCATTTTGCTTTTTTGCATTTCTTTTTCTTGGGGATGATCTTGCTCCCTGTCTCCTGTACAATGTCACAAACCTCTGTCCATAGTTCATCAGGCACTTTTTCTATCAGATCTAGTCCCTTACATCTTTTTTTTTAACTTCCACTGTATAATTGTTCAGTTCAGTTCAGTTCAGTTCAGTCGCTCAGTCATGTCTGACTCTCTGCGACCCCATGAATTGCAGCACACCAGGCCTCCCTGTCCATCACCAACTCCCGGAGTTTACCCAAAGTCATGTCCATTGAGTTGGTGATGTCATCCAGCCATCTCATCCTCTGTCGTCCCCTTCTCCTCCTGTCTCCAACCCTCCCAGCACCAGGGTCTTTTCCAATGAGTCAATTCTTCGCATGAGGTGGCCCAAGTATTGGAGTTTCAGCTTCAGCATCAGTCCTTCCAATGAACACCCAGGACTGATCTTTAGGATAGACTGGTTGGATCTACTTGCAGTCCAAGAGTCTTCTCCAACACCACAGTTCAAAAGCATCAATTTTTCGGTGCTCAGCTTTCTTCACAATCCAACTCTCACATCCAGACATGACCACTGGAACAACCATAGCCTTGACTAGACGGACCTTTGTTGGCAAAGTAACATCACTACTTTTTAATATGCTATCCAGGTATAATCATTAAGGATTTGATTTAGGTCATACCTGAATAGTCTAGTGGTTTTCCCTACTTTCTTCCATTTAAGTCTGAATTTGGCAATAAGGATCTGAGCCACAGTCAGCTCCCGGTCTTGTTTTTGCTGACTGTATACAGCTTCTCCATCTTTGGCTGCAAGGAATATAATAAGTCTGATTTCGGTGTTGACCATCTGGTGATGTCTATGTGTAGAGTCTTCTCTTGTGTTGTTGGAAGACGGTGTTTGCTATCACCAATGCATTGTGTGGCAAAACTCTATTAGCCTTTGCCCTGCTTCATTCTGTACTCCAAGACCAAATTTGCCTGTTACTCCAGGTGTTTCTTGACTTCCTACTTTTGCATTCCAGTCCCCTATAATGAAAAGGGCATCTTTTTTTGGGTGTTAATTCTAGGTCTTGTAGGTCTTCATAGAACCGTTCAACTTCAGCTTCTTCAGCTTTACTGGTCGGGGCATAGACTTGGATTACTGTCATATTGAGTGATTTGCCTTGGAAATGAACAGAGATCATTCTGTCGTTTTTGAGATTGCATCCAAGTACTGCATTTCTTTTGTTGACTATGATGGCTACTCCATTTCTTGTAAGGTATTCTTGCCCACAGTAGTAGATGTAATGGTCATCTGAGTTAAATTCACCCATTCCAGTTCGCTGATTCCTAAAATGTTGACATTCACTCTAGCCATCTGCTGTTTGACCACTTCCATTGCAGAGTACATCATGAGAAACACTGGGCTGGATGAAGCACAAGCTGGATCAAGATTGCCGGGAGAAATATCAATAACCTCAGACATGCAGATGATACCACCCTTATGGCAGAAAGTGAAGAACTAAAAAGCCTCTTGATGAAAGTGAAAGGGGAGAGTGAAAAAGTTGGCTTAAATCTCAACATTCAGAAAACGAAGATCATGGCATCCGGTCCCATCACTTCATGGGAAATCGATAGGGAAACAGTGGAAAAATTGTCAGGTTTTATTTTTTTAGGCTCCAAAATCACTGCAGATGGTGACTGCAGCCATAAAATTAAAAGACTCTTACTCCTTGGAAGGAAAGTTATGACCAACCTAGATAGCATATTGAAAAGCAGAGACATTACTTTGCCAACAAAGGTCCGTCTAGTCAAGGCTATGGTTTTTCCAGTGGTCATGTATGGATGTGAGAGTTGGACTGTGAAGAAAGCTGAGTGCTGAAGAATTGATGCCTTTGAACTGTGGTGTTGGAGAAGACTCTTGAGAGTCCCTTGGACTGCAAGGAGATCCAACCAGTCCGTTCTAAATGAGATCAGCCCTGGGTGTTCTTTGGAAGGAATGATGCTGAAGCTGAAACTCCAGTACTTGGGCCACCTCATACGAAGGGTTGACTCATTAGAAAAACCTGTGATGCTGGGAGGGATTGGGGGCAGGAGGAAAAGGGGACGACAGAGGATGAGATGGCTGGATGGCATCACCGACTCGATGGACATGAGTTTGAGTGAACTCCGGGAGTTGGTGATGGACAGGTCGGCTTGGCATGCTGGGATTCACAGGGTCGCAAAGAGTTGGACACGACTCAGCGACTGAACTGAACTGAATTTGCCTTGATTCATGGACCTAACATTCCAGGTTCCTGTGCAATATGGTTCTTTACAGCATCGAACTTTACTTCCATCACCAGTCACATCCACAACTGGGTGTTGTTTTTGCTTTGGCTCCATCTCTTCATTCTTTCTGGAGTTATTTGTCCACTCTTCTCCAATAGCTTATTGGGCACCTACCAACCTGGGGAGTTCATCTTGCTGTGTCATATCTTTTTGCCTTTTATGCTGTTCATGGGGTTCTCAAGGCAAGAATACTGAAGTGGTTTGCCATTCTCTTCTCCAGTAGACCACATTTTGTCAGAATGCTCCATTATCACCTGTCCATCTTGGGTGGCCCTATATGGCATGGCTCATAGTTTCATTGAGGTAGACAAGTCTGTGATCCATGTGATGAGTTTTGTTAGTTTTCTGTAATTGTGGTTTTCATTCTGTCTGCCCTCTAATGGATAAGGATAAGAGGCTTCCCAACTTTTACCTTTCATATGATCAAGTTGGTTAATATTTCCATTCTGTTTTGAAATGATGTCTTTTGTGATTTTTTTAGGTCCTTGCTACTTAAGGGCTTCCCTTGTAGCTCAGTTGCTAAAGAATCTGCCTGCAGTGCAAGAGACCCAGGTTCAATCCCTGGGTTGGGAAGATCCCCTGGAGAAGGAAATGGCAACCCACTCCAGTATCCTTGCCTGGAAAATCTCATGGACAGAGGAGCCCGGTGGGCTGCAGTCCATGGGGTAGCAAAGAGTCAGTATGACTGAGCGACTAACACTTACTTACTTACTTTGCTACCTAAAGTGTGGTCCCTCTATCAATTGCCTTGGAATTTGGGAAACTGGGGGCTTGGTAGAAATGCATAACCTCAGGCCCTACCTCACACTTTCAGAATCATAATCTGAATTTTAACAAGGCCCCAAGTGGTTCACAAATGCATTAGAATATCGGAACATTGCTTTAGAGCAGTTGTTTTCTACTTGACTCCTTCCTATGTGATTCTAATATGCAAGCAGAGTTGAGAATCATTGGTTCAGGGCTATCTGTTGTGGAGATCTAAAAGTACCTCAAACTCTCTTAAAAACTCAATACCTTTGGAGCCTCTCCATTCCAGGAATAGTTTACTCTCTTATAATGCTGATGCAGTTTTCAGGTTTAATTCTGGGGACAAGTCTGAACTGCTAGCCACTGTTTACCTCGAATGGCTTGTTCTGGAGTTAGGTAGGAGGAGGAGTTAGCAACTGGCCTAGCAGTTTGTGGGGGGGGGGGGGGTTATTTATTTTTAAATTTACTTTTACTGGAGTATAATTGTTTTATAATATTGTATTTGGTTCTGCTGTATAATCAAGTGAATCAGCTACTGTTTTTGTTGTTTACTCGCTACATCATGTCTGACCCTTTGCAACCCCATGGATTGTAGCCCTTCAGGCTCCTCTGTCCATGGGATTTCCCAGGCAGAAATACTGGAATGGGTTGCCATTTCCATCTCCAAGGGATCTTCCCAGGGATTGAATATGTGCCTCCTACATTGGCAGGCAGATTCTTTACCATTGTGCCACTTGGGAAGACCATATAAGTCAATGTTACTCCCCGAATTCGTCCTATCCTGCCCCTCCCTCACTGTGTCCACAGGTCTGTTCCCTATGTCTGTGTCTCTATTTCTGCCCTGCAAACAGGCTCTTCTACACCATTTTCCTAGATTCCATACGTATGTGTTAATATGAGATATTTGTTTTTCTGACTGACTTCCCTATGTATGACAGACTCTAGATCCATCATACAGTTCCTTAATTATGCTGAAAATTACCCCATGGCCCACTTAGGCTCTTGTATTTGAGTCTCAGTCTGGACATGGCACTTCTTAGAGCTTCTTGGAAGGAAGAACTCTTACAACCCTAGTTTTAGGTCACCTTTCCCCACCCCACCCCCCCACCTCTGTTTACTCCATTGATCAGATCCCATTTACTTTCTATCTTTAAGGGCTTCCTCAAACTTTCTGGGCTATTGCTGGATGCCTTTCTTATTTTTTTAGCCCTGTTATGGTTTATTTATTTTGAAAATGTGTTTTCTTGCATTTCAATGAGACTGTGGAAAGAAAGAGAACTAAATACATGTACTCAGGCTACCATCTTTTGTCAGAACACCTTCCCCAGATGTGTATGCAAAATTCATGGTCTGAAGCATTCTCCAAACTGTCACAATCACACCTCAGCACCTTCAAGCAAATAGTCATAATCAAAGGATCATGCAGACAACTAAGAATGTACTGAAGAGGACTATTCAGAGAGACTGGCTGATACTGCTTAGGTCTTCAGTTGATCCTTTTGTCATTTTATATTCAATATAGTGAGGGATACTTGTTGATTTACTAATTGTGTGACATCTCCAGCCTTGCCCTGTTTGTGTCCACTCTGACTTTGATGAGGCCTTAAAAGTTTAAATTCCCGAAGCTACTCCCTTTCCACCTAAAATGACCTCCTAACAGATGGTATGGATTTAATGAATAATTGTTAGTTGATGAATGAATGTATGACTGTGCCTACAAAGCACTCATTTGTACCATGAGACTTTGTCTCCACTAGTAGGTTAGAAGCTGACATAAGCTGGATTTCTGCTCTCTAATTTAGGCAACAGACCATGGGTCATGTGAGTCCAGAGGCAGATGGGCAGGTGTGGCATTAACATAATGATCAAAAGGAAAGATCTTTCTGGGAAGATTTGTCAACAGCCAAACCCTTGGACTCATCTCTGCCACAGCCATCTGTTGGTGATTTTTTAGCCTCACTTCTGGAAGACACAGCATAACAATAAAATGAAGAAAGTGATTCTTCTCTAGTTCCTGAGATGGCCAAAATTGAGTCACCTGGAATTTATGCTCTTATTAGAAGAACACAATAGCTGATATTTACCAGGGAGCTTTCTTGTCAGTGTTTAGAGATGATATTTTAGATAAGGGAGGATGTGGATTATGTATGCCAGGAGGCACTGTGCCAGGCAGTGTTTTTGTTTCCTGGACTAAGTTATGATTGCAGACTTATAGAGATTGGTTAGTGTGGAATTAAAATACAGTCTTATTAGAGAGCATACAGGATTTTAGTCAGGCTTTGCTTGGTGTAATACAACCTGACACAGTAGAAATGATTGCCTGGAGGAAAACCTGTCGTCTAGCCATCTGAGCAAATGGCAATATTCTGAAGGAATTCTACTGTCTGTTGGATAATGTTGCCTTTGCTCAAAACACATGCTGACCACCTGTGTCTTACATATATCCCCTGTTGTTACTTCACCATCCATACTAAGAATGTTTTCTTAGAGTCTTTCCCCTGGTTTAGTTATATGGCTAACTTTCTGCCTTTTTTTCCACCAGGAGTCCCTGCTTCACACTCTTCCCCTACAAAAAGAGGAAACAGGAGTGTATTGACAGATGAAAGATATGTGTTTTAAGCGGTTAAAGTTAAAAGAAAAACAGTATGTGGAGGAGTTTGACTCCCTAAGCATGAGGGACATTGTTAGAACAGAAAACACCATCTTTTGCTGGAGCTATATATAGCTTATGGTACTTGGTGGTATGACTGTCCATATCCTGGAATTTCTTGTAGGAAATAGCTGCACTTCATGTGGAAACTTTGCAAGGGACAGGACCCTAGAGGAAAAACAATCAAAAGGATTTGTGAAAACAGAGGGAGAAAAAGAAATAGAGAAGAGGGAGAAGCAGAAAGAAAGCAATGTAATTGAGTTGATGGAAAGCTGTTTATGCGTAGAAATAGGAAACAGTCTTCAAAGTTGTATTCCTTAATTCCTACAATCGTAGCTCTGAAGAAGGTAATCAAAGACAGACTTGTAAGAGCAAAGCAGATTGAGTAACTTCCTTGGTAACCCTATAGGAATTTTCAGTGAAAAGTCACTTGAAGAGAATTTAGGTTCATTAGAAAAGCTTCAGGGAGGCCGTCCTAAGATGGTGGAGGAATAGGATGCAGAGACCACTTTCTCCCCCACAAATTCATCAAAAGAACATTGGAACGCTGAGTAAATTCCACAAAACAACTTCTGAATGCCGGCAGAGGACATCAGGCACCCAGAAAAGCAGCCCACTGTCTTCGAAAGGAGGTAGGAAAAAATATAAAAGATAAAAAGAGAGACAAAAGAGGTAGGGACAGAGCTCCATCCCAGGAAGGGAGTCTTAAAAAAGAGAGAAGTTTCCAAACACCATGAAACACTCTCACTGGCGAGTCTGTGGGGAGCCTTGGAACCTCAGAGGCCAACATAACTGGGAGAAAAAACAAATAAATAATTAAACCCCACATAATACGTGCCCAATGGTAACTCCTAGAGGAGAAGTGGCGCAGACCCCTGCATCCACCACTAGCAAGCGGGGGCTGGGCAGGGAGGCGTGGACTGCATTGCTTAGAGTAAGGACCAGGCCTGAATGCCCCAAGGGCAATCTGAGGGAACTAACTTGAGATAGCAAACCAAACTGTGGGATAGCTACCCTGCGAAAAGCCCTAACTTCCAAATATCAAAATGAATCCGCCACAGGTATACATGTGTTCCCCATCCTGAACCCTCCTCCCTCCTCCCTCCAACTAATACAATTATGTAAAGTTTAAAAACAAAATTAAATTAAAAAAAAAGAAAAGCCTTAACTTAAGATACTGCCAGGCCCGCTCACAGAACAAAGGACTGACTAGAGCTACCCAGCTGCAGACCGGCCCATCCCCCGCTGGAGACAGGCAAGCGAGGGAAGCCAGAGCTGGAAGGGGGCAATCGCGGCCCCAGAGAGGCATCATCTACCAAACTGCAAGCAGACTTCGTTGCTAACCAAGGCTTCTCGGGATTCTGGATGGTCGACATCCTCCTGAGAAGGTGCGCTGGTTGTACACCCAGAAAACCGAGTGGCAGGGATGAGGGAGGAGATAAGTCGCAGCGACCACACTCACCAAACACCTGGTCACCTGAGCTGCTTGTTCCTGGGAAGGGCACAAATGGCAGGCCCAACCGAGTCTGCACCTTTGTGGAGTACCCGAGAACCTGAACCTGAGTGGCTTAGACCTGGGAAGTGCATACAACCCAGGGCCCACCTCAGACAGTTCCCGGCAGAGCAAGCTAGAACCTGAGCAGTGTAGACTGGGAAAGCACATATGCCATGAGCGGGGGCAAACCCAGTGTGGCTGAGACACTTTGAGCACTCCCCACACACGCCAGTGATATTTGTTTTCAGAGTTCCTCCCTCCCCAAAACACGACTGAACAAATGAGCCTAAATAAGCAACCACCTTCACCCCTTTGTGTCAGGGTGGAAATTAGACACTGAAGACACCAGCAAACAGAAGAAGCTAAAACAGAGGGAACTGCCTTGGAAGTGACAGGTGCAATAAATTAAAACCCTGTAGTTAGCACCAACTACATAGGAAGGGGCCTATAGATCTTGAGAAGTATAAGCCAGATCAAGGAACTATCTGAAAATGAACTGACCCCACACTGTCCACAACAACAAAAGAGAAAGTCCTAGATATATTTTTACTATTATCATTCTTTAATTTAAAACAAAATTATTTTAAGTCCTCTATTACTCCTTTAATTTTTATTTTTATAACCTATTACTTTGCAAAAAAAGACCCTATTTTTTAAAGCAAACTTCATATATATATATTATAATTTTTGTGACTTTTCTTTTTTTTTTTTAATATTGTATTTTTGAGAATCCAACCTCTACTCTAGATTTTTAACTTTGCTTTTTGGTATTTGTTATCAATCTTGTACCTTTAAGAACCCGATCTTCAGTACCCATTTTTACTTGGGAGCGAGATTACTGGCTTGACTGCTCTCTTCCCCTTTGGACTCTCCTTTTTCTCCACCAGGTCGCCTCTATCTCCTCCCTCCCCCTTCTCTTCTCTACCCAACTCTGTGAATCTCTTTGTGTGTTCTGAACTATGGAGAACACTTAGGGAACTGATTACTGGCTGGATCTGTCTCTCTCCTTTTGATTCCCCCCTTTATCTTCCTGGCCACCTCTGTCTCCTTCCTTCCTCTTCTCTTCTCTGTATAATTCTGTGAACATCTCTGAGCGGTCCAGACTGTGGAGCGCACATAAGGAAGTGATTACTGGCTAGCTTGCTCTCTCCTCTTTTGATTCCCCTTCTTCTCCTCCTGGTCACCTCTATCTCCCTCCTCCCTCTTATCTTCTCCATGGACACTGTGAACCTCTCTGGGTGTCCCTCACTGTGGAGAAACTTTTCATCTTTAACCTAGATGTTTTATCAAAGGTGCTGTATAGATGGAGAAGTCTTGAGGCTACTGTAAGAATAAGACTGAAAACCAGAGGCAGGAGGCTTAAGTCCAAATCCTGAGAACACAGAGAACTCCTGAATCCAGGAAACATTAATCAACAGGAGCTCATCAAACGCCTCCATACCTACACTGAAACCAAGCACCACCCAAGGGCCAACAAATTCCAGAGCAAGACATACCACACAAATTCTCCAGCAACACAGGAACATAGCCCTGAGCTTCAATATACAGGCTGCCCAAAGTCACTCCAAACCCACTGACACCTCATAACTCATTACTGGACATTTCATTGCACTCCAGAGAGAAGAAATCCAGCTCCACCCACCAGAACACCAACACAAGCTTCCCTAACCAGGAAACCTTGACCACCTGCCCAACCCAACCCACAGCGAGGAATCTTCACAATAAAGAGAACTCCACAAACTGCCAGAATACGGAAAGGCCACCCTAAACACAGCAATATAAACAAGATGAAGAGGCAGAGAAATAATCAGCAGGTAAAGGAACAGGATAAATGTCCACCAAACCAAACAAAAGAGGAAGAGATAGGGAATCTACCTAATAAAGAATTCAGAATAATGATAGTGAAAATGATCCAAAATCTTGAAAACAAAATGTAGTCACAGATAAATAGCCTGGAGACAAGGATTAAGGAGATGCAAGAAAGGTTTAACAAGGACCTAGATGAAATAAAAAACAGTCAATATATAATGAATAATGCAATAAATGAGATAAAAAACACTCTGGAGGCAACAAATAGTAGAATAACAGAGGCAGAAGATAGGATTAGTGAAATAGAAGATAGAATGGTAGAAATAAATGAATCAGAGAGGATAAAAGAAAAACGAATTAAAAGACATGAGGACAATCTCAGAGACCTCCAGGACAATATTAAATGCTACAACATTCGAATCATAGGAGTCCCAGAAGAAGACAAAAAGAAAGACCATGAGAAAATACTTGAGGAGATAATAGTTGAAAACTTCCTTAAAATGGGGAAGGAAATAATCACCCAAGTCCAAGAAACCCAGAGAGTCCCAAACAGGATAAACCCAAGGCAAAATACCCCAAGATACATATTAATCAAATTAACAAAGATCAAACACAAAGAACAAATATTAAAAGAAGCAAGGGAAAAACAACAAATAACACACAAGGGGATTCCCATAAGGATAACAGCTGATCTTTCAATAGAAACTCTTTAGGCCATGAGGGAATGGCAAGACATACTTAAAGTGATGAAAGAAAATAACCTACAGCCCAGATTACTGTACCCAGCAAGGATCTCATTCAAATATAAAGGAGAAATCAAAAGCTTTACAGACAAGCAAAAGCTGAGAGAATTCAGCACCACCAAACCAGCTGTCCAACAAATACTAAAGGATCTTCTCTAAACAGGAAACAGAGAAAGGGTGTATAAACTCGAACCCAAAACAATAAAGTAAATGGCAACACGATCATACTTATCAATAATTACCTTAAATGTAAACGGGTTGAATGCCCCAACCAAAAGGCAAAGACTGGCTGAATGGATACAAAAACAAGACCCCTATATATGTTGTGACAAGAGACCCACCTCGAAACAAGGGACACATACAGACTGAAAGTGAAGGGCTGGAAAAAGATTTTCCACGCAAATAGAGACCAAAAGAAAGCAGGAGTAGCAATACTCATATCAGATAAAATAGACTTTAAAACAAAGGCTGTGAAAAGAGACAAAAAGACACTACATAATGATCAAAGAATCAATCCAAGAAGAAAATATAACAATTATAAATATATATGAACCCAACATAGGAGCATCACAATATGTAAGGCAAATGCTAAAAAGTATGAAAGGGGAAATTAACAGTAACACAATAATAATAGTGGGAGACTTTAATACCCCACTCACACCTATGGATAAATCAACTAAACAGAAAATTAACAAGGAAACACAAACTTTAAATGATACAATAGACCAGTAAGACCTAATTGATATCTATAGGACATTTTACTCCAAAACAATGAATTTCACCTTTTTATCAAGTGCACATGGAACCTTCTCCAGGATAGATCACATCCTGGGCCATAAATCTAGCCTTGGTAAATTGTTGAGATTGTTCAATGGACCTGGTGGTCTGGAGTCGATGATAAGAAAGTAAGAGAGAGAGAAAGAGAGAGAAAGAAAGCCACGGATACCCAAGCTCTGATGGAGCAAAGATGTTTTATTCAACATTGTGTGAGAATCCCAGGGACAGAGGAACCTAGTGGGCTGCCGTCTATGGGGTTGCACAGAGTCGGACACGACTGAAGCAATTAGCAGCAGCAGCAGCAGAAAGAAGCTATTTTTAGCAGAGATAAAATCAAAACTTACACGTTATCAAGGAAACGTGAGATAATCCATATGAAAGAGAGAGGGTTATAAATAATCATTTTTACTGTATAGTTCATGAAAAGGAAGAGGGTCGTAAATAGTTTCTTATCACCATATGGAAAAATTAATGAAGGAAATGCATGCATTCCTAAGCCCCCGGGAGTAGTTTGCTACTCCACTTAATTCTTGAATATTCAGGAATTAATAAGGGACAGAGGATTCATGACAGATCCAAAACAGCACACAGGAAGCCTCCTGTTAAATGCTTCCTGACAATTCCCCTTATTTTATTATATTTGTAAAAAAGGTCCTGACCAATTGAGTTTGTTTAGTATTAACCAACCTTATAGAAAGGCAACGATAAACAACAAATATAATTACCAAGACAATCCCCAAAGTTATAGTTCCAGATCCAACGCTGTGGGTAATACTTTGTCTATGGCTATAACAAATGGAAGTAGGACACAGGCCTGTATGAAATATGACTGATTATAGCGAAAGAAATAGTTACCATTTCCACGACTGGTCCCTGTGAAATGTCCGGTCCAAGTTCCAAGTTCTTCAGTGCTCACAGCAAGTTTCCAAATGTCCCATTGTTCAGGCCCACTCTGTTTGTTGAGGACAATACTAGGACGAGGTGGGGCTAATCCACTGTCAAGCCACCGAAGAAGTCCTTTGTCATGGTAATGCTCCATCGTAGTGTCAGTGACCTTCCATGTCACTTGCATAACATAGTCACACACTATGCTATTAACCTCTTCTGAGCAGTTAGATAACCACATACCATGGGTTCCCCAATCAACAATTGTATGATTAGCCACAAACATTCATTTTCCTGATTTGGCTTGACATTTGTCCCAATGAACAGGAGTATATGTAAAGTTCTTATAAGTAAACCCTTTGCATAATGTTCTTTGTTCTTTCCCTAACTCTTTCCCTAACACTTTCCCTAAAGTCTCAGTAGTATATACATGGTTCACAGACAAAGAAAGGGCAGTAAATAGTCCAAGCAACATCCAGAAGTCCTTTTTGGGAGGCAGGGCGAAAGCCCAAGTTTGTCGGCTGACGTATATGCACAATTTCTCTGGGCCTAGGCACAGTGGAAGGACTTCATAGCCTAAAGAAATGTTAATTAGTTTTCTCTCTTCGCCAGGGTGTGATGGCTCCTTCACGTTCCAGGGAGGGGGCATATGGGTGGAGTCATTGGTGGACAGGATTGGTCCATTTTACGACCTGCACTAAAGGGGGGTTGGGTAAATTAAACCCAGTTAAGTCTGATTAGTTAATCCGGCTTAAGCAGGGGTTGAGCAGGCCAACTGAGGTTTTCAGGCCTCCGAGGCATTTCCTGTTGAGAAACCAGATTTTTAGCTTGATTAGTAAAGGTTTTTATTTGTCTCCAAGTGGGGAGATCATAAGGGTGATGCCACCATGGCCCGTATTGGAATCTCTTCCTCCTGGGGGTTTTGTTGTCCTGTCTCCATTTTGAAGGCCGGGTGCCCCCTTGGGTCAAACCTTTCGAAGAGGAAGCCATGTGAGTTTGTTGGATTCATCTGGGGAAATACAAGCATACCCCTTTCCCTGTAAGATTAGTTTCCCAGATTTCCATTGTTTCGTTAACCTGTCTTGGTACCAAATGGGCAGAGGAAGAGAATTGTCCTTCAATTCCTCAAAATGCCTTCCTGTTTTCTTTAAGATATCTCCCTGTGGTAAGTTTAAAAAATTTAAAACAAATAAAGCTGTATTAACAATAGTTATAGGTTTAGAAAATATCTTACGTTGGAATCTAGTAAAGTCTGCTTTAGATAAAGAAGAGAGTAGTGTTCCTGTGTATTCCCCCTTTTTAAATTTTTTTATTTGCAACTTTAGTGTGTGATGTGTTCGTTTGACTATGTCTTGTGCCTGTGTATTATAAGGAATACCTGTAATATGTTTAATAGAAAAAGATTGTAAAAATTGTTTAAAGTGTCTAGAAATATAGGCAGGACCATTGTCTGTTTTTATAGAACTAGGAGTTCCCATTACAGCAGAACAAGCTAATAAGTGAATTATAATGTGTTGTGTAGCTTCACCACGAAGAGGTGTGGCCCAAATAGAAGAAGAAAGAAAATGGAGAAAGTTCAGGGCAATGAGTTACATCCATTTGCCATAGTTCATTAGGTTGCAGACTGTGAGGATTAATACTTTGTGTGATGGGTCGAAGATGTAGAGGTCTACAAGTAGAGCAATTACTAATAATTTCTTTAGCCTGGTGGTATGGGATTTTCCATAGCTGGTGTAGGGAGCCAGCATTGTTATGTAACAGAGCATGCTGTTTTTTTGGAGTAGCAAAGGAAACCGGTTTATCAGCCTGCTCATTATCATGTCATGGGGTCAAGAAGACAAGAATGTGCTCGAATATGTGTAATATAAATGGGAGAATTGTGGTTTTTAACAACAGATTGTAGCTCGAAAAAGAGTTGTTGAATAATAGGTTGATTGGAGGTTTCTATGGTGGAGGTTTCTATATTTTTTTAGTACAAAAGCAGAATATACAGAGTCAGAGACTATATCAATGGGGTAAGGATGTAGGCAAATAACTTGAATAAGAGCATATAATTTATTTTGTTGAGCAGAATGAAATTTAGTATAAAAGACCTTATATTCCTTAAGAGACCAGAATGAAGCTTTGGCGTTTTTAGTCCCATCTATATAAAAAACCTCAGCCTGTGTTATAGGCTGTGAGCTGATAATGTGAGAAATAATAAATTCAGTATTTTTGAAGAAATTCCACAGCTTACCAGAAAGATAATGAAATGAAATTTCTCCAAAATATTCCAGAAAAGCTATTTGGAAATCGGTAGAAGTTTGTAATGCATTCTCAAATTGAGATTTATTGATAGGTATTATAATTTTAAGAGTATCAGAGCCAATTAGAGTTTTAGTCCTATTTTTTTCATTGATCATGATTAGAGCAATTAAATCAAGGTAGGGTTTAAGTGACTTTATTCCCCTAAAACGGGTATAGATCTATTTTACTGGGTGTTCTTGTTGGGCAAGAAGTCCTGTGGGAGAATGAAGAAAGGGGAGTACAAATAATTTTAGAGGTAAATCTAGTTTACTGTGAGTAAGAAATTGTTTTTGTAATTTAGTTTGCACTAAATTGAGTTCCCCTCGTGTCTCTTGAGAAAGTGAAAGAGGGCTATTTAAATCAGGATCTCCTTTTAAAGTATTAAATAGGTTATTCAATTGATAATTAGCAATGTCTAAAGAATGTCTAATCCAATTTATATCACCTAAGAGCTTTTGAAAATCATTTAAGGTTGATAATTTATCAGTATGGATCTGAGTTAGTTGGAGGGTAATACGTTGTCTATTAACAACAAACCCCAAGTAATGGTAAGGTGTAGAGATTTGATTTTTTTTTCAGGGGCAATGATTAATCCAGAGTTTTTTAAGCATAGTTGAACTATATCAAACATGTGTTGAGTTTCTAAGATAGATGGAGCCAAAAACAGAAAACAATATATCATCCATATAGTGAATAACAAGAAAGTTAGGAAATTGCTTTCTCACAGGCTCAAGGGCTTTGGCTACGTTCTACTGACACAGGATAGGAGAATTCATCATCTCTTGTGGCAGTACAGTCCATTGGTACCATTTATGAGGTCCAATATGATTAGCATAAGGAAGAGAGAAAGCGAATCTCTTTCAGTCTAAAGGGTGTAAAGGTATATTAAAAAAGCAATCTTGTAAACCAATAATAATAATATGCCAATTTTGAGGAATAGTGGTAGGTGATGGGATTTCTGGTTGTAATGCACCCATAGGTCTCATAGATGCATTAACTTTTCTAAGATCTGTTAGGAGATGCCATTTGTTAGATTTCTTCTTTGTAACAAAAATAGGAGAGTTCCAAGGAGAACAAGATTCCTGAATATGCTTTAATTTTAGTTGTGTATCTATAAGTTCTTTAGCCGCCTGTAATTTTTCTTTCATGAGGGGCCACTGCTCTGTCCAA